>NC_045791.1:39730368-40930368 GCF_009873245.2 Balaenoptera musculus
AGACAGTGACTGAATTTTCTTTATATAAATTATGTATAATCAGAAACACTGTGCGTGGTTTCAGTGCCTACGTACAATGCATGTCTAATGATTTTATTTTGTCATTTAATGTCAGCTTATTCTATTATTGATGATATAGCAATCACAGATATAAATAATCTGTAACTAACTCATCAACCTTCTTGTAGCACTTTGTCACTGGCTTCCACGCCCTCAAGTGGAACTGACCGGAAACTTTAAGCTCTCTTTATGATTCATATGGAGTGAAACTGTCTACTTCGCAAAGCAAACATATAGTCCAAGGGTCAGAAAAACAGTTTTATTTTTTCCTCCTTGTTATTAACTTATGTATGTTTTATGCTCATGTCCAAATGTCTTGTCCTATGAACATAAATTTTCTCTTCTGCAACTTGGATGCTCAAAAGTAACCAGAATTTTACTAGTTTTCTTTTCTACAGTTATACACAGACACAGATAACTTAGCAAAAAATCAGTTCATCATGGTTCCACAAGCACTGACAGAGAACAGAATTGTCTAATTATTAAAAACAGATGTGCATCAGGAAAGAAAGTGGTCCTGGGCCACAATTTGGATCTATTTGGAGAAGTCAAAGCCATTAGAATCAGTGTATCTGCTATTGTTATTTCCGCAAGTCTTATCTTCCACGTTTCTTCAGTTTCAAATGATTTAGATAGGTTTTTAAAGTAAGGAGAAAGTTTTTATTCCTACCTCTTTAGTGATCAGTATGAAACAGTCTGAAACAGGCATTGTCTACCTGAAAAACTGGCATCTAACTTGACTGTCATCAAAGAGGCATAGACACGCAAGCCAAGGGCCAACTGTGACCTAAGGAAAATTCCTGTAGAGAAGACCAGTGTAAAGTTGTCACACTTTGTACAGTATTTATCTTCTTACTACATATATTTTCTTATTACATAAATATATGTATAAGAAAAGATAGAGATTTTTTACACATATATATTTTTTAAATATTAATAATACTTGTCAAATAAATTTTTTTAAATTTATAAAATGAAGTTTATAAAATAATATATAAAAGGCTTTATCTTCTTACTACATGTATATCTTCTTACTATATACAAGTACGTAGTCTGTATATAGTCGATATGTACTTATGTATAGTATCTAGAAGATAACTATATGTATATAGTAAAAAGATCTTATTTCTTACTTATTATATATCTTATTACTATGTATGTATAGTGTGTAGTGTAAATGAACAGTACATATAGTATACAGAACATATATATTCTTAATACATATATATATGTATATATATACACATATATACATGCATATATACAGTAAGAAGATAAAGACTTTTACTTTGTAAATTTTATAAATATGTAAAATATGTATTTACAAAAGTTCTCTGACATTTGTTATTATACTCTGCCTTTTAATCATCAAACAGCTGTTGGGTACCTAAACCTAGGCCTGTAGACTGTGAAAGAGAAAAGAAGCAGGGTGGGTCCCCAGGGGCTTATAGGACTCACATTTTTTGTAAACATTCAAGCTCCTTAATGGCAGAAAAGGAGCTTACATTTGTGTTTGCTTCTTCCATTGGACATATGTCCCCAATAAGGATTTGTGAGGTAAGGATAGATTGTGAAATCCAAGTGCTTTCACCGTTTTAAGCTAAAGTAGTTTAGGAGCCCTCACGTGCATGGGCCTCTTCCAAGTTCTTGGGAGGGTCTCTATCAGGATGTAACTTTGTTTTTGTAATATTTTTGGAAGATATTTTAAATTCCAATTCATTAAGACTGCTGCCTTGCTCCAATTTGAATCTCTGTTGCCATATGTTACACTAAGTGTGGGCAGGGGCATTGGAAGGGCCACGGAAATTTCATATCTTTAAATTTGTATCATTTTTCTTAAAGAGGAACACAAATTACAAAAGTTAATGGCACACAAATTCTGGATCTTTTATTACCTTTAAAGTAATCTGGCATAGAATTTCACTTCTACTCTGAAATAGGAATCACTTAACTACCTACGTACAATACTGTGCAAAAGTGTGGGCTCAAGTCAGCTTCTTACAGGACCACAAAACTTCAGTTATTTTTTTTGACAATGCAAAAGAAAGTTTTCTAAAGGAAGTGCCTTGTTTACAGTATTTCCCCAAGGAAAAGAAATTTCCCTCTCTAACCCTAATGAAGTTAATATTGCATAAATGAAATCTTACCATCTTTCTAAAATGATAAATATCCTAACTAAAGTGCAAAATCTTTTTAGCTTGAGTTAGAATCGTTGTCTGTTCAAAATATTAACATAAACCAAATATATATATATATACACACACACACATATATATATAGTGCTGGTCAGTGTCTGAACTAAATCTTTTTATCCTCCTAAACAATTATACAACAGTTTATAAAACCAAACAGCTTGTAGAAGGATATCTTATTTACAGACCCAGAAGTTAGAAAAGGGCAGGCAGTGAACTAAAAACCTGTGCCATAATGTAAAGCATCTCTAGTTCATGTAAGCAATGATAAGTATAATGAAAGGAGAAAAAAAGCAAGGTTAAACTTCAAGGACTCTTGAAAGCCCAGAATATTCCTTACTGAACCTCATACCCAGTATGTGCCACCTCTCATTCCCAAACAATGATGTGTCCTTCCATGACACACTCTAGGCAATTCTTAAAAGGCCACATAACCCACCTTAAAAAGGTCTTGGATTTTATCTGGCCCCAGATGGAAAAGAAGATTTACCCTTTACCATAATTGCAATCTTTTTCTTTGGGGGAAATAAAAGATGGTGATTTGCATCAGAATTAGCAACTTTCTTAAGAGAATTAACAACTGAGCTTCCTTGGGTTTATCCTAGAACCTTAGACTCTCAGATTCTATCCTTATAGGTTGCTAAATGAACCATCACTACATTCAAAATGAGATGAAAGAAATTGTGTGAGAATACTAAAAGACTATATTGGAAAGCTTAGCTATAAATCAAACAGAGCTCCCTTTCCTGCTCCAGAGAGGGTGAGTCCCAAATATATGAGGAGATATTGGGACACCAATGCCACAAAGAAATATCACATAAATCTACCTATGCAACACGCAGACTTGGCTGCATTTATTATTACTCTTTAGAGTTCTTTTCCATTTGAAAAGGAACAAATCTGCAAGAAAATTTTGAAACTTGGACAAAAAAAAAAAAGATTATCAGTTCAATTGCAAAGAACCACATTTTTTTGTTTGTTTTATTTTTTAACATCTTTATTGGAGTATAATTGCTTTACAATGGTGTGTTAGTTTCTGCTGTATAACAAAGTGAATCAGCTGTACATATACATATATCCCCATATCTCCTCCCTCTTGCGTCTCCCTCCCACTCTCCCTATCCGACCCCTCTAGGTGGTCACAAAACACCGAGCTGACCTCCCTGTGCTATGCGGCTGCTTCCCACTAGCTAGCTATTTTACATTTGGTAGTGTATATACGTCAATACCACTCTCTCACTTCATCCCAGCTTACCCTTCCCCCTCCCCGTGTCCTCAAGTCCATTCTCTACATCTGCATCTTTATTCCTGTCCTGCCCCTAGGTTCTTCAGAACCATTTTTTTTTTTTTAGATTCCATATATATGTGTCAGCATACGTTATTAATTTTTCTCTTTCTGACGTACTTCACTCTGTATGACAGTCTCTAGGTCCATACACCTCACTACAAATAACTCAATTTCGTTTCTTTTTATGGCTGGGCAATATTCCATTGTATATATGTGTCACAACTTCTTTATCCATTCATCTGTCGATTGCTTATTCATTCATTGCCACATATAATAAGCATTTACTGTGTTCCATATGTATCAGACATTGTGCTATGTCCAAGAGGCAGTGTTTTTAAGTCCTACCCTGTAGGAGCAGACAGTTTAAAAACCCAAGAGTAAACAATTAAAATATAATATCACAATTGCTTAGAGACATGCATACTTAGTGAGTGATTTTGATTTGTCCAGGTTTCAGGAAGAAAAGGACTGCACAAGGAGTCATGAAATCTTCGTTCTGGTGTTGGTTCTGCCAATAACTAATTATGTGACTTGCAGTTCTCCTTTCTGGGACTCTGTTCCTTCATCTGCAAAATGAAAGTTTGACCAGATGTTCTCTACAGTTCCAGGTTTACATTATCTTATTTTGTGGGAATTTCCCTAATTATTTCCCTGTTAATTGTCTTCATTATGGATGGTGTTTAGTAACTACAATAACACAACTTATTTACCCTTCAACGGGCCCGTTCTTTCAAAGACGGCCACCTATATGTCCTTTTTTTCATCACCTCTCTTCTACTGATCGTCCCATTTGCCTCTTCCTTCAGAAAAGGAAACGAAGCACTTTCTAGGTGCTACTCATCATGCCCAACAAACTGGTAAGGACTTTTCTTCAAGGGAAAGATGCTAAAATTGCCCTTCATTCCTACAAAATTCTCCATGCCTTAAAGGGAAATCCTGGATCCCACTATACATTACAACACTTTGCTGGAGGAGACGGTTTTGCCAGTATAAAAGAATTACTCCACGTGGAAGCGGCAGCTTACATGATTATTTAGCATAGGCAGGAGAACTGCCACTTGCCTTGTTCCTAGGGGGAAGGTAGAAATAAGTCCAGGGCTTTCTTTACACAAATCCCTCTATAGAAGTACAAATTTCCACCATAAGATTCCTAGTATAAGGGAAGATAAGTGTCCCTGCTGAGGAAGAATGAAAGCAGAGAATGAAATAAATTCAGGAGACACTACTATTCCCTTTATTCTCCTTGCCACCATCCAAGTTTGGCTATAGTTATCTGAGCCCCTGGACCAGTGATTATTACAAACCTCTCTCTAGCTGGTATATTGTAGGTTTCAAAGTAGATTCAGAAGATGCCATAGACTGGTTTTCAGACAGTGGTCTAAAAATTTGGTGATTTCAGTTTGTTGACTAATAGTCAGTTTCTTCATTAGAAATTCATCCACTGTCACAAATTACAAAGTTTTTGTTTTTCTTTTAGCTAAATCTTAGAATAAAGCTGCTTCTCAGGTGAGGATAAAAGACTCTTTTCAAAGAAAACCTGAGATAAGTTACATAAATGTTGAACTGTGACACTTAATTGACCCTTCTCTCTTTTATATGTATTAAAGATCTTATCTTAAGCCTAACCTTCATGTCTGAGCAAAATTGGTAAATAAGGGAGGAAGACTGACTGTAGCTGATCTTCTTGTAACTGAAGGACACTATTTTGCTACATTTAGTCCATAGACAGTAGAGATGATAAGTGGAGAAGTCAGAATGGTGTCTGTCCCTCACTCAGCCTCACTGAATGACACCTGAGCTAACCATATAAGCAAAGATAGGAAACTTTTTTCATAAAGGACCTGAGGTATTTGGGGGGACCATTAACACTGCTGCTGGGCCCATGACAAAGCTTTTCGTGGAGTAGAAGGCCCGTACATTCTTATCATTGCAGTGAAGATCATAGCAGTGTTCTGCAAAATGAGAACTCTGATATTACTATGTTAACATCCAGCACAGCAGTGGAAGAGACCTCAGTATCTCACAAATGTGTTGGTACCCTGAGGACATCTCCAGGGTATGGCAGATCCATAGCAGTCATGGATACAGAATGATGCAGTTTATGCCTGGCAGAAATTGATGGGCATAGATAGCATGACAGCTGTTAAACCCAGAGCTAAAATGTTTTTGTGAACTATCAAGTTTCCAAGAAATTCTTGGAGATGAGGATTACATAGTTCAGGATGCTTAAGTACTGTATTAGATGGGAGAAAGAGTTTGTTATTCAGCTTAAGCAGAGACTTTGTTGAGAAAAATTAAAAAGGACATAAAAGTCTCTTACACTGCCACACTTTACCCTCAGTTCATTCATTCATTCATTCAACAAATATTTCCTAAGGATCCACAATATCAGGTACTCTTCTCGGGTTAGGGTGTACTGTGGTAAATAAAATAAACTTGGTTTTTGTCCTTATGGAGTTTATGGTCTAATCAAGGTCACAGATATGGAACAAGCAAGCAATGAGTTAACATATGATAACATTATAACAGATGCTATGAAGGAAAATAGAGAGCTAAGAAAGATAATAATGGAGTGTTGAGATGTACTTTTGTTTGTTTAGTTTTAAAAGGGCTTTCTGAGGAGATGACATTTAAGGGAGATGTGAAGGAACAGGGGAAGCCACGGTTAAAGACGCAATGGTGGGGAAAGGGTTTGTGTGTCTGGGAACGGAAGTCAGGACAGCATAGCTGGAGTTTACTGACAGATTTCACCAGTCTGGTTCTTAACTTGATACGCGTAGCTTTGATACATCACCTCTCTTAATTTCCTCCAGTGTCACAAAGTGAGAAAATGCTTATCAGGAAAAATGTTATAATTGTCGATGTGCCAGAAGTATATTTGATAAACCTTTTTCAACTTTTCATTAAAAAGTTTTATTGGAAACAAAAGAAAAGAGACGAGCTTATGTCATAAAGTATGAGTTGGCCTAGGGAGATAGGAAAAGTAAAAACATAGTATCTGGAGATGGGACCAAAGGTATTATTTTGTTCTTCAGTATCATAATTGGAGTAATATTGATTTAAATGTGTATAAGATAAAGACATAATTGGTACAATTTAAAACAGAGGTTCTCTCTTTGAAATCTCTTTCAAAGACAAAAGCAAACAAAATATGGTCCAAATATCAAGAGAGGAAACAGAAAATGGCAAGGAGGCACAGAAAATAGAATCTATAAAACAAGATGACAGAAGTAAGACCAAACGTATCAGCTATGACAATGTATGTAAATGTGTTGAACTCCCCAATTAAAAGGCAAAGACTCTCAGATTAGAGTAGAAAACAACATTCAACAATATGCTGTTTACAAGAGACAAACTTAAAACAAGATGACTTGGAAAGGTTATAAATAAAGGATAGGCTAAGCTATATCGGTAAAATGCAAACAGAATGACAACAGAAGTGGCAATATTCATATCAGCCAAAGTAGAATTCAAGATAAAAATTATTAACAATTCAAAGAGGACTATAGTGTCTTTATAAAAGAAGCAATCTGAATCCAGTCATATTCATTCATTATCAAATGTATGGGCCAAATAACAAAGAATCAAAATACAAAGGACAAAAACCCATATAAATAATTTTTAATTAAATCATCATTATGGTAGGAGACTTTGATACATCACATCAGTTCATGCTGAAGTAGCTGAATAAAAATAAATAAGAACCAAGAGAATTTGATGTATATTAAAATTCACACCTTTAAGACAGAAAATAAACAAGTTCTTATTTTTAAAGTGGCAATAGCCTAGGACATGAAGAGAATGGAAATAAGTTCTCCAAAGCAGAAATTATTCAGAATACACTCTCAAAACACAATGAAAATATTGTAAATTATTTTTTTAAGTTTACACAAAGTACTCCAACAACATAAAAATTTTAAAACCCACTCCCTAATACAAATTGAGTCAAAGAAGGAGCATAAATGAGCCCTATAGACTAGAAAACACCAAACATCATAAAACCAATGAGACCTAACATTTATTGAGTACTTAAATGTGATAGGGACTCTGCTAAGTGCATTAGCTCATGTGATTCTCACAACAAACCAAAAGGTAAGTAATATTTTATTCCTATTTGCATTCACAGAAAGTGAAACTTGGAACTATTAAATCATTTACCCAAAGTAAAATATGTAGCAAGTACCATTGTAGTATCTTTAGTGGATGGTACAATGCTCTAGTCAGAAGCAATTATTAAACTTAAGTCATTTTATTTACATTAAAACAAATTAAAAACTTAAGAAGTTAGAAATAAAATGAAAAAGAACTCCTAATACATAAGGAAGAAACAGACAACAAAGGTAAGAGCAATTACCAAAAAGACTGAGAGGCAAAATACAAAACCGAATCCAAGATCTTAGTGTTTGGAAAATATAAACATAAAATCAATAAACACCTGACAAATACAAACAAGAAAATAAGATGAAGAACTTAACAAATTTGGAGATGAAGAAGGATGTGTACAAACACACATGGAGGAAATTTTTAAATATATGAGAATATGATATTCAAGCATAAGAGAATTCATTTGAAAATATGGTCAGATTGAATGAATGTCTGGAAATATTGACTCTCAACAATTACAGTATAATGGAGTTATAGAATTTTTGCATAAATTAATATGAATGTTTTCAAAAGAGAGAACTTATTTCTGGCTTTTTTGAGGGAGGGAACAAAGAAAGTTCAAAGACTAGTGTGTTTAATAATTAAACTCATTTCCTTTCCTTTCCTTTTCTTTCTGGGCACAGGAGAGACTGCATTTTTCAGTCCCTCTATTATTTAACTTCTGGCCAATGGAATGTGGGTGTTAGTGTGAAGCCACTAAGATTTGGATGTTTGTGATAATAGTTAACTTTTCTTGCCCAGTTTATATAGAAGGCTTAGTGGAAGTCTTTTCTTTTGAAGTTAAGTAATGAAAAGGATGTGGAAATAGAGAAATGGAAATAAAAAGAATTTGAAGCAGAGGAAAGAAATTGAACAAAGGAGCATGGCCTAGAAAAATGAAAGATATGTACAGGAAGATCAAGTAGTTCAAGTGCCCTCTAGAATTGTAGATGAATGTTGCATAAGTGAGGATGGAGAGAGATGAAGCTTTAGTCTGTAGTCAGACCATGGGTTTGAATTTTAATCTTAGGACATAGTGAATCATTGCATGTGAGTGAACGAATCACGTCATCACCGTAATTATGTTTGAGGAAAATTATGCTGGCAATTACTTAAACAATGTATTGGAAAGATAAGTTAAAGAAATAGCTAAAGGAGGAAAGTCCATTGAAGACATAAAAATCTAGATGAGGTAATGGGGATGGGATCAGTAGGGATGAAGGTAAAAATAAAGAAGGGGAGATAGATGCAACAAAAATTGATGCAAAAGAATTGATGGGATTTGGAATCATACATAGAAACAGAATGACAGAACTGGGAAAAACTTTGGAAATCTATTCCAGTCAGCTCATCTGTTAGATAAATTGAAACTTAAAAGCAATTAAATGAATTGTTCAGTGAATTCATTGAAGCTGTTCATTGGTGAGGCTAAAACCAAGACCAAATTCTTTGAGTTCCCAGCTCATTCTTTCCTCTCTACTAACTTGGATATAAGGAGTCAGGGAAAGGAAACAATTAGATATACCTGGGGTTTTGAACCCATAGTAGGGTATTGCCACAAACCAAAATAGGGAACCCAGGAGCTAAGTCATGTTCAGTTTTGGTTCTAGTGAGACATTGTAACTGAAAAGACCTATCAAACAGGTGAAAATTTATGGCTGGGGTCTGAGAGTCAAGAACAGAATTATGTATTAGAAGTCATATTTATAGATACTATTTGAAGACTATAGGACAGGAAGGTAAAGAAGAAAGGGCAGGGGGGCAGAAGGGGAAAAGGAATGAAAAGAGGTGAGAAAGTAGATAACTCTGGGTACATGTTATTTGGGAGACTGGAAGAAAAATAGGAACTAGAGAAGAATACTAAAGAAGTGTCAGTGATGTTGGAAGTGGCAGACAGATTCTAGATCCAGTCTAGATCTAGGGATGATGTAGAAAGGTTTTGTGCATTGGGAGAAAGGTTGAAGTATTTGACATCTGAGTTCTTTCCAACTCAGAGACTCTGACCAATTATTGTGGCAAAATGTGAAGTGAATTTTGTTAACTCTGACTTCAACATTGGATTTTATGTCTATGCTATTGACTAATGAATTCAGAAATGTAGCTTTTGCACGTGAACACTAAATATTAAAAATACTAGGACTACAAGTTCTTTTGGCACTGTTTTATATCATGGGAGTGGAGGCCAAGTGTAAAACCACACACACACGTACACACACACACACACACACACAAAAGCATGCATAAACCACACGTGCCCTTCGATTATTGTGTGTGGAGTTTGCTGCATTGCAGTGACCTGCATATATATTTATATTACCTTCATAGGTGATTTGTGACATTTTCTTCCTGTGTGCTACAACCATTTGGAAAGTTGCTCTCTGAAGAAGGAGCAGGTGGTAGTTCGATATGCGAACCACCTACTCACTGTTTTTTAAAGGGTCTGATAGACAACGTATACACAATAAATGTAAATGATTGACAGAAGCTACCAGCAGAATCTGTAAACAATGAGAGGTCAAAGGTCAACGCAACATTATTTCATCATATAGCACCCAAAACAAGGCACACACAATTCTAAGTTGAACTACTAACATAAGTAAAATGCAAAAAAGGAAATTAATTAAATTTCCTTCTTATCCATAGCCTTAGCACATTTTATTTTAACTTTTCTCCAAATCATTTCTTCATTTCAGCACTTGAACCTTTTCAGTGTGTTCAGGCCAAATCTGCTCTCTCCTCTGGGCTCCCACTTGATTCTTCTGTTAGAGGATCTATCACATTGTATAATATGCAGTTTGTGCAACCTGAAGGTCCCCCAATTCTCATGAAATTGTAGGTACATTTAAGGTCATATTGAAAGACACAGACATATTGTCTTGAAAGCCCTTTCCTCCCCTCCCAGTGCAGAACCTCTGCCCTCTCCCCTTTACAGGTCTTCTCCTCCTTCTAGAATTTCTGTGGGCATCCTCATGGCAGAAGGGAGTCCTGCAGGTGCTCCCACGATAGGCAAAACTGCTATCTTAGCTGTAAACCTGCTCAGACAGCCTTCTACTAGATGCCTTTCTAGTAGCAGTCTCTTGGGTCACTCTGCTCCCGAGATCATTGCCTGTCACCAGCCCCAGGGCAATTCAGCATGCCACCAACCTCAGTCCCTGTGCCCGAATCACTGATGTTCACTGATGGCTTGTGCTTCTGCATCACCACTGCGCTCAGCTGCTGTTCAGTTTCTTTGAGCTAGTTCCTGTACCACCCTGCCGGTGCATTCCAGACTGGGCCTACTGTCCCTTTCACCTCTCATTGCCAAGCCACCAAACGAAGCTTCTACTGCTCACTGGCCCTCCAGGGCTTGCCTCTCATCTGCAAATAAAAAAGCAGCTTCTCTTTCTTTGTGTTCTGGTCCTTTAGAAAAGCCCCACAGTCCTTCATCCCGAGGATATTAATAATAGCTACATTTATTGAATGTTAGATACATGTCTGAAACTTTTCTGAGTGCTTTAGAGATATTGACTCATTTCATCTCTACAAAAGCTCTCTCATATAGATACCATTATTAACTCCATTTTGCAGTTCAGGAAACTAAAGCACACAGAAGTAACTTACCCAAGGATACCCACCTACCAAGTAACAGAAGCAGGATTGAACCCAGGCCATCTGGCTCTGGATCTTGTACTCGTAACAGCTAAGTTACTCAGCAGGAGTCTGGGTCATCATGGGTCTCCTAAAAGCCACATGTTCTTCCCCTCTAACTCTCATGCCCTGCTGGTCACTCTGGCATTTCTGTTTAGTCATCATTTTCCCTCTAAGAAATACTGTTCCTAGGGATTTTCAGTCAAACCTCTACAAGTTAGCACCTCATCCCAATTCAGCTAAGGTAACAAGTATGTCACCTGTTGTGAGATCAGAATTCAAGACTTTTCTCAAGAACTTTCTAGCCCCATATAAGTCTAGGGATATCACTAGCTGGTGGAGAAGGTTTGCCAGCCCACCAGCATCACCTATCCTAACTGGTTCTCTGGCTCATCAAGAGCCTCCTCCCACTTGCTGACTGCCATGACTCCCCACATGGACCATGAGAGCTTTCCATACTTTGTCTTCTGTGTTCTGTTGCATGCATACCATCTAGTAAGTGCTCAATAAGAGTTCAACAGATATGTTTAAATTAATTGATTAGGTCTTTTGGTTATAATGAGAGGAAAATGTTAAATATATCTAGAATTTCAGTTCAAGGCCTACAAGGATGCATTAAATATTTACTAATAGATATGTAAATATTTGCTATAATATCATTAATATGTAGAAGTTGCACAACTGGCTTTGCGACTCTTCTAAGCAGATGGGAGACAAACTATCACAAACATAAAACAGTTGAACCAACAATGGAATAAGAATTCGAAAATGGGTGTACAAGAAAAAGATTAATATTTTATTATTTATTATGAATTTTGTTTCACAAATTCTATTATTATGGAAGAAATCAGTTCTGGTGACAAGATTGAATTTTTTATGCATTTAAAATACTTACGATTCAACTACAATTGCCACTCTGCTACAAACAATAAAATGCCAATATACAAACAAATGTCTTGGAATGTGCACAAAAATAGTTGTTAACCCCAAGACCCCCTTGGAAACTCTCCCAGGAAGTCCTGCTGCCTGCATTTGAAAACCACCAATAGAAGTACATGGAGAGTGCATATGACATTGACTTTCTCAAAAAATAAACAAATGGGACCTAATTAAAATTAAAAGCTTTTGTATAGCAAAGGAAACCATATATGGGACGAATAAACAACCCTCAGAATGGGAGAAAATATTTTCAAGCAAAGCAACTGACAAAGGATTAATCTCCAAAATATATAAACAGCTCATGCAGCTCAATATCAAATAACAAACAACCAAATCAAAAAATGGGTGGAAGACCTAAAGAGACATTTCTCCAAAGAAGACATACAGATGGCCAACAAACACATGAAAAGATGTTCAACACCACTAATTATTGGAGAAATGCAAATAAAACTACAATAAGGTATCACCTCACACCCATCAGAATGACCATCATCAAAAAATCTACAAACAATAAATGCTGGAGAGGGTGTGGAGAAAAGGGAACCCTCTTGCACTGTTGGTGGGAATGTAAATTGATACAACCACTATGGAGAACAATATGGAGGTTCCTTAAAAAACTAAAAATAGAACTACCATATGACCCAGCAATCCCGCTACTGGACATATACCCAGAGAAAACCAAAATTCAAAAAGACACATGCACCCCAATTTTCATTGCAGCACTATTTACAATAGTCAGGACATGGAAGCAACCTAAATGTCCATCAACAGAGGAATGGATAAAGAAGATGTGGTACATATATACAATGGAATATTGCTCAACCACAAAAAGGAACGAAATTGGGTCATTTACAGAGACGTGGATGGACCTAGAGACTGTCATACAGAGTGAAGTAAGTCAGAAAGGGAAAAACAAATATCATATATTAGTGCATATATGTGAAATCTAGAAAAATAGTATAGATGATCTTTTTGCAAAGCAGAAATAGAGACACAGATGTAGAGAACAAATGTATGGATACCGAAGGGGAAGGGGGGAGTGGGATGAATTGGGAGATTGGGATTGACATATATACACTACTGATACTATGTATAAAATAGATAACTAATGAGAACCTACTGTATAGCTCAGGGAACTCTACTCAGTGCTCTGTGGTGACCTAAATGGAAAGGAAATTTTAAAAAGAGGAGATATATGTATACATATAGCTGATTCACTTTGCTGTACAGTAGAAACTAACACAACATTGTAAAGCAACTATACTCCAATCAAAATTAATTAAAAAATTAAAAAACAAAAAAATAAGGGAGAATGTAAGCTGCATCTGCTTCTAGGGTTTCAGGAACCTAGTCTCTGGCTGTATAAATCCTTGCTATAGTTTATTCCCATTGTCTCCTTTAAATGTGCTTTCCTCATGTTATTTGTTACCCTTTGAAGGGTCTCACCAGGTATCAGCAGGCTGTATTCCTTTCTGGAGTCTCCAAGGGAGGTTCCATTTCCTACTCACTGGGGCTCTGGACAAAATTCAGATTCTTGTCATTGAGGGACTGAGGTCTATGTTTTCTTGCTGCCGGTAAAGTGAGGATCATTCCCAGATTCTAGAAGCTACCACATGGCTTGACTCATGGGCAATTTCCTTCATCTTCAAAGCTCTTCTTTCTCCCTCTTCCATTTTTAAGGACTCATGTGCTTAGATCGAGTCCACTTACATAATCCAGGATAATCTCCTCATTTTAAGGCCCTTAACTTTAATCACATCTGCAAAGTCCCTGTCTCCATGTAAGGTGACACATTCACTGGTTCTGGGGATTAGAACGTAGATATCTTTGGGAGACATGATCCTACATATCAGACTTGAGCACCAAGGATTCTTGGTACCAAAGGCCATTCTCTATGTCCACAGTATCAGGCTGTATCACCTTCACATCTCCAATGCTTTGCATGTTTCCCTATGTTAGAAAAATGCACTTGTGTTCATATATATTTTTTTTACTTAAAGGCCAGAATAATTGTGTGATGCCCTTCTCGGCATACTCTGCAGTCTGGCATTTGCAGGTTTACTTTGGTTGCTTAGGCACAAAGAAGACATTTTTATTCATCAATGTGTTTGAGATTGTGATCTTTAAGTGGAACTGTGCAAACAACCACGAAGTCCTAATATCACCCTGGAAATGCAAAAAGGTGATCTTTATTTTCAGACTTTAAATTGCTTATCAGACCCTATAAAAGACAAAGTAAAGACAATAAAAACAAATGTAGGGCATTGTTATCTACGGATGGAAAACTAGGAGAAAAGAAAATCACAACACAATTTTGTCAGCAAACATTACTCTGAAATTCATTTATGGACTCATTTTTGAGTGATTACTTTTTCCTTTCACTGCTATGTCCTATTCCCCTACACAAACCATTAATTTAGAAATATAAATAAAACTTTGGAAGCCATTCTTAAAGCATCAGAGAAAAATAGGAAAAAATAAAGAAAATCAAAACTAAATCTGCTTAGATAATTACAATAAGGAAAGTCATGAATTAAGAACAGAGTACTGCAAACAAAAATATGGATCCTAAAGAACAACATCATTCCAGTCTTTATTCTAGGTTGTATTTTTGTTATCAGCCTGAGCAATTCTATTTCTTATCAGGTTGGCTGTGATCAGGAGATGCTCCATAAAGTGAATACTTGTCTATGCCTGCATTATGGCAAGATTTCCCAAGCTGATTTTGTATAAAACACTATTGCTCCATGCATGTACCTAGGGATTACTTCTCTAAGAAATACAACTATAGGGAAACTCAATGTTTCCCCAATTTACTGATCTAAAGCACTTTTCATTTTAATAAGTAAAATGAATAGACAAGAGTTCTTGGATATATTAGAAGATAACAATTTATTGTTTGAACAAGGGAGTGATATTATGAAAGTAGAGTTTATGGTAGATTAATCTAGTAAAATGTGTGAGATAGATAGGAAGCAAGAGAGTTGATTCAAGGAAACCAGATAGGAGAACGTTGCAGTTAATATATAAGGGCTTGATTTAGGAGAGAAGACATAAAAATTAAGCATGTAGTCATGAATCTGAAAGACCCATATCCACGGTGCTCTGTTTCTGTCATTAATCAGGTTTCACTTATTTTACTGTATTAGCTATATCAGTACTTACTAGACTCTATGTTATCATTTAGAAAACTTCATCTCTCTCTCTCTCTCTCTCTCTCTCTCTCTCTCACTCTCTCCCCCCTCCCCTTCCAGGTAGAATTTGATCTTACTCATGTAAAGCTCACTCAAATAGGAGTACTCCATGTATGGAGAAGAATACTGAGACCTGAAAGGGGGCTCAATTTAGAAAAAATACTTTGATCAACTTTCCAAGTCTGCTATGATATAGAGGATTGCATGAACTGTGGTACAGCCATACCATGTATCTGATATCTCTTTTTTTTTTTAACATCCTTATTGGAGTATAATTGCTTTACAATGGTGTGTTAGTTTCTGCTTTATCACAAAGTGAATCAGCTATACATATACATATATCCCCATATCTCTTCCCTCTTGCGTCTCCCTCCCAACCTCCCTATCCCACCCCTCTAGGTGGTCACAAAGCACCGAGCTGATCTCCCTGTGCTTTGTGGCTTCTTCCCACTAGCTGTCTATTTTACATTCGGTAGTGTATATATGTCAATGCCACTCTCTCACTTTGTCCCGGCTTACGCTTCTCCCTACCCGAGTCCTCAAGTCCATCCTCGACGTCTGCGTCTTTATTCCTGTCCTGCCCCTAAGTTCTTCAGAACCATTTTTTTTTTCTTTAGACTCCAGATATATGTGTTAGCATACGGTATTTGTTTTTCTCTTTCTGACTTACTTCACTCTGTATGACAGACTCTAGGTCCATCCACCTCACTACAAATAACTCAATTTCATTTCTTTTTATGGCTGAGTAATATTCCATTGTATATATGTGCCACATCTTCTTTATCCATTCATCTGTCGAAGGACACTTAGGTTGCTTCCATGTCCTGGCTATTGTAAATAGTGCTACAATGAGAATTGTGGTACATGACTCTTTTTGAATTATGGTTTTCTCACGGTGTATGCCCAGTAGTGGGATTGCTGGGTTGTATGGTACTTCTATTTTTAGTATTTTAAAGAACCTCCATACTGTTCTCCATAGTGGCTGTATTAATTTACATTCCCACCAACACTGCAAGAGGGTTCCCTTTTCTCCACACCCTCTCCAGCATTTATTGTTTGTAGATTTTTTTATGATGGCCATTCTGACCACAGTGAGATGATACCTCATTGTAGTTTTGATTTGCATTTCTCTAATGATTAATGATGTTGAGCATTCTTTCATGTGTTTGTTGGCAATCTGTATATCTTCTTTGGAGAAATGTCTATTTAGGTCTTCTGACCATTTTTGGATTGGGTTGTTTGTTTTTTTGATATGGAGCTGCATGAGCTGCTTGTAAATTTTGGAGGTTAATCCTTTCTCACTTGCTTCATTTGGAAATATTTTCTCCCATTCTGAGGGTTGGCTTTTCATCTTGTTTATGGTTTCCTTTGCCGTGCAAAAAGCTTTTAAGTTTCATTAGGTCCCATTTGTTTATTTTTATTTCCATTTCTCTAGGAGGTGGGACAAAAAGGATCTTGCTGTGATTTATGTCATAGAGTGTTCTGCCTATGTTTTCCTCTAAGAGTTTGACAGTGTCTGGCCTTACACTTAGGTCTTTAATCCATTTTGACTTTATTTTTGTGTATGGTGTTAGGGAGTGTTCAAACTTCATTCTTTTACATGTAGCTGTCCAGTTTTCCCAGCACCACTTACTGAAGAGGCTGTCTTTTCTCCATTGTGTAATCTTGCCTCCTTTATCAAAAATAAGGTGGCAATATGTGTGTGGGTTTACCTCTGGGCTTTCTATCTTGTTCCATTGATCTATATTTCTGTTTTGGGGCCAGTACCATACTGTCTTGATACCAGTAGCTAAGTAGTATAGTCTGAAGTTCAGTTTCTTCCAACTCTGTTTTTTTTCTCAAGATGGCTTTGGCTATTCGGGGTCTTTTGTACTTCCATACAAGTTGTGAAATTTTTTGTTCTAGTTCGGTGAAAAATGCCATTGGTAATTTGATAGGGATTGCATTGAATCTGTAGATTGCTTTGGGTAGTATAGTCATTTTCACAATGTTGATTCTTCCAATCCAAGAACGTGGTATATCTCTCCCTCTGTTTGTATCATCTTTAATTTCTTTCATCAATGTCTTATAGTTTTCTGCATACAGGTCTTCTGTGCCCTTAGGTAGGTTTATTCCTAGGTATTTTATTCTTTTTGTTTCAATGGGATTGTTTCCTTAATTTCTCTTTCAGATTTTTCATCATTAGTGTATAGGAATGCAAGAGATTTCTGTGCATTAATTTTGTATCCTGCTACTTTACCAGATTGGTTAGCTCTAGTAGTTTTCTGGTAGCATCTTTAGGATTCTCTATGTATAGTATCATGTCGTCTGCAAACAGTGACAGCTTTATCTCTTCTTTTCCTATTTGTTTCCTTTTATTTCTTTTTCTTCTATGATTGCTGTGGCTAAAACTTCCAAAACTATGTTGAATAATAGTGGTGAGAGTGGACAACCTTGTCTTGTTCCTGATCGTAGAGGAAATGGTTTCAGTTTTTCACCATTGAGAACGATGTTGGCTGTGAGTTTGTCATGTATGGCCTTCATTATGTTGGGGTAAGTTCCCTCTATGCCTACTTTCTGGAGGGTTTTTATTATAAATGGGTGGTGCATTTTGTCGAAAGATTTTTCTGCATCTATGGAGATGATTATATGGTTTTTCTCCTTCAGTTTGTTTATATGGTTTATCACATTGATTGGTTTGCATATATTGAAGAATCCTTGCATTCCTGGGATAAACCCCACTTAATCATGTTGTATGAACCCTTTAATGTGTTGTTGGATTCTGTTTGCTACTGTTTTGTTGAGGATTTTTGCATCTATGTTCATCAGTGATATTGGACTGTAGTTTTCTTTTTTTGTGACATCTTTGTCTGGTTATGGCGTCAGGGTGATGGTGGCCTCGTAGAATGAGTTTGGGAGTGTTCCTTCTTCTGCTACATTTTGGAAGAGTTTCAGAAGGCTAGGTGTTAGCTCTTCTCTAAATGTTTGATAGAATTCGCCTGTGAAGCCATCTGGTCCTGGGCTTTTGTTTGTTGGAAGATTTTTAATCACAGTCTCAATTTCAGTGCTTGTGATTGGTCTGTTTATATTTTCTATTTCTTCCTGGTTCAGTCTCGGAAGGTTGTGCTTTCCTAAGAATTTGTCCATTTCTTCCAGGTTGTCCATTTTATTGGCATAGAGTTGCTGGTAGTAATCTCTCATGATCCTTTTTATCTCTGCAGGGTCAGTTGTTACTTCTCCTTTTTCATTTCTAATTCTATTGATTTGAGTCTTCTCCCTTTTTTTCTTGATGAGGCTGGCTAATGGTTTATCAATTTTGTTTATCTTCTCAAAGAACCAGGTTTTAGTTTTATTGATCTTTGCTATTGTTTTCTTCATTTCTTTTTCATTTATTTCTGATCTGATCTTCATGATTTGTTTCCTTCTGCCAGCTTTGGGTTTTTTTGTTCTTCTTTCTCTAATTGCTTTAGGTGTAAGGTTAAGCTGTTTATTTGAGAAGTTTCTTGTTTCTTGAGGTGGGATTGTATTGCTATAAACTTCCCTCTTAGAACTGCTTTTGCTGCATCCCATAGGTTTTGGGCCGTCGTGTTATCATTGTCATTTGTTTCTAGATATTTTTTTATTTCCTCTTTGATTTCTTCAGTGATCTCTTAGTTATTTAGTAGTGTATTGTTTAGCCTCCATGTGTTTGTTTTTTACAGATTTTTTTCCTGTAATTGATATCTAGTCTTATAGTGTTGTGGTCAGAAAAGATACTTGATATGATTTCAATTTTCTTAAATTTACCAAGGCTTGATTTGTGCCCAGGATATGATGTACCCTGGAGAATGTTCCATTGGCACCTGAGAAGAAAGTGTATTCTTTTATTTTTGGATGGAATGTCCTATAAATATCAATTAAGTCCATCTTATTTAATGTATCATTTAAAGCTTGTGTTTCCTTATTTATTTTCATTTTGGATGATCTGTCCATTGGTGAAAGTGGGGTGTTAAAGTCCCCTACTATGATTGTGTTACTGTTGATTTCCCCTTTTATGGCTGTTAGCATCTACCTTATGTATTGAGGTGCTCCTATGTTAGGTGCATAAATATTTACAATTGTTATATCTTCTTCTTGGATTGATCCCTTGATCATTATGTAATGTCCTTCTTTGTCTCTTGTAATAATCTTTATTTTAAAGACTATTTTGTCTGATATGTGAATTGCTACTCCAGCTTTCTTTTGATTTCCATTTGCGTGGAATAACTTTTTCCATCTCCTCACTTTCAGTCTGTATGTGTCCCTAGGTGTGAAGTGGGTCTCTTGTAGACAGCATATATCCAGGTCTTGTTTTTGTATCCATTCAGCCAGTCTATGTCTTTTGTTTGGAGCATTTAATCCATTTACATTTAAGGTAGTTATTGATATGTATGTTCCTATTACCATTTTCTTAATTGTTTTGGGTTTGTTATTGTAGGTCTTTTCCATCTCTTGTGTTTCCTGCCTAGAGAAGTTCCTTTAGCATTTGTTGTAAAGCTGGTTTGGTGGTGCTGAATTCTTTTAGGTTTTGCTTGTCTGTAAAGGTTTTAATTTCTCTGTCGAATCTGAATGAGATCCTTGCTGGGTAGAGTAATCTTGGTTGTAGGTTTTTCCATTTCATCACTTCAAATATGTCCTGCCACTCCCTTCAAGCTTACAGAGTTTCTGCTGAAAGATCAGATGTTAACCTTATGGGGATTCCCTTGTGTGTTATTTGTTGTTTTTCCCTTGCTTCTTTTAATATTTTGTCTTTGTATTTAATTTTTGATAGTTTGATTAATATGTGTCTTGGCATGTTTCTCCTTGGATTTATCCTGTATGGGACTCTCTGCACTTACTGGACTTGATTAACTATTTCCTTTCCCATAATAGGGAAGTTTTCAACTATAATTTCTTGAAATATTTTCTTACTCCCTTTCTTTTTCTCTTCTTCTTCTGGGGACCCCGATAATTCGAATGTTGGGGTGTTTAATGTTGTCCCAGAGGTCTCTGAGACTGTCCTCAATTCTTTTCATTCTTTTTTCTTTATTCTGCTCTGCAGTAGTTATTTCCACTATTTTATCTTCCAGGTCACTTATCCATTCTTCTGCCTCAGTTATTCTGCTATTGATTCCTTCTAGAGAATTTTTAATTTCATTTATTGTGTTGTTCATCATTGTTTGTTTGCTCTTTAGCTCTTCTAGGTCCTTGTTAAACATTTCTTGTATTTTCTCCATTCTATTTCCCAGATTTTAGATCATCTTTACTATCATTACTCTGAATTCTTTTTCAGGTAGTCTGCCTATTTCCTCTTCATTTGTTTTTTCTGGTGGGTTTTTACCTTGTTCCTTCATCTGCTGTGTGTTTCTCTGTCTTCTCATTTCGCTTAACTTACTGTGTTTGGGGTCTCCTTTTCTTAGTCTGCAGGTTCGTAGTTCCCACTGTTTTTGGTGCCTGTCTCCAGTGGCTAATGTTGGTTCAGTGGGTTGTGTAGGCTTCCTGGTGGAGGGGACTGGTTCCTGTGTTTTGGTGGATGAGGCTGGATCTTGTCTTTCTGGTGGGAAGGACTGAGTCCGGTGGTATGTTTTGGGGTGTCTTTGACCTTATTATGATTTTAGGCAGCCTCTCTGCTAATGGGTGTGGTTGTGCTCCTGTCTTGCTAGTTGTTTGTTATAGGGTGTCCAGCACTGTTGCTTGCTGGTTGTTGAGTGGACCTGGGTGTTAGCATTGAGATGGAGATCTCTGGGAGAGTTTTCCCTGTTTGATGTTATGTGGAGCTGGTAGGTTTCTGTTGGACCAATGTCCTGAACTAGGCTCTCCCACCTCAGAGGCACAGGCCTGACACTTGGCCAGAGCACCAAGACCCTGTCAGCCACAAGGCTCGGAAGAAAAGGGAGAAAAAAAGAAAGAAGGAAAATAAATAAATAAATAAATAAAATAAAGTTATTAAAATAAAAATAAATTTTTGAAAATAAAAAATAATTAAAAAGTAATAAATTAAAAAAAAAAATGGACAGACAGAACCCTAGGACAAATGGTAAAGGCAAAGCTATACAGACAAAATCACACAAAGAAGCATACACATACAGACTCACAAAAAGAGGAAAAGGAAAAAAATATATATATCTATATATAAAAAACAAAAAGGAAGAGAGCAACCAAATCAATAAACAAATCTACTAATCGCCCCGCCTCTGCATGTAGGTTGCCTGAGGGCATCTGTTCTTTGCTCAGACAGGACGGGGTTAAATTAGCAGCTGATTAGGGGGCTCTGGCTCACTCAGGCCAGGTGGGGAGGGGTACGGAATGCGGGGCGAGCCTGCGGCAGCAGAGGCCAGTGTGACGTTGCACCAGCCTGAGGCACGCCGTGTGGTCTCCAGGGGAAGTTGTCCCTGGATCACGGGACTCTGGCAGTGTTGGGCTGCACAGGCTCCTGGGAGGGGAGGCGTGGAGAGTGACCTGTGCTCGCACACAGGCTTCTTGGTGGCTGCAGCAGCAGCCTTAGCATCTCATGCCCTTCTCTGGTGTCCTCGCTGATAGCCGCCCGTCTCTGGAGTTCATTTAGGTGGTGCTCTGAATCCCCTCTCCTTGCGCACCCCGAAACAATGGTCTCTTGCCTCTTAGGCCGGTCCAGACTTTTTCCCGGACTCCCTCCCAGCTAGCTGTGGTGCACTAGCCCCCTTCAGGCTGTGTTCATGCAGCCAACCCCAGTCCTCTCCCTGGGATCTGACCTCAGAAGCCTGAGCCTCATCCGCCACGGCAGGTGAGCAGACAAGCCTTTCAGGCTGGTGAGTGCTGGTCGACACCAATCCTCTGTGTGAGAATCTCTCTGCTTTGCCCCCTGTACCCCTGTCGCTGTGCTCTCCTCTGTGGCTCCAAAGCTTCCCCCCGCCACCACCTGTCTCCACCAGTGAAGGGGCTTCCTGGTGTGTGGAAACTTTTCCTCCTTCACAGCTCCCTCCCAGAGGTCTGGGTCCTGTCCCTATTCTTTTGTCTCTGTTTTTCTTTTTTCTTTTTCCCTACCCAGGTACGTGGGGAGTTTCTTGCCTTTTGGGAAGTCCGAGGTCTTCTACCAGCATTCAGTAGGTGTTCTGTAGGAGCTGTTCCCCATGTAGATGTATTTCTGATGTATTTGTGGGGAGGAAGGTCATCTTGAAGGTCTCTCTGATATCCCTTTTATGAACTGATTTCTCTTGGTAAGTCTTTAGTTTCTGGATCTCAGCTGCTTTCCTTTACAAAGGGTTTTGAAAGTCCTCCAGAGAAGTCTTGATTTGATGCTGAACAAACTAAGGATTCATGAAGACCGTGGGGCAGAAAATTTCTCTTCTCTTCTTTTCTCTCTACATTTTCTCTCTTTATTATTCTAAGAAAATACCAAGACAACATGCTTTCATATTTTTTCTTTTCCTTTGGTCTCTTGCTCAAATAGACTATTTTTTCTATCATCAAGCGTCTGTGGAATGGACAACTCATTAATTTTCAGCTTGAATCAAGAAGTATAAGATTGGCTATAAAATAAAAATTCTGCTGCAGTTTTGGCTGTCTCTAGTCAAAGCTGCTTCTAATTCAAGCTATTATTGAAGCAAGGATTGAAAACAATGCGAATCAATATTGGTCCACCGATATTTTGTTTGGCACAAATTTTTTTTTAAAATTTGTATATGAATATCTTTAAACAGAACATAAGTTTTCTATTTTACCATAGTCCTCACCATTCCCCATCGCTTAGCTGCAATCATGGAATTGCCCTAATCACTGAATTTGTTTGTCTGGCCACTGAAGACATATGAATACCAGTAAAGGCTGGTAAAAGGCTCAAGTGATTTTCCATCTTCTTTACATTTAAATTCCTTTAAAATCAAGTTATTGGACACAAAATAGTTTTTAAAAAAACATGGTGCTAGACACACAGAAGAATATAATGAGGATAAAACTTGAGGTCCTGCCTTAAAAAATACTATCTTATAGAACCATACTAAGCTGTTTTATAAACATTGCTATTTTGTGGCTTAAAGTGAAGTCTGCTTAGAATAGAGAAATGGCTTTGAAACTGTACTTTGACACTTATTACCTGAGTGATCTTAGTCAATCACAATTTTACTTAAACTTCACAAGTAATGTTGAAAGTTTCATTCGTCCTGCAACAAATATTTACTAAGCAGTTAAAGTATTGAGCAGAAGGAAATGTGAGACTAAGGAGGAAACATGGACCAGTGCTGAAGGAGCCTGTTGGCCCTGGAAAGCATCACGCCTCACAAAAGGAAGCTGCAGGATTTGAGAGCCATAGCGAAGTACCAGAGCCCTGGGAGAGGACATAATCATTCTGGGAATCTGTGAGGAGGAGCAAACAGTAAGGGATACAAACACTAAGGAGTGGGCAGTGGTGGGAAAGATTTCCGAAAAAATTGAGGAGCAGCTAGAGTTGGAAAAGCCAGGAGACAGAGGTCATAGGAAAACTGAGGAAGAGAAAACTACAAAGGAAGTGTTTGGCCATATAAATGCTCCCCAGAGGTCAGATGAAAGAGAACAGAAAGCTCTCTCCTTACTGAGAACAGAGTGATGGTATGAGATCCTGATAACACAAGGTGAGCATAGAATTGAGGTAAAGACAACAGAAATGTAGAAAATCTCACAAAAATCCAATAAGTAAAAGGGAAAAAGGTAAAAAGCTTTAGCAAAGAATGTGGGCTTATAAAAGGTTTACTTAATGGAAGAGATTACATATATACTTGTATTGGAAAAACACACTGATTTCCTCCCCTACTCTCACGCTCACAATACTTCTGACACCAAATGTGTGGGTTTTCTACACCAAGCTAACTGCCTGCAGTTAGTGCGGACCAGGTTAAGGACTCAGTCTCACAAGACTGCCCACCACTTCAGATGCCAACCTCAAGCAGTAGGTGCCCAGGTTACCTACAGGTTGTCTCTGAGTTGGCTACAAATCAGAGGTTCCCATAACGCCCTCTTTGATTCTACCATTTTCTAGAACAGTGCAGAGAACTCAGGAAGACAGGTTTACTGGTTTATTATATAATAATCAGTATGATGAAGGGTACAGTTGACAACCAGATGAAGAGGGCAAGGTCTGGAAATGTCCCAAATGCAGGAGCATCTGTCCCTGTGGAGTTGGGGTGGGCCATCCTTCTAAAACGTAGATGTATATCCACCAATCTGGCAGCTCTCCAAACCCTGTACTGTGGGGATTTTTTGGAGGCTTCATCATTAACTCAGTTTCCAGCTCCTCTCCCCTTCCCAGAGGATGAGGGCTGTGGTAGAAATTTCCAACCTTCTAATCATAGCTTTGTCTTTCTGGTAACCAGCCCCCATCCTGAAGCTCTCCTGGATCCCACCAAGATTCATGTCATTAGAGTAAAAGGCAATCCTATCACTTAGGAAATGACAAGAGTTTTAGGAGCCCTGTGTTAGGAACTGGGGTCAAAGACCAAATATTAGAAATCCTAAAAGGGTCAATAAACAGTGTAGAAGAAGTAATTAAGTAAGAAATCCAGAGGCATAGGAAATAATGAGAGTTATATATCCTGTTTCTTTTTTTTTTCTTTTATCCAAAGGAGACTGGATATACAAGGAGAGCCCACCTTGCTTGAGCAAAGATGGTCCAATAGATTCAGATATTACAGGAAGAGCAATGTTGCCCTCACTGATGTGCAGTCATCCTGACCCTGGGCAGTGGGGTCCGCTAATGATCTCCTCATTCTGATAAGTAATTTCTCCATCAATGAAGATGGAGAAATTACAGTGATAGACATTGTCTTCATCAATGAAGACAGACAGAGGAGACACATATTCGGAAAAATTCTGTATATTTATTTGTAAATGGGAAAGGGAAATTTTGATAACTATTAGAAGTAGAAATGTGAACTCGTTTTTCTGTTTTGTGATGCATGTAAAATTCGAATAAAGAAGGTATCCCACTGGTCACCTGTTTGCTGTCAGATCCACTCCTCATCCTTCCCCTGCTCATCTTTATATAATAGGGAACAATATTTCAGGCTCTCCCAATAACTGGTTTATATTATGTTCAACTCATGGGAAGCACTGGTGGAAGATCAGAAGGCAGAGAGACAAGTCAGGGTGCTGCTGCTTCCTTGCTGTCTTCATCTTCTTTCTCTCTCCCTCCCCCGATTCCTGTCTGCCATATGTGACATCCCCAGCAACCGACACTTTTCTTCTATGGCTACAGGTCTGCTAGAGAGTTCCTCCCATGGTGTCCACACATTCTACCAGGTGGACTCAGATCTTGGGCCCTCTTACACTACCTCCTATTTTTGACTCACCAGCCCTGTAGATACAGACACTTCCTGGCATGGCTGATCTCTAGGTTGCCTCTCCCCATTTCCTTAAATTGTCCGTTACTTGTAGAACCAATTATTTGTATTGAATTTTCTCTGTTTATAATATCTAGGGTAGTTCCTGATTTTTCTCATTATATTCTAACTGACAAAAAGGCTAAATCAGTTTAAGGTGTACTGATGGACTGATGGAAATAGAGAGACTGGATTAAGAGAAATAGCAGTCCAGTGTTCTATGGCGAACAGACCACACTTAGATTCTTTGCTTTAGCTCATTTGAAGAAACATATCTCTAAACAGGGTATCCAGAGTGGGATTGACTCTGATAATGAGGGATATAGAAACCTCTCTACATGAGGCAAAATAAAGGGACTTAGGGGTGTAGATATAAGAATCATCTTGACTATTGAATACTTGGTCACATTGAAGAAAAAACAGATACATTTTACACTGTTTTACAGTGAGAAATGAGGAGGATCAGATTATGAAGAATTTTCCAATAAATAAAAATGAATGGACTGCCTCATGAAGTTTGTGTTGTTAGTCTTTGAAAATGGCCAAGCAAAGACTGTAAGGCCATTTTCAAGAGAGTCCTATACTAGTGCAGGGCTGTACTGGATGATACATAAAATCTTTTCCAAAGTGAAAATACATAGCATACAACACCAAAGGCACAGTCCATGAAAGAAATAATAATTATTAAACAATTAAAAACTTCTCTGAGAAAGACAATGTCAAGAGAATGAGAAGTCACAGGTTGGAAGAAAATATTTGCCAAAGACATATCTGATAAAGGACTTTATCCAAAATAAACAAGGAACTCTCAAAACTTAACAATAAGAAAATGAATGGCCTGATTTAAAATGGGCCAAACACCTTATCAGACCCCTCACCAAAAGATATACAGATTACAGATAAACATATGAAAAAGTGCTCCACATCATATGTCATCAGGGGAATGCAAACTAGACCAAAAATGAGATATTATTACGTACCTATTACAATGGCCAAAATCCAAAACACTGACAACATCAAATGCTAATGAGGATGTGGAGCAACAGGAACTCTCACTGATTGCTGGTAGGAATGGAAAATGGCACAGCCACTTTGGAAGACAGTTTGGTAATTTCTTAGAAAACTAAACATACTCTTACCATATCAATCATACTTCTTGGTATCTACCCAAAGGAGTTAAAAACGTATATTCACAAAATACCTACACACAGATATTTATACCAGCTTATTCAGAATTGCCAAAACTTGAAAGCAGCAAAGATATCCTTCAGTAGGTGAATGGATAAATAAACTGTGGTACATCCAGACAATGGAATATTATTCAGCACTAAAAAGAAATGAGCTATATAGCCATGAAAAGATATGGAGGAAAATTAAATGCATATTACAAAGTGAAAAAAGCCAATCTGAAAAGGCTACATACTGTATAATTTCAACTATATGACATTCTGGAAAAGGCAAAATTATGGAGACAGTAAAAAGATCAGTGGTTGCCAGGGATTGGGAGTGCATGGCTTACCCAGGTCTCTGCAACCAGATCAACTATAGTAGCAGAATAAGAACACAGTACCTCTGAATCAGGAAGGTCTAAAATTTCCTCATTTTAAAGATACCTATTTAAGCCAATAAAATTCAAGTCCACACATTTCCGAAGCTTCTCACAGTTAGCAATTTACATTTGCAAGAAGACTCAGATATGGCTCATTTTACATCATGTTCCTCTCAAAATAAGCTCTGTTGATTTGTGGTGTGTTATTTGAGTGGAAATTATCAAGAAGACTGCTATTTTAATAGGATTGATACTTGCCCATCTGGGAAGATCCATATCACAACAGTTCGCTGATAGACATATTTTGATATAAAACCTAAATCTTGTTTTACCTCTACAGATTTTTTTTCACCTCGCTCTTTCCTTGATTTTATCTCAAGTATTTTGAAAATGTTCCAATTTTGAGATCAATCCAATTACAGAGAACTCTAGCATAAAATGAAGAAAGACACACGAAAAGATTAGCATTAACCATATAGAATACATTCATGCTACATTTACAAGGCAGTCAGGGGAAACATGCTTACATACCTAAGATATGCAGTCTAACGTGTGTGACATTCTATCTGATAAAGAAATAAATATTTCATTTATCTATGCTGGTCAACTAATTACATATTTGCTTTTTTTTTTTTTTTTGGCCACACCGTGTGGCATGTGGGATCTTAGTTCCCTGACCAGGCATCGAACCCATGCCCCCTGCAGTGGAAGGACAGAGTCCTAACCACTGGACCACCAGGGAATTCCCTTACATATTTGCTTTTAACAATAACGAGAATTTAAATGCCATCTAATTGCTATATTTTCCATGTGTATCAATTGCAATAAACATAGCTATTTGTATCTATTTTTCTTGATACCTTTATTATAAATGTCTTTCTTCTTTGGGCCAACCCAAAAATAAAAATAAAGTATTTCTATATATAATATAATAATGCTGCATGATAAAACCCCCTCAGAATTCGGTGGCTTAGGATAATAAGCCTTTACTGAGCTTACAAGCCTTCATATCAGCATCAAGCTAAACTTCGGGGCTGGTCTCATCTGGGCTTTACTCACACTTCTGATGGTTAGCTGGCTATAGTCACAGTAGTGACTAGGCTATTTGTCTTTCATCATTCAGCAACCTAGCCTGAGAGTATTCTAATGGTGAAAGCTGAGAAGAAGAGAGAAAATAGAAATCTGCAAGTGTTTTTCCAAGACTATCTTGCCTGAAGGCTGCCACCAGCCCATTGGTCAAGGAAGTCACATGGCCAACCTCAGAGTCACTGTTGAGGGTACAAGCAATTCGTACTTGCTTAAATTAGGGCCATGATTCCACATAAAACAAATAAAGAAAATGTTCCTAAGTGCACAGTTTATGCAATTATACATGTGTATTAACCAATGTAATAAAGGCATAGATGTATCCCCTTGTGCTAAATGTTTCTATTTAGCAATAAATTAAAAACTTAGATGCCATCTATTTACAATATTTTCCTTGACAGAAACCTTAAAATATTTCATATTTACCATTTGCTGATGAGCTTCGTTATTTACATTTACTCTACTTGATTTCTTTATTGTAAAAGTCTTTTCACTTTCAGCTCAATGAATAAAAATGCAAACCCCTTGCTGGTGTGCTATTGGTTTTGCTGGAGAGCTTCTATCCATGAATCAAGGTGCTGACTGTTTATTTCCATGAGTCAAAAAGAAAAATTTAGGCATATCAAATTGTCCACTGTTCATGATTGGATCTTTGGCAAACATAATGCAGCAATTTAAATATGGCTATGGAAATGGTTACTGATGTTACATAGAGAATTATTCATCATCAGCTCATGTCTTCTGTTCTTTCTCTACCTCCTGCCCCTCAGGAATAAGATTGATCACCATTAAGTAGCCGTCTCTGAATTAGTAGTCATAAGCCCCTCCTCCTTTACCAAATAAGTTTTTTAAAATACTTTTTTAATAATTTAAGAATAAACAATCCAAGTAACTTCTGTTTTCTGTTAAGTCATAATTTTATTACGTGTTCACATAAACCAGTACCTTCTCAAACTTCTGAAGCAATTGAATAGGTTATATTACAAAAAGTAGGCAAATACTATTAAAAGTCTTTTTTTTTCCCCACCTTCAAAATGGCTCTTTAGAGAAGATGCTACACTAGTAAATAGAAACCAAAAAACGATTTCATGTGAAATTTCCCTTTTGCTTTATTTCCCTGCATTCAAAAGAACACTCATACATTGGCATGAATAGCACGTCTCATTACAAATAAGTATCCAAACAAATGAGCACATTTTAAAACAACAAAGAGTGTACAAAAGTTCAGTCTTCTGGAAAATGTTTGAAAGATACTGTGGATTTTTCCATTTACAGAAGCCTTATTGTTATTTTCCTTTCCACGTCTCTGTTCATTTGAAGGACTTCCCAAAAATTCAGTGAATA
This sequence comes from Balaenoptera musculus, assembly GCF_009873245.2. Taxonomy (NCBI): domain Eukaryota; kingdom Metazoa; phylum Chordata; class Mammalia; order Artiodactyla; family Balaenopteridae; genus Balaenoptera; species Balaenoptera musculus. The sequence continues at coordinate 39,760,095 of NC_045791.1, forward strand.
AAGTTGCCAAAGTGTTGCTACTAATAATTCTCAAGAATCTTCTTCCTTTGCTTCTAAATAAAAGATCTTCAATACATGGAAAAGTACTCAGTTTCACGTGGACCTGGATTCGGATTCTTAACTACAAATCCTTAGTTTTGGTGAACCTATTTTGTGAAAATATGGTGCGCTGGCAGTTAGGGGACTTGAAGTGTAGGAGAAATACAAAGCGGGGTTTAGTTTGTACTCTCAGATCAGTTAAACCCAGGAAACTAGGATCAGTTCAACCTGGGTCTCACAAAGATTGCTACGAAAACTTAGCAACTTCTCTAAGCCCTAGTTTTCTTACCTGCTTATAATTTTTATAACCATAACTATGACATAAATGTCCCAAGGAAGCTTACTTACTAAAAAAGGAAAGAAGGAAGGAAGGAAGGGAGGGTGGGAGGGAAAGAAAGAAAAGAAAGAAAGAAAAGAAAGAAAGAAAAAGAAAGAAAGGATGGAAGGAAGAAAGAAGGGAAGGAAGAAAGGAAGAAAAAGAAAGGGGAAAAAAGAAAGAAAAAAGGAGGAAAGAAAGTCTAGAAAATCATTCAGTAAAGGACAGTATTTTGTGACACAAATTTCCAATCTCTCTCCGTAAATGTGGATTTTTGCATTTTGATTTTCCCTAAAAGGAGGCACACCTATATTTCTAGAATAAACAACCACAGAACTTCCTCAGTTTCAGGGCTGAAAATATGAAAGTGACGTTTTTGTCCCACTGGCACAGATGCTTTAAGCTTTAAAAGAACCTCCTACTTTTTAATCCCTCTCTCCATATTCTTGCCAAGCTCTCTGGAAATCTGAGTTCTGGACACCCTCCAATACCACATCTCATCCATATGCCTGCCCCAGAGGAAGACATTCTGCAGGCTCTTTCCTTCACTCTATGAATGATTCATGTGTTAAGATCTTAAATACTAGCTGAACCAAGGACCTAATGGCTTGAAACCTGATCTGACGTCAAGGAAGTGCGCTGTTTTAGGGACATGCTTCTAAGGCTGGTTGTTGATCCCTGTTCAACCCAGGATCAGAAAGCCCTGTATTAGACAAGCAGAGGGCATGAAATTTTTTTCTTGAGACACATTTCTGATGAGCACGTCAACTCTGATATCAAAGTGGGGAAGTGGGCTTTTGCTGACAACAATATATTTAAGATTATACTAGGAAAAGTAAGTGGGAAGTTAATTATTTTCCGCCAAGAAAAATAAGCCGTACTGAAAAATCACGTTCACAACGTTTTACAGCAAGATTACAAATTAAAATGCGTCCGGGGAGAGGTCGATAACTGAAATGAGTGGACAAGTAAGAATGATCCAGCTAGAGTGTATGTCCAGTCGAAAGGAGGCTGCCATGTTTAGCAGCAGGTCAACGGTTTTTCACTGAACACATGGAACCAGAGTTGCCAGAACTTCCAGAACTTGAATAGAAGCCAGTCCTCTTTATTCTTACTTGAAACCTCCCAATTTTAAATGTTGGCTACTAATTGAAACAAATGTGAAGACTGTAGAAGCCAAACATACACATGTGTAGGGCACATTTAGCCTGTGCTGCTAAGTTTACAGCCTTCGACCTACAGCTTCCTTCCTTCCTATTATTTCACTTAAAGGTGTTGTAAATATTTTGGAGAAAAATAAAATGCAGCTCAGATTCTTTAAATAATCAGTAAAACTCTGTTGCAAGACTATAAAAGGGTGAGAAAATATTTTACTTCGTAGAACAGGGAAAGAATATAGATGTTTGTGAGTTAATAGCTTGGCTCCACCATCTGCTAGCTGTGGGAACGAGAGGATGTGACCTACACTCTCTAAACTTCAGTTTGTGAAATGTTGATAATAATATTCACTTCATGCCGTTGTTGCAAGAAGAAAATGTGCCGTTTACATGAATTTCACAGTTGTACAGTGCCTAGAACATAGTAAGAACTTAGTAAGTGCTACCTATTCTTATTGGTACAATTTTCATGATCATTTTGATGATAAACCTATACAGGTTATTTAGAAAACTAATTATATTAGCTTATATCTATTGAGCCCTTACCAAATAGCAGGCACAGTTCTAATTCTAATACTTTTAATCATTAAAGCAATCCTATAAAGTAGGTTCTATTTTTAACTCCGCTTCATACATAAGGAAACAGGCCCAATATGACTGATTAACATACTCAAGATTTCACAAATAATAAAGTGATGGGTGAAGGCAGGGCAGGATTTAAACAAAGGTGCCCGCCACCAGCATCTGAAGTCTTTTCCATTACACTAAATTTAAAAGTATGCTACGTTCAAATTAATCTTTGAAATTGTTCCAAGCTATAAAGGTCTTGGAATTGGGAAAGGTATTTCAAGAAAGAGGAGACACACTCCTTTCTGACTGCAGAAGACCACCTCAAGCAATTCAGTGTAAATGTTTCTTTTTTAAACTTGGAAGAAAAATCCAGATTTACTCTGAACAGTGCATGATAACCCCTGGAAGTAAGATAAATATCTCTCCTTTTTATGCATTTAGATGACTCTAAATCTCTTGCCTTCATGTAAATTGAATCATTCTTTATATGAGTAATTTGTAATCAGTTAATAGAATTCTTTGATAATAGTTATGCATAATTAGTTTTATTTAGAAAAAGCACAGGAGCCTGCAAAAAGTATACATTATATATTTATTAAAGGCAGAAGAAATGTCTCTTCCACTTAAATCCACATCATTTATCATTTTGAAAACTTCAGGTTTTCAAAACCTAACCAGCTTCCATTTCCTCTGTTTTTTCTTTCCGTCAGAAACTCAATTTTGTTCAGCTTCCCACCACTTCCTATCATGAAAGGGAAGATGAGTTCATTCCCAGCTCCAGAGATGGAGTCTGGTTAATCCATAAATGGATTTCTCCTAGAGTTTCCTACTGATTTAGACATAGGCAGATGACCTGAGTGGGCCCAATCAGACTAAAGGGAAAGACTTGCATTCTGTGCTTCATGTGAAAGATTTGTCTCTCTGGCTCCAGCTTGCTGGGAGCAAGGCTTGGAGGGTCAGTTGATGCAGGGAACCAACTTCCCCTTGCAACCACAAGGAGAACCAGACTCAAGATAAGGCCACTGCTTAAGACAGCAGAACAGGTCAGGAAGAACTGAAGTTTTTCATGAAATTATTGATTCACTTAGAGTCCACCAATAGCCTTACTTTTCAATTTTGTGTGATAATAAATCACCTTATTATTATCAGAGGTTTTTGTTACTTACAGTGAAAATCATTCTACCTGATAAAACACAGTTTTCATATACTATATGATTAATAAATATTTTAAATCGTTCAATATATTTGATTCAATATATTAACTCTGCCTATGGGAAACGGAAGAATTCAGATTCTGTGGCTACGGCTCAGTAACCACCATCTTTCTTGTGGTCATATGTAGTCACAGAATCTAAAGGGAGCTTAAACAGCCTCTGCAAAGTTAGGTTACTAACCTTTAGCCTTAGCCAGTGCCGGGAATTTTCTCTCCATTCAAACTGATGTGCCCAGAATTGTAGCTGATTCCATTTTCCTTGGAAGCAAAAATATTTATTTCTGTTAATTAGTAAGTTCCGTGAGGTCAGAAATCACATTTGTAAATATTTGTCAAATGTAATTAATGCTTTCTCTTTTGCATTCAGATGAGATTAGAAATCAAATACATTTTCTTAGTCTCATGCAAAATAAAGAGATATCAAACCAAAAATTTTATTAATAATTATCTTTTAGTTTAATCCATCATTCTCAGCTTTAGTAGACAGCAAAATTATCTCTGGAGCTTTTAAAGAATATCTATGCCTTCCCCCGTCCCCAGAAATTTATTTTTGGTTGGTCTGAGATGGGACTTAAATATAAGAAATTGATTAAAGTTTCCTGGTGATTTTAATTGCAGCCCAGGTTGTAAGGTAGTAGTTTAAATTACCTAAGCAGAAGTGTCAAAGCTATATTGCTCTTTCTTTTTTGGATGAAGCTTCAGCAGTATCTCCATGTAAGTATAATACATTTCTACTCTCTGTATTTTTCAAAAGTCTCAAATAATTCCTGGCATAACCACATCATTTTCAAACAATTAGTTATAGCGTCTGAGATACTGAATGATTATTTAAACATCAAAGGTTTTCTTTTTTCAATTTTGAAAGTGTAGAAGAAATCCAGAGCAGATTTCATGAAGATTTTCTTGTCTACAACTATGTGAGTCATAAAAGAAATGCTTTGCTCACATTCCTGAAAAAAATTCAGAAAAACACTTTCAATGTAAATAAATGACTCAAGGAAGCTGAAGTGCAGATTGACCTTTGAGATCACCTCTTCCAGTATTTCTCAAAGTGTGGTCTTCAGCCCACCTGTATCAGGTGCTTATTAAAATGCAGATTCTGGGGCCCCATCCCTGATCTACTGCATCAGAGTCTCCAGGACTAGAGCCTAAGAATGACATTTCAAATGAGACCACGTATGATTCTAATGTACACTGATGAACTCTAAACTTTGAGAATCATAAATAATGCCATCCGGTCAGATTCACTGTTCAAGAAATTCTTGAAATCTTTCTTTTTTTTTTAAACAGAACCCCTTTTGACCCATTGAGACTCTTACATTTGATTAGGGGGAAAAATCCCTTAATCTCCCCATAATCTTTGATGCTAGCTTGGCAGGAATTCAGATTACCTACTCTTGGTGATAGCCTCTATATTTAACCACATTTACTACAATATAAGAGCACTACAGAAATATTTTTGGATTAGTACCCCAGGAAGGCAGTCATTTCAGAAAGAGAAGACACACAAATGTTCAGATCCTAAAGGTTTACATTTGTCTCTTCAAAATGTATAATATACACATAGGCTTTAAAAAAGCATTAAAAACTTATCAAAGTCCTTACCATGATAAAATAAACTCTTCCAAAATAAGCATTAACATTGACACTTTTCAACTTATTTTTTTTTATTGGAGTATAATTGCTTTACAATGTTGTGTTAGTTTCTGCTGTACAACGAAGTGAATCAGTTATATGTATACATATATCTCCTCCCTCTTGGACCTCCCTCCCACCCACCCCCACCATCCTACCCATCTGGGTCATCACAGAGCACCCAACTGAGCACCCTGTGCTGCTATACTCAGTCATAAAAAGCAACAAAATTGGGTCATTTGTAGAGATGTGGATGGACCTAGAGTCTGTCATACAAAGTGAAGTAAGTCAGAAAGAGAAAAACAAATATCGTATATTAACACATATATGTGGAATCTAGAAAAATGGTACAGATGGACCTATTTGCAGGGCAGGAATAGAGACTTTTCAACTTATAAAGCACTGTATAAATCATTCCACAACACCCAAGAAGTAGATGCTAGTTTTCGATTGGTGACATGACTTGTCTCAAGCCATGTAGCCAGTGTGTAGCAGAGGTGGAGACCTACAAGTTCGTGTTTCCTAATGGCTACCATCTCAAAAGTATTTTCTCTAATCTTTTGCCCAGCTGCCAAGGGATTCATTCTGTTCCCACTCTGAGAGCTTGCCCTCTCCTCAGTACCATGTAAATGAATTTTTCTCTTTATGGATTTCTCAAAAGCAATAATCACACCTCCCTATCATTTGAACAAGAAGAGATTTACAACTTTTCATCAAAGGACACTTGTTACAACAGGATGCTTCCTGTATAGCAAAGATATAAGAGTTCATCTCTGGACCCAGTAGATCATTGGTGACCTCCCTAAGCATTTGCTCTTTTCTGTCACTACCTCATCACCAAAGACCAACTTTTGACCCCAGTTATCAGGAACTCCTTACCATACAATTGCACAGTTGGGCTGTTGCACCCTACATAAGACATCATTAGACAAGAGGGCAGCACAGCAGTGGGAAACCTAGCCCAGGCTCCTCTCAGCCAGCCTTGAGTCAAACTAAGACATAAACATCGTTTTGTAATTGGTACGCCCAGAGAGGGGCACCTTTTCAAAATTTGTCCGCCAGGGGGAAGCACCTTCTCCTGATTTGCGTTAGAACACTGTGGAGACCCAGCCTATGTGCATCCCAGGCTGTGGGGTGGGAGAAGGCTGGTGCTTTATAAGGTTAAATTTCATTTTCTTTTGTTTTCTAGGGACAGTTCTATAGTTTGTGGAGAACTGAAATCTGCAATCAAAGAAACATCCAGTTCCTTATTTATTGCCCAGTCCAAACTCCTGATGGAATTGCTCCTTCATTCACTAAATTTCACATTAAAGATAATGAAATCAGCCTTTACCCAACTTCAGGCAGCCATAAAACTGGGATTTGCAGCTACCACTGCAAAGTTGGTGAATGTCATAAGAGCCATGGATGAAAACAGGAATTAAAAAAAATCTATGTAATAATAGGAAGTTCCAGGGTTCAGTGTTCTCAGACCTTAGTGTTGCATAAGACTCACCTGGGCAGCTTGTGAAAAATGCTGATTTCCAGTTCCATTCCAGCTGTCCTGATTTGGATCTGGGGTAGGGCCAGCTCCATCTCCAGGATTCTACGAAGGGTAGGGCTTAGGGGAGGCCATCTGGTTGGAAGAGGAAGCTGGGAGCTTTGCCACGAGGCTATGTTTGCAAAGCAAGCACACTCTTTTTAACTTAGTGTGTATGTTACAGAGCAATATCGATATTAAAGTTTCCTAAATACACTTCTATTCACACTTTACATAAGAATGATTAAATTGGCCGTATTAAAAATAATATTTTTATTTGAGAATGGAGGGAGCTGATGGAGATCACGATGGCTACAGCCCTTGGCACTAACAATGAATGGAGCCCAGGCATCTGCCTTTCCAGGCATCGCCATAGAATAACCTTGTTTATTAATTCATTCATTCAACAAAATATTTACTGAGTTACCCGTATGTGCCAGGCATTGTTCTAGGTAAGTTACTGGCATATAGTGATACAAGTAATTAATAGTAATAATAATAAAAACTACTAAAAGTACTTCCTTATGGATTACATTTTAGTCAGGGAAAGTAGGCAATAAACAATAAACATAGAATATCATAGAATCATACAGTATGTTAAAAGATGTTTCTCATCTTTGATAAACATGATCTTAGGAAGCAACACATTCCTTAGTGAGATACACCCCAATATATATATATATTTAGATCGTTACTAGGGCATTTCCCTAGGAGGCCAAGTTACTAGAACTAGAGGCAAACTAGATGCACCTCCCTAGGCTTCAAAATGACAAATGCTAAGCTTGTGTGGTTTTGGAGGGGGCATGTGTATGCATGCATATAAGTATAAATTTAAACACCTTGTGGACAACTATCAAATCTTACCTATAGCTCTTTAGACTATATATCCTATCCCCTTTGCCCCATACAATGCTGGCTTTCCAAGGAATTAAGCAAGCCTTGTGGAACCTTTGAATTGTGAATTGAAGCAGTTCCATGCCTAAATATTTATGCAGTTAACGAACACACAAATTGATATAAGTATAAAACAGCTCGATAATTCCTTTTCCTACATGGGAAAATGTACAATTCATTTAGAAAGCTAAGGAGAAATAAAATGCATTTATACTAATTCCCTTAATTTAATCAGACCAAATGTCAGGACAATGTCATTTAAAACCCTTTAATGATTTTAAAACAAATGGTCCCTGTAGCAGGAAAATAGTTAAACTAACATTGCTAAAATTAATTTAATTTCTTTGGAATTGAAATATTAAGTGAACCCATTCTATCCCATTTACTTTTCAGATAGTGTTGGAAAATACCTGAGGACCTCCCAGCAAAATTCTAACAGTATCCTTTGGTCTGTTCATCAATTCAGTGGAACTGTAATTGTATGGGAATATAGTCGTTAAGTCAATTCTATTTTGTACATAGAAAAGAGTCTATTATCACTATGTATGTCTCTCTACAACCTTCCTTTGTGAAGATTCCAGGCTCGATTTATCAACAGCAGAAACTTACTTAGCATGGTTGTGTATTCTATATATATTTTTTCCAACGTTAATGTGAGTCATCATAGCATATCTCCTTAACCATATGTGCTAGAGCTAAGGACAGACAGTTATTTTAATATTCCTGGCCTAGAATCCTTCTCACAACAAACACATTTGATGCTCATACATGGTCCCTTTCTTGCCGACACTCACGCCTGTCAAAATGGCATGGTGCCTACTCAACATATGGACTGCTAGCTTTTCTCACTGGGGCACAGTTGCCAAAGAAAGATGGGTTAAGCTGGGCACCCCGCGCAGCAAAGCAGGTGACAGCTCTCCCGTCCTCCATCATGTAACTGCAACTGCTCTAGCCACATGCCACTCTCTAACCTCTCTTTCACGGGAAAAAGAAAAGGAGAGAGATCTTGAACAGTATCCCCTTTTACTTTCAGACAGTTTCTACTTACTGCCATTGATCTCACTACCTTTTATTCAAAGTGAGGAATCTATCCTCTGCCAAAAACATACTAAAATTTCAAAATCATTTGGAAGCACAAAGTTGTAAGAAAAGTTGATAGCAGCAAAGGCACTAAGTAGATGTGTGTGCATGCATGCAAACTCACCCACACGTACACACACACACACACACACGTACACACACACACACACACGTACACACACACACACACACACACACACAGGAAATCTGTGTGCTTTCCTCCCCCTGCTTTTCATTTTCCACCTAGAACAGACCAGAGCTGGGCAGCGACAGCAGCACTAAGTTATTAAAGAAAGAACTTAGTGATTGTTTAAGTCTTGCACAAATAGAGCCTATCTAATTACGCTAATCCAATGAATCATTTCCTCCTTAACGAGACTACATCCTGTTTGGTTTGCAATTTTTATTTTAAAATTTCCAAATCAATTTTTATTTGTCCAAATGAGTTTGTCTTGGCAATAACAAAAATGTATCAAGTTTCCCCAAACAAAGGCTTTTCCTTCATGTGCCTTCGTCATTCTACAGGAAACCCAAATAAGATATCTGATCTAAGTCGGACTTCTGAGGCCAGAGACCACAGGAACTTTTACCAAACAATTTTACGAAACAAGTCCATCTGAACTTAAAGATACCTGATTTAAATTGATGGCCATGGATTAGCCAATTAATAATCTTTAATGACTACTCTGTGCCAGGCACCTTTACAGGAATTGTTTCTTTTGATCATGCCCCCATCCCTGCAATGTAGGAGTCACCATTATTTCCATTTTAGAGAAGTGTAGAAATCTGATCGATACTGTCTACATGGACGCCGTTTGGCACTGTTCTCTAATAAAACTAGCTAACATTCATTAAAGTCTTACTGTGCACTGTTCTAAAAACCTTATGCAAATCAGCTCATCTACAAAGTTATGAGGTAATCCCTATCAATATCCATAATTTATAAATGAGGAAAATAAAGCACTAAGAAGTTAACTGATTTATCCAAGGTCACAGCTAATAAGTGGTGATGCCAGAATTCAGCTAGTATTACTCTGGAATTATCATTCTTAACCACTGCTCTAACTGTATTGGGTGATACTAATATACATTCCTGACCATTCTTTAGTCTTGTGCCTTGTTAATATTTTAAGGTGTAAGACTCATGTTTCCTTTCTTTAAAGCACTGTTTTCATCTTGCTTCTCCTCTGATCAGAGTCTCCTACGGCTCTGTATTTCCACAAGAATAAAATCCAGATTGTCATCTTGGCATTCACTGGACTCCAAATATACTCTGGCTTCTGTCAAACCCTCCAAGTGGAATTTTCCAATTTGGCCATATATGCTCTATTCTTGACCATTTTACACATTTACTCACGTGCTTTGTTATGTTTCATTTCCTAATCCAAGATATTCCTGCCATTTCTCTTGATCCATGCAAAACCTACCCTTCAAACCCATTCAGGTTCACTTCCACCCTGAGTTCCTCCTCTGTCCCTTCAACACATAGTGATTTCTCCAACCACTAACTGTCTGCAGTACTCTTCAATGGACCACTTGTCCAGAATACTTAGCCACAATGTCAACACAAGGCTTGTTCCAAATAGTCATCATGTGCCATGTAGTATTTTCAGGTGTATATGTGCAATCTCCCCAATTAGTGTAAGAACTCTTTGAGGAGATGACTCATGTCTTGTATCTTGATGGTATGTGACAATACCTGCCATATCTCTTAGGCGATCCCCATCTTACTCAGTCTCCAATAATTCCTTTTTGTGCCATTACTATATTCTGTACTCCTTGTGAGAGACTCTTCGTAAGACTGTAGACTGTATAAGGCCCCGATTACAGACTTGGATGTGATTACCCTACAAAAGGTTGCCTTCTAACCAGTAGCATTTGCATGACTCTGAAAGGTTAGTATCAAAGTGAAGATTAAAGAATTCCACCTCAATAATAGACCTCTCAAAGACGAATTCCTGCCAAGCATCATGTTTTACAAAAGAGCAAAAGTTGTTTGAATTTCTTAACAGTTTAGTAACTTATTCCAGGAAATGGAAGACCATTATTAAACTTATTTCATTTTTTAACATCATAGTGCCTGTCACTTGCATGAATAAATACACTACCAAAAATGGAAACTTGCATTATTCTAAGCATTTAAGGTTGTACACTCAATGTTCAATTTTTAATAGCCAATTGCTACTTAGAATCAAAGTAAAAGTTCATTTAGTCATGTGTGAGTAAATGTTAGTGGTATTCCTGGACTGGCTTTTTTGCAATCCTGCCAAGAGACCAGAAAATTGACTAGTTGACTTCTCAAGTCTGTTTCAACTGATTCTGGGAATCTAGGATTCTTTGCCTGTCTACCCGCTTCTGGTTAAAGGCAACCACTTTGGTCTCATTTTCTCTCACACATTTTGGAAGGTCTCCAAGTGTAAAATGGTACAACATATGTAGCCTGCAAGCAGGGCAGGCATAAGAAACACCATAAGGATACACTAAAGCAAACTTCAAGCTGTGGAATGCTGGGAAACAATCACAGGCAACACACCAACTTGGCAAAAAACAATCAGAGAATGAGGTGGCTCTTTTTTGAGCAAAAGCATAATGCTGGCTAAGAGGCAAAGAAGACCACACAGAGAGAAATATTGTACTGAGCAGTCCATGCTGCTAGCCAAGGGTGATCTTTGGAGGTACTCCATGCCAAAGGGCTGATGGTCATTCTTTGTTTCCATTTACATTCACATGCCTGAGAATACTGCCCCAACAGCAGCCTCTTTGACCATACCCACATATCCCTGCAACTAAATGAAACTTGTTCTCCTTTTGCAACCCCTTTTTTCCCTAGTGAATTCCTACTCATCCTTAAGAATGCAGCTCAGAGGTCAATCCCTTAGCAATTCCTGTCTCCCCCAGGAAGAGTTAACAGCTCCCTCTTCTGCAGTCTCTTAGTATTTTATGTCATTTATATCATTATATTATATTTATTTATTTATGGGTCTGTCTTCTTGGATATATTGTACGCTCCTTCAGAGCAGAGATCATGTCATTTTTTACTATCCTATCCCAGGTGACCACTATGGTGACCTGCACGTAGAAAATACTGTATAAATATTGTTAGATGAATAAATTACCTATTTTTCCATTAGTCATTTATTCATTCAATAAATATTTATCAAGCACTTCCTCTGTGCATGTCTTCAGATACTAAATACAGCAGTGAACAAGAAACACACACTCTTCCACCATAGAGATTATATTATACTGGGAGGAGATGGAAAATAAATATGAAAATAAGAAAGATATTGTTGATGCTGCATCATGATAAATAATGAGAAAAATAAAACAAGGCAAAGGGATAAGGAATTTAGAGAAAGGTTGTAATTTAAATAGGATGATTAGGGGTGGCTCACAGAGAGTATGTCATTTAGGTGAAAACCCAAGGAGATGAAGGAGGGGGTTCATAAAAATATCAGAGAAAAGCAAAGTGTAGAGAAAAGCACATGTACAAAGGCCCTGGGGCAGGAAACTATTTACAAGCACTTAATGTCTACAAATCGTTCCCAGGATACAGAAAAATAATATACAATGATTTGATCTAAGAGACAATTAAACAAGAAAAACATTGGCATAATTTCTAACAAAGACTCAAGGAATTCTGTGATGATATTTAAGGTAATGTAATTCCCAAGCATTTTCTATTTGCCAATTTAGTAAAATCTAAATTCTGTATTGCCCTGGTAAATGCTGCAATCTCTGTCATGGCTGTTATATTCATTCATAGTGGGGAGAATTCCTTTAGCCTCAGTCAGACCAAATAGGGAAGTCCTAGTTTTTCTCCTCAAACAGACCTACCTCTGAACCAGTCTTCAGCATGTTTAGGCCAATAGGACTCTTTCCAGGTCATGAGCTTTTCCTAGTTCCAAATCTATACAGGACTTTCCTTCCTCTTTCCCACTTCTGACCTCAATCCCCTCAAATCTCACGGCCCACCTATCTCTTTACCACTATGGCAAATGTTGTTGACAGACCACCAGAAATGCATAAGCCTTACAGCCCAGGTTCCAATGATCAAATTCTGAAATCAACCCCATGGTTTGAAGAATTCTCTTGCCACTCACACTGACTCAGTCACCTTCAAAGCTTGAAATGGTCAATTGTAGTAGGAGAAGACTGCCCCATGTTTTTCTTCCCTCCTTACTGTTTCCTTAATCCTGTTTTTTAAGCTGCTACCTTGGAGGCACATCTACAGTTTCAAGTTCATGGAAAAGAAGTAAATTTCACTTTATATATAACTTTATTAAAAATAACTTTCCTATGAAATGGGGGGTGTGAAAGAAGATTTTGTAATATAATCATACTAGAACAAAGATCTTAACCTTTGGTAAGACCAAAGGTAAACAGGTGCGTTGTTCAGGGCAGAGAGCCTATAGTTTTCATAAAATTCTGAAGAGTATCCATCATATATTTTTTTAATATTAAGAATTAATAATTTAAAAAAAAACAAACATCTCCACATGCCAAAAAGAAAAGACCTATGAAATGATAGTTGGGCATGGAAGGCAACGTATATGGGCCCAAGTTATAGGTAATGTTAAAAAAAGAGATCATGTACAACATGGGGAATATAGCCAATACTTTATAATAACTATAAATGGGGTATAACCTTTAAAAATTGTTAATCACTATATTGTACACCTGTAACTTACATAATATTGTAGAGCAACTATACTTCCATTAAACAAAGAGAGATCGTCATTCAACACTAACTTATATTTTAGTCAGTGATCTGTCTCAATTAAAATATCTAAAAATGCCAGTTGGAGAAACAAACATACATTTCCATTCTCGTTTTTTCTTCTTTTTTTTAGAGAAAGTATTTATTGGTTTATGATCAATTTATGCATTACTTGATTTATATATATTTATAAATATTTGTTAGTAAATTATACAATATTTATCCCTCACTAGAGGTTCAGTCATTCTCAACTAACCTAATGTTTTTTTAAATTTTTTAATTTTATATTGGAGTATAGTTGATTACCAATGTTGTGTTAGTTTCATGTGTACAGCAAAGTGATTCAGTTATACATAGGTATGTATCTATTCTTTTTCAAATTCTTTTCCCATTTTGGTTATTACAGAATATTGAGCAGAGTTCCCTGTGCTATACAGTAGGTCCTTGTTGGTTATCTATTTTAAATATAGCAGTGCATATATTCCCATTCTTGATTGTATATTTCTTTTTGAAAAGTTATCTAAAGGAGAAGAATTTTGGACATATGTGATTTACATAGAAGCTACAACTAATAGCTTTGACTGATCATCTTATTATATTATTTTTAAAACTCATATTATTTTTAAACCCATAAAGTCACAATCAACCTCTTGTAAATTATTTACTTTTAAATCTATTCAGAGAAAAATTTTAATCTCAAGCCGGTTTTCTATTACTACTCAAGATATTCTATTTACCACCTCACAAGTACCCCATCAGGAGATGCAAATTACTTTCAATATTATCTTAAGGACTGCTAAATGAAGTCAAAGAATAAATCAGCAAGTCACACAATATATGTCTTATAGGAAGATATAAAATAATTTTAAATTATATTTTTGTTGTAGTAACAAACCCATTAATGTTCTCTGTTAGAATAAGGTAACATTTGGCAAAGGTGATGCACGAACCCCAGGGTGTTGTTCAAAGACAGTCAATTAAGTTTGGAAAGAAAACAACTAGCCTTGTATTTATTTTTACATTTTCTTTCTTATCATGCTCTTTGTTGCCTATATTTTGTGTATATGATAGAATATAAGGGGAATTACACTGTTTTATAATGTACTAGATACTAATTTGTACTAGTACTAGTTTTTAATATACTATGTTAATATCACTACTACTACATAATTACTAAATTGTTAATATAATATACATTATATTTATCCTATAATATCAAATTTATAGTATAGTTGTATATTCATATCTATTAAATATATATATATATGCATAGTTTGTAAATGCATGCTCAAAAGGTCTATTACTGATGGGGTAAATGACTGAAATCAATTTGGAGACCACTGGTGCTGTAATGTGATGCCTAAGGATTCATTCAACACACAAGTAAAAGTCTACATGTAGAGAAGCACGTTGGGTAAGGATAATGGTTATTTCCATCACTGTTGACACCTGTGAAGTGGAATTTTAACAAAGCATATTGCAGGATGGTTAACAGAGAGGATTATGCTGGTTAGCATATGGGGGCTGGGGGAGACGTCTCTTTGAAAAGAGCATGGAAGACTTGATTGTGTCTGGCTGAGAAGCGAAATAGCAGGGATGTGAGCACATCTCCCAGTACCTTGTTGGCCTGCCTCTCTGGGAAGTCTAGGATTAAGAGCCACAAGCTTCCAGTGAACAAGGTAAAATGGATTGGAATTGGGATTGGGAAGCAAGCATGAAGACACTATACACATTCAACGCAGTGCCTATAGTTCCAGAATGAGAAGGCAACAAAAAACCCACAGTGACACACCAGTGAGATCTCTGTGACACATATTTGCCACACGCTGACCTTGAAAATGGAGACTTGAAAGCCATTGCACCTTGTTCCCATCTCAGGTTTTTTTTCAAAAACTAAATCAGAGGAATGACTAAAAAACAAACAAAAAATTATGTTGATGAAACTACAGTATGATAGGTAAGTTATTTTTGAGATGAAATAGAATGAAAATTCTTAAGTTCTGCCTTAGATGACTAGGAAGTGACAAGTTTTAGCTGCAGAAGGTAAACCATCTTGTGAACACATCTGAGAAACAACCTAACAGCTAAATACTTTTAGAGTCACCCTAGATTCTAACAGAACATAGCAGAGGAAGAAAGCATCTGCAAAGGACTTGGCGTTCCACGGCAGCTAGGCACTGCTTGAATCCCGGTACTACCTGACCCATGTTTGTGTTATTGCAGTAATGTTCCAAAACTACGGCATTCCAAAAGGGGACAGAAATAATAATGCCCAAGAACGATCTGAAACATAAATATGGCTCAATTTTTAGAAAATATCAGATGCAGAAATTAAGAGTTCTTTAGGTTTCTTCAACTTCCTGGAATTTTTTAAACTCTGAATGTTTGTTGGTGAGTCAGTCCACACACTTGTCCTCGTCTACCCACCCCCATGCTCCCCAGGATGCTTTGTGGCTCTCTCTTATGCCCCGTGACACCCCAGTAGATGTTTCCTGCTTCCCTTCATGTTTTTTCTCTCTCCTTCAGCTGTCATTCCTTCTCAGTTTATCATTATCATCGATAAAGCCTAGAGGTAGCTTGTCTGCCATAAATACTTATCTGATAAAGAAGGGAAAAAGCCTTTTGGAACATGACTAGGTGGCCTGTCTTGTCCTTTATTTGCCTGGGGAAATGTGAGAATTTGTAATCCCTGTTGCTAGAGATTTCTGGTCATTTTGAAGCACCATTAAAATGATTATCAAAGCTTTAAATTCAGCAATGAAACACATGATTCTCTTAATGACAAGGTCAACTTAATGGGTGTCTGTCCTAAGTGAAATATTGCTCATAACTTGCATCCCCCAATGCAGTTTAACATAAAATAAGCTGCAAATTTTAAAAAGGCAGCGTATGGAAAATGAAGCCGAATAATACACCTCCAAATCTGAGTTTTCTAGCAGAGATTACAAGAAAATATAACTAATCAACAATCTCTATCAATTAAACATATTTTAATTAGTCCTGTGCTAGTAGGCAAATCTGATTCATATCATTTCCAGCCCGATCTTTTAGGGAAGACTTGTTTAAAATGTGTTAACTTGATTTCTCATTTATTTCCATTATCAGTAAGGTGCGATGACCTTGTACTTCATTTACTTGTTCCCTATGTCCTTGCCTAGAAAGAATCACAGATAATTTTCAAGTCTTGTGATTATATTTACTGATAAAAATGTTAATGTGTTACCAAATTCTCAGTCCAATCAATGTATTTAATGCCAACTTACAGATTTGCAATATATTTGTACCTAGTCTTAATTATTTTCCAATATTCACTGGGCTAGGAATTTTTTAAATCGCCTAAGGTAAAACCACATTTCCACCTACTCTGTTTCTAAAAATTGTAAATACATGGCACAGTGGAAGCCCTCCCTCCATGACCTCAGGGAAACGGAATTAAACAGCACTTGGCACTGAGCATTCAACGAGTATCATCATTATGGTAGGCCCCGTGCCAATCCCAGTAATGCACACCCCTCAGTATGCAGTATTAAGGAACAACGAGGATGGCAAGCATCACATTGAAGAATTAATTAGCGGACCTCCTGGACTCATCAGATTGGTAAATAATTATCCTCTGACAAACTTCGTGAGATTTTAGAAGAAATTGCAGTTTGAATTGATGTCAGTGGTCCCAATTCATTATATGAAAGCTACCAGTGGCTATATTTTTACATAGGACTTGAAGGATGCCCCAGTGGGTGGTTAACCATCAATGTCCTGCTCTCCTGCCTGTAGGCAGCCCCAGCCATCCTGACTTCCCCATCTTTTACCCCCAGATTCTTGGGCCAGCTTTTTCTTTATTTCAACCTGAATCCTGGTACCACACTTACGTGCCCAAGTGTTGGATTGATTCAAGATACTGACCTGTCTTTTCAGCATGATTTTAATCCTGTCTGCAGCTTCAAATGCAAGGACAGCTTCTTATCATCTGTCCCCATCCCTGACACAGGAAGAGATTTCACAGATGTCGATTGTCCTTGTCCTTTGGCACTATTAACGTTGGTCAGGTGATGATGCCTGAGAACTGGGTGACTGAGAGTTGGTTAATCTACCTAATTTAGAGCTGTGTGGGAAGGGCTATCTGGACGTGTTCCCTCCTCCATGCTTTAACTTGGAACAAGAAATGCAATTTAATACCTTCCGAGATAGTAGGCATCCTTAAGTCATACAAACCAGGAACTGGGCCACTTGAAGTAACTTAAGGGAGAAAAGAAAAAGGCAACTACAGTTATGACAGATCTTGATTTGAGTAAAAAAAAAAACATTAAAAATGCAATGAGGTTGGGTGCTTTCTTAGCTCAGAGTCATACTGGAGCATGAGGGATTTAAGACCTGTAGCAGTGGAGGCTCTGGGTGGTCCCATGCTTAGGATCACTCTCTCACCCTCAGATCAAAACACCTCATATGGTCTTGAGGAGAAGGTATATTTGTACCTTCCCATACAAATATGATGTAAATATATTTGACAGCATGCAGATCTTCCCTTCTCAATTTTGACAGGATCATGGGTGTAGAAGACTTGGAAGAAGAAAGTCATCTGAATTATTTTTCCCTCAGCAATGTGTGCCAAATGATTCTTTTGTCCCCTCAAGGAGCTAGGCACGGAAGCATCTGTCTCATTGACATGTTGACCTAAGTAATTCATGCACTTCAGGCATTACTAACCTGAGACGGAGGCAGATCACAAGTCAAGTTTCCTTTACTAACATCTGCCCAAAACACCCCTTTTTCACTGACAGGAGTGTTCTGATGGTTCAATCTTCTCTTAGGAGTAAGGTATTCAGGAAATAATGTCACTCAAGATGGTGATAATCACCGGGAGGCAAGGTAATCCCTGAGTCGGGAATTGGAACTGTGTCTTCTCCTCCTCCACTTTTACATTACTAAGGACTCTTTGCTACTACACAGGAGCTACATGCTTCGATACAATTTTAATTGTATCGAATTAAAAACCCGTCTCAACCCTCCACCCTGCGGAACAGGTAAATCAGTTGCTTAGTAGAGGCCGTCTTTAACCACAAGTCAAACAAAATTGTGCTGGAGACTTTGGGAGATTTTAAGTAGCTACTTAAGACAAGGAGCCACTTGCAGAGGTGAGCCCTTTATACAGGGGTCTCCTTGCTGCCTCCATGTAAGTTAAGTGACCCCACATTGTCCTCACTTGCCTCCCCTCTGCTTCCCTCTCCTTCAACCCAAACCCCACTCACACACAAAGCCTTGAAAGAAATTAAGGTATGTAAGAGGCTATCAATTTAGTGAAATTTTTATTTCAAAATATAAAATAATACTTCTCGAATGGAAAAAAAAGACTATGCTTCACAGAGTTGGCATTCATTTTTCTGTACTGCCACTGGGACCAGGTAAAAATCTGGTCAGGTGGAACCAGCACCTTTTAAATGTTTTGAAGTTGAAATCTGAAGTTAAGTTGCAAGCATGGTTCTGGGTAAAGACTCTGAATTGTTTTTACAATGATAACTTGTTTCCTGAAAGCTTCATGAAAAGATTGGGATGTAATATCTCCAAAAATCTTGCCAGGCAGGTAGATGATGATTCCTTTCTCCAAAATAATTTGCTATAGTGGCTTACATTTTAAATGGCAAGATATAGTAAAACTATGAGATATTTGATCTTTATGAAAATCTCTTAAGGCAGGAAAGTCTAAAAGAGGGTTAGCAGATCAAAAAAACAAGCAAGCAGAGTGTTTGACAAAAAGAAAAAAAAAGTCATCACAGAAAGGTTTTTGTTGATGGAACAACAGTTAGATAATCAAGAGATAGTATACAAAGAATGCCTTTTTTCTGCTAAGAGGTTGAATAAAGGATATTTACGGGCTCTTCAAGTCCCAGATCTTAAGATGCCCATGACTGTCATGGGTAAGAAAGAAACTCAGTTTGGTACAAGCCAAGAAGTCCTTTTAGAATAAAAAAGCCAAAGAAGAATGGAACAATGGAACTGTGGCATCCATACAAAAAAAAAAAAAAATGTAAGTCACCTTGGATATGAAGCACAACAAGTTTATATTTAGAGGACTCTCTCTTTTTACCTTCTGGCTTTTGAACCCAAACACGTAAAGAGAACCACATAATAAGACTAGCATAGACTCCTGTTTCAGCATCTTAATAAATAGCTCTATGGTATGTTGGGGATTATATGATAATACACAGATGTTGGTTACATGGAGGACTTTCCTCAGCTGTGAACAGAAGTGACAAACACACTCTGAGTACAACCCTGCTTAAAAACAGATAAAATGGATTGTCCCTATGGATTAAAAAAATTTTTTTTCATTTTCATCCTCATATTAACATTTCTTACCCAAGGGTGTAGTGAGGAGTGTTTTTTTGGAAATAATAACAAGTGCTTTGAACTCTAATGATTCTTATAAAATTAAAGTCTTTTGTCAACCATTTTAAAGATGTTTTTGTGTTCTCAATGGAAATACAGAGTACAAAAGCACCATCTTGTGGCTAAAAGGAAAAAATACTTCAACAGAAGCCGATTTGAGTCACAAACTTTTTTTCACACATATTTTTTATGAAATATTTGTCAAGTTTAATTTTAATCACTTGGTAACTTTCTCTAAAACAGATGGCTAACTGAACACAATTTAGAATTGAATGTATCTTTAATACATTTGTATACAGATATGATTCAAGATTACAAATCTGCAGTATGTGGTAACCATATGAGATTGAAATTCCTTAGTCAAATTTGAAACAAAAATAGAATTTAGTTTTAATAAACAGAAAATCTAGTCTTTGTGTTTTATTAATGAAACTTTTCCTATTGATCATTTTAACTTAGAAGTAGAGTCAGTTGTTTGTCCAGTAAGAAGTAGCAATTGTTCTCACAGAATTAATATCAATAGAATTTTTTAAAATGTTAGCATTTGTATATGGCAAATTTCATTCACAGGGAGAAGAAGAGTGATGAGGTAAGACTGATTCAAGTGGCAATCGATATGCTGACTGAATTTGACAGAATATGAGGTACAAAACCAGAGGATAGTTTTTTCTTTTAGCAATACTGAATATCATGTCTTCTTATACATTGCAATTTCATTACTATTTTATCATTGCTCCCACTTTAGAACTGGAATAACCAAAGTACAGAGAGGTCCAGTAAACTCTCCAAGTTCACAGCACCAGGAAAAATCAGGACTGGAATTTGAAACAAGACCTCAGGATCCCTCTCCTTATTTTTCTAGTGGTTCCCAAACCCCAGGCTTCAGGTATAGCTGGAATGGATGCACCAGAATCACCAGGAATGTGTTTACAATCCCTGGAAATTCTGATTTAATAGATTGGCTCTGAAGTCCAAGTCTAAAAAATTCCCTGTGATTCTAGTGAGAAAAAACAGCTTATTTGTGCTAAAAATAACAGGCAATGCAATTAAGCAAAGAAGGACAAAATTGAACATCAGTGAATTCTCTTCCTTTTAGCTATAAGTCTTAGACTATCTCGATTCATAATGCCACTTCAAAATCTACCAAAAACACACCTATTTTAAAAACTTTTCTGGGTAATTTCAACTCTTCTTGTCAATTACTCCTTTGCTACATAGACATGCCTTAAAGTAACATCAACAACTACCATCTATGTAGAAGATATTATGCTGGATATTCTGGGTATTTTATCACCTTTAAATAATAATAAAATATACAATCATCTTTACTCTAAATCCCATATAGCCAACTGATTCTCATAGAATGCTTTCGTTGATTTTTGTCCATCTCTTTATCGATAGCCAACCTATGGTTGCAAGCGAGAAACAAGTGTAGTTCATGAATGTAAGCTGATAATTTTGTTTAGATTACTGAGTAAGATAAAAGTGAAAACAAAAGAAGACTTCATTCATTCAGCAAAAAGTGAGTGACTATTTTGCTGAATGGATAACTGTTTTCAAATACCAGGAGACTATTTCCTCAGTTTTTTGTGCTATTCACAATGTAACAGTTACAAACATGACACACTTTTAGATTTAATCCATAATATAAAATTCACCATCACTTTCTTAAATCTAGAAATCAACAAAACAGTAAATTAATCCCTGATTTATATGGTCAGCAGTTTGTGCACAGTTTGTACTATTATATATAATATTATTTCTACCCTATAAATATCATTGACAAGAATAACTTCAAAAGCATATGTAATACTAAGATGTAACAAAATAATTAGGAGATCTTGAGTTTTGTATATATATTACCTTTGATTTTAACATAATTTATTTAATTGAAAGTTTATATAATTTAATTTTTAATAATGACAATGTTTAAAAATCAGATTTCCAAATTCCTGAAAATTTAGCAATTGGATCTTGCAAGCCAATGTGAGTAGGCTCCAGCACACCTCTAATTATTCACATTTTATAGATGAGGAAACTAAGTAATCCAAGTGTGATTTATCCTATGTCTAAAATTAAATAAGACACAGGTCATGATTCAAACTCAGATCTCTTCAATTCCAGGTTGCATTCTTGCCCAGCCTCTGAGCTAACTACCTACCTACCCTGCCCATCTGTACAATAATTATCAGCTCTTGCTTATATTGATATATTGCTTTAAAATATTTTTCAAACATTTTTATGTGTGAAGTTTTATTCTTGTAATTTGAATTTTGTGTATTTTCTTCTAAAATTTCCCATAAAATCTGATATATTTTTTGGCATAAGTAAATTCTCAAAATTTTGTTACCTGACAAAACAAAAGTAAATTAACTTAAAGCTAGCTGTTGTCGTATTTCAAGCTAGCCTTTAGAAATTAACTTAAAGTTAGCTTTCGGTCTAATACAGAATACCATTTTCTTTTGAGAAGCACTCTGATTCTAGAATTCTTTTTCTGAGTTATGTATTAACTGTTTTTCTCAAAGAGCAAGAAGCTTAAGGAATCTGGAACAGAAGTCACTTATCAAAAAAAAAATGTCCTATCATCACAAAATTCATCCCAACAATGAGAGACATAAATAGTGAGAAAGAGAATTTTTTAAAAACAGTGATGTAAAAGAAAATTCAATTTTTTCTCAATTGAAGAGAATTTAATTTAATTCAAATTTTCCTGAAGTCCATATAAATTTAAAATTCAGTAAAGAGCATTTAATTAAGCCTTGCTTATATAACTTTGCTTCTTCCTTTCTCACTTATATGAAATGGAAAATATAAACTTTCTGAATGGTAAATATAAAATTTTGTCTGCACTTTTAACTCATTGTGGAAAGTTATCTTAGTAAATATACTGTAAATTTGAATTTAAAAATTAATGATAGATATGTTAGCAGCTACTTTGAAGGAAACCAACCCAAAGTTATTCTTATCTTTGTTTGATGGATAACAAAAGGAAATAAATAATTGCACACCAGTATAACCAGATGGATTATTTGAACTGTAATTTGATTATGTCTTCCCCTTAAGATTAGAAATAATAAACAATGGCTAAATGCTGAAGTGAAGAATGATCCTAAATATTAGAAGATTAGGTTGTATATAATATTAGGTGAGGAACACTTAAAGTTTTCCCACCCACTGTTTAAAAATATCCCCAGTTATCACATCTACCGTGGCTGCCTAAATTCCCATATTTCTCTTTCAGGTATTTCAAAAAGACAACACATTCAAACCAAGTTGTTATCATTCATTAACATCTCAACAGAAATTACATTGTCACATTAGCTAGTCACTTTGAAGAAACTACTCAGGAAAATCAAGTTGTGAAGTAATTGGAGTAAAGAAAATGAAAGTCTATAAAGTTAGACATATGGAAAATTTCCATCACCTATGAAAGGCCACAGTGAGGGGAGATCGTGGCCTAGAAGCATGATAAGGGGTCCAAACAGAAAAAGGGCAACACTGAAACAGTGTTAAATTGCCAAGATACATAAATTTGTAGAAATTTTGTTTCCTTGGGAAGAAACAGATAATAAAAGGAAATAAAATTTTAGGTCTTTTATAGTTTTTAATTTATTCAACTAAGTAAAATTCCATTCATTCATAACCCAATTGCTTAAAATTTTATTATTCAGCTAGAGGTTATTTTTTATTTTTCTTAATTTTTGTTTTGTTAAACAAATCAAAGCAACTGTAATTATAAAGAAGTAGGTAAAACATTCCATCTGTTTTTTAAAGCAGTGGAATGGGAATCAGAAATTAATTTTAGTTTCAGCTTAGCCATTAGCTATACTTGTTCGCAAGAGATAAGCTCCTTAGCCCCTCTGAGTTTGTCCCAATAAAATAAAGATTTTAGACTAAATGAACTCTAAGATACATACTTGTTCTTCTCTCCTACCCTTCTGGGTTATCATAAGAAAATCCCAGGCATAATTTCATTTCCTTCGCAAATACTTCATCATATGCCTCTAAAAAACAAAGGCTTTTTTTTTTTATACCTAATCACAGTGTGATTGTCACAAAAAAGTTCTCAACATTGTCAAATAGCCAGTTAACATATAAATTTCCCCTATTGTCAGATAATTTGCTTACAGTTGATTTTTTTCTGAATTGAAATTCAATCAAGGACCATTGATTGCAATAACTATTAAGTTTTTAAAAATCTATTTTCCCCTCTATCTTTTCTGTATTGCTTTTTTCCCCCATGTACTTAATGAAGAAGCAGAGTTTTTCTCAGTAGAATTTTCCATACTCTGGCTTTTGTTAATGGCATCCCCTTGGTGTCATCTAGCACGTTTCTCTATCTCTTCTTGTATGAGCTGGTAGTAAAAGCTTGAGACTTGATAAGAATAATGTTCAATATTTTGGCAAGACTACCTCACAGGTGTTGATGTGTACTTCCTATTGTACATACTGTTTTCTCTGTTAAGATTGATAAGGGTGTCAACCTGATTCATCCATTTAAAAATTCCCATCAGCTTTCACCTGATCTAGCAAACTTCAATAATCATTCCCTCAGTAAATTGTTTTATTAGAGATAGAAAAATTATGGTATTCTGATTTTATTATTTTTCTATTTATTAATTAGAATCCTCCCTTAAAGAAAAACCTTCCAAATTTTGTTTTCTGATCCAGCTTCCAAGGAGCTTAGAAGTCACCACTGCATCCTATCAACAAGTAAAAAAAAAAGCGAAACAGACTGAAAAAGTCAACAACTCTTCTTAGATCTATTAGAGAAGTGAGGTCACAGGGCAAACCTCTGTCCCTAAATGCAAAACTATAAAACTCCTGTTAGATAACATGAGAGAAAACCTAGATGACCTTGGGTATGACAATGAGGTTTTCGATACAACACCAAAGGCACAATTCAAGAAAGAAAGAGTTGGTAAGCTGGACTTCATTAAAATTAAAAACTGCTGCTCCATAAAAGACAATATCAAGAGAATGAGAAAACAAACTGCAGACTGGGAGGAAATATTTACAAAACACATATCTGATGAAGGACTGTTATACAAAGAACTCTTAGAATTCAGTGATAAGAAAATGAACAACCCAATTAAAAATGGGCAAGAGACCTGAGAGATACTTCACAGGAGATATAAGTAAGTGTAAGGAAATATATTCAACATCATATATTAGGTCATATATTTAATTAGCAAATTAAAATGACAGTGAGATACCATAACACATCTATTAGAATGGCCAAAATCCAAAACAGTGACAACACCAAATGCTGGAGAGAATATGGAGCAAAAGGAACTCTCATTTATTGCTGTTGGGAATATAAAATGATACAGTCACTTTGAAAACAGTTTGGTGATTTATTACAAAACTAAACGTACTCTTACCATATAATCCATCAATTTTACTTCTTGATATTTACTCAGAGTAGTTAAAAACTTGTGCCCACCCAAAAGTTTTTACAGCAGCTTTATTCATAGTTACCCAAAATTGGAAGCAGCCAAGATGGCCTTCAGTAGGTGAATGGATAAATAAACTATGGTACATCCAGACAATGAAATATTATTCAGCACTATAAGAAAATAAACTCTTAAGCAATGAAAAGACATGGAGGAAACTTAAATGCATATTACTAAATGAAAGAAGCCAATCTGAAAAGACTACTTACTGTATGATTTCAACTATATGACATTCTGGAAAATGCAAAACTATGGAGACAGTAAAAGATCAGTGGTTGCCAGGGGCTAGAGGAGAAACAGGGATAAATAGGCAAAGAACAGAGGATTTTTTAGGGCAGCAAAATTATTCTGTATAATACTACAATGCTGGTTATATGTCATTATACATTTGTCAAAACCCATAGACAGTACCATACCAAGAGTGAACTCAAATGTAAACTGTGAACTTTGGATGATGATGTGTCAATGTAGGTTCATCAATTGAAATAAATGCACCCTGTGGTGCAGAATGCTGATAGTGGGGGAGGTTTGGGGGACAGATATGAGTAGGTTGTAATGGGAACTCTCTGTACTTTCTGCTCAATTTTGCTGTGAACTTAAAACTGCTCTAAAAATAAACTTATTATTTTTAAAAAAGACATATACAGAAAAGGAAAAGCCTCCCTTCATCACCTATTCAGTTACCCTGAGATAGAATTCATACAAAATTAAAGATAAACATGTTCTTTCCTTTTATTTTATCAGTTAGAATAATGAGATGTTCTCTTGCATTTTCCAAAGGGACACTGATTTTTAAATATTTTAAATAACCTGAAAGATAAGAGCAAGACTATATAACAGATATAGTCCATCTCTTTACTTTGCAACCAGGCACATAAAACGTTTTAAAACTCATAATTATCTTTCATTATTATATCTTTAGAACAATTATTATGGTCATACAAAGCAGCTAACACAGGATGTAGTGGATAGAACACATTAGGAGTTGTAACACCTATATTCAAAATGCTTAATGCCACTACCTGGTCAGGTAACCTTGAGATTATATCTTAACCTCTCTTCACTTCACTTACCCCCACATGTAAATGGGCATAATAATACCTATTTATTATGAAGAGTAGACATAATATATCTAAAATGTTGGTGCTTGACCAAAAAAAAAATTATTACCAAATAATACTTCCACTTATGATAAAAAAAATCATAGGACAATCTACTTTATTCCCCTCCCTCCCTCCTTGAAATACAACTTTTGGAACAACCTAAAGAGGAAAGTATCTATCTAACCTTTACAGATAGTCAGGAGGTTTAAATAACATTTTTTTGATAACCCTGGTCAAGTTAGATAGCTCTTAGTTGGTAGGGAATATTCTATTATTAAATAGACCAAATCTTACATACTTATGCTTTAAAGACAAGAAAATTATCACAGACCACAGATAAAGGGTTTTCAAACTTGACATTATTGGTATTTTGAGCCTGATAGTTCTTTGTTTGGGAAGGGGGCCTCTCCAGTGCATTGTAGGATGTTTAACAGTATCCCTGTTCTCTACCTACTAGATGCCAGTAGCAAACCTCCTTACACATTTGTGACAACCAAAAAAGTCCTCTGGACATTGCCAAGTGTCCCAAGGTGAGGGGAGAGGAGCTAAATCACTCCCGCTGTAGAGGAATAGTGACCTTAAAAAATGTAAGAGATAAAATCATCTTGACCTTTTTCTAGAAAAACTGCCCTCATACTTTAAACTTTTCCTGACAGGCTTTTTTGACCAGAACTGTCTTTGTGGTCTTTCTCTGAAACTTACCCTAGTTTTCAATTATATGGAAAGACAAGTGATAAAAGGCTAGGTATTAAATTCTTTAGGACCTTTATATTCACATTTAGTTTCACCGTTGTTCCACTATTAGCAATTTGTTATAGTGGTAGTGATACTAATCATGCAGAGTAAATATGTTCAAACCTGATTCTCTTTCCACACATTGAATATAATAATTAAAAATAAGATTACGATGCAAAAGCTTTCAAATCATCAGTTTAAATAGCAAATCATAAAATTTTCATTCTATATTTTGACATGTTTTCAATGGCTAGTTTGAACATCACAAAAATTGATCAGTTTTACATTAGACATCAACAAACATGCAGTCTTCAAACAAGGACCTGCTAGGAGCCCTAAAAGTAAATACCCTCTTCTTTCAGTCTAGCCTCGCCTCAAGATCCCACGAAGACCTCTATCTTTTGCCATCTTATGTACCAAGAATGACAAGCTTAGTCAGAATAAAAACTTGTTTTGATTAAACTTACAGCAAGCTGTTCACCAGAATTTCTAACAAATAAGCCCTTCTGTTCACTTGTTAGAGTCATAAACAACAAGAAGCCAAAATAAAAGTGCAGTTAGTCCATTAGGTTCTTTAATCACTGAAGAAAAGAAAGATTGAGTCACTGATCCAGCAAAGAGTTTATCATTGGTTTAAGATGGGGTACATAACAAAAACCAAAAATATTTCTTCTCTAAAAGTCAATTTTTAATTTCATGCTATGTGGTTATATATTTTAATGTCCATGTCAAAGATAAACCTATAAGCAGTTGTTCAAGGCTTTGTCATAACAAGAGAATGACTTCTAGTAAGAAAAAAAAAACACATTTAAATTAGTATTCCCATAACTCTGTTTGTGAAACTTACTATTAGTATCCACTCAATAAAAATCGGTCCTTGTTGACCAACTACAAGGCATCAAAGCAATATAAATCCATCCATTTGACAGATTTGGGAAAAACAGGGAGAGGAAAGAAAAAACATGGAAAGAAATGAATTTAAAATTTACTTTGACTCATTTTCCAGTGGAATGCCCCCCAAAATGACTATAAGTAAAAAGGAATACAAATTTAATACTAAAAGTTCTAGGATAAGTTTTCTTTCTAATCTTTGTGGGAAAAATTTAGAAACTTGTAAGTATTCCCTATTGAAAAGATAAGGCTTTACAAGTGAGAAAATCCTTGAAGAGAATCATCTTGTTTTAGATGTCACTGTTAATATTACTGCTAATAAAAGTAATCATTACAAATAGATACCACTAACTTAAGCAACTACTATATGCTTTACATATTTAATCTTCACTACAAACTTGTGAAGGTGGGGTTATTATCTCTGTTTATAGATAAGAAAAATGAGTGCCATATTAAGCAAGAAACTTTTTCAAAGTCATATAACCAGTATTATCAGTATGTTTTCCTTTCATAACTCACGTTTTTATGTGTATGTGTCCTTCCGAGACATCTCTGCCAAACATGTAGTAGAAAGATTTTTCCTATGTTTTATTATGGAAATTATTTTAGTTTTAGATCTTACATTTAGGTCTATAATCTGTTTTGAATCTGAGATGGGTGTTGAATTTCATTATTTTGCACCTAGATCCAAAATTTTCAATCTCATATGTTAAAAAGGCTATTCATTCTCTATTAAATTACCTTGGCACATTTATCAAAAACTAATTGACTGTATATGTGTGGGTCTGTTTCTAGAGTTAGTTCTGTTCCATTGTTCAATGCATCTATCCTTAAATCAATACTGCACTATTTTGTTTAGGATAAGTTTATAATAAGTTTTGAAATCAGGTAATGTGAGTTCTCTCCATTTTTGAATATTTTAAATTATTTTGTGTAATATAGGTCCCTTGGATTTTCCAATTTCTATAAAAAAAAAACGCTGGAATTTTAATGAGAGTTAACATTTTATGAATATTGAGTCTTCTGACCCATAAAAACAGTATTGCTCTCCACTTATTTCTGTCTTCTTTAATTTCTGTCAATAATATTTCATTGTTTCCAGTATAATGGTCTTGCATATACATATTTTTAAATTTTTTTTAACTAAGTATTTGATGGAATTTTATGCTATTATAAATGGCAGTTTTTACTCCAGTTTCCAGTTTGTTGCTTATATATGGAAATATAATTGATTCTTATGTGTTGGTTTTTGTATGCTTTTCCATATCCATTAATATAAAGTTATGATCATTTCTTTATTTAGTTTTTTAATACAGAAAAGTATATCAATTACTATTTAAATAGTCAACCAACCTTGCATTCCTGGGATAAATCCAGGTTGGTAGCTATGTACTATTATTTTTCTATATTGCTAGATTTAATTTATTAACATTTTGTTAATCATTTTTGTCTCTACTTATGAGAAATATTGGTCTGTCATTTCTTATCTTGTAATGTCTTTGTGTAGTTTTTCTATAGGGTATCAGGTTAATATTGACTTGATAAGATGGGTTTGGAAGTCTGTTCTCTCTTGTTTTTCTGGAAGAATTTTTAAAAGGTTGATATTATTTCTTCCTTAAATGTTCAATAGAATTTACCAGTGAAGTCAAATGGGATTGGAACTTTCTCTGTTGAAAGATTTTTAACTACAAATACTACAAATGTAATATCTTTATTGAATATAGGACTATTCGGATTATATATTTCTTCATGAGTGAAATTTGGCAGTTTCTAGCTTTTAATAATTTTTCCTTTTATCGAAGTTGTCAAATTTATGACCATAAAATTTTTCATAATCTTTTCTTATTATCTTTTTATGTCTACAGGGTCTGTAGTAATGTAAGCTTTTTCATTCCTGATATTGGTAATTTCTACCCCTTCTCCTTTTTCCTTAGTCTGGCTAAACACCTATTCATTTTATTAATCTTTTCAAAGAACCAGCTTTTAGTTTCATTAATTTTCTCTATTACCTTTTTTTCTATTTTATTGATTTTGCTCCTATCTTTATTATTTCTTTTTGTTTATGTTAAATTTACTTTTGTTTTTATGGAATCAAGTTGAAGCTTAGATCATTGGATTTAGCCCTTTTTTAATCCAGCTTTACTGAGATTTAATAGAATATAACATTGTGTAAGTTTAAGGTATACAATGTGATGACTTGATACATGTATATATTACAAAATATTACAATAAGGTTTGTTAACACATCTATTATCTCACACGATTAACATTTTGTTATTGTTCTTATGATGAGAAAGAACATTAAAGCTCTACAGACATAACAACTTTGATATATACAACAATATCATTAACTATGCTCACCATTCTGTATATTACATTCCCAGAAATTATTCATCTTATGACTGAAAGTTTGTATACTTTGACTAACATCTCCCCATTTCCCCCACCTCTTAGTCTCTGTTTAACATTATACTCTCTGCTTCTATGAATTTTACTGTAAAGTTATACTCGGATTTTTCACTGTACAGGAGGTTGGCACCCCCAACCCCTGTGTTGTTCAAGAGTCAACTATATATATATACACATATATACATATATATATATATATATACATTTATATATATAAGCCCATTATCAAATATATATGTATAACTTTTTTTTAGCCATTCATTTGCCAAAGGACACAGGCTATGTCTTGGCTATTGTGAATAATGCTGCAACAAACATAGCTATGGAAATATCTCTTCAAGATAGTGATTTCATCTTCTTCAGCTGTATACCCAGAAGTGGGATTGCTGGATCACATGGTAGTTTTTTTTTTTTTTTAGTTTTTTGAGGAAACTACACTATTTTCCACACTAGCTATACCAATTTACATTCCTACCAGCAGTGCACAAGGGTTCCCTTTCTCTACATCCTTGCCAACGTTCATTATGTCTTGGCTTTTTTATAATAACCATTCTAACAGATGTGAGAGATATCTCATTGTGGTTTTGATTTGCATTTTCCTGATGATTAGTGATGTTGAGCACCTTTTCATGTACTAGTTGGACATTTGGATGTATTCTTTGGAAAATGTTTATTCAGGTCCTCTGCACATTTTTTAATTAAATTTTATGGATTTTTGTTTTATTTATTTATATGAATTCTTTATATATTTTCAGTATTAACTCCTTATCAAATATATAGTTTGCAAATATTTTCTCCCATTCCATAGGTTGCCTTTTTATTATGTTGATTGTTTCTTTTGCTGTGCAGGAGTTTTTTCATTTGATGTAGCCCCATTTGTTGCTTATACTTTTGGTGTCATATGCAAAAAAATCATTGCCTTTTTTTCTTTTCTAATGTAAGCATTTGACGTTTGCAACTTAGCCACTCTTTGGCTGCATCCCCCCAAATTTAATATGTCATATTTTCATTTTTATTCAGTTCAAAGTGTTTTCTATTTTCTCTGTGATTTATTTTTTGACCTATGGGATATTTAGACGTGTACTGTTTAATTTACAATTCTTCAGGGATTTTCCAAGTATCTTTCTGATATTAAATTCTAATTTGATTTTACTTTTGTCTGAACATCATAATTTGTATTATTTCAACTCTTTATCATTTGCAGCATTTTGAATGGTCCAGAAAATGTTCTATCTTCATTAATGTTTCATGTGCACTTAAAAAAGATGTGTATTTTGCTATTGTTTGTTGAAATAGTCTATAAATATCAGTGTGGTAAAGATGGTTAATAGTATTGTCCAAATCTTCTTACTGAAGTTTTTGTCTACATGAGCCATTTATAAAGAGAGGAATGTTGAATTCTCCAACTATAATTGTGAATTTGCCTCTTTACCATTTCAGTTCTATCTTTTCTTCATATATTTTGAAGCTCTATCATTTGAAGAATTCATATTTAGGACTGTAAAACCTCCTGGATTAGATGACCCCTTTTATTATTATGTAATGTCCCTTTATATCTCTTATAATGTTTCTTGTTCTGAACTACTTTGTCTAATTTTCTTTACATTTACATTAGGTATAATGTAAATCTAATTTACATTATACCTAATCCAGCTTCAGTTGATTAGTGTTTACATGGTATATCTTTTAAATCTATCTATATCTTTATATTTAAAGTGAGCTTCTTGTAGACAAATATAGTTGGATCTTACTTTTGTTAATACCATTTGACAATACCTAGCTTTTAACCGACATGTTTACACCATTTACACTTAATATAATACCAATATGATTGGACTTACATCTACCTTTTTACTATTTATTTTCTAAATGTGCCATATAGTCTTCATTTCCCCCCCCTTTTTTTTTCTGTCTTTTTTATGGTTTAAATGAGTATTTTTCTGATTCAATTTTGTCTCCACTACTGGCCTATTATAGTATTTTGTTTTACTTTTTAGTGTCTTCTCTAGGATTTACAATATACATCTTTAACTTCTCACAACCTATCTTCCAAAAATATACACATCATTATGTTGTAAAAACCACACAGTATCATTTCCTTCTACTAATTCCTTGCTATTGTTTTCATATATTTTACTCCTAATTATGTTATAAATCCCACAGTACGGTGTTACTATTTTTGCTTCAGATATTTGACTATCTTTTTAAAGTGTTTTAAAAAAGAAAAATGTTTTGTATTCTCACTTTTTTTTATCACTCACAGCATTATTCAATGTTGTAGGTCCAAATATTCATGTTGTATTATATTTCTTCTAACTGAAACACTTCCTTTAACATTTCTCATGGTGAAAATTCACTGCCAATAAATTTTCTCATCTTTTGTTTGCTGAACAAGTCCTCTATTTTACTTTTATTAAACAAAGCTATTTTGCTTGGTATAAAATTATGAGTTAACAGCTTTTTGTTTTTCTTTCAGCACTTTAAAGATATCCATTACTGGGCTTCCTTGGTGGCACAGTGGTTGAGAGTGTGCCTGCCAATGCAGGGGACATGGGTTCGATCCCTGGTCCAGGAAGGTTCCACATGCTGCAGAGCAACTGAGCCCCATGTGCTACAACTACTGAGACTGCACTCTAGAGCCCCCGAGCCACAACAACTGAGCCCGCGTGCCTAGAGCCCGTGCTCCACAACAAAAGAAGCCACCACAGTAAGAAGCCCGCACACCTCAACAAAGAGTAGCCCCCACTTGTGGCAACTAGAGAAACCCCGTGTGCAGCAACAAAGACCAAACACAGCCAAAAAATAAATAAATAAAATAAATAAATTTCTAAATAAATAAATAAAGATATCTATTACTTTCTGCTTTGTTTAGTGTCTGATGAGAAACCTGCTGTCATTTTTATCTGTGGTCTTCTGTATGCAATGTTTTCTTTTCCTCTGGATGCCTTCAAGATTTTCTCCTTGTATTTGGTTTTCAGAAATTTGGGTATGATGTGCCTAAGTGTGTTTTTTCTTTTAATGTATCATGCTTGAGAGTCTCTACCTTCTTTGATCTGTTGTTTGTGGTCTTTCATTCATTTTAGAAAACAACTGGCCATTATTATCTCTTTGAATATTTATTCTGTGCTGTCTGTCTCTGTCTTCTCATGAAAATGTAATCATATATATGTTAAATCATTTTATATTATCCCATAGTTATTGGATACCCTATTCTGTTGTTTCTTCTTCTTTTTCTCTTTTGTTTCAGTTTGAATGCTTTCTATTGATCTAATGTACAGTTAACCAATTCTTTCCACTGCTATATCCAGACTGCTGATAAGCCCATCAACTGAAATTTTCTTCTCTGTTAGCATGTTTTCCATTTCCAGCATTCTCATTGGATTCTTTTTTCATCTCCATATGCCTGCTGAAATTTCCCATCTGTTCGTGCATGTTTTTCTCTTTTCCACTACACCCTTTAACATATTTAACATAGTTATTTCAAAGTACTTCATCTAATGTTCCATAATCAGGGTCACATCTTGATTTAATTCTGTTGATTGTTTATCTCTTGCTAATGGGTTATTGCTGTTGTTGCTGCTACTTTTTTGTTTATTATATAATATTTGATCAAATGCAAATATTGTGTATAAACAAATAGTGAGGTAAATTTAAAACTGAAAATGGACACATTTCTTTTTCTGTCAGTCCATTAGTGTGGAGGTTGGGTCAGTCTATACAAGAGTTGAACTCAGTTGGTTTTGGTTGTTGCTCTAATTACCTTTAGTTTACCATAGACTTCAAATTCCTCCAGTGGTAGACTGCTTCTACCTTGTGCTTAGTATGAGACCTAGAGAGTTGGAGGATTTTTATCAGTATTTCTGTTCCATTCTCACCTTTCAGCAGAGTTTGCATGCCCATCACAAGGGGATCTTTTTCCAGAATTTTCCCCCTCTTCCAGAAATAGACTACCTGCTTTAGCTTGTTACTAAGTGCGAGGATTACGTGGGTGCCTGGGATTTTTCAGCCTCTTGTTTATAACTTCTCAGTATTCCGTCTCCTCTCATCATGGCAGCCCCAAGCTACCTTGTATCAATGGAGTATCTTGTGCAAAGTTGAGTATCATGGCCCTATCCTGTAACAGAACTCTGCTTGGCATCAGTGCAAGTTCTTGGGCTCAAGTAAGTCTCCTATTTCATTCACTAGTGGCAGACAACTTTTTTCTTCTACTCCTAGCCCAATGGCAACCAAACTTTGCCTGGTATCAGGGGTGAGAGGCCAATCCTTTTTTTCATGTAAGAAAAGGATTCAGAAAAGGGCCAGACATAGCACCTTTCCATCGGTAGCAGCCAGTCACCATCCACATGCCTGCACCACTAAAGAGTTTCTCTCAGGTCTCCTTCCTTGCCTCCAATCCTATTTGTGAGCACCCAGTTAGGGCCCATGGATAAGCATTGGTGAGTGCTTTCAGACTCTCCTTTGTGTGGGGCTTTCAAGGGTTCTAAATTGTTATGCTTGTCCATATTTGACATTTAAAAATTTATTAAAATTTTAGTTTGTATTAGTCAGGATTCTCCAGAGAAACAGAACCAACAGGATGTGTGAGTGTGTGTGTGTGTGTGTGTAAAGAAATTTATTATAAGGAATTGGCTCTTATAATTATAGAAGCTGAGAAATCCAGACCCAGGGGAGCTGATGGTATACTTCTAGTGTGAGTCCAAAGACCTGAGAAGCAGGAGAGCTAGTGATGTAAGTTCTATTCCAAATCTGAAGGCTGGAGAAGACCAGCGTCCAAGCTCTAAGTCAGGCCTTTATTCTATTCAGGTCTTCATGGATTGGATGAGGCCCAACCACATCAGGAAAGATGATCTGCTTTACTCAGTTTACCAATTCAAATATTAATCTCATCCAGAAACACCTCAGAGACACATCCAATAATAATGTTAATAATAATAAAATCCAATAATAATAAGCAATGTTTAATCAAATATTTGGGCATCACATGGCCCAGTCAAGTTGACACATAAAATTAACCATCACACTTGTTTTCTTCTTACCTGATTTTTCTTTTTACTGTACTCTATCAAAGGCAAATTTTGTGTGGCCCCTATCTCTTTGGAGGGGCTTGCCATCCTTTGGAATTCAGTGACCCTGGTTGTCTCGACTCTCTGATGAGCACAAACAAGTTATGATTTTATAGATTATCCCATATTTTTGTTGTTAGAGTAGGAACAATCTATATCCAAAATAGAAGCAGTTTTCCCAAGTACTCCTAACAGTCAGAGTAAAAAGCTTTTGAATCAAGACACGTTCATCAAACACCTGTCAGTTTTGTTTTTTACAGTGACTGGAAAGGTAAGTAATAATGGAATGTTTCTACTCTTAATGTGTTACTAACCTAGTGCATGGGAATGGTGAGTGTGTAACAACAAATAATGCTAATAGTTCAGTGAAAATCATTTAATAATAATATTCTTTATGCTAAGAACCTAGGTCACCAAGGTACTTTATAGTGTACAAAAATAGCTATGGTGACTCAAATTTTACTTAGAGTCAGTTCTATATTGCTCAGTATTAAAAATAATAGTATCACTGGCTTGATTACTCAGTTTATGGTATACTTTTACCTAGATTTTTCACATGCAGGGTATTTGTAACAGCATTCTTTAGCTTATACCTGTTACTATTTGTGAGAATAAAATTAAACTTCTTTATATTTTGAATGATCATTCCAGGCTACCTAAATTTCATTCCTAAATTCTAACAAGCTAGCATCATGCTTAACATCTTCTTGTGTTTCGTAAAGTGTATTAGAATTGAGAGCTGAAAAGCTACGGCCTTAAACGAGTGGTAAAGATACACCTTATTTTCTTTGCTGAGTAAAAGCCTGGAAATAGGAAGGTAGTTTAACAGAGATCGACTACATTTTATATTAAAGTTTTCCTCATAACAACATACAAAAAATGGACCCACTTCTCACAATAAATATTACTTATACATTATTAAGAGTTTAGTAAAATAGCAATTTATTTTTTAATTACATGCTATAGATATGTGAAAACTTAACCTCAACTTTTCACTTTTTGGTTTCATACTATAAAAATAATTTTGTTGAAGTTCAGATGCAAATATTCTCTGGGACCTTGAAAAGTTCAAACGTTCTTGGCACAGTGCCTGTAAATATATTGTGAATAAAATGATCTTACTCTTACCTTCTTTCTTAAGTCCAAGGGTGATAATAAAGTCAGGAAAGGTGACAAACTCTAAACCACTAGCAGTAGCAGCTTTATAGTTCCTAAATCAAACAATTTATAAACTAACTTTATCAGAAAGAACCCCACTATGCAATCTAATAGGGAAAGGATAGCTGTGTGGATCCTATCATGGATCATACATGTTTATAGTTGTCATTCATATGAGTTAACACATGATCATCCAAAAGCCACTGATAGGAATAGAGACGCAGACGTAGAGAATGGACTTGAGGACACGGGGGTGGGGGGGGGGACGGGTAAGCTGGGATGAAGTGAGAGAGTGGCATGGACATATATACACTAGCAAATGTAAAATAGATAGCTAGTGGGAAGCAGCCGCATAGCACAGGGAGATCAGCTCAGTGCTTTGTGACCACTTAGAGGGGTGGGATAGGGAGGGAGGGAGGGAGACGCAAGAGGGAAGGGATATGGGGATATATGTATATACGTATATGTATAGCTGATTCACTTTGTTATACAGCAGAAACTAACACACCATTGCAAAGCAATTATACTCCAATAAAGATGTTTAAAAAAAAAGTCACTGATATTATGTTTGAATAAAAAGATAAAGACTATCATTGGAACCTGCTGTATACTGATAGCCTAGTTCTCTACTTTTGCTGCAAAGCAAAATGTGTCTTAGAAAAAAAGGTGTCTTTAAAAAAATACAAAAAAATTCCTGTGGGAAGGGATAATAAATTATTTCAAACTTATATAAACCTCAGCAGATATAAACCATGTAATATTCACCCCAAATTTGGAGAATTCCATTAAACAATTCAGAATACCTTCATATTTTCTCTAATACATGAACCACATTTCCACCAAAATCTCCACCATCTTTGACTATTTGTTATTCACTATGGGTGCTGATGCCAAATTCAATTAACCAAAATTGAATGCCAAATTGAATTAACCAAAAATGAGTACCTGAAAAATTGATTCCATCCCTCCATTCCCAGTAATATAGCCAAGAGTGGCCTGAGCATGAAAATTATTATAATTTGTTGCCTTCGAATTTTTTGGAATCTCACTGAAGATGAAACTGTTTCATAAAATTGTTATTTGAAAATTCTGTTTCAGCTCCTCTGAGAATTATTCCAGAATTTTTCACTAAGAAGTAATAACATCAAGGAAATTTTGTGGGCAGTGGCCAACTTCCACTTGCTTTTCTCCCCGTTTTCCCTGTTACAGGCCAGGGAAAGATGTCAGTGCAGTTGGTATTCTTTAATAGAAAATTTTCCCACTCGTTCTCACAGTTCAGCCCACTCAGTACAAAACACACTGAGGGTCGGGGTTAGCGCCAACAGTTCTTTGCTGTTTGTCTTGTTAGTTTTAAAATATGATGTATAACAATTGTCCCTTGAATTTCAGTTTCCTGACGACAATATGACAAATTTCTTTCAACTATTCTGATGTAGGAAGCTAATTAAGTAAACTAGTTTAGCAACTGATCACGTTTCACTAATTTCAACCATCTGCCTCAACATTTGTTCCTATGTGTACCAGCTTTCATAGCTTCTTTCCTCTAATAGCAATTAATGAAACTGTTAATAAGCTACATATATCATACAATGTTGTAACAATTTACCAAAGGATAACATTATGAGACAAATTACATTTAACAATGGTAGAAAAATGACTCTGATTATCAAACGTTATACAACATCAACTAGTTTTCTTCTTAACTCATGCTTCTCAATTAATTCTCTAATTTAACACACATTTTATGTATAATTCATAATTTTAACTCTCGGTCATATTTGCCGTCTATTTTTACATGCTGACTGCTTATAGGAGACACATATTAATGAAACACAACCTCTGTGCAGATTACTGAGCTTTGATTTTATTTTCAATCACACTCTGAAGTTCATTGAGCTTTTTCATAAGACTTCTTTTCAGTGATTGTGGAATGCATAAAGAGGCAAGCTATACTATTACCCAGTTTTTGTGCTATATTCAAAGAATGGTCTATGTACAAACACACACTTATATCATGATTTTAATTGTTTAAATGAGATTAATTTACCAAGGCCTTGAATGAAAACAAAAAATAAATGATCTTGAAAAATAAGTCCTATTGAACTACTTTAGCCTTCTAAAATAGCTTAATGCGTTCGGTAACACTCGTACAAAAGAAAAATATAAAACATCATTAGCAAAAAGTATATATCATTAGACTTTGCTAAGGATTTGGGCTTTATTTTCATGGCAATTCAAAAAAATAAATATATTAACACCTCTTTAATATGTTTTCATGAAATACACAGTAAGTGCTAAAAGTTCACCTCACCAGTACTAAGTATTCCTCTGTTTAGCCACTACTCTTGTCCAAATATACACCCATATACAGTTGATCCTTGCACAACACGAGTTTGAACTACTTGGGTCCACCTACACCCGGAGTTTTTTCAATAGTAAATACTATAGTACTATACGATCCATTGTTGGTTGGATCCACAGATGCAGAGGAACAATGGATATGGAGGAACCACCAATACGAAGGGCCAACTATAAGTTATATGTGGATCCAACTGCAGCAGGTTGTACCCCTAACCTCCTGGGTTGTTCACAGGTCAACTGTGCATGCATTCACCAGTACTCAAAACTGCTCCCTTCTCTCTGATGACCACCACCTTCTGTTTCCATATCCACAATCAAAATAATGTTATAGAGAAAAAAAAACCAAAAACTGGATATTCTGAAATATCCAGGACATCTTTACAAAGCTTCAAACTTTGTTTATATTTGTATATAGATATGTATAGATGATCCTACACATTCCTCCTCCAATAAGTTGTTTGGATAACATAGACCTGACATAGGAATTTTTAAAATGATTTTACCAATTTACAGTGAATGATGTGAACAAGTAAATATATCTGAAATCATAATATATTAGTAAAAATATATAACAAGTTTCCAAATGAATTGAGTAAAAATGCAATTTGGAGTCTTAATGAATCATAAAATGGATACATTCATAGTATTATTCCCAACCTACACTAAGCTATGTTCATCCTATGACTCAGGTACATTAAGATTGGACATGACTGAAGGACTTATTAAATAGATTTACTTACCAAAATCTGTTTATAAGAAGGACATTACAGCAACTCATTCTAAAGGAGGAGAGAAAAAGAACACCAATTTGGTCAAGTACAGAAGCTCAGCACTGGTGAGGTCAAGCAAATGGGAAAATCCACCGCTCAGGGTATCTTTAGCTCAATTCCATGAATGTGTGTTTTATCTCCTTTAACCCCTGAGGAGACTGAAGTTTAAAGAATTTTGGTCAACATCATAAAAGTCAAAGTATGACCATGAAATTTACAGCAGCTTGACTAGAGACATAACTAGTATTGTCTGTACCCAGATCACCAATTATTCATCAATCCTCCCCTGCTCCTCAGGCAATTTGCAGATTATGTTTGTCCTTCTCTGCCTGAAAAATTAAAACCACACTATTGGGAACACCTATACATACATCTCATGAGAAACTTACTTCTTAGATTTTGCTTGATATTATCATTTCTAGAGGTAAGCAAGTATACAGTATATTGATATAGCTGAGTTTAGAATGAGGGTTGAAGAAATACAGTGTGGTGCTAAGCAGTCTTGGTTCTCCTGTGTTTTACATAGTTTGTATAATTGAGCGATTCTTATTGAAACTGTTGCCATTTTACCATTGGTATATAGAGATAATTTAAATAACTCAGAGAAGAATAATAAAAATAATTCAAAAAAATAAGAACTACATTCTTAGAAGAATGATGGAAAGGAATTGGGAGCCACACTAGAAAGATTAAGCTCAAAATGCTAATATAAAGTAGTCTGGCTTCCTTTAAATATGCCACTTTTTAAAATGTAAATAGCTTTCATTTTACAATGGATACTTCATGGCTTAATTAAAATAATCAGGTGGAAAATCTCCTAAACCAAAGAGACAATAGAACTGAGAAACACTGTCTTCTTCAAATAGTGTGAGAACAGTGGGGAGAATAATTCCACCTCAGCCTAGGATTCACAGAAATTACTTCATCAGTTGTGTCTATGTCAGTTCCACCTCTTAAAGTAAAAAGATTAAAGCCACCATTTATATCTTGCATTTCATCCTAAGCAACATCCAGTCTTAAATCTAGTGCCTACAATTCCAAAAGCAAGACACACTAATCACAATTCTACAATTTCTCAATAACTCAGTGACAGAACTAAAATTCTATACTCTGCCCCAATGAAGAACCTTGTACATGGACCATAAAAAAGAAAACTTCTCTTCCTTATGTGAAAAGAAAAAATAGAAAGGAAGGAAGGGAGGGAGGGAGAAAAGAAAAAACTGTGTCATGATTATACAGTATGTAAATATCACACCCCAATTCATAAAATGCAATAAATCTGCATTTCACTGAGGACCAGGTCAATGATGAATGAGTGAGAAAACACGTGTGCGCAGTTCAGGGCAAGGTTATCATAGATAAGCCATGACTGACTGTTATGGCCCAGAGAAACTTGTGTTTAAATGGGTACAACTTCAGTGCATTTAGATATTTATTAAGCATGTATGAGAACTTCTAAGTTTCATTTGCCATTTTCTAACATCATTCACAATCACAATTCTTACATTGTCTGAAATATTCCACCCTTTTCCTTTCTTTTTTATTTTAGAATTTTCTTACCTTTTTCCTTTCTATTCCAAGAAGCCTAAGGAGTGCTTCAAGTTACTTTTTCATCAGATTTTACTATAAAAGACAAGTATTAGAAGACAAAGAACTAACTCATTAAGACCACAATAAAGGAAAAAAAACATAAGCAATTTGTCAAAACCTGAAATAGTTATAATTGCAAAATGTGGCAAAAGGCAGCTGCAATATTTGAGCACCACATTTAATTTGTAAACTCTCTTGAAGCCAAGGCAAAAAGAAGATAAAAATGTTGGTGTCTACTGCTCTAGCTATTCAGAGTCCTGAGAATGGAATCTCCTGTGGTAAGAAACAGCATACAAGCAGCACCAGCAACCATAGCCGAGGGCCCCCGAAATAGCTAGTCTTCTAGGCAGAACTGACTCCTGCGGTAATACCATTCTGGCTTCATTCCCCTTTCCTAAAATAACCTCTTAACCTTGACCTCCAGAAACTGTGCAGTGGATAAAGATGGAGACACACACCACAAAATTGGACAAGTACCACTCATTGGCTGGCAATGGGAAATCTGTTCCTAAAAGTTTCATAGATCAAGGATCTAACTCTGCAGGCTTCCAATGAGTAAGCACTGCAGACCCTGCCCCTTCCCTTGGCCGCCACTCCAAACACAGCCACTCAGCAGGCATATTCCATTGTGAAGGTGAGGCAGCGGAGTTCCAAATTAATGGCTCTGCTCATTAGTAATATGTTAATCATTTTCCAACCAAGCTGTATTCATCTGGAATACAATTAGCAAAATCTAATATGTCTAGCATTATCAGGAAAATCAACTGTTTAGCCTGGATTTTTTTTTTACCACATAACTGAAGCAAACCCTTTTAACAATGCCACTTTTGAAACCTATCTTTTTGAGAAAATCATTTAACCTTCTGTAATGACAGCTTCAGGGTCATCATTTTGATTATTAGTTATTGAACTGGGTAAATTGAAATAATGCCCTGGGAACTCACAAGGATGTAGGGCTGCATAAATGGTCCCTAGTCACCTCTCTTTTGCATGAAGAGTCCTCTGTCCTTCCTTTGAAATCTGCTGTTATTTCTCACGGCTGTCAATATGTTACCACTTTTCATCTGTTCCCTTACTTTGTGTACAGTTGTCTGGGTAAGGTTTTGAAAGTGTGCCCACCTCTCCTCTGGAGTAAGCTCTGGACTGTCATTTATCATTCGAGGGCTGTTTCACTTACTCCCTGGTTCACAATTTGGTTTCAGAGCATGGGCTAAAATCTGCCTTCTGGACCCATTGAGGATCACCATATTGTGTATGTTATTGTTGTTTTTCCAGAGAGCATGATATGTTTAAAAGAGATTGTCTTGTGTTACCATGAATAAGAAACAAGAACTTGCCAGGAGTTTAATACATAGCTTAATAGCTTTAGAGAAATGCAGGGCACCTTGAAGTTTCATTCTCATAGGCATCTTGGGTTTCCACCAAAAAGGACACTTAAATAAGAAAAATATATCTATCTCCTTCATGGCTAGCTCTGGCTATTTAAATCGGGCCAACTCAAATATTTACTTATACCACAAACCTTAAAGCAAACCTTAAGTATGCACCAAGGTTTATAACTTTTCTCATGAGCTCCTCTTACTCATTCCTAATCTAGTCCTGCACTTCATCTTTACTGAACCCCAGTCTTCTGAATCTGTGACTCAACTTTATTTCTACTTCTGGTATTTGAGCTTCAGCTTTTTCCAGTGAACCTGGCTTGGATGTTTTTCTGGCTTTTGACTCCATGAATTACCTTTGGTAGAAATCCCTTGCTATAGCTCCAGGAAAGAAAGAAAGAAAGAGAGAGAGAGAGAGAGATGGGGAGATGGGGTGGGGGGGAAGGGAGGGAGGGAGGGAGGGAGGGAGGTGGAAGGAAGGAAGGAAGGAAGGAAGGAAGG
This sequence comes from Balaenoptera musculus, assembly GCF_009873245.2. NCBI lineage: Eukaryota > Metazoa > Chordata > Mammalia > Artiodactyla > Balaenopteridae > Balaenoptera > Balaenoptera musculus. The sequence goes on from NC_045791.1 coordinate 39,803,038, forward strand.
AAGGAAGGAAGGAAGGAAAGAAGGAAGGAAGGAAGGAAGGGGCAGCAAATACACATCTAGTCACAGGAGCTCAGACATTCACCCTTTACACTTTATATAGAGAGAGTATTTAGACTTCCAATTTCAAGGTGATTGTGAATTAGAGCAAGTTCAACTCCAACTGATATTTTGTATCAATAGGAGGCAAGTTATCTTATATCTTCTGACAAAGTGAAAGACACGTGGAATGGGGAAATGGGAAAATTATTTCGTGACTTTTTTTCTTTTTCACATGCATTTAACCACTTCACAGGATTAAGTGCACAGACACTTAATCAGAAGCATGTGAAGGTTTTGATTGTTTAATAAGAATGTTTAACTCTTTTCAAAACCTTGAAAATTGCCAGCCACAATTTTCAACAGCCTGCTGACTACATAAGATAATGCAATGGGATTTTGAGGGGATGTTTCCTATTGTCTTGGAAATTCTTCTGAAGCTCCAAAAATGAAAATAGTAGGCAATAAGTACACTTACCTTCTGAAAAAAAACTAAATATATCTATACTAGACATAACTAAAAGATGGCAGAAACAATCTAATGATTTTATCAATCACAATGACCCACTTCCTGCCTCTATATAGAGTTTGTTATACTATGACCCTAATCTTCTGGCAAAATCATCATGTGTTCTGGACAAGGAGCTAGTGATCATTTGCCAAAATAGCAATAGTTTGTGCTTAAAATAGTACCAAAAATCACACGTTAGAGCATTCTGGCACATCTTGTACTATCAATATTCTACACCTGGTATGGCTCTAAAGGCTATGTAGTGAAAAGAAAGAAATGTGAGAATAAAAGCCCTAAGTCATTTTTAACTTAATGAAATAGGATGTTGATTTAATGTTAACAAGTAGAGATATTTCAAGTAATAACTTGGTCTTTGTAAACAGATATTGAGGAGGACTCCTAGAAAATAGTATGGTAATACTCCCAAGTTGGTAGACTATGGCAACTAAAAGCCAAGGACCCAGACGAAGTGGCTAATCTCACTCATCCGCTGACAGACTGTGAAAAGTGTGGGATTTATGCCAGGGTCAATCACAATACTAAATGTGAATCTTTCTCTACTTTCTAAAGATAGACCACCTGATTGAATATAGCAAACCTAATGAATGAATGAAAAGACAATCCAAATCTGATAATTTTAAACAAAAATTAAAGGCAATACTTCTGAAGCTGAAGTGGTATTCAGTTCCAAATCTGAAAACAGGAAGATAGAAATCAAAGTGTGTATTGTTTAGGAGAGAGGGGAAGATTTTGAATTTAAACAAGTGATTCGATCATGTGGTGAAAATTTTCATTATGAACTACATGCTCTCCAATACTTTTAAAATCTACTCTTCCTTTCTAGACACAATTTTGCCAAGTTTAGATCCTCTTCAAATGTCACAATTTTGATTTCTAAAATAATTTTGTTTTGTTATACCAAGTCACATTTTCTTGTTTTCAAAGTCTTAAGTTTATTTAAACTACTAGAAATGACCTTTTGAAAACAATACCTGGAATATGCGAAGGAAAAAAATCTCTAATCTTGAAATTCACCTTAGGTTTAACAATTTGGAAAAATTAAGAGGGAATAATATAGATTACATACCTGGAGTTTTTGTTTTTGTTTAACTCAGGATTTAACTGAACGCAGCATCTTTCCAAACCCCAAATGTATGGAGTTTCTTGCTCTTCTTCCTGGTAAGAGAAGAGATAGTTTTTTAAAGAAATCTTTTATTATAATCATATTCTCATTTTCTTTTCTCATATTTCTCATATGTATATTAAACCTATAGAGGATTGCTAGGTAATTAAGACATCCTTATATTTTCTGAGTCCTAGAAGTCAGTTTCAAAATGTTTCAATGTTAGAGGCAAATAATGCCAACCACATTGTAAATGAATATAAAAGGGGAGGCAAATGCTGTGTTAATAGGTCCAGATTTCAGTCGGGCATTTCTTGCCTTTCTGCCCTTTGCGCTAGTATGTGTGGTAGCTAAGTGTGGCCCACCGGTAGCAACATAACAGGGTGTGTGTGGACAAACATGAGCTGGGGAATGTAAGGCTCCTTTGGTTTCTTTCCAATCTCGAGACCAGGCAGGACAGGGCTGGGGGATAGCCTCAACAGTGAACTCTCTCCCGGAATCCCTTGTAACTAAAGAATGATTGCTTTTCTACCATTGTGTCCAAATGACAAAGGCAAAACTCAACAAAATAAAAAGTTTGCATCTGTTAGGTACCACCTACATCTGCCTACGTATCTTCGTGACGCAGACTGAGAACAACGTGCGTATGTCACTAGCAGAGGGGGTTGGAGTTCATAGCATGAATCCCATTGGCAAGGATGTATTTTAGTGAGTTGAATAACACCCATCTGATAAACAACATTTGGGTTCACCACAGGGAGGGCTTGGAAAGAGAGAGGCTGTTCACGAGGAGATGCTGATACTGGGGAAGAAAGCAGGGAGGAAATGCAGCATAACAAAATCCCATTGAACTATTGATGATGGCGTCTCTAGCATGAGAGTTTGCCGGTCACTGCTATCTTGGAAGAAGTTACACAGATATTGATATGCCCAAATTAAAAAAAGAAAAAAAAAGTTTCATTCGTCAAATAATTTCTTTTATATGAAGTTACTTTTCAAATAACTATACCTGTAGGATTTTGCTGGAAAAAATAAACGTCTATAAAAACCAAATATCAGAAAGTTTTAAAGACATTTGGATAAAATCCCCCCACAGATTCAGTTGGATTAAAACTAATTCCACTTCTCTTGTAATAACCTATAATGGAAAAGAATCTAAAAAAGAATATATATATATGTATACACACATATATGTATGTATATAATTGAATCACTTTGTTGTACCCCTGAAACTAACACAACTTTGTAAATCAACTATATTCAATTAAAAAAAAAACAAATTCCACTTCTGAGTCTGTCTAAAATTTTGCATTTGGCTAGGAGAGTTAGCGAACACTTAGTTTTAAAGTTTATTTAGCTGCTAAAGTATATATAGTGTGTAGTATGTATGAATGCAATCACTATTTTTTCAATTGACCTCTTACACGGCAATCTTGCTAACTTAACTTAGAAATTCTAATAATTAGTTATAGATGCCTCAGAATTTTGTATGTATGCAATCATATGACCTGAAATACAACGAGAATTGTATTTCTTTCTTCCCAGTTCTCATAGCTCCATTTTCTTGACTTACTGCACTGGCAGGGCCTTTCAAGAAAACATTGGAAAAAGTGAATATTCAGCTACACTTTCCATTCCTCAAATCAAATGGAAATCATTCAGCATTCCTCGTTAAGGATGACATTTCTGGATTTTTTTTCTTCTAGATAGCCTTATCAAATCAATAGTCTCCTATTCATAGTTTGCTAAGACTTTTGATCATAAATAAGAATTGAATTCTATCATAAGCTTTATCTCCATCAATTGAGATGGCGACATGATTGTTCTCCTTTGTTAATTTGTGAAACGCACTGATTTTTTTGTAAATGCAAAGCCAATTTTACATTCCTAGAATAACCATAACCTAATCATGATGTATCCTTTTTGGATATTGCTATATTGGGTTTATTGTTACTTTGTTTAGGGTTTTTATATCTATGATCATGAGTAAGATTGGCCTGTAACTTTTCCTTCTTATAATGTCCTTCTGAGGTTTGGGTGTCAAGGTTATACTTGCCACGTAAACAGGTTGAGGAATGTTCCTTCTTTATTCTCTGGCAGAATTGATCTAAACTGGTGTATTTCTTTTTAAACTGTTTGATAAAATTCATCAAAAATGACAAGTGGCTTGGGAGCTTATTCAATTTTGATATCCCAAGCATTTAGCACCATACCAGGCAGATGGATATTATGGATGAATAAATGGAAAAAGAGGAAAAGGAAGGAAGTTTCTCCAGATACCTGAGGATCATAAAACGTTCTCCTGCTGTAAAATTCTTCTCTTTTTGAGTGGTGCAATACACAAGGACTAGAGGCTTAAAACTCTGTGCAGTACAACATCTGGAATATTCTGATAGTAAATAAAGTAGCTAGTTCTATATTAAAATGAAATGAGAAGCTCTTTTTAAAAAGAAAAGAGAGAAAAAAATGCATATTTCTGCCAGTTATAAACAGATCTCTAAATTAAATTTCCAATAGCAACTGGTTATTATGTCACTTTTTTTTACTTTAAAAAATTATCATTTTTGAAAGAGGTGGAGGAAGGTAGAGGGAGTTTTTTTGGAAAAAATGAAGTCTGATATTTAACACAGTTCATTGGATAGCTGGTCATTCATAGTTTCTCACAAGGAGTCCCCAAGACAACACTCTATACTTTTAAACTTTGTGTTCTTGGCCTGAACCATGAAAATGATTTCTGTTAGCCTGACCAAACGTTCCCACTGTAAGAAGTGTAGGCTGAACTCCTCTACAAATACACACATATTCCTGGCTGTTTGAACAGCATGTCCTCCCTTGAGAAAATAGTCACCTCTATATGGATAAATTGATTAGTTAAGTCCATACTACTCCAACTTTAAAATAGCATGAATATTTTCAACACCCAAAGATAAGGAGTTTTTGATTTAAGTGTTGAGAGGCTCTTCAAAGTGTTGACAACAGCAGAATATGACAAATTATTCTGTATGACCAAGAAGCTCCTCCAGCTAATGATTGAGAGGAAATCAAAATGGTGACCCATTATTTCAGGGAACCCAAAGAGGACAAGGAGAGACCAATTTTCTCAGTTTGGAGGGCTTATGGTCTTTGGTGGTTATGCTGATAAACTGTCTGTATAAATGTCTGTGTATAACTTGTCTGACTGCAAGGAGGGTCACTGTCTTCAAAAGACTAAAAGTAATACAGGTAACTTTTAATCAACATGTAAAATTTACTTTTGCTAAAAGTGAAAGCATGTAATCAGACAAAATTATCAAAGCACAAATAGTCACAGCACTCTCCCCCCACCCAACTCAACCCCCTGGAACTCAGTGCTGAGACTGGCCTTAAGTCAAGAACAAGAAGATCTCGTTTTATTCTAGTTAATATGGAGAAGGTTTTTGTGGTTTGTCAGAGAGAAGACTGAGCTGAATAGGGTGTATAAGGAGAAAGTGAAAAGCACAGGTTAAGGAAGATAGAGTAACAGTCAAGCCAAAGGCAGATAAATATTGTACTTAGACACTGTGCAAAGCTGGAGTATCACACAGCTTCAAGGGCACCATTCTCAAAGAATGAATTAGCGGTGCCTGACAGAATCATGCTATGTGTTGCCCTTAACTTTGCCTGGTGAGGATATATGTAATCATGGTCAAGACAGTAAATGCTACATCCGACAGGAAAAAGATTTTGAACAGTGACAAAGTCAAGAGTTCAGTAATTATAGTTGCTGCTGTAGACATATTGGAACATTGGCAGACTGCAGTAAGGATTGCTGATTTGTCCAGTGCAATTGTGACTCTTGTAATTCTTTTAAGTAGAGCACTAAAATTTATAGCAAGCTCTGAAATTGAAGAGTCAGAACCATTAAATTCTAGTCAGGAAATTCCTTGATGTGGCAAAATCTGTGACCTCCTTGGCTGAGTGAGTTAAGAAGAGGCCAAAGACCTTCTGCTTGAAATGTCACTGAGGTCAGCCTGCTATACGCCATTCCACTCATGGAGGCCTAAGTTAGGTTTTAACATTAAAGAATCCTTTGAAAGTAAAGGTATTGTTTTTTTCCCCATTCTTTATTTATTTCAATGGCCTTGTTTCAAAAACATAAGGAAAAATTTGAAAATGATTTACATCCACAGGAAAACCTTCACACCGGTGATTAGAGCAGCTGTGTTTATAATTGCCAAAACTTGGAAGCAACCAAGATGTACTTCAGTAGGTGAGTAGAAAAATCAACTGTTGTACATCCAGACAATGGAATATTATTCGGCACTAAAAAAAATGAGCTATCAATCCATGAAAAGAGATGGAAGAACTTTAAATGCTTATTACTAAGTGAAAGAAGCCAATCTGAAAGGCTACATAGTGTATTATTCCAGTTATATGACAGTCTGGAAAAGGCAAAACTATGGAGACACTAAAAAGATCAGTGGTTGCCAGCGGTCGGATGGGAAAAAGGATGAATAATCAGAGCAGAGAAGATTTTTAGGGCAGTGAATATACCCTATATGATACCACAGTGGTGGATACATGTCATTATACATCTGTCCAAACTCATGGGATATACAACACTAAGAGTGAACTGTAATGTAAACTACAGGCTTTGAGTGGTTATGATGTGTCAATGTAGGTTCATCATTTGTAGTAAACATACGACTTGGATGGGAGATGTTGATAATGGGGGAGGTCATGCATGTGTGGGGGAAGAGCCTATATAGGAAATCTTTGTACCTTACTCTCAATTTTGCTGTGAACCTAAAACTGCTAAAAATAAGTTTTATTAAAAATGATTTACAAGTAAAATATTGCCAAAGTACATAAATTGGATGTAGGGAAGAGAGGCGAGGCAGTGGGAGTATAAAGGTGAAGACATTAAACATGATAACACTCTTCTTGCGGAAGGCCAAGCTATTGAGCCACGATAAACCATTAATTGGTCAGATGATCGAATTAGGCACTAAGGTATCAGGACATTTTGTTGGGAGTTGTCAGAAGGTTGAGAGATGGGAGAAATCTAGCATGTGGGACCCAATCCATCAAGAACTGTTTTAAATGAGAAATCATAGGGGAAATTCTTAAGACATAGGAAGACGTCATTAAGGGCTCTTAATTCTGAAATGAATGAAACAGATGGAAAGCAAGCTAGCTAGCAAAGCAGGGACACAGTTTAGCAGGTGGGGAGGCACTAGAATGATTTTGCAGAAAAGGCTCTGGTTCTTGTAACAGATTCCTTTTTTTTTTTTACCACATTACACGATTTTATTACAATCTCCTCTTTCCTTCTACCAAAAACTTCACTTCTAACAAGTTTGTGTTCCACATAAAGCACAGAAATGCTCTGTAGCATCAGTGTGACCACAGTTTGTGGGGTTCCCTTGGGAAGCAGAGCCAGGACAGGGAAAAAAGAAGCTGCAAAAGAGAACTTGTGATAAAAACCCAAGTGATGCAGGGCCCTCAAGGGTTCAGCTCACTAACCTACAGGGGCAACTGAGAAATTTCTCCCTGCTACTGCTGGTTGTTGGGTCTCTTCTTACACATTTTGGTATGCATAAACAATGTCATGATCTGGTCCCTGCTTACCTCTCTAGGCTTATTTCCTGAATTTTTCCTAACCTACTACATATGCCACATGCTCTCAAGTCTCTGTGCCTTTGTACACACTGTTCCTTCAGACTGGAATTACCTAATCCCCTTGACATTCTTGATAGCTGTTATTCAATCTTTATTACTTATCCTTAAAGTAATTTTTGCTGATATTTCCAAACTAACCAGATTCTTCTGTGGATATCTATTAGCTGCAGCATTTATCATTTATCTGTGTTAAAAATGCTGGCTTTTTGGCCTAAGAAACTTGATTTTAAGGACAGTGTCTTAGAAGTTTCCCCATCCTCACTCCTAGCACATAACACACTACCTATAACATAACATTTGTGGAATGAATAGTTGATAAATTCATCATGTCCTGGCTTATTATTTATTTTTGTTACAGTTTCATCTGGCTTCTACTGATTATACGTTAAGATGCATGCATATATACACATAGGCACACACCTAAAGCTCATTGGTTGCCTATATCCAAATTACAGTCTAATATGGATTACTTCTTAGAAACTTTAAAGTACATGCTAATTTCATGCACACTAAGGAGTTTTGGGTACATTTCAGTCATGTGGGATAGTATTCTTGTATCTTGTCCTTAATGTCTGTGGCCAACATTGTCTGGGGACTATAGGCTATTGCCTACTTACTATATAGCAAATTATTGGGCCTACTCTCCAATCATTTTTGTTGCTGTTGTTGTTACTGCTGCAGGCACTACTTTATAGTGTCATGATTGAAAACAAATGACAATACTTTAGCAAAATTTATTTATTAAAAATGTCAACAAAAAATATTAACTGCCATTAATTGCTACCTTAGCGTTTAATAAGTACCTACTATGTGCCAGACACAGAGCTAGGTATTTTTACCCTCCTCGTATCCAATTCTCACAACAGCACTAACAAATGGGCATGAAAATCTACAGCTTGCACATGAGGAAACTGAAGTTCACTGAGGATACTGGGGTGCCTAAGTCACATCACAAGGAATGGTGGAGCTAAGACTGTCTGCTCTTTGCTATGCAGCCTGTCTCCCTATAAAGAACTTCTTTTTGTATGCATGGTTCTCTATTCAATGATTTTGTTTCTTTACTAAAAAATGAATGATGGGTGAGTATGCATATTTTAATGTAATTAAACCTTTGATACACAAAAGCACAAGCAAACAGAACAGTAAAGACAAAAGAAAGTAGTGCAAATGATACCCAGATTATGGCCATATAAACCAGTGGACCAGGAGCACTTCAGACAAACCAGCAGCAATACCCTGAGTATCCCAGTCAATACAGCCATGAACTTGACTGCTTGTTGCCTTTTCTTTCCAGGCTGTGCTTCCTCAGAGGCAGAAAGATACAATTCAGTAATGAAATTCCTCATAAAATCAAATTCTAGTAACTGCCCCTACCCCCAGTGGAGCTGGGGGTTGAGGTATACAAGAGAGAAAAGAAGTAATTTTAAATTTTGGTTTTATGGACCCTGAATTACTCAAACATTATTATTATTATTTTAGATCCCAATCTTAATCCTAATGGTATTTCTTAAGCACTTAATAGACTTTACTTTTTAGGGCAGTTTCATTTCCACAAAAAAAAAAAAAAAAAAAAAATGAGGGGAAGTACAGAGAGTTCCCATATACTCTCTGCCGCACACGTGCACAGTCTCCTGCACTATCAAGATCTTGCACAAGAGTGGTATGTGATATACTCCTATTTTAATAAATTATATCTCCATCGTCTCCATGGAATTTATTGAGTATGGATTCATCATGTACTAGTTCCCTAAAAACTGGTTAAATCATACAGAAATTCTCATGTACTTAACACATAAGGTGAATCCAAATAGCTCATTCCCAGCTTTTTCAGAAAAATCGAAATCGTAGCTGACACTAGCTGAAGGTGTTTTATTTGTGCTTTTCTGAGCACTTGACTTGTATGAAGTCTTTTAATCCTCTTAACAAATAGTGAAAAATGGGTGAGTATACATATTTTAGTAAACTATAAAATGTCTTCATCTTCTCCATGGAATTTGTGGGACCCAGCACACGCAGTTTCCATGTGTCAGAGGTTGATCAACAAATGCATCCATGAAAGGCAGGAAAAGGTTGAAAACTTCTCAATATATATTCATAGAAAAATACAGTAGTCATATCATGGGGGAATCATATTGTTCAGTCCATATACTGTCATATATACTTGTGTTTCCTTGCAAATGAGCCAAAGTGGGAAAGGGATGGGACAAAATCATTGTAAACAGACGGGACAAAATAAATTGAAAATATTGTTCATCGTACCAAAGGACACACTATTATAAAGACTCTGACTCTGTCTTCATAATATAAATTAAAAATGAAAAGTAATCATATTAACCTCTGGGACTTGTTTCTAAAAACAATTTTTATGGCATTACAATGTTTTACAGATTCTGCTTAATCAAATGTACCTTCTAAAACTGGCTTTTCACAGAATTATCATTAAAGTCCATGATTATAACCTTGGGATTAGTCAAACCTTGAAACACCTTCTGAGTCAGTCTTTCAAAATATAAAATAACCTTTAGTATTAGTGCAAGATTAAGAATGGTCTGTTGTACGAATCACAACTTTTCAAGCATAGGGATTAAAGAAAAAATTTTTTCCAAAATTCCATAGTCCCTGCATACTGTAAATGTATTTTTTGTATCCACTTACTGAGCAAATACATAGGGACAAGACCTCTAGAACATTTTTTTAAAACATCTTTATTGGAGTATAATTGCTTTACAATGTTGTGTTAGTTTCTGCTGTATAACAAAGTGAATCAGCTATACATATACATATATCCCCATATGCCCTCCCTCTTGCGTCTCCCTCCCACCCTCCTTATCCCACCCCTCTAGGTGGTCACAAAGCACCAGGCTGACCTCTCTGTGCTATGCAGCTGCTTCCCACTAGCTATTTATTTTACATTTGGTAGTGTGTATATGTCCATGCCACTCTCTCACTTCGTCCCAGCTTACCCTTCTCCCATCCCATGTCCTCAAGTCCATTCTCTACATCTGCATCGTTGCATCTTTATTCCTGTCCTGCCCCTAGGTTCATCAGAACCTTTTTTTTTTTTTTTTTTTAGATTCCGTATATATGTGTTACCATACGGTATTTGTTTTTCTCTTTCTAACTTACTTCACTCTGTATGACAGACTCAAGGTCCATCCACCTCACTACAAATAACTCAATTTCGTTTCTTTTTATGGCTAATATTCCATTGTATATATGTGCCACATCTTCTTTATCCATTCATCTGTCGATGGACACTTAGGTTGCTTCCATGTCCTGGCTATTGTAAATAGTGCTACAGTGAACATTGTGGTACATGTCTCTTTTTGAATTATGGTTTTCTCAGGGTATATGCCCAGTAGTGGGATTGCTGGGTCATATGGTAGTTCTATTTTTAGTTTTCTAAGGAACCTCCGTACTGTTCTCCATAGGGGCTGTATCAATTTACATTCCCACCAACAGGGCAAGAAGGTTCCCTTTTCTCCATACCCTCTCCAGCATTTATTGTTTGTAGATTTTTTGATGATGGCCATTCTGACCGGTGTAAGGTGATACCTCATTGTAGTTTTGATTTGCAGTTTTCTAATGATTAGTGCTGTTGAGCATTCTTTCATGTGTTTGTTGGCAATCTGTATATCTTCTTTGGAGGAATGTCTATTTAGGTCTTCTGCCCATTTTTGGATTGGGTTGTTTGTTTTCTTGATATTGAGCTGCATGAGCTGCTTGTATATTTTGGAGAGTAATCCTTTGCCAGTTGCTTTGTTTGCAAATATTTTCTCCCATTCTGAGGGTTGTCTTTTCATCTTGTTTATGTTTTCCTTTGCTGTGCAAAAGTTTTTAGGTTTCATTAGGTCCCATTTGTTTATTTTTGTTTTTATTTCCACTTCTCTAGGAGGTGGGTCAAAAAGGATCTGTGATTTATGTCAGAGAGTGTTCTGCCTATGTTTTCCTCTAAGAGCTTTATAGTGTCTGGCCTTACATTTAGGTCTTTAATCCATTTTTAGTTTTTTTTTGTATATGGTGTTAGGGATGGTTCTAATTTCATTCTTTTACATGTAGCTGTCCAGTTTTCCCAGCACTACTTATTGAAGAGGCTGTCTTTTCTCCACTGTATATTCCTGCCTCCTTTATCAAAGATAAGGTGACCATATGTGCGGGGGTTTATTTCTGGGCTTTCTATCCTGTTCCATTGATCTATATTTCTATTTTTGTGCCAGTACCATACTGTCTTGATTACTGTAGCTTTGTAGTATAGTCTGAAGACAGGGAGCCTGATTCCTCCAGCTCCGTTTTTCTTTCTTAAGATGGCTTTGGCTATTCAGGGTCTTTTGCGTTTCCATACAAATTTTGAAATTTTTTGTTCTAGTTCTGTGAAAAATGCCATTGGTAATTTGATAGGAATTGCATTCAATCTGTAGATTGCTTTGGATAGTATAGTCATTTTCACAATGTTGATTCTTCCATTCCAAGAACATGGTATATCTCTCCATCTATTTGTGTCATCTTTAATTTCTTTCATCAGTGTCTTATAGTTTTCTTCATACAGGTCTTTTGCCTCCTTAGGTCAAAAGACCTAGGTATTTATTCCTAGGTATTTTATTCTTTTTGTTGTGGTAAATGGGAGTGTTTCCTTAATTTCTCTTTCAGATTTTTCATCATTAGTGTATAGGAATGCAAGAGATTTCTGTACATTAATTTTGTACCCTGCTACTTTACCAAATTCATTGATTAGCTCTAGTAGTTTTCTGGTAGCATCTTTAGGATTCTCTATGTATAGTATCATGTCATCTGCAAACAGTGACAGCTTTACTTCTTGTTTTATGATTTGGATTCCTTTTATTTCTTTTTCTTCTCTGATTGGTGTGGCTAAAACTTCCAAAACTATGTTGAATAATAGTGGTGAGAGTGGGCAACCTTGTCTTGTTCCTGATCTTAGAGGAAATGGTTTCAGTTTTTCACCATTGAGAATGATGTTGGCTGTGGGTTTGTCATACATGGCCTTTATTATGTTGAAGTAGGTTTTCTCTATGCCTACTTTCTGGAGAGTTTTTATCATAAATGGGTGTTGAATTTTGTTGAAGACTCCTAGAACTTTAAATGAATTTTTATATTTTATTAAATATAATGCTGTGTGTGTGTGTGTTAGGGAAATGGTTGGGGACATACTTGCATATGTGCAAGGTGGAGAAAGAAAAGAAGACTGATGTTATCTTGTCAAGGCTCACTTCACATAGGTCCATGGTGATATCACAGCAGCTTCACAACTTCAAAGTGTCCATAGGTCACACTTTTGTAAGTATTGGTTCATTATGTTTTAGTTCACTAAAATTTGGTGAAAGCATATAGAAACTCTCATACACTCAACATGTAAGATGAATCCAAATAGCCAATTCCTACCCATTTCAGAAAAATCAAAATTATAGCTGACACTTGTTGAGTGTGTTTTATCGTCTGTTCTCCTCTAAGCACTTGACTTGTTAATTCATTTGATCTTCACAACAACACTGTGAGGAGGTACTCTTATTACCCTCCATACTGCAGATGAGGAAACAAAAATCCAGAGAGATTAAAGTACCTGTCCAGGATCACAGAGCTAAAGAGGGCAAACCTAGATAGTCTGTCTCCAAAGCCTTCACTTCCGTATACCTCAATGGCGTTCTATTGTCATTTGGGATGGCATAATCCTTGATTGGATGGGAGTGTCCCACACAGTGTAGGACATTCTGCATTCTTTCCCTCCTCCCATTCAGTGCCAGTAACAGCTCCCAGGCATTGTGACAATCGAAAGTCGTTCCCAATCCCCAGCTCTTCCAAACAGCCACTTGGGAGAGGAATCCTCTGGGTTAAAAATACTATAAGCCTTTTCTCCAGGCAATACCACATCTCACTGAAGGCCTACACACACACAGACACTCTAGTATACATACACATATTCTCGTAATCACACAGCCAGGATTTTCCCTTCAGAGAAAAAAAAAATGTTAACCGAGTTAAACACTTTCTTCCTCATATTACTGTCTCAATGAACGTTGCCTTCCCTCCATCTCTTACATCTAGAGGGCACAGGCAGGATGAAGAAAAGACAAGGAAAAGAGAATAGAAAATGCAAAAATTAAAGGTGAGGAAAAGAAGTAGGGGAAAACAGAAATCAAATAGAAGACAGAAGAAATTGTTATGTCTAGTATTTATTGAGATAGGAGTTAGCTGCTCATAAGTCACTGAATAAAATAAAAGCAGCCAGAAAACCAAAACCATATCTGACTTGACTTCCCTTAAAATGTCTTTATGCATTTTAGAACCATTGAATTTCAGAATGGAGATGGCCCAGCAAATAACGATAGTGCAAACCCTCACCAAATGGAAGAATGCCCCCTACAACTTCTGTGACAGATGGCCACGCAGCCTCTGCCACATGTCATTTCCAAGAGTAGGCAGATCATTATCTACTTTTAGAAGGAATACATGTCTCTTTTGTGTAGTACTAATTGTTAGAAAGTCGTTCTCATTTAAAACAGAAATCTGCTACGCCTCGGCCTCATTTCTACCCTCTGGAACCATATGGAATGGTTAAATCCTTCTTCCACATGACATCTCTCTGAAATTATGAAGCAGTTATTATTTTGTCCTGAGTCTCCTCTAACCCAAAATAAACATATGCAAAACATAGAATATGCCCTCCAAATATCAGTACACCTGGTAGGATGACCAATGTCCTCAAAAGCCCTGTTTCATTTCCTTCTCCATAGTAATCTTTTCCTTGGAGAGCTCAAAATCAGCACATCTGGTGTGTATTTGTTTGGGAGTGCTCTGTGAACTCTGTACATACATATGTGTATAAATATGAATATGTACACACAAGCATAAACCACACATGGAGTTTGTGTGTTTGCATATAAATATGTAGACACATATGTGTGCACACATGTAAAATATACACATTGCTCATCTTGCCTTTTCTCTCAAGTGTTTCTTTTTGCATGGCTCCCATCCAGTCCAAGTTCATGAGGAGAGTTCATCTTATTTCCCGGCTTATTTCATCCCTCTGGAAATAAGGTGGGGACGTTGGGGTTATATTTACGTTCCTTAGTTCAATCATGAGTGGATGCTTGCATGCTCCTGTCTCCTATGTGCCCAGGCTTGAGTAGTTAGTTAACCCTCAGCTTCTAAGGGTAAGGAAACCACTTAGAATTGTACATCAGAGGAGCTGAGTAACTCTGAAGATATTTGATCATGTAAACAAAATTCATATCCTGTGATAACTGTAAGCCTGACATTAATCTAAACCCATTTGTCTTTTCCTCCCTTAATTTCATTTCCAATTAAGTGTTTCTTCCACCGTTTCTGGTTAGTTCATCACTTGTCCATTTTCTACCCTATTTTCAGAAAGCAGGAAAAAAAACCCTTCTTTGATATCCAGGAAAATGTCCAAAGGGCCCTGAGTTCAAATCGCTTTCTTATCTCACATTGTGATTTGAGTTTCACGGTTCAGTACTTTAGCGAGCCTCAAATGCAAGGGTTGTTTCCAGGTTATGATAATGTAATTGGATCCAAAGTCATTGTCATCCTTTCATCCCACAGAAGGTTATTTTGATCTTGCTCCTGGGGGCAGGAATTGAGTTGGAGGTGGTGGTGGAGGGCGCAGATATGAAGCAGCATTTAGCCCTTCTTCAAGTCTTTCATTTCATCCTGCTTCTTCACAGCACATGAAAATGCACTCAAGGGCCCTCCATTGTGCCTACCGTCTGCCCCTCCCACGGCTCTTCTTTCTCTACCCCTTCTCTCCTCGCCCTTCTCTCCTCTTTCTTAAAATGGAGGTCATGGAGAGAGCAGAATGGTTCCAGGGTGGGACAGATCAGAAGAAGACGAAGAGTCAGGACATGTTCTGAGGGCACCACTGTTGTGGCACCTGGAACGTGGCAGAGGTGGCCTCAGCGGAGCACGTAGGGCTCCTGGGGGCTCAGGGCTCAAAGCTCTCTGACAGTCCTTGCTCCTGTTCTGAGTTGGCAGCTCTTCCTTCTCTTCATAGCAACTGATTCCAACCTTTAGCACGTGCCTCGACCCCCTACCCACCCACCCACTCCCAACTCTTCACTGTCTGCCTCGTGCTTATGTAAAATAATCAGAAGCCATCGAGCACAAACTCCCTGAACTTTCTTTCCTTCCATCTCCACTCATCCTTATCTGCCCTGAAACAGGTACGATTTCAAAATGAAACATGCCCCTAGTTGTTTCTAAAATGAATTAAGTAATCCGCCTGTGTTCTTAAGCTTATTTCCTGTCTCCTCTGGGACGTCACTCTAATCTGATAAGGCTTTATCCACTCTTTATCTTCACTCTTACCTCCCCTATGCCTTAGTCTTCAAAAGCATTCAGGGCTAATCCATCTGCAAGTAAAAGGCAGTCTCATCGAGCTGCCGAATTATCCCTTTTATTTCCCTGTTTGTAAGAAAATTATACAATAAAAGCATTTATTTATAAGAGAGATATAATTTATTTATAAAAAATATTCATTTATTTATAAGAAAATTTTATTACAGAATTATGTTTTTATGAGAGATGTTATAGTGTAGTGTATGCATTTTTCTCAATGAGGTGATGTCACCCTCAAGGGGGCAAAAATTGATTCTTAGGGGGCAAAAATATTCTAAAATATTACAATGGTTTCTGGCCCTCCAAAGCTTAACTCTACTTGACAAAGTATTATTTCTTATTATTTAAATTCTCTCTCTTTAGGGAGAGTTTTAATTTAATTTTTCTCTCAGGGAGTAAGATCTGATAATGAGAAAGAGATTGAGAAACACTGATGTATAGGATCCAGCCGGCCTGGGTTTATATCCTGAACCCACCACTAGTTGGCTGGCTGTGTGACCTTTGACAGGCTACTTAACTTCACTGCGCCTCAGTTTTCTTATCTGTAGAATGGAGATCTTAGCATCTAATTCACGAAGTTGATTTTAAGTAAAAATTACTTGAGGTAATATAGGTAATGCTATGAGTGTTAGCCCACTCTTTCAACTAATTGAATCATATATACAATAAGTTAGCTACGAAATCTGGAGCCTGACTACCTCTTCATCTCTTCCCACTCTCCTTCTCACTCATTCTACTCCAGCTACACTCACATTCTTCCCATCTCCAAAATGCCACGCTTGCTTCCAATGTCACATCTTGATTTTTCTGTTCTTACCATCTGGAATCTCTTCCCCCAGATTTTCTCATGGCTTACTCCCTTACTCTATTCAAGTTTCTTCTCAGATGTTACCTCTTTAAAGAGGTTTCCCTGATTTATATTCCCACTTTTCTTTCCCTATTTCCTTTCTTTCTCTTTCTAGCACACATGACTACCTCAAGTTACACATTTTTATCTCTTTATTTCATTATGTATGAACTACAAGACGATGGAACTTCTCTGGTTTAGTCACTGTTGTATTCTTGGTGTCCAGAATATAGGGAAAAGTAGTATTGATTGAGTACTAGGCTCTAAGGATATAGTGGTGAATGAAAGAAATGCAGTCTTTGCTTTCCTGGAACCTAAAATCTAGTGATGGTCAGACATTAAACAAGAAAACATGCAATTAATGTATAAGTGATAACCAAAATTACAAAAGTCTGCTCTCCCAGACAACCTGAAGCAACACAACACAAATCATAGATTCCACATTGCCCTGCTGAGACCCACTGACAGGACTGCGGGTCCTTCTTAGGACCAGAGAGCTAGGGACCTGATTTCTTAGAAAACTGCAGGCTATGCTAATGGCTACTCCCATCCTTCTCCAACCTGGAATGGTAAGGGACTGAAACACTGCACTTGTCTTCTTGTCAGGACTTATTTTTCTTCCTTCTCAGGTTAGTTGGTTGTTTCACTCACTTTTCCCATTTTTATATTAATATTTTGCCTCTGCCACTGAGCCAATGAACCTCGAAGTGTGGGTCTTGGTCCACCTATATCAGAATCATCTGATATTCCAGTTAAAAATCTAGATTCCCAGGCCCTATATCCAACCTCAGAATTACTGAGGGAAGAACATGAGAATCTATATTTTAACAGTCCCTCCCCTTGAGATTTTTGATGCACAAAAAATTGAAAACAACTACATTAAACTGTGAGCTTCAGCCTCTTTGTTTTCCCAGAGGCTAGTACACGGTTGGTACTCAAATATTTGCTCAATATATACATGTTTATGTATTCCACATATATTTCAAACACAACATGTTTAAATCTGAACTTCCCTTTTCTTCCAAACTGTCATTGTTCTTCCTACCTTTCCTTTCTGAATTAGTAAAGCCTTAATCAGAGTCACCCTGAGCTATTTTACCTTTTTCTCCAAATTTATAATTAACCAATACTAATGGCTCTGTTAACTTAGTATTTGAGTTAAAAGGCTCATTGACAACCTGTCCCTTAGGGCATTTTTTTCCTTCTGATAACTAGTATAGTTCTTTTCCCAAGGTGAATACTCAGTTAATGTTTTATTTTATTTTTAATTTTTAAATAATTTTTAAATATTTATTTATTTATTTACTTATTTATTTGGCTGTGTCGGGTCTTAGTTGTGGCACACGGGATCTTCGTTGCAGTGCGTTGGTTTCTCTCTAGTTGCAGTGCGTTGAGCATGAAGGCTCTCTAGTTGTGGCGCATGGGCTCTAGAGTGTGCAGGCTCAGTAGTTGTGGCACACGGGCTTAGTTGCCCTGCGGCATGTGGGATCTTAGTTCCCCAACCAGAGATTGAACCCATATCCCCTGTATTGGAAAGCGGATGCTTAACCACTGGACCACCAGGGAAGTCCCTGTTTTATTTTAAATTTATTAAATTTTTCTTTATCAAAATAAAATATTAAAACAATTAAATTGGCCAGGGACTTAAAAAGCACAGATGCTGGCTTGGCTCCACTCTTCACAAAACAGAAATAGAGACACAGATGTAGAGAACAAATGTATGGACACCGAGGGGGGGAGAAGTGGGGGTGGGGTGAATTGGGAGATTATGATTGACATATACACACTACTGATACTATGTATAAGATAGATAACTAATGAGAACCTACTGCATAGCTCAGGGAAATCTACTCAGTGCTCTGTGGTGACCTAAATGGGAAGGAAATCCAAAAAAGAGGGGATATATGTATACATATAGCTGATTCACTTTTCTGTACAGTAGAAATGAAGACAACGTTGTAAAGCAACTATACGCCAATAAAAATTAATTTTAAAAGAAATCAATGAAACCTGAGGTCTAAGCACAGTGTATTATCTTTCAATGGTAGAGGCCTTGCTTTCTTCAAACTCAGGCTTAATGGATTATGATTTACCACCACTAATATAGGAAAACTTTTCAAGCACAAATGTCGGAGGGAAGATCACAGCAGTCCTCATTCTCTGGGATTAGATAGTGAGGCTGTTTCTTAACCAGCTTCTAAATCTTATAAAAAAGGATACATACACCAAAGCTTAAATGGCTGCCAGAAATTGTATTCATCCATCTTCACTGGAAGAACCAGTTAAACTGGAGTAAAATTATCATTTTTATATTTATGGTACCTATCGACTTTATAAAAACTCCAGCCTTTAAATTATGATTTTCAACTTTCTCTCTTTTTTTGTGAATTTTGTTCACAGGACAGTGTTATCTTCTTGAATACAATTTCTCTTTTTCTCAAAAAAAAAAAAAAAAAAGAATTTTGAAGGAAAAAATGATCATATTAAAATACAAAAGCAAAATGATATTTAATACTTACTTGATCTTCCCATTCAAATTTCCTAAATGAATAATATCCTTATCCCATATTGTCTTTAATTGGATTCTCCAAATTTAAATCTACATTCAAATTCAGTGATGCATCTGTAGGTTCTCATTATTCTCTAAAGAATATATGTTTAAATATATTTTCCTTTTATATCTTTTATAATTAAGGGTAAGCAACTGAGTACATATTATAAAAGAAAATAGGTATTAGTTACTCAGAATATACTTACATAGTCAAAAAAAAAATTTCAGATATTCTGAGAGAGTTACTTTAGACACAACGCCAGGGAACTGGAACCAGTACTTCTAATATTCTGCAGTCTGACTGGGGAAATTGGAGAATAGAAATTTTAAAAAATGTTTATTGAACTCCTACTGTTTATCAATGAGCATGATTCAGAGGTATTCACCTTGGAAGCAGAACAAAGGAACACAGATTTCACTCTAACTATATGCAAAGCTGTCCTGCTAAACAGTTCATGATTTAATCTAGGAGAATCCAGTGCCAGGAACTCAGGAAATTCTCAATAAATGGTAGGTATTAACATGATAATCCTGACATCAACCATGTAGAGTTTAAAGACAAGTCCTCCTACTAATATACCTCTTTTACAGAAGAAGAAACTAAAAATATATTTTTAAATTTTTACTACACAAGTGTCAAAATGAAGTCAAAATGAATTAGAAAAACCCCTCCAAAAGCCTCCCAAGGACCACTTCATAGCCCTAGTTTTTTAGAATGATACCCACTCCAACCAAGTATGTGCAGATCCTTGAGGAATTTGACTAGGTAAGTCTACCATTTGGGATGACAGCCAGAAGTACCTTAAACAGCCAACCCACCTATATATTTAGTTTTCTGCTAGTAATTTGGAAACTAATACAACTAAACCAAAAAGCAGCATCATGTATCTATATGAAAGGTCATCTGTTGAAGAATGTGTGTATTGACTGCTATTAAAGGTAAAATTTCTTAATTTCTTTGTTTTCTATTCTTTTTTATCCATACTTTTTCATCGCTCTGAACATCATGGAAGCCCAGCTAAGAGGGAAAAAAAAGAGGAGAAAGGCATAGCTGGTGGGGACCACCAGTAGAGATTGTTACTGATTTTCTGAAGATCCATAGTATTGAGTCTGTAGAGCTGCTTATAACCAACTTTTGTCATCCTTACAGATTCTCATAGACTCACTAGGAAAAAGACGTGGAAAAGGGTGGGAAGAGGCCTTTAAAGGTGCTTTTTCACCATGCATTTGTCACCATTGGATTGTTGTAAAGATCGAATGAGATACTCAATGGAAAGAGCTTAGCAAACAGTTTGGGGCATATGGGGTACACACACACACACACACGCACATGCCTGAGTTTCCAATCATGCTGGTTCTCAGAAATGTGTGCTTCCCATAAGTACTATACTCTCTCTTCACTTCTATGTTTTTGCTAATTTATCTGCCTTTCACCATCCAACTAATACTTCCCTTCTCTGACCACAGTATGAGCAGAGATTATTGTGTTCTTGTTCATCCCTCAAGTCTAAGGATAGCTTCTCCAAAAATCATTCCCAAAGAATCCAGGATATGGTTCTCTCATGTTACTTACTGTGTATTGTGTATGTGCCTATCTGTCTGTGTCCACCAATAGACTGTGAGATCTCAAAGACGAGGACTGTGTCCTTTTAACTCAATATCTTTCAACACCCAACACAGGGCCTGAGCGATGGGACAGGCTCAGCAAATATTGAAAGGATGGACAAATGGAGGGCAGGGGTGCACGGAGGAAATGGCTGAGCCCCAGTGCTGCCATCGATGTGGATATTCCAAACTGGAGTGAGGAGGCGTGGAATAAAAAGGAGAATCAGAGACTTAAGACACATGTTACCATAGCTGCACTTACCTGGGTTCCCTCCCATGGAGTAAAGTACAGACTTAAAGTTAAAATGTTGTGGAAGGCAATGCGTAAGTATAAATTATTCAGAATCTTCCCTTCTTCCCTTCCCAAGTCTTTAGGAGCCTAAGTTTATCTCAAAGCAGGGATGCTATACCCCTCCTAACACTGGAGAAATAAGTGGCATTACTGTCTGCAGATCACTCAGCGCTCCTCTGAGAACAGTGCTCCTGGGCTGTGAGTCTCAAACTTTAGGGACAATGTTTATAGCAGGTGAGGTTAAAATGCAGATTCTTGAAAAAGAATGGATACATGTATGTGTATAACTGAATCACTTTGCTGTATACCTGAAACTAACACAACATTGTAAATCAACTGTACTCCAACATAAAATAAAAATTAAATTTATAAAAATGCAGATTCTGATTCAGTTGTTCTGGGAATGTATAGTTTTTATTCGGTTTTACTCTGTCTGGGAGAAAATTTCACAAAAATTGTGCTCAGTGTTCAAAAACCCAAAAAATAACGGTGAGGCATTTTATTCTAGCCCAGTGTTTCTCAACTTTGGCTGTACATTAGAAAGACCTGGGAAGCTTCTAAAAACACAATGCAGACCAGTGGTCATCTTTGCCCCTTCCCCCCCATCAATTAATCAGAATTTGGGAGGATTTCTTCAGTGTGATTCTACCATAAAGCTGTCAGAGCCAGTGTTCTACCAGTCTACCAGTGCCACTCAGAGTCTGGTCCAAGTTCTGGTTCAGTCTGCAAGCTGTTGTTACATCTGGGACAAGTATCCAAACCAAGAGTAAGAGTTTAGAAACTTTTACAGCAATATGACAAATTAAGTTTATGTCTACTGAATCTAATAATAAAAATAGATGGGGCTTCCCTGGTGGCGCAGCGGTTGACAATCTGCCTGCCAATGCAGGGGACACGGGTTCGAGCTGTGGTCTGGGAAGATCCCACATGCCGCGGAGCAACTGGGCCCGTGAGCCACAACTACTGAGCCTGCGCGTCTGGAGCCTGTGCTCCACAACAAGAGAGGCCGCGATAGTGAGAGACCCGCGCACCGCGATGAAGAGTGGCCCCCGCCTGCCACAACTAGAGAAAGCCCTCGCACAGAAACGAAGACCCAACACAGCCATAAATAAATAAATAAATTTAAAAGAGAAACCTTTCATTAAAAAAAAAAAAAAAAAGATGGACTCATTTAAAACAAAAAGTTGACTTACAAACAAAGATT
This sequence comes from Balaenoptera musculus, assembly GCF_009873245.2. Taxonomy (NCBI): domain Eukaryota; kingdom Metazoa; phylum Chordata; class Mammalia; order Artiodactyla; family Balaenopteridae; genus Balaenoptera; species Balaenoptera musculus. Next base: position 39,825,217 of record NC_045791.1, read on the forward strand.
CTGATACCCACCGCCTCCCAAGAAGGCTTCTGTATAATCAAACACCCACCTTTGGTATTGAGGTTATGCTCAGCCCCTTCTATAAGCTGTTACCTCTCAAAGTTGAAACATTAAGTTCAGTGATTAATTGCTGGGGCAAATCACTTGGAGACCCGGGTACCACAGGGTTAATAAGCAGGAATGGGGTAGGTGGGGTTACAAACCAGGAACACATGCCCTCCAAGTTAGACAGTTTTCTTTAATTGCCCTGAAAACACACACCCTCTCACATAACACGGAAGGTGAGAGCTGAATGAAGTTTTCTGGGTAATGGCTTGAAATGTTTTCCTTATGAGAAGCGGTGTTGAGTTACAGCGTGCAGACCGAGAACTTGGAGGAGAGAAGGCGCAGCCCGGACCCCACCTTTTCTTGGGTTTGTAGGAAGGTGGACATGGGCTCATGGAGACGAGAGGCGAGTGATCTGTTGACCTGTCTGGTGGCTGGAATCGACTGCTCCCAGAGTGACCAAAGGGCAATGTTGAGCAGGGCTTAGCCAGCCAAGCAGGCACGGATGCTTTGCTGTGAAATGCCACGCAGGCAGAGACTGACAAGCGGTAGGAGCTGAGCTCTCCCTTTGGACTGCTGCTTCCTGCTGTGTTCAGGGGAGGGGGCCACTTGCTGCCAACTTTGCTGCTGCTGCTGCTCTTGCTACTACGTCAGCTCCCTCTCCACTCAAGGTAAGCAGGCTCAGAGGGAGGGCAGGCTGCAAGGGAAGCCTTTGTACCATGAACAAGATCCGAAAGTTTTTCCGAGGAAGTGGGAGAGTCCTGGCATTTGTATTTGTAGCTTCTGTCATCTGGCTGCTCTTTGACATGGCAGCTCTCCGCCTCTCATTCAGCGAGATCAACACTCGGGTCCTGAAGGAAGACATCATCCGGAGGGAGAGGATAGGGCTCAGAGTTCAGCCCTACCAGGTGAAGAGCCTTGACGGCAGCGTGAAAGAGATGAAGCCCCCCTCGAAGGGACACGGCAAGGGCGTACGGGGCAAAGAGAACTTTAGAAAGACTGAAAAGAGTAAGCTCAAGGTTGAGGGTGATCTGGACCAAACCCAGAAGGAAAGAAAAGTGCAGAATGCCCCCGGAAGGGGCAAGGTTGCACCTTTGTGGCGTCCTGCATATCTGCAGACCCCCCCAGTGACTTTTACCAAGCGGAAGACAAAAGGGCGAGATGTCAGACCTGAAGTTTCCTCGCACGTGACGCCAAAGCAAAAGACAGCCCAGGGGGCTGAGAAAACCCCATTCACAGCAGCAAGGGGAACTCCATTGGCCAAAATATCTGTACACACAGGACCTGTTGGTATAAACCAGGAGGGCCTGAAGAGTCTTAGTCTCAGCAGTGAAACATCAAAACAAGCAGCTGAGAGGAACCCAAATGTGACCATCCGTCTTAATGTTGACAGATCAAAGCAGCAATTCCAGGCAGTAGCAAATGAAAGGACCTACCCTGCCAGCCCACCAGGGCCAAAACCCAGGGAAGCCATAGCCTTAAATAAAACTGAGACTCAGAGCAAAGAACTAAATGCAAATAAACACAAAGCCAGTAAGAACCTTCCCTTTTCCAAGTCCATTGCCAATTCAAGTCGCTTAAAGAAGCAATCTATTAATGAGACACAGTTGGGAGGCTTGCCAAAGGATGATGGAGCCAAAGTGGCTGATGGGAAGAAACTCAATTTGTCTGAAAGCCATGTTGTGATTATAACCAAGGAGGAGGAGCTAAAGACAGACACCAAAGAGGTCCCCAATTCCAAAACCAAAACTATATTTCCTACAGTACTGCGCAAAAGCCAAGAGCAACACATTGCCAGGAAGAGCAGGGAGGCATCTTTCTCTTCTCTTGCTCTCCAGGGAGCAGCAGTGTCTCAAACCAACCAAGCCTTAGCTGGTGGGCTGGGGCCAGCAAGAATCAACTTAACTGCCAAAACCCAGCCTGCACAACTCAACCAAAGTCACAGAAAAGCTCATTCACCTGAAGATGGTGGAATGCACCGTGTGTTAAGAATTGATGTGACACTTTCTCCAAGGGACCCCAAAGCTCCAGGTCAATTTGGACGTCCGGTAGTTGTTCCCCATGGAAAGGAGAAGGAGGTAGAAAGAAGATGGAAAGAAGGAAATTTCAATGTCTACCTCAGTGATTTGATCCCAGTGGACAGAGCCATTGAAGACACAAGACCTTCTGGGTAAGATCCATTTTTCTTCTCTTTCCTCAGCCCCAAGTATTTTGGGTCTTACATAGAGAAGACTTATTTCTAGATAATTCTGTGTGATTTTTGGTCATCTAGAGAATTAGAGCAACAATAATCATTAGGCACAGTTCAAATAGTCACACAGAGGAAACACAGAGAAAAATTCCGATATCAGCATACCCATTGCACTCTCTTTATACATTTATTTCTCTGAGACTTTGGCCCTCATCCCTATTAGCTCATGTTCTGTTCCCTTTTCTGTATTGAAAACCTATCAAAATGATTAGGGGGGCTCAATTCCTAATAAGGTGTATATGAACGGTAGAGCTTAAAATGTAATTCCGTTAAAACAGTGACAATGAAGTGAATTCTCAATTTCAGAATTTTTTATTATTAGCAAGTTTGTCAGGAGTATATTTGGGAAAGGAGCACAGAGAAGGAGCCTTCTAGGCCTCTCTGGAATCATGTCTTAGCCAGCAGAATTCTGCCTAATCATGAGTAATGGTCACCATAAGTGAAGAAGTGATTCTACTCCTTAGAATTTAATATCCTTTATAGATGAGAATGGTAGATAGTTCAGGAGTTCAGTGATACAGGAATAATAATTTTGGAAAAAGTCAATCAGCCAATAAGTAGCAAACACCCACAGGGCATACAAGAATATAATATTTTATATTTCTAGAGTTTCACCATTTATGAAGCAACTGCACACAAATCACATGAATTTCACAAGAGCTCTGCAAAGGAGGCAGCAGATATTATGCGTTCAAATCAACAAGTAAGGGCACTCAGAAATTACTTCAGTCTTCCAAGACAGCACAGCTCTGAAGGTGCCCAGTGAGCCTTCATAAACCAGTTTTTAAAAAATTATATTCCTTTAACTAGAAAGTAGATCACAAATATTTAATCTGTTTCAAATATATTTGGTTTCTGGCTGTTTTTGGCCCACTCATAAGTGAGGGTACCTCATAGCCATATGTTCACTACCCATTAACTGATAATACAACTCCATGTATGCCTTGATATGCAATTCCTGAGCCAAACAATGTTTGCCGAGAAGGTGGAATTAGGGAATATCAAGATTCAGATTTAGCACATGTGGTCTGTAAAGAATGCCCTCCTTTGGCTTCTGTAAAAAAAAAAAAAAAAAAAAAGGAAAACAACTCTTCTCTGTGATCTAGGTATTCAGTGTTACTAAGAGGAAGGCAGATATAGATGTGCCTGTATTCATACTGGTGAGAGGGGCCTCTTCATTGGGAGGTTAGCCATTTTCAGCTCTTAGCCATTGGCAGATGGCTATTGGCCATGCACTAATCACCTGTTTAGGCCAAGCACTCTGCCATTCATGTTCCTCACCCTGGTGAAACTCACGACCTTGAGGAGAACACAAATATACCCAAAGTAAAGATGAAGAAACTGAGGCCCTGGGAAGTTATATTGTCTGTGGTCATAGAGCTAGCAATTATAGAGAAATTAATAAAATCCATGCTCAAAATTATGTTGTGCTGTTGGTCACCCATATCTTACTAATCACTACCAAAATGATCCCAAAAATTATGCTGGACCAGCTCTGATCTGAAATCCTGTATATCACATATCACATATATCACATATATTTATGATATATCACTATATTACTACACATATACACTATGTATGGCATATCCAAATATGCCAGTATAGGGCATATACTATATATGCCATACTATGTATGGCATATTACTATACATATCCTGTATAGTGTATACTATATGGCCATATACTATACATGCCAACTTTGAACACAAAACACCGGAGAATGAAGTAGGAAAGTAGCTTTATTTTAACATCCCTTCTGTGGCCTGGCAGACTGCTATGGAGCTTGGGGAAAAATCAGACACTGCACAGAAGCCCAGGCTGCAATTCCAAACCAGAGAAAGGACAATTGTGTGAGGGCCAAAAGCAAGTAATAATGATGTTATCGTCCATGTGATTTATTGAAGGCTTTGGTCTGTGGAAGTTAAGGGTTGCTGCCCAGGGAAGTCATAGTCAGGCTCTGTCTTCTGAAGGAGGCTGTCCCGACAGTAGGAGAAAGTGAGTGACACGTGTGCTTGAGAGGATGAGTCAGACAGCATGTGACCAGGTCCCTCCCTCTTATCACACAACCCACCTTGGCTAAATATAGGTGCTCTTGGCAAGGTGCCTACCTGTTGCTCTACTCTTCCAACAGGATGGAGGTGACAGTTTTAAGCCAGCAGGGATCCTGTGTACGGAACCCCTTTTGGGCCATTCTTACAGGGAAGAGAATACATTATTTTTCTTTTCTTTTACCCAAACACTCTGACTACAAGTATGTGCAAATTATGTATTCATATGGATAAAGTTTGGAAGAAAATACAATGAAAACATTTGATTTATCAGGTTGGCATGATTTAAAGTTTCTTACTTTGATTTTATTTTTTTCAGCTTTGCTCAAAAGGTATATGAGATGCTTGTAAGAACATACACAATAAGATTTTTGAGATAATAAATTTTACAAGTCAGCAGGGGGGGGAAATTGTTATAGATATAATAAGAATGTGTGTGTGTGCACGTGCATGTACGGAGAGAGACAAAGAAAAAGAAAGAAGAGAGAAAGAAAGAAGAGAAAAAAAGAGAAAGAAAGAAAGAAAGAAAGAAAGAAAGAAAGAAAGAAAGAAAGAAAGAAAGAAAGAAAGAGAAAGAAAAAAAAAAAAAAAAAAAAAAAAAAAAAAGAAAAAAAAGAAAAAAAAAGAAAGAAAGAAAGAAAGAGAGAGAGAAGAAAAGAAAAAAAAGAAAGAAAGAAAAAAAAAAAAAAAAAAAAAAAAAAAAAAAAAAAAAAAAAAAAAAAAGAAAGAAAAAGAAAAAGAAAGAAAGAAAGAAAGAAAGAAAAAGAAAGAAAGAAAGGGAGAGAGAAAGAATCTATTAGAATGCCGAAGGACTGGCCTTAAATTTAGCTATGGTAGCAACCCACTGGAACCTTTAAATTTTAAGAGTTCTGGGAAATATCTCCCTTACTGCTTCTTTCATTTCCCCCAAATCCACGTTATGGATTGATTAACACAGTATAACTGACATATCATAACTGGCTATTGAATATACATTGAACCAAAACAAGGATAAAAACCATAAATTTGCTAGTATGTTTGTTTAAATTTAGGTCCCCTCAGTAAAGATAATAAGTAGTTAATAGTTCTTAAGGATGATGATTTAACCGATATGCTAGGATGAGGTTGACATTGAGAAGGAGAAGAGAGAAGCAGCATTCCCAGGACAATTTCACTTGCTCTTGTTCTGAAATCAGACTCTCTTTTCCAAAACTGCTCTTCTCTCCTTTTCTCCTGAGTCCCAAAGAACCATTTCTGAGATGTTGAGATATAGTCATGGCCTTTTCCAAAAGCACAAAAACTCCTTTCTGTCATTAGCATTATTCTCACTGTCCTTTTCAGTGCCACCCTGATTTCTGACCCTGGCTGTGGGGCTATCGCTTGCTGCATGTGACATGCTCTCTAATGTGGGCCTTCAGCATAAGGATAGTTAGTCTTATTATCTTTCTCTACTCATCACGTTCGTTACCATCCACTGATATTTTTCTTAACTGGTCCCTTCCCACGGCTTCCCCCTATCCTCACCTTTCACAGTCCTCACCATTTCTCCTAGAACTTCTTAACCTGACACTGCTCAAAATCTAATTGTATCTTACCTCCATCTAGACCATGATTTGACTGTGACCTCTAAATTCCAATGACCATTAATGCACTCTCCTGGTTACTGAAACACTCCTTGCTGTGTGCCCTTCACTAACCGTGGCCTTGAGAATCTGTTTCAACTTCTCAGTGAAATTCTGATCTTAGGAAGGAAACTCTGTCTTTTACTTTATTTTGTATCCATTTAGCACTGAGCAGGTGCTGTGCACTCAAGAGATACAAGTTTACACAATATGGTTTTAAAGATAAGATTCTCTGAAATGATTTTTGAATATTGATACTATTTTTAAAAAAATAAATGATAGATAACTATTCAAATAAGGCTTGCAAGAAGTCATTTTACAAATTAATAATGACTTCCTAATTTTTCATTTTGAATATATGGAATATGTTAATGTCTCATTGAAGGTAAATACATCCTATTCTAACACTATTGTCTATTCATTAATTCGTGTTCATTCATTAATTCATATCTTTGTTGTTGTTTGGTTTGTCATTTTAATGTTTTGACTTTCAATGGATGAAAATCTCCTTATCTTATTTATGAGAATGTTTTATGCCAGTAAATAAAATACAATTTCATTTTGCTTAGAATTTTTGCCTATAAAATATGCTTCAGATAAAATACTGTTTTGACGGTTATTTCAAATTTCCATATTTAACCCTTTCTTTATAAAAAGCTAACCCTTGCAGTTCTTACTATTAATTATTGCAGTTTGTTTTAGCCAGCAATAATCAATACATACACACAGGCTTTGGTAAAACATGGTCCTATCTACTGGAAATGCAGGGCAATTCTACTTAGAGAAGTCTGTCCTGTGGCCTGCAGCTAGAGTGAAGATGTAACTTCAAAAATGAACTTATTTTAAGAGTGCACTTCCTGAATCTGCATTTAGAGAAAAATGACTCAAAGACATGTTTGCTGCCAACATTTAGTTTTTTAGAGGACAGTAAGAATTACAGCATGCTCTTCTAGCACTGCTGCATCATCACGATGTTAGCCAATTGTTTATTTTAATGCTTTGCTTTTCCTACGGTACTCTGGCAAGCCCCTCAATAAAGCAACAAGAATGGGCCTATTCTCTTAGCCCAGAGCTGGGACTCTCAACCAATCATTTGATTCCTTCCTACACAGCTAAAGAGAGTTTTCTTTTGGCACATATGAAAAGCAAAATATAGCACCGTGCGTTTGCCACAAAACAGTCCAATTTACTGAGGGGAAAGAAAAACCTTTCTAGAACATAAATTTCCACCTCTCCCCTACTCTCCCAATCCTAGTGAGGTCAAAAACCACAACTAATGAATTACTGAAAGTAAACTGACCACATAGCCTTTCAAACTTCATGCTTCTAAATGTGTGTATCAGGCTGAGAGAAAAGAGAAACTTTACTATTATGTGAAGTTCAATGTCCTTAGTTTTACATAAGATTAGTATTTTAATTGGTGAGATGAGATAGCTTTTGTGACTAATAGTGATAGGAGAACATTATCTAAAATTGACTGGAAAAGCTCTGAGACCTCCCTGAGAAACCAAACAAGGGCAGGGGAAAAAAAAAAATCTCACAAGATGGATTTAAAAGGGTTATTTCCTGCCTTCTCTTCCATGAGTGTACACAAAGCAATGTTGCTTTTGAATTGTGTGTGTGTTTGTGTACATGCCCATGCTCATTAGTGTGTTCATGTGTGTTAGAGCACAGTGTGCTATTTCACTAAAAAGTTATATCAGAAAGCTGGAAATATAACGCAACTTTGTTTAAAGGGTGCAGGCTAGACCATAACAAGACAAAGGTTAAATGTGGCCAAAAGATGACTATAGAGCTTTTGACATTTTTACTTATCACACTCTCCCCACAACTAGGGGAATGATAAGGAGAGAGACGATCAGAGGATATAAAACACGCTTCTGCTACTGATTCAAAGAGAAGAAAACAGTGCCTAATTAATGTAAAACTGAGAAATGTTAAAGCAAATCCGTGACTTTGTCTCCTAAATACTGCCAGAGACCTAGAAATATTTATGCGAGAGAGGAATTAATGAATGTAGAAATTCAAACCTGTGTACACTTCTTTTTTTACACACCTCATCCAGGGCCCAGTTTAACCATCACAAAATTATTTATCAAATTCTTGTGGTGATATTGCCCCGAGTACTCTTGTCCCAGAAAATAACTCCCTGTTGGGCTGTTCTGGGCGACCCATTCAGAGCAGAGCCTCTCAAGAAGGGAACATTTTTTGCTCAAGGCTCAGAAAATAGGGGAAAAATAACAATGTTTGTTTAGAAGCTCTGTTTTGTTGTTTGCTTTCAGAATAAAGGGAGCTTTTTAGAGTCTCCTCTATGTTTAAAAAAAAATCTACATTATTCTAAACTAAAATATCTTCTAAATTGGCCCCGCTTCTAAAACGTTGGTGTACGGGTATGTGTGAGAAGGGTCAATGCAGAGAAACTGAGTACAGTATTTCAAAAGGCCTTTACGACTTGCCTTCTCATTTTTTCCTTAAAATCATTCTTCAAGGCAGGTACTGTCACTGTCCCAGCTTCACCTGTAGAGAAGCTGAGACTTAGAGAGGAAGCTGAGGTTTCAGATGGCGGCAGGCAATGCAGTTGGTGGCGGTTCATTTCATTCCACGCCTGTTTGCTCACTGCCTGTCATGATCTGGGCAGCTGGGACCTTCCATGCTCCATGTACGTCATCTCGTTTGATCCTCACAACAGCCATGCCAGATTGATAAAGTGCTACAGATGAGGAAGAAAGCACAGGGAAAGGTAACTTGCCCAGGGACTCACAGCTCATGAATGGTAGGGCTGGGATCCAACACTCAGTCTTGTGATTCTTCCTCACTCGGCAATAATTCAACCGCACCAGGCCGGCTCTCTCCCCACCCCACCTGCTCTGCCCTTATAGTGACCCATCCACACCTCCACCTCTCCTGGGTTTGACAAGCCTCTCTGAATAAAGGGAATCTGTCCATTGCTGAGCCTCACCACAAAGGTGCTTATTGATGTTCCAGGCAGTGATTGTGTGTGTGTGTGTGTGTGTGTATATATAGATTTTATATGTGTGTGGAGTTTTTTTTTTTATTTTTTTTTATTTTTGGCTGTGTTTGGGCTTCGTTTCTGTGCAAGGGCTTTCTCTAGTTGCGGCGAGCAGGGGCCACTCTTCATCGCGGTGCACGGGCCTCTCAGTACCGTGGCCTCTCTTGTTGCGGAGCACAGGCTCCAGATGCGCAGGCTCAGTAGTTGTGGCTCACGGGCCTAGTTGCTCCGCGGCATGTGGGATCTTCCCAGACCAGGGCTCGAACCCGTGTCCCCTGCATTGGCAGGCAGATTCTCAACCACTGCGCCACCAGGGAAGCCCAAGCTTTTTTACTCTAAACAATCCTCACAACAACACTATGAAAGACATACTATCTCTCATATGATTTACAGATGAGAAAAGTGAGGCTCTAAAAGATTAACCGATATAGGTCTGCTGTCCCAGCAAGAAAATTTTCTGACTTCTAATTCTAGCGCTCTTTCCATAGGATACGGCTCCTCTTTCTTTTGTTTCCTTATAATCAGATGACTTTAGCATAAATTAAAACATCTCTCTTCCTTATACTCGGGGTGGGTAGCTGCAGGGAGGGGTATAGGGTCAGAGGTATACGAGGGGAATTAGTGTTTGCACGTCAGGTACCTTGTCAGGGAGAAAATTTACAGGAAATCATTTTCTGTACAGCACTAAGCAAAGGTGGCTCTTTAAAACTGCCCAACAACCACAACTCAGCAGTGGACAAATATCTCTGAGTGCCTACCTACTCTGCAATCTGACATCTGAGCATGGGTCCTGCCTCCAAGGCAAACACATCAAAACGTTCTTCGGAAGCAGAGTAAACTACGGGGGCAAGGAAGAGAAAGGCTGAGCCTGGCCTGAGAGAGGGCAGAAGTGTTTGATCTGCAACCTGGAGGGGTAGGGAGTTAGAGACATGGGAAAGGGGGTAAAAAGAATAATCCATTGAGAAACTGAGGGAAATCTGACATAGGGTTGGGGAGAGCAGGGAGGGTAGAAAGGAGACCATAGAAGTAAGCAGAGTCCAGGTCACGCAGGACCTTGTTAAGGTGCTTCTAAGGACCAGAGAGAAAATGTCCAAAGATTTAAAGCCCAAAACAACAGTTTAATTTACCTTTGCTCTGGCTCTCATGACCCAGAGGGAAGCACTTATGAGGCTAAAATTACATAGAGCCTCACCGAAAGTTAATACTAGATGAAGCTTCAGAAGAACTCTAATCCTGTCCCCTACGTTACAGAGAAGTCTGAGGAAGGAAGTGACTTGCCCAAGGTCACAGACCCCCAGGAGAGACAGAACCACCCGAAAGGTGCCCTAACCTCCACCCAGAACTATCTCTGCCACATCACACCACCTCCTGCTCTACTCCCTCCCATCCCTACCTCACTCTGACAGCTGCCTGCTCAAAATAGACTATTGTTGAACTGGTGAATATTGATGCTGGTGGCTTATATTTCTAAGCCTGAGTCCAGTAGCTTTGATGGGTAGGCAGTTACCTCAGGAAACACAGCTTCAGCCTTTGGAGTATGGGTGCTGAGTGTGACTGAAAACTTCTAACTTAGTAGTCAGGCAATTCTGACTAAATGTCAGGGCTAGGCTACCCTAGAAAGAACAAAACATAAAAGTAAAAAATTTATATCACTATACCCTCTTATCAGTGAGAGGAAAAGAAGCCTCAATAATTCTAAGGTCTTGCAGAAAAGAATATAATTCTGGACAGAGCTCCTCAGCTAGATGCTCTATTCTCTTTCTGATCCTCCCAAAGATACCAGAGCTTGGAGAGGGAAGGCCCCTGAAGGCTCACACAGAGGCAGTAGTTGAATTGCAAATAGAAGCTGAGAAAATATTCTCCTCGACCTTCTGTTCAAACCCGTGAACACTGAGACTTGACCCACATAGTCCATTTTGACTGTTTTGGAATAAAAATGAAAAATTCATAGACATGAGGGAATATTATCATTTCCTCAATCTTCTGATTTAAAACCTTCTTTATTCAATAGGCTACATACAAATCAGGTTAGGGGCTGAGCCTTCAGTGCATACAAGCCAAGAAGGCAAAACGCATCAGTTTCTGAGTCTCTTGGTAAATGATGAGCCCTTGATATATTTGGATTAAAGGACTGCCTGGGAAAAGGGCAGTGCACGCAGTCAAAATGGGTGCATGTGCTTTTGGATAATCATAGGACCTTGCATGGGTTTTTTACCATGGAACTTACAGAAGTATTTTTATCTCCATTATCTCATCATATCTTTACAGACATTTGGTGATGAAGGCATTGTAATCTTCATCCTAAAAGCAAGGAAACAGGTTCTGAAAAGTTATGTGACTTGCCCATAGTCGTGCAGCCAATAAGTATCAGGAAGGTCTCAGTATTTAGTCCCCTGTCATCTTCCTCAAGTCCAGAGTGTTTCTCTCCCACACAGTAGTGGACCCACTGTGTGCAGGACAGTGGAGCCCCCCACGTTAGAGTCCCCCTTTATTTTAGTACCTGGCCGGACTACAGTAATCTCAGTCTAGACTTCCCCAAACATACAGGTTACAGGTTGGGTTAATTTGAAAGTATAGCACAAGGCTGTAGACTCTAAATACCTCACTTGTGTGATGACTGGACATATACAATACAAATATGAATTCTTAACCTCAAAAAAGATTACAAACTCAGAAATATCTTGCATTTAACTTAGACTTGACTTGAGCTGAAACTCCTCCCTCCAATATGGCAGAAAGGTTTCCAATGGGCAAACTGGAGGAAAGGAAATTTGCTTCAGTTGGGTCAATGTAGGATAACTTGAAACAGTTTCACCACCTATGGGAAGTAGATGACAGTCCGTGTGTAAGAATGATACAAGAGTTAATAAGGCTGAAAGTCTTTCCGGTCTGACCCACTGTGCCTTTGAACAAAACAAGCATGCTGGGTTTTCTATACACCTGGAAACATGTTTAACCTGTTTAGTAATGCAGGAAACCAGGTACCTATAAATGACAGAGTAGCCTGGCATCTCGGCCACCCAAACCAAGACACACTACGAAACTTTGTATTTGAAACCTCTCACATATCCTTCTGTGCCCCTCTTACCCATCTTTTAATGCCACCCCCTTTTCCAGGCACCAATATGATCTGTATAGCATAATCTTCCACAGGGTCATCTTTGATGTGATTCCTCAAATGCATCTAAAATACATATTTGTCCATACCTGGCAGAGGTACTCTTTCCTGGGATAGAAATCCACATTGGATCTAGTGGAATCCTTCATGATCTACCTATATAGACTCCTGATGGGGAAATTAAGGCATCACAACAGATAATGGAGAGGAAAGGGGGAAAGGAGGTATTTGGTGAAGGGAGGTGCCTTCCCCAAGCCTCTCAAATCCCTGAGCATTCTTTCAACCTCCAATTTCAGACTGGCTCACATTACCACTTAGAACTTTCTTCTAAAAGAGGCCAAAAAAAATCAACTGTTTTATAAGATGAGAAGAGTCATCTTCCTGGTTATATAACATGAGTTAGCCTGCTTGGTTAACTCTCCCCAATGTATTTTCATTTGTAACTAGATGTTTCTAAAGTCGACCAAATTTTAATAATAAAGCAGCTCTAGGACTTCACAGCTAAGGCCTGTTGATTCAGATGGCTCAGGCAGAATTTGTGCAGCTGACTCTTCCTTTTTATTTTATTTTTTTAACATCTTTATTGGAGTATAATTGCTTTACAATGGTGTGTTAGTTTCTGCTTTATAAAAAAGTGAATCAGCTATACATATACATATATCCCCATATCTCCTCCCCATTGCGTCTCCCTCCCACCCTCCCTATCCTACCCCTCTAGGTGGTCACAAAGCACTGAGCTGATCTCCCCGTGCTATGCAGCTGCTTCCCACTAGCTATCTATTTTACATTTAGTAGAGAGAGTGGCATGGACTTATATATACTACCCTTCCTTTTTAGAATTGATTTATTTTTTTCAGGACCAAATGTTGTAAAGATTATTTATGTGTGAAATGTGCATTTCCCATTCATTTACACTATAAAATTAGAGATGAGAGAGTCACAGGAGGTCACTGATGTTTTCTATACTCTTCCTTTCACTCAGGCCAATAAACTCCTCTTAGCTTTACTTCCTCTTCCCCAACTTAGAGCCCAAGATGGAACATTTAACCATACTTCCCCGGTACCTTCAAAATCCTCTACCACTTTCCTTTTTACCTCATTTTCTCTGGTGACCTAGATCTGGATTAAACTATTTGTTCACATTCTCATATACATTCTTTCCAGTGAAGGATGTTACATTTGGTAGTTCATTTAACTTCTTAAGCTTCAGTTTGCTCTATTTGAAGAAGAGTATAATAGTATATATTTCAAGTAGTTGTTATAAAGATTGAATTTAACTATGTACATAATAGTATTTTACCAACTGCAAAGTGCCATTCTAATGTGTTTTTTTCTATGGCTTTTACTCCTATCTATTTCTTATTTTCAGACTAAGCACAGTGTAATTATGTTGTCTGGCAGAAGTACGTGCTCCCACAAAATGCCACATCTACAGCCAGCTGCCTTTATTCTTGTGGACTTAATATTTCCTGAATAGTTATTTCTGGAGCCAAACTGGACCAGAGCTGGAGTCCCAACTCTGCCATTTACTAACAGTATAATCATGGGCTAGACTCCCCATGATTTCAATTATTCTTCTATAAAAAGGGGAAGAGATGCTGTTAGTCTGAGGTTTAAAATGAAATAATGCAGAAGGCTGATAATATTTATTTATGATCATTGTAATTTAATTATCACATTACTAAGAGTAGCTGCGTTAGAAATATGGCAAATACTCTTTGTGAGGTTCCACTGGGTTCCATCCTGTGAAGAGTTACTCAGGTGGGAGCTGGAAGAATGCCAGCAGTGAGGCACGATGCACTTCAGGACATGGAGAAATCCCAAGACCAATTACAACCCACCTGAATACCAACTCCCACTGTAGCCATTGTCTCAATTCCATGCCAGCAAAATTTTTTCAACTGTGGCTACCCTCTGTGTAACACAGAGGGTCTCAGCAAAGACCCCTTAAATAGATAGAGAAGCTAGCTATTTAAGAGTTTAATTAGTATAGAATACATATCATCTATATCCATAAATACATTCACATGCAGTGGGAAAGAATATTTTCTTTGGCATTTGGCTGAAGGCCAATTGGGAAGGCAATCATAAGCTACTTGGTAGCATTAGCTGAATTAATGTTAATTAAGTAACATTAAATAAGAGAATAGGCATGTTCTCTTGTGGTATATAACCTAATTAGGATAGCAATAGCTACCATTTGGTGAATTCCTGTGCCCAGAAACTGTGCCAGACGTTTTATGTGCATTCTCACTAAGCTGTAAACCTCTGTTCAATAAGAACCATTACCTCACTTTACAGATGAGGAAACTGAGGCACAGAGAGATTAAGTAAAGTATCAATAGACAAATATCTGAGAAATATTGGCTGTGGGCTTCAAAGCAGTGTCTTAACCACCTGCAAAGCCTATGCCCTTTCCACTACAGGGTGATGTCTCCACAGGCCATTCTCATGTCTTGCATGTCTAGGCCTCTTATAGCAACAATTGTCATTTGGTATCCTTCCTCTGCTCTTTTATTTTGTTTGTAACTCTCCCCAACAAAAGCACATTAGAAAATCATCTTATGGATAGTTAGAGATAAAGATAAAGATATAAATAGATGATGGATGGATGGATGGATAGATAGGTAGATAGATAGATAGATAGATGGATAGATAGTGTGAGTGTATGTGTATTTACACACAATTGGACTCTGTGACTTTTAAAACCACCTTGTGGATCTTGTTGGCACATCTTTTGTGCTCTGCTTGTGTTATGGCCCAGGTGTGCAGAGCAGCTTGTACACAATAACCTCCCAACCACCAGTGTCATCATGTGCTTTGTGGATGAGGTGTGGTCCACTCTCCTGAGGTCTGTTCATAGTGTCCTCAACCGCTCTCCTCCGCACCTCATCAAGGAGATTCTACTGGTGGATGACTTCAGCACCAAAGGTAAGAAAACTACCCCCTGGAAAATCAAACTTTGATATGAGGCAATAGCAGTTTGGATGGAAATTACAAAAATTACAGGATAATTTGATAAAGCATAAACATTTTACAAGTGCCAAATCATTTTTTCATGTTGTGCCTTAGAGGCCTAAGTCCAAACGTCTATGGGTTACAGAAAGTCAGCTCAACTATCCAGGGCCTTGTTCAACTAGCCACCGCAGACTTCCCTTTAGCTATAACTTCTCTGCCATGTAGGAGTGATTTTCTAACTACAGCTCCTTGAAGTTCCAGAGACCATAAGATGTTCTCTACAATTGCATAAATAACTTTTTATGGAATCTAACAAGCAAAGACTCCATAATTAACGGGATGCCTTTCCTACTGATAATAGCTAGAGTTATAGTAAACAATGAAATGGAAGGCCTATGTCCTCTTCTTCAAGGGCAAAGCCTATTATATGTTCAGCTAAGTGTTGAGAAGACAAATTGCCAAAGGGACAAGAAAAATGAGGTTCCAACAGAGTTCAAAGTCAGAATCCACCACTGTCTTTACTTTTGTGTTTATTACAGTGAAGAATCTCTCTCTTTGGGCTGTCAAAAAAATTGTGTATGTAAGTGGTCCCATGAGTGCCAGAGGTCCTAGACCACATTACAAATTCCCAAAATGCAACCCACTTCAGAAAATTTTAGAAAACAGCAAAGAGACAACAATCTTAATAGAACAGCTTAGCCTTGGTCATGACCCCAAGGACAGGAGCCATTTCCCTCAGCCTCAAAGTGCCTACCGGGGTCACACTGAGCTCCAGGAGCAGGGAGATACCTAAAGAAAACTGGTTGAAAGTTTTAAGAAGTGGCCTTGATAGCATAAACAGAAATAGCATCTAGTTACCAAACAGATAATAGTCCCTTTAGGAATGACCTATTCGGATTTTGTGGGACCCAAAGCTTCTATGGGGTCCTCTTTAAGAAAAAGAATTCACAATTAGTAGAAAAGTGACCAGCAGAAATATTCCTAGAAGCCATTCCTACCTGGGATATGTCAATAACTTAATTGCACATAGAAGTAACTGCAAGCTACATAAATATACCCCACAAAACCCCCCAAAAGAGCAAGAGAGCAGAGCTGTGATAGAGGGGGTGTCATAGTAGGAAGTGACAGTGGTCTAAGCCAATTGTAGTTACAATATATTTCTTTTGCAAGTTTTTCAGTTTGCATACAATGCTTAGACTCTCCCCTAGGTCTTAGAAGGGGCCTTAGCAAGGGGGAAAGGTTGTGCATAAACCTGAGCTTTATTTATTTCAAGGTAAATTTGTACCTGTCCTGACAAATACTCAGAAAAGGCAAGCCCTCCTCTTGGTAACTTGGCTACACTGAAAAGATGGATTCAGGTTTTGGGAAAACGGAGAGCTTAGAGTATTGAACCCAGAGAAAAATCCATCCAAGAAAATGACATCATGGCTCAAAGAATAACGTTTAGTGACTATAGTAAATGTCATAGTTTTGGGAATTTGATGTTGAAGAGGCACTTCTGGTATTGTCCAGATCTCATTAATTAAAGTGTTCCTTGTCTATCCTTTCCCTGATATAGACTACCTGAAAGATAACTTGGATAATACATGTCTCAGTTTCCAAAAGTTCGGATTCTTCACCTCAAGAGAGACATGGCTTAATAAGAGCCAGGCTGGCAGGGGCACAGAACGCAACAGGTAAGAAGCTGCTAATTTTTTGTTTTGGTTGCATTTTTATTTTAGTTTGTTTCCCAAATATACAGAAAATTTGAAATAATAATACAATGAACACTCATATATCCATCATTTCATGCCACAAAGTTTTACATGCTTCATCACACACATACACAGACACATACATACATACACTCTTTTCTGAACTTTTGAAAAGGAATTTACAGACATCATGACACCATATCTCTAAGTACCTCAGTAGACATCTCTGAAGAATAGAGACATTCTCTTACATTAACACAACTTTCATCTTCTAAATATCATCTAATAAATGATCTTTTCAAATTTCCTCATTGCTCCCCCATTTTTAAATAACTGTTTCTCACTTTTGAAATTAGAAATCTAATTCAGTGTCATGCGCTGCATTTGGTTGCTTGGTCTTCCTAGTCTCTCAGTCTAAAATAGACAAGTCCACATACATTGCTTACTTACCATTGAGTTATTTTTTTTTTGAAGAGTACAGGCCATTTACTTCGTGCAATTGACCATGTTCGGAAATGTTCTCACTGTTATCTCACAGGATGTTTTTCATGAATACCATATAGAATTCTATTACATAGGTGATGGGAATTGTGAACTTCTTATCGCTTCAAATCAAGAGACACATGATGTCAGGTCGTCCCAGTGTTGGTGATACTAATTTTAAGCACTTGGTTAAGATGTTGACAGCTAGAGTTTTCCTCAGAGTAGGAAGTAATTTGTGGGTGATACTTTGACCCATGTGACTATTCTGTTTCCTCACAACATTTTTTTTCACTGCTAACATTCTTTCTTATATTTTAAAATTTTTTATGGAAAGGCGTTTTATTTTAAATTTAACGAAGTGTACATGTCAATCCCAAACTCCCAGTCTATACCTCCCCCCCTACCATTCCCCCTCTGGTCTGCCCTCACAACATTTTATCCAATAATCTAGCAGCCATTGATGATCATTGCCTGAATCAATTATTACACTGAGGACTGCAAAATTGTTTTTCTAAATCTCTCATTCCTTCTTCTTTTATAGTTGGCATTCACCTTGTAAAGAAGACATCTCTCTTTTTCTTTTTCTCTTTGCCTCTCTCTCCCCTCTCTCCCTCTTTCTCTTCCTCCTTTCTAACCCCCTGTTATGCCCCCATCACTATGGATGTATGCCTTAAAAAAGTCAATGTGTATATTATCAGCATTAGTATTAGTATTCATATTTTTGTGTGTGTGCTCAAATCATTCCAAATTTGACCACTAGGCGCCCCTTCAAGCCTGTGACTTTTTGACCTGACCCCATCGGTTTTGAGAACTTCAGAATTAATTATCTCTCCCCTGACTTTTGTCTGCTCTTCCAATTGCCCTCTCTTCCCAAAGAGCAACATGCCTTCTTTTCCTCACCTCTTTTTAGTGTGTGGGTATTAGTGGGTGAATAAGTATTCTAAAAATAGCATCAAACACTTTGGTTCATTTTCACACCCTCTCTGGATGCACTTGTACCCCATAATAATAGTTGACCTTATGTACTAGGTACCATTCTAAACACTTTCTGTACTAATTGATTTAATCCTTACAATAACTCTATGAAGTAGGTACAATCATTTCCCTCATTTTATAGATGAGAATAAGGAGGCACATTGAAGTTATGACAAGTTCTCCCAGCTAGTAAGTGGTAGAGCCAGGATTAGAACCCAGAAACCTTGGCTTTAGAACCTACACTTGTTTCTACTACATTTTGTTGCTTCTAGACATTTAGCCACCACTCTGCCCCTATAAGCCATAGCATTGCAGACCTCCACCAGCTTGGATTCAAGCATTGTCTGATGCCGAATTATCTGCTCACCTGAGTTTTCACTGCCTTGCAACTAGACCCCGGATTTGGAACTTTTCTTATCCCATTGGTTTGCTAACAAATTTCTTCTCTCTGTAATGGAAGTTTTAAATTGACAACAAGCACATCACACCAAAACAGCCATTGTGGTGACAGCTAAGATTCTTAATTATGGACCGAATTTGGAAAAATTTAATGAAATTCTCCATTTGATTTCCTTTGGAAAGTCATTATCCACAAATGATACAAAAATAAAATAGTCAAGAAATAGTCCAAGTGGATAACTTTAGAGCTGAGATCTGTGTGATGAACATTCCCAGGCAAAAGGAACAAGAAATGCAAATGTCTCAATGCAGAAACAAGTTCTGTATATTCAAATTAAAGAAAGAAGTTTATTATGGCTGATGGGTGCTGACCATGGAGGGAGTGGTAAGAGATTCATTTGGGGAGAAAGGCAAAGGCGGTCTTCTGTAAAGTTTTCTGAGTCACTTAAGAAATGCAGGCCATATTCTTGGTATAATGTGAAGCCAATGAAGGACATTAAAAAGGAGAATAAAATTGTCTGACTTACATTTTAAAAGCTCATTCTGGCCATTTTGTAGAGAATAGACATTAGGGAAGTCAGAGAGGAAGTAGGGAGACCAGTTAGGAGGCTACTGTGGCTGTCCAGGTACCAGAAATGTACCAGGGCAGATAGAGGAAGTGGTCAGATTTAGAATTACTGTGGACACAGAGCCTACAGGACTTGCCATCAGGTAAGATGTGAAGAGAGTGTTAAATATGAGGAGTCAAAAAAACTCCTAGGATTGGAATCTGAGCAAATTGGTGGATGGGGGGGCTATGACCAGAGGAACAGGTTTGGGATTGCAACTGAGCTCTGATTTTGCCCATCTCAGTTTGAGACGAAAATTAGACATCCATATAGAGAAAGCTGATGAATACAGGACCGAAACTGTGCTGCTTATAAAAACTGTCTCTCTGCCTGCCTGGAGCACAAGGCCTGCTGGTAATGATCTCCAGAACAGCCCAAATTGTTAGACAGTATGAGAGGCCGCCTTCAGAAGGGGTGCGATGAACTCGATCAAAGTTATTGCCATTGGCCTTCTCAATAACTTATAGTTACACCATAAAATGATTTCTTTGAATTTAGTAAGTCCAAATGTAAAAGTGTAAATTTGTTTCTCAGTCATTCATTAACACCCTTGAACACATTAGCTCAGTTTTAGTTTAGTAACTTTCAAACTCTTTTGACCGTGACCCATGTTAAGAAATGCATGACGGATTCTAATAACTTCTTTTCTGTTTTATTTTTTTTTTTTAGATTCTGGCCAATCTCAATACATTGTTTTAATGACTCACTAAGGGGGCACAACTCTGAAAAACTTTAGCGAGGTGCATCTTAATTGCTTGCCACTATGCAGCAGAGAGTGACTTCCCAAACTATCACAGAAGGACTTCTTTTCATTTTCATTTTTGGTGGACACCTTTATAAATGATAATAAAAATGAATTACCTAAAAAAGAAATGGGAAAAAAATAGCTATATACACAATTATATATACATACATCCATGCACACATATAGATATATATATATACATAATTATATATATGTGTGCGTGTGTATATGTAACACACATGTATATGAAATAGACAATAAATTAACCAATTACTCTGGCAAACTGCTATAAAGTTTCAAAACATTTGTTCTCAATTTCTGTCCCTATCTCCCTATGGATGGCAGTGTCTATGGCCCATACTTTGAGCAGCATTAGTGGAGGGCTGATGTCTGAGTTTGGAAAGAAGCAGAAAGGTCTGTTTGATGGGGTTAGTAACAGCCTCATTTAAAGACAAATCCAACTGCCCTGAAATGCACCTGAACCCTGTGGAGAGTTTAAGGGAACTCAGGAGGTCCTGTACCAGATTCAGTCAAGGATGTAATTCAGGGACCATTCAAGGATGGCACTGAGCAGGGCTGGCCAGCCTAGTGAGTCCTCCCAAACTCTCCCAGGCGTTCCCCTGACCTCACAAGTAGAGCACAGGCAACAGCCTGCGGTGGATTTGAAGAGTCTCTATAATCAGAGATCAGCAAAGATACCAGTGTAGAAATCTTCTCTAGAATGCCTGACCAAACAAAGAGATCAAAGATAAGACTCTGAATCCAGAATCTGACAGGCCTTGACAGCTACTGCTTCCTAAAGACTTACCCTTTAGGATTCAGAGAGGAGGGAAGAGAAGCCACAGGCAAGGTTGAGATCCGATATCCAAGGACACGCAGAAACAGAAGTCAAATTAGCCACATTTGGTCTCAGAGTAATATCAGGCTCTCTGAGAGTCTGAATGAGTCTTGTACAAAATAGTAAGGCAAAACTGTAACTCTCTGGCTAACTTTTAGTATGTGAACAACAAGTGACATCTAACTTCTGGCCAACTCTCAGGTCTCCTGAAGAGCAGCAGTCTTTCTGTAAATTTCTACCACTTGTTTCTGCTGCAGGGAAGACACGTGATTTGCTCACCATCACTTATAAATCATTCTGTGAAATTAAATGGGCAGCAGGTCCACATTCATCAAGGAACTCTATGCACAATGCTCTAGCACTAATTGGTGCTAGCAGCAGTATCCTAAGTTGGTCACCTAAGTAGAAGTGGGGGTCTGTGCTCAACAAGGACAGACAATTTTTCAAATGTACAGTTCACTGTGAAGTACATTCACACTGTTGGGCAACCAGTCTCCAGCACTCTTTTCATCTCGTGAAACTAAAACTCTATACCCATTAAACAACTCCCCATTCCCCCCTCCGTAACCCTTTTAAAACTACCTCCTAGTCTTACTAGTTCCCCCACTTTAATTCCTTTTCACTCCTATAATGTGGAGCGATTTTTCCTCTTCATCATTCCTAAGGCCAAACTTGGAATCTCAAACTCTTCCTTGTCTTCTGCAAAACAAAAGTCCCAGTCTTCCACCCCAGAGTTAATGGGACCCACCCTCCTTAGAAGGGACACAAGCAACTAACTTTAATACTAAATATTCCCTTCAGAGCCTTGGCTCCCCATTCTAAGTGGCTTATCAATTTTTTCCAAACATAAATAATGCTTGCCCCAAGGGACTGCTAGAAACAAAATTTCTTTCATTTCATTATGGAATGAAATTAGAGAGACAAGGAAGAAATTCAGTGAGAAGAAAAGACTACTGCCTTTACAACCACATTTCTGGATCAATCCCCAGGACCTTTGAACGTGAAGTACACACATTCAGTGTATTGCATTTTCAAATAATTGTTTTTTTTTCTGGCTCTGTAGGTGACGTGTTGACATTCTTAGATTCTCACGTGGAATGTAACGTTGGCTGGTTGGAACCTCTTCTGGAAAGAGTTTATTTAAGTAGAAAGAAAGTAGCCTGTCCAGTAATTGAAGTCATCAATGATAAGGATATGAGGTAATATTGTCATATTCCACAAGATACTTCTAAGTGAGTTTTCACCAGCAGCAGAAAGTACTGGTCATACTCCTAATATGTACATTTTCGCAAATCTAAGTAATACACAATTTATCTGTTTAAATAAATGGAAATACATCATAGATACCTTGAGATGAAAGCAGATCGATCCAATTGTTTATTTGATCATCACAAATTCTTAACCCTTAATGCCAATAAATACTAATACTCATTGTTCAGGTCTTTCCTCTTTCTATTCAGCTGAACCCCAAAATATTTATTTTCCTTAAGATTAGTTTTTCTTTTTGTGGTATCTGTATGTATACATATATATATATATATATGTACACGTACACATATATATTCCTAAGTGGGGTTTTTTTCCTCAAAAATGGCCAGAACATTATTAAAAGAGAAGTGTAAGTTAAAAGTGAGCAATCCAGCCAGTTAGTCACTGATGCAAATTATACTCATACATTTTATTGAAACGTCGTTAAAAAGTTTGTGATGATCTAAAATCATCTGCATAAGCACTTGTTTCATTCACCTGCACAAGACATGATGTCGGGGTGATTAAGTGTATGTGTATGATCTCAGGTAGCACTTTGGTTTTTTTTCCTGAACTAGTTACATGACAGTGGACAACTTTCAAAGAGGCATCTTTGTGTGGCCAATGAACTTTGGTTGGAGAACAATTCCTCCAGACGTTGTTGCAAGAAACAAAATTAAAGAAACTGATATAATAAGGTAAGTGTGTGAAACTTAAGATTAGGAAGGAGTCATGTATCTTTTTTATAAAGGCATAGGAAGCAATTCCACAAAACAAGTATATGCTGTCAGTCTATAGAACACCAAGAATTACAGTTCTAGCCAATAAATGACCAAAAGCAAAAAAAGTTTTCCTGAGAAGTTAGTTTCCCCCAACCAAAACTCACCTTTTCAGTGGGCAATTGCACCCTATTCAGCCCTGAACCAGAGAACTTCACAAACACTACTCCTGTTCTCCGGGATTTGCAAACTAAGAAATATAAGCCACTTAACTGTGCTGCATAAATGCTCTATAAACACACAGAATATTAAAGTCCACATGGGTAAACATTAAGAGTAAATAATAGTAATAGAGATATCATTCTAATTCTTTTTGAGTCTAGTCCTGTACTTTCTATGGGAGGGGTGCCAAATTCTGTGAATAAATTGAGAAATAGACACAGAAGCGGGATGCGAATTATCATTGGGGCTTTATTGCTGGAGAAACTGGATTGAAGAACACAGCTTAGACCTGAAGCCAAAGTGGTGGGAGCTTCCTATCACTTCCCCCAAAGTCTAGACCTGCAGGACGAGCGCTCAGCCAGCCTCAAGCAGAGCAGGGGGAGCCCTGAAGCTTTCCCTGTTGGAGAGACAACTTGAGCAGACATAAGCCAGTAAGTCCCAAAAGAAAGCCCAAGCCCAGCCTGTGCATTGCAGCATCTTTTTCCTGAACTTACCCCTCAGAAAAACACGCCTCATGTCCTGCCAAATGTGAGGCTTTTCACAACTGCTACTCCTAGCAAGCGAAGTAAGAGTATGACCATTTATTAAGCACTGTGCAACCTCTCTATAACCCTAGGAGAGAGGTTGCGGTTTTCCCATTAGAGATAAGGAAATCGAGACTTAAGAGAGTTAGGTAATTTTCCTGGGGACGTACAGCTTCTAAAAGAAGAAACTGGGATTCAAACACAGATCTTCCTGGATTTAATAATCTTGCTCTGATCTTACACCTAAAGAACCTCTTTGCCTTTTTCAGACTCCCATTTTGAGGGTCAATGTAGTGATTGAGTTCAGATTATATTCAACATAATGTTAGAAAGGGAATACATTCTGGGTAGTCTGTGAAGGACATTTGGGATACAGATAGAATATGCACTTCAATCGTGGGGGAAGGGAGGTAAGTGTGCAGGAGGGATTACTTTACCCTTGAGATTGCTGCACAGCCTAAAAGCAAGGCAGGCTCTCCACACAAACCGCTTTCAGCTGGCTCCGTGGTGACCACCATGGGTAGTGATGGCTGCCTTGTCTAATTGCTGGCTCAAATGTAGTTTCCGTTCCCCGTGACCAATAACAGCAGTGAAGGCTCTGGAGTCAGACCCTTGGGGTTTAAATCTGAACTCTACTAGGTACTAGTGGTGACTTTAAAAAAGTTTCTTAACCTCTTTGAGTCTCTGTTTCCTCATTTTTACTTTAAGACTAACAGAAGTAGCTACCTCTTGGATTGTTTTGAGAGTTAAATCAGATAATACTATATATAAAGTGCTTTAAAAAGTGTTTGCCACATAACAAGCTGTCAGTAAAGTTTGTGTACAGTTGAGGCAGTATAGCGGGGGAGAAATCATAGAGTCAAGACAGACCACCCAAATTTGAACCCCAGATGTACAACCTACCAGTCTGTGACCTTAGGAAACTTTGTTACCTTTTCTGGGTTGTAGTTTCTTAGTGTTACATACAGGATTTTTGTGAGGCCTGAGTTAATACATATATAACACTTACAACAGTGCCTGCCGGGTCTTCCCTAAACAGCACTAAATAACTGTTATTAAAAATAACATCTCTGGAGAATTTGTGTCAGGGCATAAAGGACAAGTAAGAATCCTAGTTCCAGGCCCCATCTTTGCTGACCCTAATCAAGTTCTGCCACATAAACCAGGGAATTTGTCACTTAGATGCTATTTGTGACTTCTTTCAAGACCTCCCCATACTTGGTAAATATTCTAAAATGCCTTCTAGTAGGGAACCCACTCTAAAAGTTGAGCTCCCATGACATGCAAGATTAAAAAAACAACTTTTCTTTTTGTAGATGCCCCGTCATGGCAGGTGGATTATTTTCTATTGATAAAAATTACTTTTTTGAACTTGGAACATACGATCCTGGGCTCGATGTTTGGGGTGGAGAAAATATGGAGCTCTCTTTCAAGGTATCACCAAGTGTTTCTCAAATTCTCTTTACAATTAAGAGTTTATCATTTTTAAATGCTTTCATTTTACTAATACAATCAGATTTGTGACTACCTCTGGGAGGAAATTTCACAGAAATATTAGGGCCTCTGGATTAACGTCTTCATATTCCAGACTGAATTTGGAAGAATCAATAACTCTTGTGAAATTTATTGGCGTTCCCTCATATTTCACAACATGGTTTCTGCATCTGAATGTGGGGGAAATAACTGTCTGCCATTCAATGTGAATGCTGTGGGATGCACACCTGACACAAAATTACTCTCATAGGTTTTTCTAATATATTAGAAATAATGAAATTATTTAGTAACGGGCTGTCTTGGAGAGCACAAGTGACAGAAGAATAAAAAGAGCCACTAGGGAAGGCCACCAACAGGCGATAGTACAGCATCTTAGGACGTCTCAGATAACTCTGGATATTTATATAACCATTGATTCATATCTGAGAAAGCGGTGGCAGCAGCAATAGTGGAGAGCATCCAAAGCACCTGCTTTCCTATGGAGTGGGGTGTATATAGGAACAGGGGTATTACTTTGAGCTCTTGATCAGGAAGAATTGTCTTCAGCTGTGTCCACAAGTCATACAGATCATTCCAAGATGTGAGAAGGGGATATTGAAAAAAATGGAAATAGATATTCCTTTCCTTGATCTGACTAAAGCAGGAACTCATGTTACATATTTCATACATTGGGATTCTGTTAGGATTTTTTTAGAAAAAAAAACAAGATTTGCACAGGATAGGAAAAGAGAAAATATATATGTTACTAATCCTAAAATGGTCCACAGCAATATACAAAACTAAATAAACCTGTTGAGTTTAATTTTCTGTTGAAAAGGATTTTAGAAGTGAAGAGCAGTGCTTCAACAGGGGGGAAAAGTTGCCAGGTGTCTTCTTGTCATTAATTGCCCATGATTTGTGGACAATCACTGGATAATTGGTGCGTGTCATCGAATTGTTCCAGGTGTGGATGTGTGGTGGCGAAATTGAGATCATCCCCTGTTCCCGAGTGGGCCACATATTCCGAAATGACAATCCGTATTCCTTCCCCAAAGACCGGATGAAGACAGTGGAGCGGAACTTGGTGAGGGTGGCTGAGGTCTGGCTCGATGAGTACAGGGAGCTCTTCTACGGCCACGGGGACCACCTCATAGACCAAGGGTTAGACGTCGGAAACCTCACCCAACAGCGGGAACTTCGAAAGAAACTAAAATGCAAAAGCTTCAAGTGGTACTTGGAGAACGTTTTTCCAGACTTGAAGGCTCCCATAGTGAGGGCAAGTGGTGTGGTAAGTTCAAGCAGCCATTTAAAATCTGACTTCGTAAAAAGACAATGCAAAAACCCTTTTGAAAATGCATGGGGAAGAATGAATTATTACGTTATAAATAAACACCAAATATGAGTGCAGAGGAGACCAAGCGTGGTTGAGGACTACATACATTGGGTAAACTTGAGGAAGGCTTCCAGGCGGCCATGTTCATTGATTCATTCAGCGAACACGTACTGAGTGTCAAGAAACCAGGCAGTATTTCAGAACTGGATTGTAGGGTGATGAATGAAGTAGACTTGATCCCTTCTCTGTGGAGCTTAAAGTTGGGTAGGATAGAAAGATAATAAACAAATAAGCCAGTAAACTGTAAATAAAAAAATATAATAGCTTTTATTTAGGGAACTGGCCACAAGTCATGAATTATTCTTAGAGTAGTCAACTCTGTGGGATATTGAAGGCCAGGCCTGAAAGACCAAGCGCTGGCCAAGCTGTAAAGAAGAGAGCCGTGGGCAGAGGATGCCCTTTGTGCAAAAACTCTAAGACGGGTGAAAGTTTGAGGATTTCAAGAACTGGAAAGAAGATGGATGTTGTTATCAGGGTGTGAAGGAGGGAAGGAGATGAAGGTGAAGAGAGAGGAAGGAGATGCATCACACAGGTCCTTGTGGGCAGAGTAAGGATTTTCTCTCTCTCTCTCTCTCTTTCTTTCTTCAGAATGTAATTGGAAGTTGCTGAGTAGGGTTAAGCAATGGGATGATGTGATTTAATTAACATTTTAGAGATTTCAAAGAGGGATTGAAAATAACAGAAATTGTCAGACAATAGCAGGGAAAATTCCAGGGCACAAGATAACATACCAAAAGGAAAGAAGCCAAACTTGATAGGTTGGATAGAGTTCAAAGCTAAGTAAAAGTCAAGGAAGGAGAGAAACTCTAAAAAAAAAAAAAAAAAGAAAACAAAAAAAAAGCCATTTCAAAACCATTCTAGGAGCAAGGCTTAATTTGAAGAGGATGACAAGATATGAGAACACTTACCATAGACTGGGTTTAGAGATGGTTAGTCAAGCCTTGACCTAGAGGTCTTCTCCAGTAATGCAAATTTTTAATCTCTTTTTAGGTCATATTTTTTCATTTCTCCCTAGAAAGTGGATTGTACAAATCCAGCCTTTCTCTGCTTAGGAAATCTCCTGATGACAAGGACACTTAGTAAGGCCATTCCCCTTGATGATATAAAGGAGATCCCAGAAAAGTGAGAAAGAGAGGAAACCAGTCTGAGAATTTGTTCTGCCTTTATAAAATTCAACTGACAAATAAGTATATGCAACCTGTTTGTGTACGACATAATTGCCACCTTTGTAGTTCAAAATGCAATAGTCGCTACTTCAGATTGTTCAACCTGATATTTTATCTTAGATAACTCATTAGGAAGAATAACCTGGGTTTATACACTGTTCAAATAATATGCTTGTAAAATAAATTTACATTTTTAAGACTCTATTTCCTGAGGAGGATAAAATAAAAAGAAATTCTCACCGTAGTAATTTTTTCCTGTCCTAACAACACAGAATCTCAGCAAGAGCATTACTAAACTTTAACCACAAGAGGGAACTAAAAAACTATCTTTTGCTCCTCTTTGAGGCCAGCTTGTATAATAGTTCCCACGATATTTTTGAAGAGCTCTCCTAATGAAACAGCCTTCTGCTGATGCCTGAGCTTTAATACAACAAAATGCGGAAAATATTTTTTAAATGATTTTAACAAATTCTTTCTATTTTCCTCCCTATTTGCTGCCTTCCTTAGACAAATTTTAATAAAATGACATTTGCTCCCTTCTGAAGCAACCAGTAGGGAGTATTATTACTATTAAAAAAAACAAAAAACAAAAAACCTTTCTCCAGGCAGTTCAGAGTAAGATTAACTAGATCATTATTTTGGATAGATAATCGTGTAAAGTTCCAAGAAAATAAAATCCACAGCTTTTTTTTACTTGCTCCATATTTCCCTTCTTTCAACCTACACACTTAGGAAAGTTTGACTTTTTAAAAATAAGAACAAATCTTTTCTCACTGAGCCAAAAATATTTGAAAATAATAAAGTAAAAGAACCTCACCAATAATTCGTATTCATATTGGATAAAACTCAGCAAACAGCTTCTAGCCTAGTGTTTACCAATTCTGAGATAAACCATAGGGAACTCCCACCTCCTAAATTGGAAACGAAATAATTCAAAATGGGTAATTTAAAATTTGTGTCCTTCCTAATTAAAAAAAAAGATTGACATGGTTTACAATAAAAGCATGGATATAATTTTTAAAAAATGAAAAGTAAAAAACCAGTTTTCAAAACTATTCATAATGAGATAAAGAATAACAATTCCTTAGCACTTCATAGACCATTCCTATATGAAGGAAAGCGGTTTCTCCAGTAATTTCCAAAAGAAGGGAAGGGAAACAGATCTTCATATGAAGTGGGAGAGGGGAGGCAAGGGATAGAAAAGTTTTCTCTCTTTCTAAGCCTTTCAGTGCTTGGAAGAAGGGATTGTGAGAAATAAATACAAAGAAATCAATAAAACCAGGGGTTCCCAAACACTGTTCTGAGCGAAGTTATTAGTTGTGCAGTCAGAAATAGGATTCCGTGGTCAAATGTATTTGGCAAACTCTCATACCACATTGCCTTTCAGAGCCGTGAGCTAAACATTAACCTGCACTCAGTACCGAAGGTTCTGAGAAGTTCTGGAGTAAGGCAACCTGTTCAACTGTACTGAAGCCAGAGTTTTCCAAATTCATTTGAAGATAAGATATTTTCTGCATAATCTACAAGTACAGGAGTTTATATTTATTTCTGTTAAGATCCAGAGAGCAATTGGGACAGCTTTTCCTTTCTTTCCACTCCAGGATTATTCTACCTCCGTGCACTTCTATTTATTAACCCTTTCTCTGAAGTTCATGGTGGTGGATTCCTTCTGTAAGTTCTGACTGCTCCCGCTTACTAATGATGGGTTGTCTCCTCCCAAATTTGTCATTGTCTATTCACAATTTAAATTGTGAATAGAGCTTCCTTTGAGGATTTCTGATGGAGATTCTTCTAGAAATGTTTTGCTTACCAGTCACCCCAGAAGTAACAAAACTGCTAGATTTTGATGTTTATTTTTGTGCTTTGAGGGTTCTAGCCGTCTTCCTAGCCAATGCTAGTGGTGTAAGTGTGCATCTCAAACCAAAATGAAGGTTGAGGTAAGGTTTCAGATTCCCATGGGAGAACCTAGCTTCCCCTTTGTCCCCCTGTGCTAATGGGTAAATTGTTTTTTCCCAGTACACCATTCCACTGAGAGTCTAACTTTTTAGCTTTCCCTTATGTGTGGAAGACCTCAGTTCCAACTCTGGCTTATCCATGCTCACTATCGGTCCCCTGCTTGCCAGTATTTGCAATTTTCCCTCTTGTTTTTACATTTTTTTCTGCACTTTCTGGACCCTAAAGATGCCCCTTACCTTTCTTGCAAGAAAAGTTATGCATGTAAAAATGAGAACCAACCCACTGAGCACCTGGGTTGTGAAGTCTGGCAACTCTGTGAGCTACATAGCCTGCGTCCTGCAGCGCTCCAGGGTTAGAGCTCTTTGTTAGGTGCCCTGGAACAGAAAGGACACAGATAGTGTCCCTGGCAACAAAGACCTCCCCACTTCCCAGCACAGGGGGCTTCCCTGAGTGTAGGCACTTAGCTCTACACAGCTCTTCTAGATATCTGAGAAGTCCAAATTGTGCTATTAACCCACCATCTCGTTAGACCTGCCCAGAATGTCAAAGGGAGCAAGGGAATCAATATTTTTCCACATTAAATGGTGACTTATAGAAAGCTGCCTCCATACGGGACCTTAGAAATCCATTAAAAACCTGGGGGCCTGCCAGGAAGTGCCTTTAAGCTTGGCTCTGTATTAATTTGCATGACTTCCCTGTAATGAATTGTAGCTTGCCTGAGTCATTAGGAAGATTCTGACTGGGAGTCAGCTGGAATCTGCTGTTTTTGAAGGACTCAATTTATCTATGATTCAGTGCCTAAGCAGTCAAATAGCTTGGAGGGGTCAGCCAGTGAACAGGGCCCATAACCGCTGGTTTGATTAAATTGCAAGTATGTGCATTGACTTTTAATATATGCATCAGACAAACTTGAGACAAGAAAATAACTACTTTTCATGCCACCTTTTTCTCCTTTCCTATTTAGCATTCCAGGCAAGGGTTAATTAAGAGCCTCTGTTGGCTCTGTGGCTGAATCACAGGCCTAAATTGACAGATTGAAGCTGTACTTTAGCAAGATTACATTACGTCTCTGTTAGAGATAGCAACCAATAAAATTGTATAGTGCTAAGTAATGCTATTAACTTAACTATCTTTTAACCCTATTATAGTTTTATGTTCTGTGTTTTCTGAATGTCTTGTTCTACTTTAAAATATTTTTTCTTAACGCATGTTTTATATTTTGCTTCCTAGCTTATTAATGAGGCCTTGGGTAAATGCATTTCCATCAAGAACACCACAGCCATTCTGGAAGACTGTGATGGGAGCAGCAAGGTACGCTGAGCTGGGGTTTTTTCTCTCATGGTAGGTACAGTTGATAGTAGGTGCAGGTGTAGTTGATAGGTGCAGAGTATGACATATTCATCATTCACCTGAGAAATTCATTTTCGCCTACAGAAACAATAATTAGTTTCTACATTTCTGTGTAATGATAGGGTTGGTGACAACAGGGTCCACTTCTAAATGTAAAAGACAGTGACTGAGGGAATAAAGGTGGATACTGTAGTCAATCCACCAGGGACTCAGTTCTGGTTCCATCACTTGTAAAAAATGGGTCAACTGTAAATTTCTTAACCCTTAGGTAAACGGCAGTGATAATAGTGCCTACTCCAAAGCTGGTGTGAGGATGGAATTAGATAACACATATGAAGCCTGTAAAACAATATCTAACATTTGCTGCTCCACAAATTTTCACTGCTATAATAATAAAGACAAAAATGAGAAAAGTAACTCATTACATATAAAGACAAAAATGATAAAGAAAATAAAGATGGTATATATTTTTAAATAATTAATCTAATGGAGCAATTTTATTCTCTGATTCCACCCCTCCCACACACACACAGCCGTTATCCTACATCTTAAGGGAGTAATACAAATTGCACAATTCATGATCCATGGTGGAAAACTCTAATCAAAATTTCAACAAGCTCAGGGCACAATATTTAGGGGAGGGAGTAGGGCCAGGGAGAACAGAGCAAGGACTCTGCAGGGCTGGAGATGAGCTCTGAGTGATGGCACCTCCCTCTTCAACATATGTTTCCTACCAACTCATTCTGCGGGGACAGTTATCAGTTTGGGTACCAAATAGGACTCACAGGAACATACGTTCAGGAGTTGAACTCACCCCCTAAAATTGCAGGTAATTCTTTGATAGAGAAATTTTTTGTGATGAGAATCTAGGCTCGCCAGGACTTACTCCTTTGCTTTGACTTAGAGGTATTGCTTGTATTTTCAAGCACATCCCATCTCTACCTCTTAATTCAAAGCTGCTATAATTCAGCTATGGATTGTAAACTCGAAGCTAATGGAATTCGTTCTTAATTAGGAAAGAGGAGACAGAGGAAAGAGAAAAGTGTCAAAAATCAATTGAAAGAAGTAATTTTCACGTATTAACAATTCAAAGAGGAAATAAAGTAGTAAATTGTAAAACAAAACCATAAGCAGTCCAAATTATGTGAAAGTAAAATATTAACTAATGCAGTCCTTCAAGACTCATCATTGTAGTGACTTTCTGTGTCTGATTAACCAGTATTTTATCTGAAAACCCAAGTTCTCAATAACTACTAAGTCTCTCGAAGGGATGCTAGGAGACAAAAAGTATGAATCATGGAGCCCTTGCTTTTCACAAACGCCCATCTTCTTTTTTGTCTTGTTACTCATTTTTAGCTTCTGCTTCTTTTGGTTGGTTTGAGTAATAAAAAGTAAAGGAACATGGAGGAAGTTAACTTATTTTTAGCAGAATTAATGAGGCTTAATATTAAGCCAGTGACTGTAGCATTCATCCAAGAAAGCTCAAAAGGAATAAAACCCTAGGATTGAACCATCAAGCCCTATCCGTCACCTTACTTAAAACGTCTCCTTAGTTATTAACTTTTCTACCAGTTGAAATGTCCCTTTTCAAGGTAAGAGTTAGCTTCTCCTAGTAGCCACATAAATCCTTGTATTATGACATGTTCGTGCTTCTCAAATTTAATGTGCGCTCAGATCACCTGGGGAGTTTGTTACAATGCAGATTCTGATTTAATAGGTCCATAGTGGGGACTGAGATTCAGCGTTTCTAAGTAGCTCCCAGGAGATGCTAATTTTGGTCCAGGTACTACCCTTTGAATGGAGAGTTCTAACACAATAACATACTTGATAATCTAAGTTAAATCTCAGTTACATTACAAATGATTCATTAGATAAAAGTATTTAGATAGATTTTACCAGCAGTCTATTTTCTTAAAATATGTTTACATTGGTGCAAAACAACAAATTTCCCACACACCTAGACATTTAGAGGATATTGACCAGGCAGATAGTACTAGGTTGTAAGAAAACTGGAGAGAAATATTTATAAAAATTAAAGACATGGTTCCATTACCTAAAACAGTATTTATTTTAGACATACAGTGGCGACTCCCCCAAATTGGACATCTCCAAGAGCCGTTCCTGTGAACTGGGGGCTGCTGACACAGTAGCAAACTGGTGATTCCTTATGCTACCAGCAAAGAAAGATTTTTAACCTTTCCTATAATAGAACAAAGCCTCTAGGAGTCCAATTGTCTAGTCTTAAAAAAAAAAGAAACATAATAATTCCCATCAAAGTAATTTAGGGCTGTGACTTGGATCTCCCTGTAGCCCCAATGGCCAGGGGCCCAAATCACGTGGTGGTTTGAATGTTCCAATACTTCAAGCACCAGAGTAGTCTGGCATTCAGAACACCTAAAATGACATCCATTCGCAGATACGTACTAATTGTACTGAATACTTTTTTATTATTGCAACTAACACTTATTGAGGCCTTACTGTGTGCTCAACACTTGAGAGTAATTACCCCAAGGTTTTGAGATAGACACTATAGCCATCCAACATAAAAATGATAAAAATGAGATTAGACAGGATAAATAATATGGCCCACATGATCAGAATTGAAAGTGGCAACACCAGGATTTGAACACAAAACATCGGACTAGAGTGCCTATATTCTTAAGCATCGCTAACAAAAACGTTTGACAAAGCTGCTACTTGTGTGTGCGGTTGGAAGTCACCTTCTTATTCATTTCACTTACAGCTTCAACAATTTAATTACACCTGGTTAAGACTTATTAAACAAGGAGAATGGTGCTTAGCTCCCTTCCCTGATAACGGAGCCCTGAGGCTGCACCCTTGTGATAACAGAAACAAAGGGCTAAAATGGCTGCATAAATCAACATCCGTCTTTCATCCAGAGCTGGTAAGAAAATATTTGCACCTCTTGCTTACCACAAATCCAACTTTCAATTAAATGGGGCATAAAACCCTCATTGTCAGCTTCCTCAATCAGAAGCCTTAAATGTGTTTGGGACAATAGAGACAGTGTGAAAGTTCATACAGAGAGATAAACAGATATTTTCTATAAATTGTTGAGCCGTTTTTTATTCTTTTCACAAAATTTATTTCAAATCAGCTATTTTAAATAGAACAGTCACCGGGTTCTTTTGGTTATATTGCTATTGTCATCTTTGTTTCTAAAAGTCGTTTGCTTCAGTCAACTAACAATGCCAAAAGGAAGCCTTATAGGCTAGAATTGGTTCTCACTGGTTACCAGGAAAGTTTACAGGGACAGTATATGGGAAAAGCGAGAAGCAGTGTGCTTCGCACAAGCCCTGCACTTAGCGTGAACCTGATTCTGCATCCTGCCTCCTTTCCACGTAGAGAGACTTTCTCATGCCCTCTGGTTCCCAGAGGCCTAGGCTCTGAGCGGGTGCTGGAACCAGCTCCCAACCAGCCTGGGGGAGCTGCCTGTGTGCAGCTCTTGCCAACTTCACGTTCAGCAATGTCACACTGGTAACTTGAAACCAGCCGTGATGCAAGTATTTATACCCATGCTACTGTTGACGAAAAATTAACCAGTCGATCTAAGAAGGAATTGGAAAACTTTATTCATGCCAAATTTGAGGATTATAACCCGGAAAGAGCATCTCAGAAAGCTCTGAGAACTGTTCTGCCTGTTAGAAGTCAAGACACAGTTTATATAAGTTTTTTGAGACACAGGGCTGCACAGTAAATAACGAATTATTGACAGTTTACACAATCCAGATTTAAGTGCCATCATGGTGGGTCATGTGACCCTTCACAAGATCAGGAAGGACTGTTCTCTTTTAAGGAGCTGTTGATGCTAGAAGAATGTTGTTGTGTATGGTTGAGCAGGTATTCCTGCTGATGGGGGAGGTTTGGTCAATGCATAATGCGGAGACACAATGCATAGATGGGGGAGAGGGGAGGCCAAAGGGCAGAGAAGAATGTTTACGTTTAAATTTTTCTTGTCTTGCCATAACTATGAATTTTATTTCACACTACAAATCGGGGATGTTTTACCAGAGGTCCATTTGTGAATATTTACCAGAACATCTGTGCTCTATCCTATTCACTCTCAAAGTCTTCTGTTTTCCCCAATTATATTTTAATAGGACACAAAGTCATAAGCTTTGGTGTAGGATCTTGGAGTGGCAGGAATAATTTCAAGCCTGCCTTCTCAAATTTTCTGCTATCTCACTAGCAGGTAACCACCAAATCCACTGAATGCATTGAGTATGCGAGACCATCATTTTGCTCAGGGATGAACCCCAAAGTAAGCACACTTTTTTCTTTGGAGCGCCTCCATTCTTTTTGATGTCACAGCCAGTGACTGTTCTCTTCATGACATTTTTCTTCCTGCTCAGGATCAAAATTAGGACCTAAGCAACACCTCCTCCAATGTTTCTTTCTATAGATCATCCCTGTTATAATTCAGTTCCTTCTGGACAATATTTTTTTCTTTTTAGTGATGATGGTTATTATTGAGTTATTCAGAAAAATTAGGAATTACCAGTGTGTGAGCTGCTGATTTCACGTTGCATAGTGTTAAGAAAATCTGTAAACACATATTGATTAAATTACTTCTTACCTTCTGCTTTCTTAACCCTGTGCCAAAGAGGAGCGATAGAGAGAGAGAGAGAGAGAGAGAGATAGGTAGATGGATAGATAGATAGATAGATATAGATAGATAGATAGATAGATAGATAGATAGGGAGGGAGGGAGGGAGGGAGAGAGGGGGAAAGATTGAGATTGAGAATGAGAAAAAGAATACATTTCTCATCTTCAGAAGTGAATCTGTTATCAGAAAAGATATTAGGCTAGTGAGAAAATATTTAGGAGCTGACAGTCCTTAAATTACATAGGGCTTACTTATAAACTGGATTGGGCCCACTGAGAACTTAGGCCTTTATTCGCTGATTTTTGTATAAGCCCAACACTGGTCTCCTTAACGGTAAGCCAATTTGTAAATAAGGTAATTTAATTAAGCTGGCAAAAATTAGAAAGCTGTTCCCCTACCTTGTTTGTGCCTATGCCTTTGTAACATGTTACATAGCTGCCTTCTGCCTTGGGTTCCCCTTTTCATGATGCTAGATGTCATGGAGATGAATATCTTGACAATTATCTTTCTTCTTTTTTCAGTATTTTGGTAGTTTTCCTACTAAACCTCCTAGGTCCCCCAAGATGTATAAGTCTTAAAAAACAAAAGAAATGGAGAATAAGACTATGAATAACAGGAACATGTCTCTTCTTTTAGAAAGCATTAGGCATTGAGAGCTTCATGGAAGGCGGAAGGGTGATAGTGAGTTTGACCCCGGATACCAGTGAGCTATTAAAATTATACATTTCTGAATCTGCATTTAATAGGTGCCCTCTAGGTCAGCCCTCCTCAAATGCTGTGAACTGTGGCCACCTAAAAGGAAAAGTCTCACAGGTGGCATCTAGGATTTGGATATAGAATGCCCCTCCAATACTGGTTTCCACATTGTGTCTTTTGTTGGGGACAAGTTATTTAGTTACAACCCACTAGCAGAACATTGTAGATAATCCAGAGTGATCTTCTCAATGTTATCTCTTTTACAAAACCTTGAGCATACTCAAACATCATATTCCCAAAATCCTACAAGGGTGACATTGTTTTTGTAAGAGCATCTCTAAAATAAATTATTATGAAGTCACTCCCGTTTGATAAATTTTTAAAGCATTTCAAAACAACATATATATATATATATATATATATATATATATATAATATATAAAATTAAATATATATATATATATAATTAGAATGATCTTTGTCACAGTCATGGGTAATTGAGAGGATTGGTAAGTGAAAAAATTATAAACCCATGAGCAAGTTCTAAGTAGGTTATTGACCATTTCTAGGACATTCAATAAATATTAAGCAATAATAGAACCTCTGAAATACCTATGACTTTCTCTAATCACGTCTGGACTTTCTGGACATCAGGCATTATGTACTCTCAGAGATCATGATAGGAAGTTCATAAATAAAATACATCATTTCTAGCACTTTTTATTCCAAATTTGCATTCTAAGTCACAGACTTAAGAAATTAACTAACACACTTTTTATAATGGTGTGTATTTTTTCTTACTACCAGCAGTGAGGCAGCCAGCGATCAAATATAGTAAATGCCATCTGGAATTATTTCCTTTAAATGATATAGTTATCAGCCATATCATCAGAAAATTCATCTTTTGCCTCATGAAGAATTAAAAGTCTTGTAGCTTGGAGAATGTGAGAACTTAGTTTGAGATAAAGACAAACTTAATACTGCCTAAAACCTGTGTTTATGTTATTAATTTTGTTCAGGAGAATTCCTGAAAGATCAAAAATGTAATTACCTAATTTTTTATTGGTTTTCATTTTCTTACATCACAATTGTCAAATTCAGTCTGTGGCTCATTCTCAGATCCTGTTTCCCTCCAGGTGAATCACATTGTTTTTGGAAACTATCACCAGTTGTTATGCTTAGAAGGAAATTTTTCTCAGAAGACCCTGAAAGTTGCTGCTTGTGACCCAGTGAAGCCATATCAAAAGTGGAAATTTGAAAAATATTATGAAGACTGAGGAGGAACTGATGTCTTTATCTAGTAAATCTATTAGACACTGTGACTATGACAATGAACTTGGTGACTATTTCTCCATGCTAGTTCAAAATTTTCAAAATTAATAACATTTGAATGGAAGATTTTTTAAAAATCACAATATTTGAGATACCAAAAGTTAACTCAGGGAAACAGTCCAACATTAGACTGGAGTCCTTCTTCAGCACTAGATGGGCTTTTGAATTGCCTGCTTTCCACCCTGTGCTGGAACAAAGCCTTCAAGTTTCCACATGCCATCTAACAGGTAACTGGAAAAAGAAGACGGAAGTGCTTGGAGAAGCACAATGATACTCATGAAGGCTGAGTTTGATCATAACCAGCTCTTTTGGTCCACAAGTAGGTATAATCAGTGAGAACCTGATCCTTTATTTGCTATTTTTTCATCAAAGAAAATAAAAGAAAGGAAGAAAATTACTTGAGTTCCTAGGCTAAAAGACCTCAGAAACACACAGCTTTCACCTTGGTGAAATCCCTCCCAACTACATGCATGTTCACCTAACAGTTTGAAATAGTATTGATATAATACTCCTTGATGGCAGGGTTTTGATCTAGATGACTGCATAATGTTTTTCCCAATCTGAGTCAGTGGAAAAACTTTAAGTGAGGAAGTCAAATGCTTATTCAATTCTAGACATGGATGTTGTTTCCATTCATTCTGTGCTTTTAAATTGCACTTCAGAAAATGGCCATACTAGTAACTTCTAGACTCATGTGGATATTAAAAAAGAAAGAAAAAAATGCAAAGAAATAGAGGCTGGGTCACAGCACACCGCAGTAATCAAAAATACATTTAATCATTGAACCTACTCTAATGTAGGACCAAATAAGAGGAGTTGAAATGAATAAAGCAGAAATAGAGCACGGAAAAATATTAAAGTTCTTTTATGTGAAAATACTACTTTAGATTCAGCAGCATTCACAGGGATGAAGAATGCTAAAAATGGGCTCTAAAATATTTCAAGGTAGAAATAAAGTAGGGGAAACATAAAGAAAGGGGAAGAGAATGAGTTAAATACAGTTAGGAAGAGAGTTAAGAAAAAATTGTCCAAGACTTGTCCAAAAACGGAAGGGGATCTGGCACCTCTATGGGGGGGAGAAAAGAACAAAGTCCTAGATGTGGACCTAAAGATAACACTGATAAATTTGGGGAAAATTCCAATATTTCTTTGATCCAAATTGAGCACATAATCTTAGGTATGACAATACTTAGGCATACCGGAAGATATCTTAGAAATCCTAATATCCTTTGCATTCATTTTGGTAAGGAAACTGGCCTGTCCAAAAATCCCAGGCCAGTTAGTGAGAGAATCAGGATTAGAAGAAAGATATACATAAATTTTTTTGTTAGGGTTGGGTCTCTGGAGGTCAATCATGCTATATTCTTGTTAATATTAAAATAAACAAACAAACAAACAAACCTGTGCTGTTGAGCTGGTGGTAAAACTGGGCATCTTTACTTCTGATTTCCTGTTTAAAGTTTAACTCCCAATTAATTATGCAAAAGCAAAGCAATAACTAAGAGTTGGAAGGGGAAATGGTTTTACGTATTTGCAACATATTTAAGATGTTTTATGTAAATAATTGACATTGTAGATGAGATAAGAAAATGACTAGAAAATGAGACAATTATTTTCAAAACAGAGCCATGTGAGGGATAAAACACAAGTCAGTTGCCAAAGGACTAATTGAGTTGCCGACCAAACTAAATATGCTGGATGCCT
The DNA here is from genome assembly GCF_009873245.2 of Balaenoptera musculus. NCBI lineage: Eukaryota > Metazoa > Chordata > Mammalia > Artiodactyla > Balaenopteridae > Balaenoptera > Balaenoptera musculus. The sequence goes on from NC_045791.1 coordinate 39,864,404, forward strand.
CATGCAATGCTTTGTGTAAATGAAAAATGTTGAAAGGTTTTCTGCCAGTGTAAAGAATCTCTTTTTATTCAAAAAGAGTTTCCACCAACAATGTCAACTCTGTTCACAAAAAGATGAATTATGTTTTGGATACACTTACCTGTGGGTATACCAGCTGAAGAAATTTGAATGTTTTTGCTCAAAAGAACCTTCTGTGGTCTGTTCAATGTATGCTCTTCCTGGCTTTACCTTGACATACTTATTATGTGAAGCTATATTTGGATCCATATTATCAATATAACAAAGAACTGTTTTCATACATCACATATTTGTTCTTGGGTAGAATTTTTAAAACAGATTTTACCATGTTTTTGCTCAACTACTCTTAGAAGCAAGGAACTAAGCAGTAGTTAGAAATCTGATGGACCTAACTGTAAGAGTATTGACTAATTGTGAAATCGACTACCAACATTCTTTTAAACATTGCCCTCGAATTTTTGTTTTCAGAAGACCTTTATAAAAGTATAAATGCCTCTAGGTCTTCTGATACTTCTAAAGATAAACCCTTGGCTGGGACACATTAGGGTCTTAATTAGCCCCAAGTTCTTCAATAGGGGGCTCTGTTCTTGGGGACTTCAGAGTTTTCCCTGGATTAGCTTAAGTTATTGCCTTTTCTTAAAAAAATGTCTCTGCATCTTGTTACCTTGAACACAAACATAGTGGATAATATTTTACAGGACTTATTTGATCAAAAACTAATTTACCAAACCATCTGAGTGCTTCTGAGCCTTCCAGCTTGCACAGTTCTTTTCTTGTCTTCAACAGTTACCCAGAGATTCTACCTTACTCTCTTGAAGGATTACACAGCTGTTGTTGATACAACTGTGTTTTATCACCAGCCTCAAATTTGCTCAATTCTTCTTGCCAACATTTAATCAACTGTCATTCACAAGGGCAAAAACCACCATGTGCCATGATCACAATGTATCATTAGCTTTGAAATGTAATTTGGAAATACTTTCTTAGATATTAACACCTTGCCTCTAGAATTGCCTTAGGAACTGTAGAGGAGCAAAGATACTAGTTATAGTGTATAGGAATTCAATTTTTCCAGTCAACCTTCATTTCATGAATGGCTTAGAATGCTTTTCAAGGGTCTCTCATGCAAGAGAATGGAGTTGAGGTGCACCAGATAGTACCATCTTTATTTGTTGTAACATCTTTAACTTTCACATTCAAACACAGAAAAGAAATTCTGTCTCAAAAGAAAGCCCCAAGAGCTTGGATAAAAACAAGGAAATTACAAGGAGTAAAGAGAAAAGAAGTGGGACTAAGTACCTTTGAGTACCTACTATGTGCTAGGCACTGTTTGTGCCCCATCTCACTATTGTGCGCAACTCAGTGAGGGGAGTTTCATTCTCCTCATTATGCAGACAAGGATGGCTGAGAGGGATTGTCTAAAGTCACCCCACTAGTAAGAGTTAAAACCCAGATTCCATTCTATTGGGCTCAAAAAAAAAAAAAAAAGAAGTGAGCCTCTTTCACTAAACCATGCTGCTGTGATTCTTTGATTCTTCTCCTCTTCCTCCTCTTCTTCTTCTTCTCCTCCTCTTCCTCTTCCTCCTTCTCCTCCCCCTCCTTCTCCTCCTCTTTCTATTTCTTCTGTAAGTAGGACAGACAACTCAGGTGGGCTCAGTTAAAATCCCTTGGTATAGAGTCACACCTCTTTGGTCTCTCTCTTGCATGTTGTACAGACAGGAAATAGAGGCTGCGCCCCTCTCTGTTAAACAACTGAAGTGTAGGCTTAAGGATAGTTATCCTCATACACTTTGCAGTGGTCTATCTCCTTGACTTCATGCAGGACATATTCCTTTCCATTTCCTAGAACAAGTATGAGAGGGAGACGTGGACATAGAGAGATTGCTTCTCTGTGAATGATATTACCAACTCTTTGTTCCCCCAACCATTAATCAAAGCTGACAAATTGCTCAATTTGAACAGAAGTGGAAAGTGAAAAATTGGAGTCCTTTAATTTAAGACAAAAACCAAGTCGTGTAGCTTTCATTTCACTGTGTAGATTGTCACCATAATGCTTTTACAACAACCTTTGCATAAGTTTACTCAACAATTGCTACAAGCCAATATGCCTTGAAATGAGAAAAGGAACACTAACCACAGTTAATGTACAAAAATATTTATTTTTGGCAAATAGCCATTCCATGGTCAGGTTTGAATAAGCCATGTAAAGTATTATCTACTCCTGATGAGGTTTAATGGATGGAATTTCAGGTGTTGGTGGTGTCCGTGCCTAAAAGAAAGGAAAAAAATACCATCGCACTAAGATTTAATGCCTCTGTTTTCAACCTAATGGGTCAACTAATAGTTATCACTACAGTTAGGGTCTCTTTTCAAGTTTATGTGAATCTTTGCTTTGCAAAAACACAAAAATCTCATTTTCCAGCAAATAGAGCAACTTCTAATATGCTGAGTTTCTAATGACAACAGTTGCCATCAAATAAGTAACAAATAATTTCTTTGAAAACTGGGATTTTCTATTTTGTTATTGACTGATAGGTTTTCCCAGTTCAAGGATATTGGTTATAAATATCTATACAAAGTCTTTATATTAGCTGTTGAAACGAAAACATATATATATGGCTATGGGTATGTTTCTATATTTTATGCTTTGAACTGAGAGAAAGTAAAACCAAGAGTTTTAACTAACAAAGAAAAATTAAGAACTGTTTGGGGATATTTTTAAGTCTCTCTTAAGTGCATAGCTTCATCTGCATCTGGCCTTCTGGACAAAAGTATCTCACACAGACTTTCACTCTGGGTATTTTTTTCCCAGACCTGAAAGGAGTAACCAAACCCTAAATTATCAGGATGCTTGTTATTCAGTTTAGGATTATGCACATGCGTTAATTCTTCTCCTTCAAACAACTGCCCAAATGTTGCTAGTTTTATACATATTAGCTATAAGAGCTGGGCATAAAAACAAGAGAAGGCAAAGGTTAAATTTGTGAATTTGTTATTGATTACCTAAAAATATTTGTTAGTGGAAAAACTAGATTGAAACTATGGAGTAGAAAGGAATTTGGAATAAATTTGAACATTTTTAGTTACCCAGTTTTTCTGCCTCTGACCAACCAAATTTATTATAAAGAAGAAATCAAATATGTAATTTTAAGTTTCTAAGTAAAAATTCAATTACTTTCCAAATTCATAACCCAAACTCATCCAAGCTGGCAGTTAATTACAAAACGCTTTGATTTTGTAGTTTGCCACATATCTGGGTGATTTCCACTGCTCATTACTACCCGTGTCATTGTGTTTATGTCAATTGTATGTTCTACTCACCTTGTGCTCTTCATGAGCTGTGTACATGTTTTGGTATTCATATTTATTATGTTACTGTCTGATACTTTAATATGGACAAATATTTGCTATAACTTTTGACATTACTTTTTATAGCCCTCTTGTTTTTATAGAGGAATGAAAGTTTAGGCTTTAAAAGAAGTAGTGCCTTTCTCATATGGCCAGACATATTTCTTCATGCTACGCTGGTGTTTCATCTTTTTCCATAATTCTCTATTATTACTTATTTTAAATGTTTTTCCTATCATTTTGAAAAACTCAAATGTCTGTTCTCCATTTGAAAGTGTGCCAGAAGTACTCCACCATGTAAATATGTAGAAACAATTACTATAAAAGTGTCAGCATAGTTTACAGCCATGTATTACCTTAATGACTACAAAGATATTTTTTTCAAGTTGTTGGAATTAAGATGTATCTAAAACAATAGTTCAGTTCCTGTAAAAATAATAGAAATGTCTCATGAACATTACATATCTATCCATCAGAAATTCTTTTTACAATTTCATATACAAGCATTTTAAGACCTTTTTGAAATAAATAACGTGAATGAATTAAAATGAGGTGTTGATTTCTGAAATGGTATTTATTGATGGTCTCAATAGCTGCTAATATGCAAGGGTTCTTTTAAATTTTAAAAGGCAGATTAAAAAAAATAAAATCTAGGCACCAAAAACAAGGACACAAACTTTTATTGAGAGCAAGTCAAACACAGTTCCTTATTTAAACTGTTAATAGGTAGATAGAGTCTGATATATTCTGTGTCTTCAAAGGTAGCATTATATGAAGGGTTAAGTTTTATATTGACAGAGAAATAGAGCTGTTATTACTTCCTGTTCACCCAGCATCTAAGGAAAATAAAAAGTCATGTAAGAAATATCAGCATTCTCACAATAAGTCAATTCTCCCTCCTACCAGGTACCAGAGTCCTTCTTCCATTCCTGAACCTTGAAGCACAAAAGCAGTAAACCTTCATGTGTAGTTACCAATTTGTGTTCTTAATGTGTCCCATATGCTTTTCAAATATGTTAAGTATCCCCCATGAGATTTGAACCAGACCCTTGTCTTTCTTAGGTTACAAGAATCAAACAGCCACCCATCACCATTATACTTACAGTCACTAAGCTCTGTGGCCTTAGTGTAAGATGGCAGAATAGGGCAATGGGCACTAATGCCAAATAATAGTTTCAGTGCTCTTCTGCAACTACATTGCCTCATTCATGAGCATTAAGCATTTACTCATTGAACATACCTTGAAATAGTCTTGTTGATAAAATCTTTCATAGTTGGTTAATCATCTGGTAAGAGCACAAAACTAAAAGGGCCAGGGTTACTATATTTTGGAGCCCAATTAGAGCTAGTTGCTTGGCCACATCAAATGACCACAGACCTCCCACCTCACTCAAGTTCCACAGGAATTGGCTGCCTCTGCTGGAATAATTCAAAATACAGGCTCTGTTGATGGTAGGTTAAGAATATGGTCCTGTTCCATGATGGATAACATAATACTGTGCTTTGAAGTTAAGTAGAAAATAGTAGGGGTCACCAGTAATCCAAAAAGAAAATAGCTTGCCCAAGTGAAAAGATTTAGAGGCTTTAAATGAACAGGTAATTGTCCTAGTGCATCAATCTTCTACCTAAATTTGTCAATAAAAGACTGATTTCCCTGTCTTTATTCTGAAAACTTGCATTGTCGAGAATGAAATGCATAGATTCTATAGATTAAGCGTGACAGACTTTTATATGGTCAGGTTGTGAAGTATCTGTTTGAAAGAATACAAGGAAAAAATTCAAAATTGAGTCTCATAAACACTAAATAATAGTATATGATACCATGGAAACATATTATATGATAAAGAATTAAAGAAAGTGCCTTTAGAATGTGTGGGATTTGTTACACATAAATAAGCAATAATCTGAGAAGGGCTAACCCAGGGTTTTTCACAAAATGAAAAATAAATAAACAAAGGGTTGAATAGTACAATGAAGACTGTATTACATTCAGACAATAAGGAATTGTCTTTTTATTTCTAGGGCCAAAAGAAATGTCTTTATCTGTGGTGACAGAAAGCTCAGGGTAATATATATAGAAGCATGAAATGAAAAATTATGGAACTATCTAAGAATATAAATATAGACTCTCCCTTTTCATAAATATTCAATACATTATTTGACACATTGGTTTGAGTGAAGCTTCACAAGCACAATTTTAAGCATCTTGATTTGGGCTGAGGTCCAGTAAATTATATATTCCCAACAACCATCAGAGCTTTCTCACTAAAAATACATGCTCACACTCTACTTTGAAAATATTCTAAGATAATTATTTCCATTTTCATAGTAACTAGTACAGTTATGACTAGAGTTGTCTCAGGTTTCTAAGGAAAGAAAATTATTCTGAGATACTCTTAATAGGAGAAAGTGTAGTAATAGAGAGGGGTATTTTCTTAAAATTGTGCTAAAGCTGTCATTTTCATGTTTAATGACATTAACTGTGCTAGACAAGATTTTATTTTCAGTCTCAGAAATAATCTATCTGATATAACTCTTTAGTCAATTGCCCACCAATCTTCCAGCCCCTCCCTGTGGCAATCTCACAATGGATTTAATTCATCTTGAGAACATAAAGCCAACATTTAGTAAACAGAATTTTCCTGACTGACAATTGCTCAGCCCCTCTAGTGAGAAAATTCAGTGAATGGTAACACCTAGGAAGGCAGCCTATACAGAATTTCACTCTGTAGATGCCAAGAAAAACAACTTAAAATCTGAAGATAATAGGAAAGGCAAAGTATTTTGGAAAGTTTATTGCCAGAGTCTATAAAACCACGTTTTAAAGAAAGAGAAATTTGATACCAGACTTTCTATCACCCTCAGTGTACAGGAAGAAAGACACCAAAAGAAATACATTTCATTTCAAATAGTCCTCTTTCATTTGATGACTACATTTCCCAGCATTGCTACTTTTAAAGTCAAACTGTTTAGTGCTTAGCACACAGGCTAAATTAGTGAGGATTTTAAAAGCAAATATCCAAGAATGAATCTAAAGCTTTTTGATTTGAGGTTACCGGACTGAGTTTTGCCTAGGGTTATTTCCACATTATTCTACAGTGAAACAGAGATTAAGTTTCCACTTCTTTATAGGGGATGACTCAAGGCATACAAAGATGCATCTCAGGAAAATAGAATTAGCTTTTGCTTTAGTGGGCATGAGAACTTCTCAGTTCCAGTTAGTTTATAAATGCATCATAGACTCGAATTCATCAATTCTTTGCTTGGTGTTCCCCTTTCTGATTTTCCGATAGGATATCGTATTGTATCTTGAATAAGCATTTCTGGAAATATCACCCTTCTTCCCGAAGGTTGACTGCTCATCAGGTGTGACAGGTTGGGAACTGGGGCTGCTCAGTGGGGAGTCCTCACTTACATCGCCTTCCTCTTTTAACTGAGAACCCTCTTCATTTTTTTTCTTAAATTCTATCACTCGAACTTCATCTTCATCATCTTTGCAATCATCATCATCATCATTATTAATTTCTTCATCCCAAACCTCTTGCTTAGAATGTAACACATCAACTTGGCTAGGTTTCCGAAATCCTAACCATTCAATTTCCATTGCCTGATGTTGAGTTTTGTTCTTTAGATCCTCATCTTCTCTCTCTCCTAAAGGTTGTTGAGCAATCCTTTCCTTTTGTCTACTTAGTTCTTGGTTACTGCTGCTCGAAGGAATCTTCTCCCACTGATGTCCTGTAGCAAAATCAATTGGTAATTGATATGTGTAGAGATTTCAAAATACCACAGATTCTCCAGATTATATTTCTGGACAATCGTTTTCCACCAAACATTTTATGGGATATTGTTTTGTGGGTTATTAATATGTTTTACACAATAAAACAGGCTACACCATCAAATTAGCTTGGAAAACACTGCATTAAACACAATTAAGTAAGCCTCTTCAGAATTTATCCAAGCCTTTAAAATACGAATGAATATTAGCATCCAGCAACCCAACCTCATTTGACTATGGAACATTTTTGTTGTGGACTACTGTATCTAGTGATACTGGTATTCCCTGAGACACACTTTTAAAAATCCTGTCTAGCCTGTCATGAGTGGATATGTGAATATATTAAAAAATATTTGGACCTAGCTCCTACACACACACACACACACACACACACACACACACACACACACACTCCTCAAGGAAAATTAGAAAAAAGGCTTTCTTCCAACAGTAAAAATAATGAAATAATGACTGACAGTGACTGGTCACACTCAGAGTAGCAAATTCAGTGTTTACCACCATGCTTCTCAGAGTTCTCATGTCCTAAAGTACCGGGTACGGAGGAGGAGCAGGGAACCACAGATGGCCAAGAGTCACGTGCTGGGCTAATGGAGGCATCGAGTCCACCAAAGGACACACTATGTAGCCTAAGATCTGCCACTGATTTCTAGTGAGTCAAGATTTAAAAATCATGTTGAGGTCATATCTACATAGTGTTAGGTTAGCCTATTATTTTAGACATGTCCTTAACCGACAACTAATTAACTTAAGTTGTTTGGTACCATGCAGTGACTTTTAAGAGGCTCATTTAATTCATTGCAAATTTCACTTTTCAAACACATCCTATCAGCATATCCTCAATAATATTTATTGAGCATGAGAAAATGAATTAATAATAAGAGAGTAGAGGTTGTTCTCAGAGCTTTCAGCCCTGAAGGACTTCTGTGGGAAGCTTCAGGCTGCAGTGCACATGACTCAGGGCTGTGTTCACTATTCCCTTTCAACACCATAACAGTCTTTATATAAAGCAAGAGGCACTGTTCCTCTTTGCCCTGCTCCTCCACAATTTCCTATTTTCACTGAAAGATGCTGACAAGTCCATTTCCATCAGAGGTTTTTCATTCTCTTTTCGTTTTGTTTTCCCAACTATAGGAATCAGATTGTAAACTTACACAAAGAGATAGAATTGGAGGTGGTTCCTCACTCCTCATGAGCTGTGCACAGCTCCTATCAGGTCACTGGCATCCAGTCAGTGTTCTTTACATCATAAATAAATACGTATTAGAATGTTTGCTATAATTTTAAGCTTTGTTTTGTTTTCTTCTTTTCCATAAGAACCAAAGAAACTGATCTTTTTGCTCGTATTCGTGACTTGGGCATGGAGTTGTCATGCATGAAATTACTTCTTGACTTTATAATTCTTTCTAAGTATTTTTAACATCTTCCTATTTTTCAACTCAGGAGTATTCTCTTTGGGAACTTTATAGCTGTTTGCCATTGTGAAAATAAAAGACACCCAAATGTGTCCTTCTAACCCTACAGGAAGAACATGTTCCACCGAACACAAAAGGATTCATGCAGGGAAATTTTCACCCTGAGACCATCTACTTTAAAAATCCAGACTGCTTTTATTCTTTATTTAAAGGAAATGAAAGATCATAGAAAACTATTGTCTCCAGTGACTTTCTGACGAGAAATTTGAAAGGGGCTCTAGTTGTAAGGTTGAGATCCCTGCCTCTCAGAATTTGCTTGCTCATTGGCAGTAGAAGGGTTAGGGTGAGAGGTTATTTAGTCCATTTCATGGGGTCTAGGTCTTATAAATTATCTGTGATAATGTAAGAGCTTGACAATGACTATTGCTTACTACATTCTTCTTTGAGTGACTACACAGTGGACCACCATATGTAGTCAGCAGACAGTCTGAGAGGTGTCTGGGCAAAGGGGACAAACCCAGGAAACTGTCAACAACCTTGTCCTCCTAGGCATCTACTATTTTGTGTGATGTTCTAATATTTCAACCAATAATCTCTTCAATGTTTTACTTGTTAAGGTCCTAACCAAGCTAAATCACTTAGGTCTACCAAGCTGACTTCAATTTTGAGATAAGATGTTTATGGCTGCAAGAGAGGATTAATTGATAGATTTTTATCTTCCACTTTATTTTGAAATTGTTTGAATGTAGGTGTCTCCTTAGAAGTCTACAAGATTTTGTGTCTCTTAGACTCTTGAGTTTATTTGAAAAGTAATATAGTCATTTAAAAATCAATGTTCTTTTTCTTCTCCCATTTTTCTGAAAGAACACAATTAAAATTAACTTCATCACCTGGAAGATTTCTTTGACAAGAATTAGGTAACCATTTTGTGCTTACAACAGAGGCCTAGAATTTTCCTATAGATCAAATAAATTTATAAGTTTATTTTAAACAGTATGCCAACGGTAAACTTTTAAGATAAGCCCATTTTTGAAACGTTTACATCTTGCAAGGCGCCTGGCACAGATTTGAAGACACTTAATCGAAAGGAAAGGTTTATTTAGTAGACTAACTTATTAAGACGCAGATATCATATCGTCAGGTCGAAGTGTGCTAATCAGTTATACCAATCCATGCAGTCTCAGTCTTGAAGAGTGTGTAATGCTTTCTAAGGTGGAACCCACAGATAAATCCAGAATCCCTTATCTGCCTATAGCAGCTTTGAGTTTTTGAAAGCATTACCTGGATTGCTTTTTCAATACCACACTCACGTAACATCCCATGCAAAAACTGTCTTCCACATTCCATCAAACAATTTCTGTGTACAAAATGGAAGTTCCTCTTACCTTCTCTGAATGTCATTTCATCAACACTTGTTTCTTGGAGAGAAAGATCTGTGATAGCCTTATGAACAATATAGAGATTCTCTTCTGGTTTTTCTGGGAGGAAAAAACCCCAAAAGATTAATATTTTAACAATTAAGTAGTCTAAGATAAATAAATTACCAATTAAGACTCTAACAAGGTAGATGTCTGATTTTTGTGGTCACTAAAAATAACTATTTCACTCTTCAAACTCATTTCTTCACTGATTCCTTTTATTTATAAGCATAACGATAACCTCTCCTTTAATGTCTATATAAGTTGTACCATGAATTCAGACACTTTCAGGTAGATTTAGAAAGAGAAGTTGAATTTATGAATTCATTCTGACTGAATAATAATGGTGCTGTCCATATAATAATAAATAACAGTAGTTAACATTTAACCAACAGTAATTTTCACAACAACTGTACAAATATCAGAACTATTATTCTGCCTTCTTCTAATGAGAAAACCAAGGCTTCAGGAAGCCAAGAAAGTTGTCTAGGGTCACAGACCTCTCAAATAAATGAGCCTGGATTTGACCCAGGGCAGAGGTTTAGTCCTTACGCTCTGCAGCCCCCGTAGGATAAGGGACTACATTTGGGCAGGGGCAAGGGTGGAAGAATGTGCAGCTTATTCCTGTCATAACAGTTCATCCAAAGATTCCTGAGTGAGTTTACAAATCAAATCAAGCAAATTATAGAAAAGGAAAATGCTTTACCTTTTAGAATCTTCTCATCCATGGACGAGTTCAGCAGTATGTTCTCTTGTAATTTTGCACTTTTCTCCTGATTTCCTTCCGTGGGTTCCTCTTCAAGACTAGATTCTACCCTGCAGTATGGTGGGGTGCCACCCATATCACTGGCTTCTTCCGTGATTTTAGTGATTTTTTGTTGACCGTTTTCAGGGGGTGTATCCCCATTACACTCAACCTGACTGAATGTCACTGGAACGTCTGTCATGATGTACAGTTGAGTCCGACTTGGAGAGAGCTTTGGGGAAGATCCTTGATAAGTTCTCTTGCCTTCAAATCCAGCTCTTACTCTAAGGACACAAATGATTTCCTTTAGTGCATAATAACAAGCTTCTTTTCCTGAAGGTGTGCAGACAGAGCATAGCACAAAAGTAATAGAATTTGTCAGATTTGCCACCAACCCATGAGCAAGAATCTGGCCAATCACCACCTTCTTTGTTGCTCCGCAGTCCCACTTGCAGAATTAATGGCAGCCTTTTGATTTACATAAACAAACAATCCGAGGCAATCAGCCTTTTGTGTTGGCATGTACAGGGGGACTTTCAGCTTGTCAGTCCCCCTCTGGGAACAGAGATTTTTGTCCCTTTTCATAATGGCCCTTTGTCATTTTCCTTGTAACAGGAGCCACAATTGTTCCACAGCTTTAATCCAGAGAGAATGACCACCTTGAGGCATATTAGTTCTGTGTAACCAGCTTAACATTTCCAAACAGATTTTGTTCAAGTACAACCTCAGCTATTTTGTAAAGGACAATGGCTTCGTTTCTTATTTATTAAAGAATAAAAACAGCTTATCAAAAACCTGTAAACAGGACAACTTTATTGTAAGTGGCTCTGGCAGCAGATTCCATGGTATGCTTTCGGGAGCCCAGAGAAGTAGATCTAAGAAAATACAAGCATAAATTCTGCCGTCTTGCTAATACCAAAAATTTTACATTTCAGTGATTTATTTGGTCTATAGCTTCTTATCCTCTAGTTTATTCATGTCTCTTGTAGCTCAAACCATCCTGTAAAACCCTAGTATAATTGCCTCCATGAAATCTTCCCTTCCTACAATCAGAATTATTTTCAATATTCCCTACTGTGGTTTCATGGTGCTGGTAAAATTATAAGGCACCAACACTGTCTGCCTTTGGGGGAAACAGGTGATTATATAAAACATCTGCCACCTACCATTCCTTCCTTCTTAAAGTAAGACATTAAATCTTTTTCTTTGTTGAATCTCATCCAGTGCAAAATGATGCCAGAGCCTTTGCCCATGCTGCTCCCTCAGCTTGGAACGCCCTTCTCTTCCTCAAGACCAAACCCCTGGCCTAACCAGCTCCTCTGAAATACCATTTCTTTAAGGACACTTTCCCTGACCCACAGGATTAGGATGGGACTCCTGTTACACATTATCTTTGTCCTTCAGAGTGCTCTTCACAGTTGTGATTAAATAAGTAATTGCACAATTATGTGCATAATGTCTCTCACCAACTAGAATCTAAGCCTTATCTGGGCAGGGACCACGGTTAACTTACTTACATGTGTCCCCAGCATGTAGCATCTGCCTTGAAATAAGTAGGTACTGAATAGAGAAAAAAAAATTACTGTTGAATAAATGAATAGATGTTACTCCCTAGAGAATACATTTAAGATCTTTCCTAAAGGGAAGAAGAATAGAGGTTTGAGAGTAATTGCACATTTATCACCTTTAAAACTGTGTCGAGGGCTGAATGCATTAGGGTCTATATCAGGGCCGACAAATACAAGGCACTCTGCTCTCATCCCCTTTCCCCATATACTTGGAGGATATCTCTATGATCCTAGAATTCTCTCCCTTGTCATCACTGACTCTTCTCTACCCAACACACTGATTATTTGTTTGTTTGTTTCTGCACAGGAGGAAAATTAACTTTCCCTCTACCTTCTTCTGAGTTCTTGTCTGAGATCCCTGTAATAAAAGATAGATTAACAAGAGAAAAGGGAACAGATGTTTATTAATATGTTGTTAAAAAGTAAATTGAGGCATATTAAAAATTTTAAGAGGTTTTTTTGAGCAAAAATCGATTCTAACTGGATAATGTTAAACCGGAAGTGGCTAGGAGCCCTATAGGGGACAGGAAACGGGGAGACTTTTATAGAGAAAAGGCAGAAGCAAAGTAAGGAAATTATTGATTGACTACAGCTTAAAACCTAGTTGGCTGTTTGTGATTGGTTGTCCTTAGCATTTTGATTTTGTAAGCGTGAGGAATATATAGGCTTTTATTTTGGTTTGCTTATGTAGGCCACCAGACACTAGAACCACATTAGTCCAATGGCCTCCTTGTCTAATTAATTTAACAAATATGCCTCATGTATAATATATATGGGAGAGACCCAGGGAAACCTAGTAACTCCCTAAGATGGCCTAAGCCACTCCCGTAAATATCATCTCCAGCTAAAGACAAAAGAGAAAGGTGTGTGCTGGGGGTGGAACAGAAGAGGCCAATTAGAGGTTTCCAGGAAAAGCACAGTAAACAAGGGTGTGGTATGTTATGCAGATTTAAGTGGCTGCCTTCTCCATTGACAAGATTCTGTTATGCTTTAGAGCATCCTTCTCTTCCTGGTACAGAGAGCGAGACACTCTTACAAAGGGAGATCTCCTTTATAAGTGCCAATTTCCCTTACAAAAGATAACTTTCTATTTTCTGAGCTTCTCCAGTGTCTGCAGTTTCTCAACAATAATTAGCTCAAAATAATCCTTATGCCAAAGAGACATATTTTGGAGTGGCATATCCTAATGCTCTTCATTTGTTTGTTTTTATTTGTTTTTTTTACAAACTTTCATATAGGATTTATTATACGTCAGGCACTGTTCAAATGCTTCACAAATAGTAACACATTTGATCTTCAAAACAGCAGTGTAAGGAAGGTGCTATTATTAGCCTCATTTTGCAGAATAGAAAAATTAAACACAGAGAGATTAAGAAACTTGCTGAAGGTCACACAGCTAGTAAACCTACTGTTGAGAGTTTGCAGTTTAGATGAAGCCAAGAGCCATCTGGTCGGGGTGCTAATGTTTCCTTGGGCCAGAGAACCCACTGGGCTCTAGCCTGATGAATTAACCGCCTAGGCAGCAGAAGTAGCTCTAGCCAGGAAAGGGCAACAGAAGGCCTGAGGTGTCATCAAGGCCTTCCCAAGACAGACACCCCAGCTGCTGAGGACAGGGTTGGGAGGGTCAGGGAGTTTCCTTCCCATCAGAAATAACAGAGCTATTCTCTTAATTCAAAAATCAGAAGCTGGAGCTTCAGGGCCAGGTCGGTCCACCCCCACTAACTTAGAGTTAGAACAGCCCAAGATCTAGGGCAAGAAGAAAATATTGGGGGAATCAGATGGGAGGATGCAGAGACTAACATCAAAGCTAGGAAAGTATGGGGACATACTAGATTGTGAGATCCAGAAGGGCAGGAAATAGTACTAATTCAACCGAATGCCCAGCAATAAACATAAAAATGTAGAAGCGCTCACATTAGCTTTGAAATCCTGTCTCCAACATCTGTCAGTTCCCTTAAGACTGCCAAGCACTTCAGGGACACAGCAAAGTTTTATTTCCCTCTCTTACTCTTAGATTGCTATGACCATATAGCAACTTGCAACTTGTACCTATAGCTTAGTTTTTATGGGGATTAAAATTTGGGGGTGGGGGGAGTATTATCTTTTTTCTAATGCCTTGCTTTGACATTTTTCTTTTTGGCATTAGAATTATTTCAGCTTTAGAAATATAGAAAAATGATCCAGACTTCTATCAGCCTCGGCTAACCAGTGTGTTCACTTCTATAAAAAGCCAGGTAAAATGTTTTGTAACGTGTATAAGTGTTCCTACAAGTAGACGGCAACACAAAAACCATTTAGCTCCAAGATGAGTCTAACAACCAAATAAAACACAGGGTATTTTATCGATTAAGAGGTATGTTGTCACACATTGACTGTAACAACCTACGATTTGTAAAGTGTGTTTGAATTTGCATTAAGGATCCTCAATTCAAAATACCATTGCATAATCTTCGCTGCATGAAATATGACTTTTTTTAAAGAGAATTTACTGGAGTATTTATCTTTTTTCCCTAGTTATTATTCTAAATGGTAAAGGATGTCATATAAATATAACCATTCTGAAATCTGTAACAAAATACGATAATGAAAGAACCTTCACATGGGAACTTAAAAAGTATCAAAATTACATTATGCAAATACCCACATTTCACTTGTCAAATGCCAAATGATTAATGTTAAGGCTATATTAGGTCCAGCTAAGGAGCCAGGATAACCTGATTTGGTTCACTTAAGGAACTAACATTCCAAATTGACGGGACAGCCCAGCTAAAGTGAACTGTTACAGAAATACAAAATACTATAACATCATAAAATCAATCAGTAATCATATATCTCACTTCGAAAAACAATAATTGCCTACCACCTTGCATAAATTAGATTAAGCTGATTATCTTATGCCATCTTCGTACCTTGTGTTTATATTTAAGCCTCCCTTGAAGCAATAGCTGTCATTTGGGCAATATAAGGTCTTGAAGCAAAGGATGGTGTCTTCCAGGCAGCCAGTAGTGAAGTCTGTGGGTAACACTTGAGGTTTAAGAATTTAATGTAACAAAATTTATAAATTTCAACTGTTTTTTACTAAAAGCTTCCAGTCTTGGAGATGGGACCGGTTGGAAGGGGATTGTTAGTTATCTCTCTAAGACAAAGTCTTTCTTATACCCCAGGAAAGATACATGTCTTTGCAGCCGTAGAGTCTGGGGCCTAGCTTCCCAGTGAGTCACTGTTTACCATATTTTAAAAAGTACTGGAAGAAACAGGCTAGGAATTTGGTGAGTATTAGAGGAGAGTGTAGCCCTGAACAAAGAAGCCACAACGTGAATTCCTGTGGCCAAGGCAGGCAGGTGGGAGTGAGAGCACCAACCAAGAATTAAGAGGCCCCCCCCTCAAATAAAGGGCAAATGAGCATTATCATCAGCGACCCCTATAATGATCAAGAGGATGGGCTCGGTCATCAGACGACCTGGCATGAAATCTTGCTCTGCTGTTTTGTGACCCTGAGCCAGCGTACAAATCAGGCATGTTTGGGTTGCAGATTACAGAAACTCAACTCAAAAAATCTTAAACTCTGGATTTAACAGATCATTTCACTAGGAAGTCCAGAATTGGCTTTGTACTTGTTTGGATCCGAGGATTTAAACAATGTCACAGGTAACCTTTCTCTCTCCGTTCCAAGGACGGTGACAATTAGGACGTATTTGGGTGAAACTTTTTTCTAGGTTCCATAAGATTTCCAGCTGAGTGTGATAGGCTAGATGATGACCACCCCGCAAAGGTGCCCAAGCCCTAATTCCCATACCCTGTGAATCATTACCTTACAGGGTAAAAGGGACTTTGCAGACCTGATTAAATTAAGGATTTTGAGATAAGGAGATTATTCTGGGTTATCAGATTGAATCCAATGTAATAATCACAAGGGCCCTGTAAAAAAAGAGGTAAGAAAGTAAAATGCGATGTCACAGGAGATGTCACAGGAAAGCAAGAGGTTGGAGTCATACAAGGAAGGGATCGTGAGGTAAGAAACATGAATAGTCTCTAAAAGCTGAAAAGGGCAAGGAAATGGAATACAAAGCCTCTGAATGGAATACAACCCTGCCAGCACCTTGATTTTAGACTTCCAACATCCAGAACTGAAAGAGAATAAATTTGTGCTGCTTTAAGCTATTAAATTTGTGACAATTTGTTACAGCAGTAATAAGAAACTAATACACTGAGTTTCTTGTTTCTCTGCTTTCATTTTCATTGACTGGCTAGGGGCAGAAAATTCAGCTTTTCCAACTATTTGTGGGATATATATTTTTGAATCTTAATCATCTTGGATTGCTTCCTACTGGCCAAAAAGACCTCTCATACTCTCATAATAAGGTTTTATTTTCTTCTCGCTCATCTGTCCATCAGTACAGGTTTGACTGAAATCTGTACCAGTTTGCTAAAAACTATAAGAAAATTACAAGCTCTCAAGCATCCTGATATTTTTCTATCAAGTCTCCTGAAATTCAATCTTTAGTAGGAAAAGGTCCTAATCAAGATTTGAGGGGACAGTTTAGAGCAATGGTGGTCAGTTTCACAATCAGGAATGAGAGAATTCTCATTTCTTTTCATCACCCCTAGTTATCCAATCCCACATTTTAAGGTCTATAATCTACCTTTCACTCTTGATGTCCATTTCTTTGACATATAATGTTTCACTGGTTGAAAATGAAAGAGAGTCAATTCAAAACAAATTCCACAGAAAGAATTATTCTGGCTTCCGGAAAGTTTTGTTTCTCTCCCTCTCTCTATTTCTCTCTCTCTCTCTCTCTTATTGTTCTACTTTCCTCTATACTGGCTTGTTTCTCAGGTAAATTCTCCCAAGGTCATAGCAAATATTTCTCCGGCAACCCTAAGTTTACATTACCAAGATAATTATTAGTATGAAACAGGAGCATTTCTTTCCCATTAATTCCAGCCCAAGTCCCTGGGATGGCCTTCATTGGGCCACTTTGGGATATGGGTTAACTCCTGAGCCAGTTGTTGTGACTTGGGGGATAGAATCCTCCAGTTGCCAGGCCTGGGACAGGTGTCCACTCCTGAGCAGAAAAATGGGCAAAGACAATGAGAGAGACTGTAGGACAAACAAACAAACAAAAACCAGACACTAGCAGATGCCTACCTTTTGAAGAGATTCAGATGTCCCATCAGTAAAAGATAGATTCTAATATAATATTCCTCCTAGAATTGTAAAAACTAAATGAGTTAATCCAGGGAAACTGTTTAGCACCATGTGGCATAATAGATATTCATTCATACTTTTTTTTTATCGTTTTATTGTTACTTAGTTATGTTACTATTATTATGACTGCTAGCCATGTAGCTTTGGAAAAGTCACTTAACCTACCTGAGCCCATTCCTTCATATTAATAAGAATGGTAACACATCCCTTGTCGTGTAACAATAAAAAGCAAGTTAATATGTATAAGATGCCAGGCACAAGGTTGGCACATAGGAGAGAACCATGAAGAGGAGATACTATTTTTATTGTTATCTGAGAAAGAAGGAACAGGACCACACCTATCTTATCTACATATGCATAGATTTTTTTTAACAAACCAAACGCTGAAATTTGACTTCTGAGATAGGTATCATTATATCACGGAAAGGCTCTTTTTCACTCAGTAGGACGCAATGTGTGGGCTGCTCCCGAGACTGACACACATACATGGAATTTAGATCTAATGTAGCTTCAGTCTTGTCCCTTGCTGTAGTCCCTGGGAAAACTTCAGTCATTGACACACTTTAGAATGACTTGTTGTAGAGGGTCATTGCAAACAATGGCGGCATCTGTTCCATCTAATAACACACACCTGGGTGAGTACCATGGTTTCATCCCTCCTATCTTGAATTGGGATTAGTGTGTGGGCACCAGCCTGTGGCCACTACAAATACCCCAGTGCATTGGCTTGGTGGAAACTGATCCTAAAAATCTACAGAAACTGATCCTAAAAATGTATGAAATAACAGGTGACAATGAAAACCTTGACCCCTAGATCTCTCTTACACATCGATCCTTGCAGTAGAAAATGAATTAAGTTTGGGACCCTTGCAGAGCAATCGCACAGGTAAGGAAGGGGAAACCCCATGGAATGAAATCATTTCACTCTCTTGGCCATAATTTTAAGAGTATACTCTCCTAGATGCACGAAGGAGTGTCCCCAATGAGCTGGGCTCTCGAGAGCTTTTAGCCAGGCAATTATAATAATCCTGTCTTACTTACAGTGGGATTTTTCTTGATGCACTTTAATGGAAAGAATGGTTTCTTTATTCACGGACACTCCATATATGTTAGTTAGATAATAAAAGGAATTTGTGCAGGTGTTTATAAAACCGCAGAAAGAAAATTTTTAACTGCATACACACTCTTTGGTAGTTTGAAAGCATTTTCTCATCCTCCTGGGGAAGCAGAGCTGTATGAAAGTCATATCACTGTCGGCAGCATCCCTCCTGAACTATTTTGAATGTCACTAGGAGTTTAAGGTAACATGTTGTTTTTCAGAGGAGAAAGGCAACAAAATAATTAAACACATTTTTCCTTCAGGAAAAAAAAAAAAGAAAAAACAAGTCATCTCTGCTTTTGTACAAAGGTGATATGATGTGACCATGAACAAATATAATCTCCTCAAAGATGCCTCTGGTAATTTAGCTCAGAGGACTGTTTCAGGGTAAGCAGGGAAAATTCACACACTATCAATGAGTGAAATACATCTGCAGAGAGATTAGAATTTCTTGTAAATCCTTTATGTTGAATCCAAATGAGGAACACTGGACAGCTGTGCAGATTCTTCTGACCTTTAGATGAGGAGAGCGATGATTTGAAAGCTCTATTTATTGATTAGCTTATTCACCCCCCTGCACCCCGAAACTTGAAGCCAAACAGGAAATGCACTTCAGAAACCATCTGGGGACTTCCCTGGTGGCACAGTGGTTAAGAATCCGCCTGCCAATGCAGGCGACACGGGTTCGAGCCCTGTTCTGGGAAGATCTCACATGCCATGGAGCAACTAAGCCCACGCGCCATAACTACCACAGCCTGCGCTCCTAGAGCACACGAGCCACAGCTACTGAGCCTGCGCGCCTAGAGCCGGTGCTCCGCAACAAGAGAAGCCACTGCAATGAGAAGCCCACGCACCACAATGAAGAGTAGCCCCCGCTCGCCGCAACTAGAGAAAGCCCGCGTGCAGCAACAAAGACCCGACAACGAAGACCCAAGACAGCCAAAAATAAATAAATAAATAAATAAATAAATAAATAAAATAAAATAAAAAGAAGCCATCTGACTCGGAGAAATGTAGGAGAACAGCACACTCGCTCTGTGGGGTCTGCACAGCAAGGTAAATGTAGGCTCTGGGAATTGTTGATGTGGACCATAGTAATAGTCTTCTAACTGGTCACCCACCTCCAGTCTTCAATTCTCTGTCTCCCAACTCCAAATGATAATATTGTAAATTCCAAGTACATTACGTGCTTCACAGCAAATGTTCATTCACACACAGAGAAACTCAGTTTTTGCCCATTGCTCCACTGTTTGCCATATTCAGTACCAGTTCCTTGTAACACAATACAGCTACTTTTCAGATTGATCACCCCAAATTGCCCCGTTCTTGTTTCTACCCTTGCCACAGAGAAGTATTCTGTGTTACCACACGTGACTCCCATTTCCATGTCTTGGAGTATTCTTTCCCCCATGTCTGGAACTTTCAGAATTTCAGAACATCTGGAGAATGCCTACTTCATGGAGTTTTTGAGATTAAATTACGTGACAAAATATATGTGGATCACTCGGTACAGTGCTTGATACGTAGTGAGAGCCGAATAATAACAACAATGCTATTTATTAATATCTTGTTGGATCCTTGCAGGCTTTGCGTGATTTGTTTTTGTACTTCTATAGGGGCAAGCACACCACCTAGTTCGTAGTCTATGTTATATACACAAGATTTGAGTTGGCAGTAGAGGTTTCTGGCATTAGAATGTGACAGTAAAATTCATTTGAATATATCTCGGATCCCTTTTTTGTCCTTCTTTTACAAATCTGTTTTTATCTATTTAAATTAAGTATTAGGGATTCAGGATCTATGGGTTGGGTTTTCCACGGTGTAGGTTTGTGGTATGGCTTTGGAAGACGCCACCTACTGGCAAACAGGCAGAGTTTAAGTTAGAAAGTGAAATAAGAGCAGCTGTGGTGCCACAGAAGACTGTGTTCAGTGTTCTGATCTTCACCCTCCTGGTTGCTCACTGGACAGAACCTCTCAGGAAAATACTCATTGGCTAATACAGTCTTCATGTAGAGAGTTTTAAAAGTCAGCTGTCACTGATTTGGAGGTGAATATTCTGGGTCTGATCTCCCAGAGCAGAAAGCCTCCACAGACGAGGAGCATGTGATCAGACAGGATGTGACGTGCTTGACATGTTTAGGAGCCCTAGATTCTGGCCCGGGAGACCCCACCCTATCCCTCAATGTGCCCCTTCACCAGTAGCTCTTGGGCAAATCCTTTAACCCAGGAAAGCCACAATTCCTGATCTGAAAAACTAAGATCATGCACCTGCCCTCAGAGGCCTCTGATGAGGGTTTAATGAGATCCTATCCAGAGATCTCAGTGGCTGGTGTCTAATATATGCTCTAGAAATGGACCTGTTGCTGTGATTAAGCAAAAGAGGCTATGCCTGCATTACTCAGTCATCTTCAACATTCAGTTTGCCTCAGAATATTCTGGACACCTCCTTTAAAATCTAGGTTTCTAGACTGTACTCCCAGATATTCTGACTTGGTTGAAGCCCAGAACATGCACTATAAACAAGCACCTGGGTGATTCTGGTACACATTCTAATAAGCAACACTACACTTTCTTACCTCCAACACACACTTAAACAAGGAAAAATAAAAGGCAGTAACTCTTGGAGGACAATTTTTTTTTTTCATTATTCGTATTACTTAAGAACTTAAAGACTGAATAAATAAATTTCTGGAATAACAATAATAATTTAAAAATAAAAGTAGTAATAATAATAACCAACATGGGCTAGCACTTATTACATACCATGATTGGTCAATGAGCTCTCAAAACAATAGCCCTTTAATCTTCACAACAATCTTTGAGATAAGTATTCTGGTTGTCGCCATTTTACAGAAGAGGAAACCTAGGCACCATCTGTTCATCTATCTAGTAAGGGACAGAGCCAGGAGCCAGAATCTAAACCAAGAAAGTCTGGCTCAGAGCCTATGTTCTTAAACACAATCCACCCTTTATAAAAATATAGCACTATTCACGACCGAACCAAACCACAGGGACTAAACAGCTATTAGTCAAATAAGGGACCAAATTTCCTGTAGAGCTTTTCTATTTAATAGAAACCCCAGGGGAACAGGTAACTAATAGTATAGACACAGGTCACCTTTTAATGCATTCCACCTTCCCATGTTTGATTTTTAAAAATTTTTTTCTAATAGGTTGGTCTTCACTTCTTATACTTCACAATATCCCAATGTTGAATTCCCATGGTTAATAATATTCTTTAGTCTGGTGTTCATGGATGGACTTGCAACTTTATACTTGTTTGCAGTTTTAATTTTAAAAAATGAGCTGCCTAATAAAACCAATACATCCTCAATAAAAGTCAAGGTTCAGAAAGACTAAAGGGATGGAGAAGTCCTAGCAACCTCTGTGAAAGGCTGGTTTTGAGGGAAAGAGCTAATGTGTACCTAAAAGCCTAAAGGTTATACTTAGTTTTTACTATCTACAGTAAGAAACATAATTTAAAGGGTAACGTCTCCCAGGCTATGTTCTCAAGAGATGCTATGGCTGACAATAAAATTCATGCCTGAGGCTCACTTTTGCAACAAATTTTAAGGAACAACTTGCCACTTCTTCCATCCAAAATCCTGAGAGAGAAGAAAAAAATGAGTAAGAGAATGACAGGGCTCAGAACTCATAGTCATCCTTAAGGGGAAATTCGTGGAAATTAAACAGTGATTTGCTTCCTTTCTCATTTCTAATCCCTCACACTCTGTGCATAGGCTTTTGGATAATCAGAATATGTGTATAGACGGAGCATTCCAGTGTTCACAGTCTTTCACAGTCATTCATATGATATGAGTGAAGCAAATCATTTCAGGCTGAGTCCGGTGAGGAGCTTTTTAAAGACAATGTTGGCAGCCCAGGATCGCAGCCATCTTGTCACTGACTTGACGTGAACTCAGAGCACCTAAGGGCGAGCCAGGACGTGTGTCTTTGCATCGCAGAGAACTAGTGCAATGCCACCAAGGATGCACTTCATAAATGTTTAGTTAAACGAATAAACAAAGTATCTTACCCAACCCACTCCATTTATAGATGAAAAACTCAAACCTCATGGGAGTGGAAAGTTTCATGAAGCAGAAGTTAAGGCATAAAGAGAGGCAAAAGAGCCAGGCAGATAAAAGAGACCATCTTTCTGCCAATTACCTTCCTTTTTCCCAGCTCTACCTCTTTTCTCTGTATATCTCTGAATCTTTCTTATCCTCTCTTGGTTCCTTGTTCACTAAATTAATTGACATTAATATGTAACTAAAATATATGGTTAATGTATTGAATTAAGAAAACTTGAAATATTTAAAAAAGCTTCTTAAAAATGAGCTGAACTAATTTAGGTTTGAGTTGCTGTGTACATCTCTATGATATGTACACTCTGCATTTATTTGTCTCTCTTTGGGTTAGTAGCCCTCAGGGGTAAAGAGGTTTATCGTACCAGCAGCTTATCTTTCTAGTTAACTCATGTAGTTCTCTGCTCTCATTTTATTTTCAAGGCTAAAGAGGGGAATAAACTTGACATAATGTATATAAGTAACTCACAGAAATAACAGAATTACCACTGAGACTCCTGCCTCTTGATCATAGAATCAAAGATGCTCAGGGATGAAGGGATCTTCGAGTTGAATCTATGACACCAACTGTTCAATAGTTGAATCCCTTCCACAACACCCATTCCAGGCACTTGACTATTCTCTTTTCGAATATCGTTAAATAAAGGAGAATTCAGCACTTCATGAAGGCAGCCATGCTTGAACTGCTCTGAGTTCTGAAAACTTATCCCTGTGTGGAGGTGAACTTTCATGCCCTAAAGCTTTCACACATCAATTGTGCTTGATTGAACCCTCTGGAACCACCCAGAACAAGTCTAGTCTGTCTTCCACCTGACACTCTTCAGATATTTGAAGACAGCTTTCATGCCCGCCCCCATCACCCAAGTCTTCCTTTTTCTGGAATTAACTTCTCTGGTTCATCATATAACATTGTATTGAGTAGCTTTACACTATCAAACGTTCTTACCTGAACATACTCATATGCTATGTACAGGGCTGACAGGGGTCAGATATATACTAATATAGACACACTGTGTATTAAAATAGTTTCACTATAATTGATAAAAAGTCATGGTTCTAAATCTCTCCCTGAGTGTCCACCACTGCCTTTGCCCATCACCTGGCACCCTCCTGACATCGGCATGACCAATAATCAAGGGTTGTTCCTAGACCAATGTATTGATTAGTAAAAGACTAAATCATATTAGTGGCTAGATGTTCTAAATATGACCTATTCCTAAGTATCTTTTTCAAGGTAATGGCTGGAAATTAAAAAAAAAAAAAAACTTGAAGGAAACTTTCAACATTTACTCAGAGCTTCTTATGTGCCCAGCAATATGACAAGCGTTTTCAAACATTATTCTCATCTAACTGTCATAGAAAGACTGTGAAGTAATCATTATTACTCCTATTCTAGAAAAGAGAACACTAAGATCCTTGGAGGTCACATATCTTACCCAGTGTTTCACAACTATTAAATGCCAGAGCCAGAATTCAAAAACAGATCAATGGTCAAATAAATTTGGCAGATGCTACAGGTTCTTTATCCTCATGGAAAATCCTGATGAACTTGAGCACATTAAAGATTCTAAAAAGTTCTTTAATAAAGAAAGTAGTTTAACCCAATGCATTTGAGGTTTTACTCTTATTTAATACCCATAAGCACTTAGCCGAACCAATGCTTTAATTACTTTGGAAGCTGAGTCTCACTGTTGATTCATGGCAATCTAAATGATGACTAAAGCCCCAGATCTTCTTCATGGATGTCATTGTTAAAGATCAGCTCTCCTTTCCTATCCTTGAAAAATGTGTTTTGAACTCAGGGGCAGAAACTTAAGTCTATCTCTTTTATATTACCTTTGGTTAAATTCATGCTTTTTTCCAGCTTGTCGATATCACAACTCTGCCATCTTATGTAGTTACTGTTGCTTTTGTTTTCATTCATCCTCACACTGACCACATTCTCTACATCTTCACTTAGACTGGGAATTATAAATGTTAAACATAGAAGAATTGAGGACTTTCAGTTTCAGATCTAACATGTAATGAGGTCAGAAGTCATCACCTCCATCCTTATAATTAAAAATCTGGATAAACTAAAAATCACTGACTTTTCTTGGACCTATCAGAGAACTGAGGTTTCAGGGCAAAACATTACCTCCAAATCT
This sequence comes from Balaenoptera musculus, assembly GCF_009873245.2. NCBI lineage: Eukaryota > Metazoa > Chordata > Mammalia > Artiodactyla > Balaenopteridae > Balaenoptera > Balaenoptera musculus. The sequence goes on from NC_045791.1 coordinate 39,889,249, forward strand.
CAAGGGTTCATCCAGACAGACACAGTTGATACCTGCTTACTTAGAGCAGAAGATACTGGAGCCATAAACTGTTAGACACACTCACACAATAACTTTGACAATTTGCTAGAAACTGAGTGAGGACTCGTGTGAGAGGAGAAATTCCTGGGGGCCACACTCCTCAGGGGTTCCCTCACATATTTATGGGCTTTACGTCCAGAAACCCAGCCAGGTTCTCATGGTGAAGATCTGAGAAAGATCTTCTACTGGCTCTGGCAGAAAAAAGGGAAGAATAATAATTGTGAAATATACCCCAGAGTCTTCTTCATAACAAAGGCCTAACCTCCCTGGGGAAAGACTTTCCCTGAGCATTAGTCCAGCTGGAGGAGGGCATTCCTCCCTCTCCAGCCCCGTCTAGTCTCCCTGTCTCACCTAAGGGAGAAATTAAAAAGCTATGCTAGTGCAGAAATACTTGTGAAGGTGAAAGCTCAGAGACACTGACCCCAAAAGGACTGAGACTTAATCATAAAATTATTGAATGTTTCTGCTCCCCCTACCTTTCCACCACAGCAATGGGGCTCCAGTATAATAGTGGGTTGCCAGTGAAGGAGCTTCAAGACATAGATTCTTTCTGAGGAAAAGTAAATAGGGAAGCCCAAAGGCAAGAGGAGAGACACAATTAAGGAAGAATTTGAAGTCTTTGACACCTAACACTATAGTGAACACTAAACACAGCCCAACTACTAGCCATATTAACATAAATCCTCACACTAAAACCCTATTACCTATTTACCTGTCTCACTTTCAACCAAAGATTACTAGGCATGCCAAAAGGAAAAACCAAAAACAAAAAAACACACTCTAAAGAGAAAATCAGTCATCAGAACCAGACTCAGATATGCCAGATCAGTCTGGTAATTTATAATATAATAACTATGATTAGTGTGTTAAGATCTTTAATGAAAAAAGTAGGCAACATGCAAGAACAGATAAGTGATGCAAGCAGAGAGATGAAAACTCTAAAAAAGAATCAAAAGAAAATATTCCAAATAAAAAACACTGTAATTTATGGAGAACTATACAGAGGTACCTTTAAAAAACTAAAAATAGAGCTACCATATGTTCCTGCAATCCTATTCCTGGGCATATATCTGCAGAAAACGATAATTCAAAAATTTCCATGCACCCCAATGTTCATTGCAGCACTATTTACAATAGCCAAGACATGGAGGAAACCTAAATGTCTGCTGACAGATGAGCAGATAAAGAAGATGTGGTATATATATACAATGGAATATTACTCAGGCATAAAAAAGAAGGAAATAATGCCATGTGCAGCAACATGGATGGACCTACAGATTATCATAATAAGTGAAGTAAACCAGACAAAGAAAAATGTCATATGATATCGCTTATATATAGAATCTAAAAAAAAAAAAAGACACAAATGAACTTATATACAAAACAAAAATAGGCCCACAGACATAGAAAACAAACTTATGGTTACCAAAAGGGAAAGAAGGGAGAAGGATAAATTAGGTGTTTGAGATTAACATTTACATACTACTATACATAAAATAGATAACCAACAGGGACCTACTGTGTAGCACAGGGAGCTATAGTCAATATTTTGTAATAACCTATAAAGGAAAAGGTTGTCTTTTTCAGATTGAAAAAAACACAGATATATATATGTACACACACACACACACACATATATATATATATAACTGAATCACTTTGCTGTACACCTGAAACTAACACAACATTGTAAATCAACTATACTTCAATTAAAAATAAATAGGTCAATAGCAACTTCCAAAAACTGAAATGCAAAGAGAAAAATAATGAGAAAAAAATTAACAGAACATCTAAGACCCATAGGGCAATTTCAAAAGGTCTAACATATAATTGGAATACCAGGATAAAAAAGAGAGAATGAAACAGAAGAAATATTTGAAGTATAAAGGCCAAGAACTTTCCAAAATTAATGTCAGACACCAAACCACAGATCCGGGAAGATCAGAGAATACCAAGCAGGTTAAATAAGAAACACAAAACAAAAAACTAACCATATCATATTCCAACTGCAGAAAACCAAACACAAAAAAGAAAAATCATGAAAGAAGCCAGAAGGAAAAAATCATTCTACCTATAGAGGAACAAGAATAAGAATCACCAGAGACTTCTCATCAGAAACCATGCAAGCAAGAAGAGAGTAGAGTGAAATAGAGTGTTAAAAGAAAAAAGTCCACTCACCTAGAATTCTATATCCTGTGAAATTATCCTTCAAAAATGAAAGAGAAATACTTTTCTCAGACAAAAACTGAGGGAATTCATCACCAACAGACCTATCCTGCAAGAAATGTTAAATGTGGAAGAATCCTGGGAAGCAGCATTTAGAAATTCCTCTTTGGATAACATCATTCTGTTAAGCAGCCCTTGTTCAGACACATGTGAACCATTTTCCAACAGGATATTTATAATTGCATTAAATCTATTCTTCATCCTTTCTCCAGAAACTTTATGAAGGAACTTCCAATATGCCTGTGGAAGATCAAATACACTCATACAACAGGCAATATTTCTTGCTAAAAGATGAAATGAAGTTATTCTGTCATGAAGTGATCTTAGTGAACTCTTGCTGGACTTTCTTCTTGGTTTTTCTGAATCCTCTCTTTAATAATTCATTCTGGAACCTTGCCCAATATTAATTTAAAGCTCACTAATCTGGAATGTCAGAATATACTCTTTTTTGTTCCTCTTTTTAAAATGTGAATCTAAATTTGCATTATCGTATCTTCAAATTTTCCTTTATCCTTCTAATTTCTTTACATATCATTGTCCTCATGTGCACCCTGGGAAACTGTACTCCTGATTTGCCACAGCAGGAAACTTGAACACATTTTTAGTAGCAGGATTATCTCAGACTATTTTATCCCATCTTTATCTTCCATTCTGCCTAACCCATGTTTATTCTGTGCAATTTAATATAGAAGTCAGTCTATCTCAGTATGCTAACACATATATATGGAATCTAAAAAAAAATGGTTGTGATGAACCTAGGGGCAGGACAGGAATAAAGACGCAGAAGTAGAGAATGGACTTGAGGACAGGGAGGGGGAAGTGTAAGCTGGGACGAAGTGAGAGAGTAGCACTGGCATATATACACTACCAAGTGTAAAACAGATAGCTAGTGGGAAGCAGCTGCATAGCACAGGGAGATCAGCTCAGTGCTTTGTGACCCCCTAGAGGGGTGGGATAGGGAGGTTGGGAGGGAGACACGAGAGGGAGGGGATATGGGGATATATGTATATGTATAGCTGATTCACTTTGCTATACAGCAGAAACTAACACAACATTGTAAAGCAATTATACTGCAATAAAGACGTTAAAAAAAAAAAGAATGTATCAGTGTACAATATGAACTACTTGCTTTTTTCTTAAAAAAAGAATAAAATATTAATATGTTTTTGGAAAAAAAAAAAAAGAGTTCTACTCTCTGGTGTCAGCAAGCAACTTTATATCCTAATTGTGATATACCCCTGTTCCTGAGCCTATTCTCTTGATGATCTTATTCTTGCCCTAAATGTAACTAATATCATTTGGTCATCCTTGACTTTCTCATAAGTTACAAACCACTTTGAATCTTAGCCTTTCTAAAGCTGATCTTCAGGTCTTTGCTTCCCCCTCTACTGTGACTTTAAATTTTTCAATATCAGGAGCCCTTATTTTTACTGCTCTAAACCTAAGGTCATTGAAGAGTCTAGTACATTTCCTATACTGCCACTCAGGCCAAATCTCTTCCTTCTCCATACATCTATTACACTATATATGAGAGCAGATGAATGAAATTTCCTTACCAACCTAGATCCCTCTTGAAATAAATCACAAGCAGATGCTGAATGCCAGTTAATAAAATGTCTACCATCATGGTATTGAAATAAGAAAAATCAGTTTCCTGTATCTTAATAAATTTTTTTTGATAATTTTTATTGTTACTTATTTGAGATATTTAATAATAAAAGAGCTTAGTGAAATAAGTCAGACAGAGAAAACAAACACTGTATGACCTCTCTTATATGCAGAGTTTTTAAAAATTGAACTCAGAAACGGAGACTAGAATGGTGGTTACAAGGGGCTGGGGTATGGAAGAATAGAGGAGATGTTGGTCAAAGGATACAAATTCTAGTTGTAAGATGAGCAAATTCTGAGGATACAGAATAATAACGATAATCACCATACAGCATGGTGATTATCGTTAATAATATTGTATTGTATACCTGAAAGTTGCTAAGAGACTACCTCCTAAATGCTTTCATCACAAAAACAAAATGGTAATTTATGTGATGTGATGTGATACAGGTGTTAGCTAACACTATGGTGGTAATCATTTTGTAATATATGTGTATCAAATCAACACATTATATACCTTAAACTTATACAGTGTTGTATATCAATTATATCTCAATAAAGCTGGGGAGAAAAAAGGAATAAAAAGAGCTTGAAATAGTCGTTGTATAATGTATAACACAATAATAGTGTGAAACATAATAATATAATACAATGATTGTATAATTGGAAAGTGCTTTGCTTCTCAAAAATCTGGGCTCCTGTCTGTATTTAACACTGATTAAACATGGGGGAGCGGTGGTCTTTTAACCTCTTTAGTCTTTGTTTCCTCATCTCTAAAATTGGTCTAATAAATGAACAAGCTGTTAATGCCAACCTCATAAAGTTCTTGTAAGGGTAAATGAAATAAAGTATATGATCTTGACCTTGAAAGCCTCAAGGCAGTGAATTCAAAGGGTGGGACATGATGTTTTGTTTTGTTTTGTTTTGTTTTGTTTTGTTTTGTCTTGTTTTGTTTTGTTTCATTTTATGGCTGTTGGACCTGTATCAATACTAAGTAACAAATCACATAGTAAGGAAATGATTTCAATATTTTTAATTATGTAAAGAAGAAAGTCTCTTTTTGGTGCTGGTATGGTTTCACACCTTTCTAGCCCTAGTTAATCTCCTTTTTAAACAAAGGAAATGTAGGTCACAGGCCTCCCTTCAGCAGGCAACAGCATTTATCTAGAATTTAATTACATTATTTTGTTTTAATTGTACTTATTTTTTTTAGAACTATACTTACTTTAAAATTTTTTTTTAATTTTTATTTATTTATTTTGGCTGCGTGGGTCTTCGTTGCTGCGCGCAGCCTTCCTCTAGTTGTGGCGAGCAGGGGCTACTCTTCGTTGCGGTGTGTGGGCTTCTCATTGCGGTGGCTTCTCTTATTGTGGAGCACGGGCGCTAGGTGCACAGGCCTCAGCAGTTGCAGCACGCAGGCCCTAGAGCGCAGGCTCAGTAGTTGTGGCACACGGGCTTAGTTGCTCCGCGGCATGTGGGATCTTCCCGGACCAGGGCTCAAACCTGTGTCCCCTGCATTGGCAGGTAGATTCGTAACCACTGCATCACCAGGGAAGTCCCAATTGTACTTATTTTTATAATTACTTTCTATTTAAACTATATTTGTTTTCGAATTTCCATTTCTTTTTCAAATAAGCAAATTGAAATAAAAAGAAAATTGACTTTTTAAATGAGTAAAAACTAGTACAGATGGTTTAAGGTTTGGCATAAATCATGAAGTTAATATAAAAAGGACTGAGGAAATATCCTATAATGCAATGTACTCATTTTAATGTATTATACTGGTATTATCAATGAAATTACATTCTTATTATTTGTTACTAAAAACAAATAATTCTTTGAAAAATTGATGTTTGGTACAATTTCCTACACCTGATTCCCAACGCTTCTTACACAGAATTTTAAAAGAATTCATCCATAAAAAATAAAAATGCAACTTGCATTTGATGTCTGACTTTTATCTCCTTTAAGTTAGGGATAATATCCTACCTCCTTTGTTCATCCTACGGTAACTCTCAGAGTGCTGAGTGCACAAGTGTTGCTAAGTAAATATTCAAATGTGTTGAACTGACATTTAGGAATATCAAGAAAGTTTATGTTTAAGATATCAGTGCCTCCCCAACTCTTCTCAAAGTATCACCCGATGTTAATTAGCAGGACAATTTCCTCACCTAACTCCCACTCTCAACTGTGAAGTTATAGCTAGATAACGTAGAGACCAGTCTGGCTCATAGAATCTTTAGCTGTTTAGCATAATGTCTGCCAGTACCCTGTAAGCAGGCTGAGTCTAGGTCAAGGAAGTGTACTTTTCTCCATAGTTTATATATGCTATAATTATAATTATGTAATTATATATATATATATAATTAATGCTATAATTAAGTGTAATTATATATGTCTTCTCTAATCCTTTCCCAATTCAGTCCCTGTTCCCCATCACCATGACAATGCATATCTTACAAAGAGAGCCTTTATCAACAGTCAAAAGGTGAGACCTTTTGACTTTCTCTTCAGGGATCTCGTCCATATCCATATTCTCTGCTTGTGGGCTCCTGGCATTTTAATGTCTGAAATACCTAAATCCTTTATAACCAATAGGAAAAAAAAACAAAACAAAACAACGTCTCTACATTCTAACCACAAAAATGGTTGTTCAAAGTCTTAAGCCAAAAAGGAATAAAAAGCATTTCCAGGAACCTCATCTTGGAAGATATTTCAATATTCATGAGAAGCCTGAATAATTATTTACCATTAAAATATCTAAAAAGGAAAACCAAAGCCTGCAGAGGAAAGCCAGCTAAAGGCAGATTTCAAATTCTCTGCCCTTGAAGCTGGGTTAGTAGAGCTCATACCAATTGCATTTGATTAGGTTCTGCTTTAAGCCTGTGGAATCCTCTCAACCAGTACTGTGCTTTTCCTTTATTTCTGACTCTTACTATTAAGGTCTTTAATAAAAAAAGTGACATGGCTGACTGCCCAGTTAACACAGTTGGCTAAAATCCCAAGCTCTGACATTTGTCTGGCATGCTAGGTTGTTCATCAGAGCCTAGATTTCTGAACCTTCTGAACGCTGGGCAGGCTGACTGCTGGCTGATAACAAGTATCCGCCGTTTTCCACCTGCCCTCAAGAAGAAATCTAGTGTAACTACTTTGTGAAAGACCAAGCTCTATTTTGCCCTTTATATGTGATATTTCCTGTCTTCCTCCCAACAACTCAATGAGAAAATCTTGCTATTTGCATTATAGGGAGAAGGAAACCTGAGCTTAGAAAGTTGTTACTCAAGGTTATGGAACTTGGGAAGAGCAGGGCAAGTTAAAATCCAGGTCTGTCTGACTACAAAAGCCATTCTCTTTCTATTACACCAGCGAACTCCAAAACAGTGTTATCATGTTAATCTTAAGAGTGTTTTAGAATATTAAAAAGAAGTATTTCAGTTGACTTGCATCCAATATTAGCTTATCACTTGCCTTAAGAAGCAACTATTTTTCCCATCTGTTCAATCAGAAAATCAAATCTCAACAGATATTTAGTATCCTCTCTGGCAACGTGTGATGGTAAAACAGCTCCTGTGTTCAAATGCTGTTACAGTTACTTCATGTATATGTGATCATAGTCATAGGTGGCTACTATGCCCTTGCCCTTTCTGCAGAAAATACAGAAAATAAATGGACTACCACATCTTGCTAATGCTTATAATTAGTCCGTTGTTCAAACTCCTAAGCTTCTGTTTCAATTCTGGTTTTTTATTTACATTCTTGCTTTTTTTTCTTTTTTTTTTTACCGCTAATAACTTCTACTGTTGCTGTTTTATCAAATTCAAGAAAGTCATGCCTTCTGGACCTCATTAATAGCATTTCCTGCAGACCAACAGCACTTGTAAATCTAATAAGGCTGAGCAATCTGCAAATAATACTCCTCCCATGTATGTATAACCAAACCTTGGGGAAATATTCTATGACCCTTTCAGCTTTCTCAAAGAAGACATGCTTTCATCTAGAGAAAAACAAAGCTCGGGACAATTGGCTGCCTGATGAATGCTTCCATATGGAAGTCTGTGATTCCCAAATTTTCTGACTAGTAAAGCATGTTGGCATCTGCTTATTGCATCTGGAGGCAGCCTGGGGTATATGAGTTTTATATCCATATATATTTCTTCATGTTCCTAAACAGTGTTTTCTTCCTTCACTATATCTTTTGGTTAAAACTCTTCCTGTTTACTCTTTCCAAAATATGCCCTGCTTCTACATTTCGGCCACCCCTCCCTGAATTATTCCAATAAACCAATTGTTAGAAGAGACCCCAACAGGATTCCTACACTAAGAATGCTTCTATGAAGTTTTAGAAGCCCTTGGACCACAGTTTTCTGAAATACAAACAAAATCATAATGAGAAGAAAACCTACTCTTATTATCATTTAGTGGAACAGCTTATCACCACCACTCTTCAGTTCCATAGAGAGCAGACTTCCACATCTCTCTGAAGAGTAAGCAGTGAGTTCTAAGGCATAGGCAGCCCACTATGTCCCCCACAGTGGTTTCTATTTTCCCAATTGAGCTCTGACTGAGACAATGACATAATTTAATAAGAAATGAGATTGAAAACATAGTCTATCTTGCTGTGAGTCCCATGCTTTTTCTACAAAGAAATAAATGGCACCCTTGTGAAGGTAAGGGAATTTCCACCACCTTGGATACCTATACTACCCATGGCTAACTAAAGTTTAGCTTAGTACTGAGTGGCACCTTAGAAGCCATCCTAGTCCAGTGCCCTCATTTTACAGAAGAGAAAACTGAAGTCCAGAATTATTGAGACTTGCCAGAATCACCCAGATAGAATGTGGCAGAGTGATAACATGAACACAGATCGTTTGAGTCACACACACAAAAAATTTTTTTGATTAACCCATTAACTTTCACGTTACTACAAAGGAAGAAAGAATCTGGGGACTAGATACAAGAGAGGAACAAGTTCGGTCTTGTTAAGAAAGGGAGGACAAGTCTGAATGATTCTGCCCTTTATGAAGGAAATTAAGAGTGGAAGGGGGTGTTAAAGATTAATGCTGTCTCTTCCAAATTGTGCCAACATAACTCACACACACACACACACTCACACATCAGTTATTTATCAAAACCATGTCTATTTGTGGGAATGAAATTATGGGTCTAACACAGCTTCCTTCTTTAGGATTGAGGAAACAAGTCTGCTTTGAAATGGTAAAGGAAACTGTGAGGCTTGGAAAGGTGGGGATGCTGATTTCCCATCTGTGCCTGAGTAGGAGCCAGATCACCTGCATCCACTACCTGGCAGGTGAAGGGCTGGCAGGTGACATGCACACGTAAATTCTCCAGAGCAGTGCTATTCAGGCTGGGGACTACAGGTTTCCAAAGGAGAGGAAAGGGTGGACTCAGAGTAATTTCAAGAGTTCTGTCAATACACATAATTTCCTTTCATAGAATTTTCTGTGGACTAATATTTTTTTTGGCTCCCTGCATCGGAAGCATGGAGTCTTAACCACTGGACCACCGAGGAAGTCCCTGTGGACTAATTATTATCTGAAAGCACTCAGAAAACAAATGGATTCTAATATTCCCAAACGATTAGGAGTTGTTATTTTAAAGCAAATGTGCTGGCTCAGCCACATCTTTTCTTCCCACTGGCTTCCTTCCCTTCACCACCTTGCCCTTTTCTGGGTCACTGCACATCACAGCTGAAAGAGGCAGCCGGGGCATTCTCTGGGACAGCCCCAGACACCTGGGTGGGGAGACACGGGGGAGGTACTGCTATTTCTGCATGAAGAGAAGATCCACCAAAACAGAGAAGTTGCAAGTATGGTCCTAATCCCTGTCTCATTTTTGTGTGTTTCTTTAATTCTTTCAATTTTTACCACAGGTAAAATTTTAAAAGACCAAAAAAACCCCAAAAAAACCCCTGAAAAGTCTTTGCAGATATCAGCCAAGATCACTTTGAGATTGAGTTCTCAATTAAAATAATTACTTTATTGCAAACAGCTATTCATCTCAGTAGACAAGAGCTGAATGTCTGATTTAGAGGTTAGGTTGAGACAGTCAAAGAAAGTTTGAAAAGCCCTAAACTCAATGTGATTGCACCCTAAGAAGTGGGAAAAGGGATGGAGAGGAGGAATGAGGGCTTATGATGCATGGCTAAGAAGGCCAGGGTCAACATGCTTGGCAAGAAAGCTCAGGAAACAGCGTTGAATTGAACTTAATTGAAACTAGCCAACAAAGTGGAATGTCAATGTGATATTTGAATAGAAGACTAAAATAATTCTAGAATAGAAGAATAGAGAAAGAATATAGAGGAGTCTGGTAATTCCATTGAAAAATTAAAGACAAATATAACCATTTTGGTGGACTTAGATGACTAAATATAGTAATATGTCAGGAAAAATCATAAACAGTGAACTAAAAATCTTAACAAAAGAGAACGAAAAAAAGGGAAACATTGGGCTCTTTCTCCAGGTCAAATATATCACTTCCTTTAATATTCATAATAACCTTATAAGACAAATATTATTTCTACTTTATGGATTAGGAGACCATGATTCTGGAAGATACATAATGTGCTTGAAGTCATAAAGATACTTTTGTTTCTGCAAGTGTTGGTAGGTATTCTACAAAAAAGAATTTCACAGTAAATAATTTTTGAAAAACAACAGCTAATGCCATTTCTCTCTTCTAGAGATTAGGCTCTGAGAGGTTGTACAGAGATAAATATTTTTAACCTCTCTTTAACCCAGAACTTCTCAAACTTATAACATGATGGGAAACGTGTGTGTGTACGTTTGTATTCTCTTACTACCTTTGTGAGCGCATGAATATTCTGCAGGAAGTATTTTGCAAGAGAGCAAAAAGCTATAATAGAGCTAAACCAAAAAGACTAAATTTAATAGAGAGCAATTTTAATCTGGCATTGGATATTTTTAAAGTCTGATTGTGCAAGAACAAAATTCAGGCCAAAAATGTCATTTAAAATGCCTAGGGCTTCCCTGGTGGTGCAGTGGTTAAGAATCTGCCTGCCAATGCATGGGACACGGGTTCGAGTCCTGGTCTGGGAAGATCTCACATGCCACGGAGCAACTAAGCCCGTGCGCCACAGCTACGGAGCCTGCACTCTAGAGCCCGCGAGCCACAACTACTGAAGCCCACGCACCTAGAGCCTGTGCTCTGCAACAAGAGAAGCCACTGCAATGAGAAGCCCGTGCACTGTAAGGAAGAGCAGCCCCTGCTCGCGGCAACTAGAGAAGACCTAAACGAAGCAACAAAGATCCAATGCAGCCAAAACTAAATAAAATAAAATAAATTAAAATAAATAAATAAAATGCCCAGAAGCAGAGCTACCATGAGTCAAAAGATGATGACAAAGCTAAAAGTTAATGAAATCTTAGCCTATGTTAATAGAAGTATACTGCCAATATTAAGGGAGGTTAGCGTCTATGTCTGGATGAAACCTTGAAATAGAATGTTTACAAATTAAAGAAGACATTGGCATTAAAGTTGAAAGTTCTGGGAATTATGTCACATGACATTACTGGTTAATTTGAGAATATTTTAACTGATATAAATATTTGGTTGGAGGCTTGGGGTTGCTAAGGAGAGGTAGTTATCTTGCCATAGTTAACAGATTGTCATAAGGATAATGGTGTAGACTTGGTGTTTTTCTAGAATGCTGAACTAGGACTAACAAATTATAGTTATAAGGGATTAAGTTTAGATGTAACATAATAAAATGATTCAATAAGGTATCTGAGAAGAAAACAGGCTGATGCAAGATTAGACTTGTTAGATAGTCTCTTAGAAGTTACCAAGGAACAGAGGCATTTTCTGGTTACTTCACTTAATAAAGTTTCATTCCGAAAATGCATTAGTGAAAATGGCAGTCTCAGAAATCTCATAGCTGTGTTTAAAGAAAAAATAGAATATTATGTACTGATGTCCAGAATTCAGACATCTTTAGTTGTCAAAGAACTGTTCTGTTGATCCAACACAGCAACTCCAGTTATTGGCTATGCTTGTGACTGAGCTTCTCCTCTTTGCTGCTCCAACTGCTTTGACCTGTCCCACAATTGACTAACTTCTTTCCATCTCATGGCTTCTCCTATTCATGACTTCTTATGCTTCAAGGCAGGAGTACCTGCCCCATGGTTTGTACTCACTAGTTTCTTTCTCTGTTGTTTGGCTTCTGACAGCTCTGTTATCTGATGATTTTCTCCATGACTTACTTTAAAACTTCGTAGGAGATCATCTTATTGTATTGGCCTGTCAACATCCAGTTTAGTGCATCACTATTAGATTTCTCTCATGAGGCTGTCTTTCTTACTACTTTCTCCAGCTAACTGCCTTGGGGAGAGCTATCCAGCATAATCCACTCAGCGGCGACCAGGATGTTGCTGTCACATGATAGCAAACATTTTGCAACCTATATGAAGGAAGTTCTTAAGCGGGGATATGAATGGCAGACACTTTCAATGACCTATCCAATACCGCCATCTCTTAGGAATGTTTCAGAAGGAGCTTTTGCTCTTTATGAAGGTTAAATAAGATCTCCTCCATAGTCTTTTCCAACAATAATATTCTATTACATTAGAGCATAACTATGTACTTATTTTATCATATTGATAAACTAGATTTTAGGTCTTCTGGAAATATGAGACTTACTGGCACCATATTTACTACAAAGCATTAATTGAACATAATATTACTTCTTCCAACAGAAGCCTCTAATCCAGACCATTAGTTAACAAGTGAGACAAAAGAGAGAAATGAGAATAAGATATAAGTATACAGACACAAGCATATATTTTACATGTTCCATCCTGCCTTTTACTTGCTGAATTTAAGCAAATCTCTTAATCTCTCTGAGACTCTGTTTCCTCATTTGAAACATGTGGAGACTATCACCTGGCTTCCAAGATGTAGGAATCAAATGATATAAATATAATTCTTTATAAATTACAAAAATTTCTATAATACCCTTGATCAATAATCCAGAAATGATTAAAATCACAGGATTTTGTTTCCCTCCATATCTCCAGTTATCAAAGTACATTCTTTCAAGTAACTGTAGAGTACCTGTTTGGTGCTCAGAAGAAAATTGGGCATTTGGAATTTCAGGCACCTTTCTAGATGACAAACTCATGGCTAGCCAATTGTTCTGCCTTGATTTTCACCATTCCCTTCTCCATATTTTTCCCATTTGATTGCCCTTAATGATTCTTATGTATACAACCACTAATTATTCTATATTTCTTATTAGCCTTTGCAAATCACATGGAGTTACAACTTAGACAATAAATCTTAGGGGAAAAACCCAAGAATCTGGTATGACACATTTCTTGTTCTCTGGAATAAGCAGGGATAATAATTAAGAATCACATGAAATATCACTAAAAATAGATTTCCTCTGTTTTTTTGTCATACACACATCTAAACTTTTTTTAATGTTTATTTTAATGCAATGCATATTTTGTGTCTGAGAATCATTTCACTGAGTAGCCAGGAAGCTGCAGTAAATTCTTAGTTACTAAAATGACAAGTGGATGAATTATTTAAATATCCTTATGTGCATAACTATAGCATGTTTGAGACCAATATTCCTGTTGTGGCTAGCTCATAAAGAACTCATAATCTAAATAGGAGGTATCATGCATCTTTTTTTTTCTCAATGCATGAATCTCTTTAGATAGTCATTCATTCAACATTTATTGAGTATCCCAAGGCTAAGGATACTGCAGTCAACAAGACAGATGAATATACTTCTCTCATAAATTCACAATTCTATTTTAGGAAGGCAGACATTGAACAATGAAATAAATAAATAAATAGATAATTCCACATGGAGATAAGTGTTATAAAAAAAGAAACTGAGTAACAGAATTAGGAAAAGCTACAGAGACAAGGACAAGGAAGAGCTTATTTCTGCTGGATTCTTATGGCAGACTCTGAGAAGAACTGAGTGATGAGAAACCCTATCACTTGAACACTGGGAGGAAGGATGGTTAAAGCAGAGGGAACCACAATGGTAAGCATGACATATTTAGGGAAGGGAGGCCACTGCGGCAGAAGCACGGAAATCAGAATGTGGTTGGAGATGTGGTCAGTGTGATAAATGAGAGCCAGATTCTGCAAGGATGTGGGAACCTTGATGATGAGTTTATATTTAATCTAAGTTCCATGGGAAGGAGCAATTGAAGAGTTTTTAGCAATGGACCGATAGGACCTAATTTACATTTTCAAGAGCTTACTCTGGTTATTTGGTAGATAGGAATGGAAGTAGGGAAGTCATTTAAGATTTTGAAACACTCAGTAATACAGACAAAAAAAGTGATGGCTTGGACTACCATTGAAGGTGGGTGCAGAGAGGAAATGGTGACTTTGAGAGGTGGTCAGATTCAGGATGTATTTTGGAAGTAAAGCCAATGGGTTTTATGATTGATGTGACATGTGAAATTAAAATGAGGAAATGAGACAGCAATTTTTGTACTTTATTCCTCAGTCCATTTTATACCAACCTCTGTGTTGCATGGTAGGAGTTCAAAGTTGATAATAAAAATAAAGAGTATCTACATAACAGAAGGTTTGAGAATGAGGAAGGGTCTACTAGATATTAGAGAATTGCAGAACAGTGCATTGTGAGACCCCTGTAGAAACAAAAGTAAGTAAATGCTGTCTCTAATTCTGTGATCATTGTAGGAAGACCAGGGCTTCTGGATTTGTGGAATTTTCCATGTTCTTCCTCTATTATAACACATTATTCTACTTCTGTCTTTATGTTTTACACTAGACTATAAATTTTTCACAATGTTTAATGAAGCGCCACAACCCTATTACATAATTTCAGTAAAATTTGGTCAGCATAGATATGGACAAAGAAAAGAGAAAACAAAATGAAAGTGAAAAAAAAATATGTAAAGACAAGGAGGATGAAAGAAACAGAGGGGAAAAGCCTGAAACATGCCTGGAAAATACAAAGCAAATTCATTTCTAAACACCAGCTCCTGTGTGCTTTTGAACTGAGGAAGTTTTGGACTGAGTGAGTTCAAAAGGTGGCCAAGACTGATAACGTGTCTTTGTTAATAGAAAAATTTAAAACAAGTCTACTTGAGGGAGGCATACTTAGAAGTCCTCTAATGAATTTCTCAGTGGAAAAAAAAAAATCTGAACCTAATCTTTGGTTTGGTAAGTTAGTTCTCTTAGTGAAAGAGAAGTCTAGTGAAACAAATTTTATGAAATGCGGAAAGAAAAACTCTGCAGAGAATTGGGGCTCCAAGCTACTGCATTTCAGGCCTTTCTTCTCTATTTTTTTTTTCCATCCTCTTTGTTGGCTA
Source organism: Balaenoptera musculus (assembly GCF_009873245.2). NCBI lineage: Eukaryota > Metazoa > Chordata > Mammalia > Artiodactyla > Balaenopteridae > Balaenoptera > Balaenoptera musculus. The sequence goes on from NC_045791.1 coordinate 39,904,488, forward strand.
CTCTAGAAACCATGTATCAGGCTTCCAGGCAAGGCAAAAGTCTGAATGCTTTGTGACAGGCATTTGAAAAAATCACATTATATCTATCAAAACTTTGTATTTGTGGAGGTGAACAGTAAAAACCAAGAGAACAAGTCTGAAATCTATATTTCTATTACAAAGATAATGCCCAGAACCCTTTATACTTAGAGGAAGAATAGCATAGGATCTCAGGCTATGTCCTTGAAGCACAAATATTATTATGCAAGGAAAGATCTGCCTTGGACTGCATGGCCCTTGGTATTTTGGTAAACCTAGTTTCATAGCCTTAAAAATGATGCAAGGAAATTTCAATAAGAATCTCATGAAAGTAGACTTGGGTTGTAGAAAACATTATAAAGCTTTACTTCTGTAAATCTCGAGGTAATTGCGAGCATCCAATTTTACCAGCTCATTACATAATGGTCAACTCCTTTTAGCCATGGATAAAGAGTAGAAGAAATTTAAAGATTCAAAGCTCTAAACTGTTTTAACTCACTTTTATAACAGTTACGGAAGACATTTTGTCAGCATGAGTAAATAAAACAAAGCGGTACTTGAGTTAAAATTGGAGTATTTATATAGAACTTTTCATGGTAAAATGGCCAAGGTAAATTGGATAATGGGGCTGGAGGGAGGGACACTTTTTTTTTTATAAAATATAAAAGTAGTGATACAAGAGTAGAGAACAAGTTTTCCTTTTTATTGGTAATCAGCAAGTACCAGTGTGCTCCTCTAGAAACAATATTTTCCATCAATGGAAGAAAAATAACTACTATGTATAGATGGTTAAGGTAAACCTGGGAAAAAATGTCAAAAGCAAGATTATGCATTACAGCTTAATTCACGTGTTTAAGCTACTTTATTGGAAAGCCATGTGGTACTGCAAAAAGAGCACAAAGTATCTAGTAAGAAAGACATGTTTGCATTCATGCTCCATCACTCACCAGCCAGGTCATCTCAGGCTAATTATTTTACCTTTCTGAGCCTCAGTGTCCTCAACTATAAAATTTAGATTCAAAAATTAATCTCATGGAGTTGCTCAAAGACATAAATGAGAGATTACCTTGGAAATATTTGACCCATGGTATGTAATACTTAAAACACCTTCACATCTAATTCACAGCGTTATCACTAGCATAGGTGGCAAAACTATATCAATTAGTATTTAAAGGAAAACAGCATCTATTCAAGAAATAAGAAAATTAAATGAGTTCTACAATTCCATTTTCCCTTAAAATACTGCATCCTCCTCTGTAATTACACTGAGACATTTTATTATTGGCAATGAGTTAAGCATCTCTTTACACAAATACACTTTTGTTAACTTAGAAGCTCAGGACAAAGGATAATGAGAAACACCTTTTTTACAGGCTTAGGGATAAAGGGAATAAGTGAAAGTAAGAGGCTAACAAGACAGGCAATTTCTTCTCTCTCAAAGGCGTTTTAAGAGAAAGGATCAGAGTATCTGGAGAAGAACACCAAGTGTGGATTTATTTAAGGTGAACTTAGTTGGAACGGAATGGTCTAAGTTATAAGAACTCAAGTAGGATTATCTATAAGTAAAGAGGAATTCTAGAACCAATGGAAGAATTTCCCAATTTTCACCCTTTTAAAAGAGTTGCGGAGATAAATGCCAAAGTGTGGCAGTTTTTAAACATAATTCACATTTGTCGAATCTTTATTATGGACCAGGCACTGGACTGAGAGCTTACATTAACAATCTCATTTAATCACCCAACAACTTTATGAGGTATATAATATTTTGATCTCCATTTTAAAGATTAAAAAATAGGGCAAGATCATACAATTAGTAGACAGAAACACCAGCATCTAATTCCAAGTCGAAGCTCTCAACCCTTTCACTGTACTCTTTAACAGCACCGGTAGATCTCATAAGTTTCTGCTCAAACATTTCCACTTACCAATAACAGCCTCCTGGTGTTTAACCATAACTTATGGGATCAAATTCTTCAAAACAAGCAGCCTGATATCAGACACAGTCTGACAATTTGTAGTCATTTTCTTAAGGAGCCTATGAAAATCTCCATATTGGGTTTCTTTTTTTTTCCAAGTAAACTTATTAAAAGAACTATTCCATTTTCTTTTCCTCTTGCAAGTATCACTAGGTATGAATTTCCAAAAACTCTGATTATCAGATTATTTGCAGGAATTCCCTCCTCGTCTGTAACCTCTTGCTTTCAATGAAGATATGAATTATTTATTTTTTATAGCTAGCATTTATTGAGTCTTAGTATGTGCCAGACATGGTCCTAAGCTCTATGCATAACTTATTCTATTTGGTCCTCACAAATCTCTATAGGTAGATGTTCCTATTATCTCCATGTTATGTCTGAGGAAACCGAGGCTCAGAAAAGTTGTGTCTTGTCCAACATTACAAACCTTGCAAAAAGCAGGGACAGGATTTGATTCCAGAGCTATGCAACTACAAACTCAAACTCTTAGGCATTATAAAACTGGATTAATGTCACTTTTTATTAGCTATGTGTACCTTGGGCAAGACATAAAACCTTAATGACCCACAATCCCCTCATATGAAAAATGAGAATAATAATATAACTGGCTCTCAGATTATGATCAGTAAATATGAGATAATGTATGTGTAGAGCTTAAAGAGTGCTATAGCATACATAGTTAACATTAAATAAATACTAACTAAAATTTTAATTCTACCCAAATGTTTTTGAATAGAAATGATAAACTCTATGCAAATATGCTTGGGTGTATCTCAGGTCCTATGAACACCAAGTTGCAATAATAGCAGGACAGAGAAGCTTCCTGGAAAGACTTCTACCTGATTATGTGCTGTTAAAATGCTACAGTTGGTGATGGTTAATTTTGCTTGGATTTGTCCTTTGGCTCAAACCCCAGTCTCCATGTGAGCTACTGTCCAAGTTCTAAGGAGAGGAGAGGCTATAAGTAAAAGCTCCCACAGTATTTTTGTGACCCAAAATATCTGTAAGACTCTGGTGGATAGAAACAGAAATGCAAGGTGTCACTGTTTATAATCGAAGTAACGTGGGGGAAAGAGAGTCTCCTAAAAATGTTTTTCTGGGAAGAAGTTCATAGTGTTTAAACCTTTCTCTTGCTTTGCTGTTCGGGTTGGCCTCCTTAGATGGTATCTCATATCAAACCACATCAGAGGACCATCCTGCAGGCTTATATTGAAAACGAAGCAGGCCTTGCATTTAACCCCATTCTTCTAAAATTGTTTGGTTTGGAATTTCAGGAAAATATGTCAAATTAAAGGTATATCTATTCTATAGCTTTCCTTGAAATCTACCAAAAGTACCAAAAAAGTTTTAAATGAGGAGGAACATTACATTCATAAGTTCAGAAAAGTGCTACCATACAACCAAACAAACAAACATAATTAAAAAAAAAAATCAAGGGGAACGATCATGCAAAATCTACTGAGTTCAGTAAAATATGGCCCAAAATGAGGGAGGAAGCTATAAACTTAAGCATCTTAAAGTAAGCCAGAGGATCACTCAAAGACTCTTCTGATGGCATTTTATATAACATAAGGAGGATTAAGGGCACTGCTTCTGCAGAAGACTCATGGTAGAGCCCTAAGAATGTCAAAGCCAACATCATGCAAATAGCACAGGAGAAACTACCACCAAGACTGGGATATTTGACCTCAAACCACCATCTGGAGGTAACCTGAGGAGGAGGAGAATAAAAGGGAAACAAAAACCAGACTTACAATTAAGTATGAATGCAACTGAGCAGAAATAAATCCAGAATGATCACTTTCAAGACCATGGTAAGCCAAGACGCTCTATTGAAACCCAATATGACCTCTGACTAGTTCACCTGCTCACCCTGAAGGGAAACGTACTACAAGGTCAGAAAACTCTGTTGAATTGATGAGGACTTGTGAGGCAACATTCCTGATCTGAAGCTGTCCATGGCTCCAGCTCAGACCAGGGGTGCTGGTCCATACTGCTCTTAATCAAGGTGCAGGTACACGTTAACTTCCTCATTCAGGAACAGGAATAATAAAAATAGAGATTCCAACATGGGAACCTCAACTGAAAGCTACAAAATTTTTAAAAATGAATAAAAGGATAAGAACAAGCAAAAAAATCTAATAGTACCCTAAGAAATAGAAGAAAATTAAGCACTACCACCCTACACTCTTGAAAGTTAAAAGGATTATGAACTCTGAAAAGGTATTCAATGAAGAGCTATAATGATCAAGAACACACCAAGGAAACAAGTCACCCTGGGTAAGAGTCACTGGAAACAATAGATTGTATCATCAAGGTCTTCAGATATTGGAACTATCAGATACAGAATATAAAATAGCTATGTACTAGGTATTTTTAAAAATAAAAAATTGATTTTTTTAAATAAGCAAGGGAAAAAAGAGTACTAAGTAATGATGAAAATTTGAAAAAAAGAAAACCCAAGTAGAACATTTAGGGAATATAAGCATTGAAATTAAACTTTCAGTGAATGAATTAAATAGGAGATTTGATACAGATAAAAGAACAATCTGAAGAAATTATCCAGAATTAGTTAAATGTAAAGAAATCAAGAGGGAAACACAGTGAAACTAAGAAAGGCAAAATGCAAAATAGAGGTTAAAACACAGAAGCATAGAATGGAATTATTCAACATACATCTAATTAAATATGCAGAAGGAGAAAAAATAGCGAGAATGAAGGCAAGGTGATATTCAAGAGATATAGCTGAAAAACTCCCAGAACCGATAAAAAATAAGAAGTCCTAGATACGGAAAGCAAAATATATGCCAATCAATATAAACAAAAGAAATCAACACCTATACATATTGCAGTGAAAAAGGTAGATTTTTATAGATAAAATGAAGACATAAAAATTATTCACTTAAAAAAAAACCTAGGAAGGACAATAAACTGATAGCAGACTTCGCAAGGGCAAAAAATTAATAAAGTCATAAAATAAAATCTTCAAGGTGTTGAGAGGAATTGCTACATGCCTATAATTATGAATCCATAAAATCTTTGTTTCATAAAATACGAAATAAAGATTTTTTATGTATTCAAAAAAGAGTATTCACCACTAGATTTTCACTAAAGGATTTTCTAATGGATCAATATTTGGAAGAAAGAAAATGATCTCAGGACTGTCTGAGAAACAAGAAGGAATAGTAAGAATTAATCACGATAAGGGTCATAAATATTGTCTTTATAAAATAATAGTTATTATATTTAATTTGTATAGTTAGAATTCAAATACTGGAAAATAACAGCATGCAAGTGAAGAGAAGGATGATCAGAGTTAATGGATAATATTCTTGCTTTCTTCAAAAGAGGAGGTTAACTTTTTATTAACTTCAGGCCTTGCTAGGTTATTAAGTGCACAAGGTACAAGTTCAAGGGTGCCCATTAAGAGTATAGAAATAGGAAGTATAATCTCAAACCCAACCCAATAGAGGGAAAAACAAAAACAAAATCCACTCATTTAAAAAAGAGCATTTTAGGAGGCATAGAAAAAGCAAATCAATAGCACAATATAAAATACTAGGACAAAAAATTCAATTTATTAAAATAAATAAAATGAAACTAAATATTCCAACTAAGAAATAGACTTTTTAAGGATAAGCTTTTTAAAATTGAGCTACATTCTGTTCAAAAGAGACATTTAAAAAATAAAGATCCAGGCCCTTTGGAACTCAAGGAAGATCTAGGAGGCTGAATGAAGCTTATTTCCTACAAACAAGAAATGAGGGACACAGGAAGGATTTGTACTTGAGAGGGCCCCACAGGGTCCTGCTAGGTTTCATGCCTGCTTGAGCTAATATGACTAAGCAAAAGCAAACGAATACAAAGTTTAAAGTAAAAGAAACTGATCCAGTATGGAGTCAGATTTGTTCTTCCCGATTACACACTGAGTTTCTGTGATGGACCAGGCATTATAATAGGCACTAGAGAAACAAGGATAGTCCCTGTCCTCAAGGATATTCCCTTCTGGTTTGTGAGGAAATGTATAAAATCCATGAAGCCAGACATTTTTGACTGCTTTTACTACTGAAATCCACAGACCTGGATTAGTTCGTGGTTCATACTGTGTGGCTGACAGAGTCTTGGTGCTCCAGCTGGGTTTCAGGCCTATGCTTCTCAGGTGGGAGAGCCTAGTTCAGGACTTGGTCCACCAGAAACCTTCCAGCTCCATGTAATATCAAACAGTGAAAGCTCTCCCAGAGATCTCCATCTCAACACTAAGACCCAGCTCCACGCAACAACCAGCAGGCTACAGTACTGGACACCATATACCAAACAACTAGCAAGACAGGAACACAACCCCACCCATTAGCAGAGAGCCTGCCTAAAATCATAATAAGGTCACAGACACCTCAAAACACACCACAGAACGCGGTCCTGCCCACCAGAAAGACAAGATCCAGCCTCATCCACCAGTATACAGGCACCAGTCCCCTCCACCAGGAAGCCTACACAACCCACTGAACCAACCTTAGCAACTGTGGGCAAACACCAAAAACAACGGCAAGTACGAACCTGCAGCCTGCGAAAAGAGACCCCACACACAGTAAGTTAAGCAAAACGAGAAGACAGAGAAATACACAGCAGATGAAGGAGCAAGGTAAAAACCCACCAGACCAAACAAATGAAGAGGAAATAGGCAGTCTACCTGAAAAAGAATTCAGAGTAATGATAGTAAAGATGATCTAAAATCTTGGAAATACAATGGAGAAAATACAAGAAACGTTTTACAAGGACCTAGAAGAATTAAAGAGCAAACAAACAACGATGAACAACACAAAAAAAGAAATTAAAAATTCTCTAGAAGGAATCAATAGCAGAATAACTGAGGCAGAAGAACGGGTAAGTGACCTGGAAGATAAAATACTGGAAATAACTACCACGGAGCAGAATAAAGAAAAAAGAATGAAAACAATTGAGGACAGTCTCAGAGACCTCTGAGATAACATTAAACACACCATCATTCAAATTATAGGGGTCCCAGAAGAAGAAGAGAAAAAGAAAGGGACTGAGAAAATATTTGAGAAGATTACAGTTGAAAACTTCCCTAATATGGGAAAGGAAATAGTCTATCAAGTCCTGGAAGCACAGAGAGTCCCATACAGGATAAATCCAAGGAGAAATGCGCCAAGACACATATTAATCAAACTATCAAAAATTAAATACAAAAAAAATATTAAAAGCAGCAAGGGAAAAACAACAAATAACATACAAGGGAATCCTCAAAAGGTTAACAGCTGATTTTTCAGCAGAAACTCTGCAAGCCAGAAGGGAGTGGCAGGACATATTTAAAGTGATGAAAGGGAAAATCCTACAACCAAGATTACTCTACCCAGCAAAGATCTCATTCAGATTAGAGGGAGAAATTAAAACTTTACAGACAAGCAAAAGCTAAGAGAATTCAGCACCACAAAACCAGCTTCACCAGAAATGCTAAAGGAACTTCTCTAGGCAGGAAACACAAGAGAAGGAAAAGACCTACAATAACAAACCCAAAACAATTAAGAAAATAGTAATAGGAACATACATATCGATAACTACCTTAAATGTAAATGGATTAAATGCTCCAACCAAAAGACACAGACTGGCTGAATGGATACAAAAACAAGACCCATATATGCTGTCTACAACAGGCCCACTTCACACCTAGGGACACATACAGACTGAAAGTGAGGGGATGGAAAAGATATTCCATGCAGATGGAAATCAAAAGAAAGCTGGAATAGCAATTCTCATGTCAGACAAAATAGACTTTAAAATAAAGACTATTACAAGAGACAAAGAAGGACACTACATAATGATCAAAGGATCAATCCAAGAAGAAGATATAACAACTGTAAATATTTATGCACCCAACATAGGAGCACCACAATACACAAGACAAATGCTAACAGGCATAAAAGGGGTAGCACAATCATAGTAGGGGCCTTTAACACCCCACTTTCAGCAATGGACAGATCATCCAAAATGAAAATAAATAAGGAAACACAAGCTTTAAATGATACATTAAACAAGATGGACTTAATTAATATTTATAAGACATTCCATCCAAAAACAACAGAATACACTTTCTACTCAAGTGCTCATGGAACATTCTCCAGGATAGATCATATCTTGGGTCACAAATCAAGCCTTGGTAAATTTAAGAAAATTGAAAACATATCAAGTATCTTTTCCAACCACAACTCTATGAGACTAGATACCAATTACAGGAAAACATCTGTAAAAAATACAAACACATGGAGGCTAAGCAATGAACTATTAAATAAACAAGAGAGCACTGAAGAAATCAAAGAGGAAATCAAAAAATACCTAGAAAAAAATGACATTGAAAACACGACAACCCAAAACCTATGGGATGCAGCAAAATCAGTTCTAAAAGGGAAGTTTATAACAATATAATCCTACCTCAAGAAACAAGAAAATCTCAAATAAACGACCTAACCTTACACCTAAAGCAATTATAGAAAGAAGAACAAAAGAACCCCAAAGTTAGCAGAAGGAAAGAAATCATAAAGATCAGATCAGATAAATGAAAAAGAAATGAAGGAAACAATAGCAAAGATCAAAAAAACTAAAAGCTGGTTCTTTGAGAAGATAAACAAAATTGATAAACCATTAGCCAGACTCAACAAGAAAAAAAAGGAGTAGACTCAAATCAATAGAATTAGAAATGAAAAAGGAGAAGTAACCACTAACCCTGCAGAGATAAAAAGGATCATGAGAGATTACTACCAGCAACTCTATGACAATAAAATGGACAACCTGGAAGAAATGGACAAATTCTTAGAAAAGCACAACCTTCCGAGAGCGAACCAGGAAGAAATAGAAAATATAAACAGACCAATCACAAGCACTGAAATTGACTGTGATTTAAAATCTTCCAACAAACAAAAGCCCAGGACCAGATGGGCTCACAGGCAAATTCTATCAAACATTTAGAGAAGAGCTAACACCTAACCTTCTCGAACTCTTCCAAAATATAGCAGAGGGATGAATACTCCCAAACTCATTCTATGAGGCCACCATCACCGTGATGCCAAAACCAGACAAAGATGTCACTAAAAAAGAAAACTGTAGGCCAATATCACTGATGAACATAAATGCAAAAATCCTCAACAAAATACTAGCAAACAGAATCCAGCATCACATTAAAAGGATCATACACCATGATCAAGTGGGGTTTATCCCAAGAATATATGCAAATATATGCAAATCAATCAATTGGATAAACCATATTAACAAATTGAAGGATAAAAACCATATGATAATCTCAATAGATGCAGAAAAAGCTTTTGACAAAATTCAACACCCATTTATGATAAAAAACTCTCCAGAAAGCAGGCATAGAGGGAACTTACTTCAACATAATAAAGGCCATATATGACAAACCCACAGCCAACATCGTTCTCAATGGTGAAAAACTGAAACCATTTCCACTAAGATCTGGAAAAAAACAAGGTTGCCCACTCTCACTGCTATTATTCAACATAGTTTGGAAGTCCTAGCCACAGCAATCAGAGAAGAAAAAGAAATAAAAGGAATCCAAATCAGAAAAGAAGAAGTAAAGCTGTCACTGTTTGCAGATGACATGATACTATACATAGAGAATCCTAAAGATTCTACCAGAAAACTACTAGAGTTAATCAATGAATGTGGTAAAGTAGCAGGATACAAAATTAATGCACAGAAATCTCTTGCATTCCTATACACTAATGATGAAAAATCTGAAAGAGAAATTAAGGAAACACTCCCATTTACCACTGCAACAAAAAGAATAAAATACCTAGGAATAAACCTACCTATGGAGACAAAAAACCTGTATGCAGAAAACTATAAGACACTGATTAAAGAAATTAAACATGATACAAACAGATGGAAAGATATACCATGTTTTTGGATTGAAAGAATCAACATTGTGAAAACGACTATACTACCCAAAGCAATCTACAGATTCAATGCAATCCCTATCAAACTACCACTGGCATTTTAAACAGAACTAGAATAAAAAATTTCACAATTTGTATGGAAACACAAAAGACCCCGAATAGCCAAAGCCATCTTGAGAAAGAAAAACGGAGTTGGAGGAATCAGACTCCCGGACTTCAGACTATACTACATAGCTACAGTAATCAAGACAGTATGGTACTGGCTCAAAAACAGAAATATAGATCAATGGAACAGGACAGAAAGCCCAGAGATAAACCCACGCACATATGGTCACCTTATCTTTGATAAAGGAAGCAAAAATATACAATGGAGAAAAGACAGCCTCTTCGATAAGTGGTGCTGGGAAAACTGGACAGCTACATGTCAAAGAATGAAATTAGAACACTCCCTAACACCATACACAAAAATAAACTCAAAATGGATTAAAGACCTAAATGTAAGACCAGACACTATAAAACTCTTAGAGGAAAACTTAGGCAGAACATTCTATGACATAAATCACAGCAAGGTCCTTTTTGACCCACCTCCTAGAGGAATGGAAATAAAAACAAAAAGAAACAAATGGGACCTAATGAAACTTAAAAGCTTCTGCACAGCAAAGGAAACCATAAACAAGATGAAATACAACCCTCAGAATGGTAGAAAATATTTGCAAATGAAGCAACTGACAAAGGATTAATCTCCAAAATTTACAAGCAGCTCATGCAGCTCAATATCAAAAAAACAAACAACCCAATCCAAAAATGGGCAGAAAACCTAAACAGTCATTTCTTCAAAGAAGAAATACAGATTGCCAACAAACACATGAAAGGATGCTCAACATCACTTATCATTAGAGAAATGCAAATCAAAACTACAATGAGGTATCACCTCACACCAGTCAGAATGGCCATCATTAAAATATCTACAAACAATAAATGCTGGAGAGGGTGTGAAGAAAAGGGAACCCTCTTTCACTGTTGGTGGGAATGTAAATTGATACAGCCACTATGGAGAACAGTATGGAGGTTCCTTAGAAAACTAAAAATAGAACTACCATATGACCCAGCAATCCCACTACTGGGCGTATACCCTGAGAAAACCATAATTCAAAAACAGTCATGTACCACACTGTTCACTGCAACACTATTTACAATAGCCAGGACATGGAAGCAACCTAAGTGTCCATTGACAGATGAATGGATAAAGAAGATGTGGCACATATATACAAGGGAATATTACTCAGCCGTAAAAGGAAACGGAATTGAGTTATTTGTTATGAGGTGGACGGACCTAGAGTCTGTCATGCAGCGTGAAATAAGTCAGAAAGAGAAAAACAAATACCGTATGCTAACACATATATATATGGAATCTAAAAAAAAAAAAATTGGTTCTGAAGAACCTAGAGGGTAAGACAGGAATAAAGACACAGACGTAGAGAATGGACTTGAGGACATGGCGAGGGGGACGGGTAAACTGGGACGAAGTGAGAGAGTGGCATGGACATATATACACTACCAAATGTAAAATAGATAGCTAGTGGGAAGAAGCCACAAAGCACAGGGAGATCAACTCGGTGCTTTGTGACCACCTAGAGGGGTGGGATAGGGAGGGTGGGAGGGAGACGCAAGAGGGAGGAGATATGGGAATATATGTGTATGTATAGCTGATTCACTTTGTTATAAAGCAGAAACTAACATACCATTGTAAAGCAATTATACTCCAATAAAGATGTTTAAATATATATATAAATAAAGATCCAAAAACATGGAAAGCATGGAAAATGATACATCTGGCAAATAAGAACAACAATTAAAAATCCTGAAATATATATATTAATATTAGAAATATGGACTTTAATACAAAAGTATTATAGGGACAAAGTCACCTCTACAAAGTGCTGAAAGTAGCCAGTCATCAGAAAGATATAATAATTCTAAACTTTTATACATCTAATAAAATAGCTTCAGAATACATAAAGCAAAATATTATTTAAACATGAGAAACTGACTAATCTAACCTGAAGTGGAAGACTTTCAAACACCTTTCTCATTGCCCATGCACAGAAAGATGAATTATATATAATTCTACAGCCAGAAATTAGAGTACACGTCTGCTCCAATAAACGTGGAGCAAGAAAAACTTGACCATGTAAAAAGCTAAAGAAAATCTCAGCTCATGTTAAACACAATGCATGATGCAAACCATATTATTTGCATTATAATTAATTAAGAAATAAATAACAAAAAGTTAAATAAAGCATCCCATACATTTGGAAATATAAAACACAATTCTATATAGCTCATTTATAAAATAAGTAATAATGCAAACTTAAAATATTTAGTACTAAACAACAATAAAAAAATACATATATCAAATATTTGCCAAAACCTGTGGGATGCATCCAAACTAGTCATCAGAAAGAAATCTATGACCTTCAATTATTACTTTAGAAAATACAAATCCGTCATGAGAAATCAGAAATATAACAGTAGGCTAAATTTGAAGAAAGTAGTAGGAAGGAGAAAATTTTAAAAGAGCAAAAGTTAATAAAATCAAAACCAGAAATACAATAAATTCAACAAAGGTGAAAGTTTATTCTCTAAAGACTGATAAAATAGATGAGGCTCTGCCAAGATTGAAGAAGGACAATGAAAAGAGACAAAAAAATATTAGGATTTTTAAAAGGTAACATAACCAGAAAGTTAGTGGAGATTAAAAAGAAAATAAAATGATACTATGAAAAATATTATACTAAAGGCTCTGAAAAGTTACACAAAATGAACAGAGTTCTAGAAATACATAAACTGTTAAAAGTGTCTCAAGAAGAAACAGAATTATCCTAAAATTAGTACAGAAAATCAAATCAAAAATTTTAAAGTTTTTCTGCAAAGCAAATAGTAGACCTAGGTGATTTTACAGTTGAGTTCTACCAAGCCTTCAAGGACCAGACCATGCCAACCTTTCAGAAACTCTCTGGGAGGATAGAAAAAGAGCAGACATTCCTCACTTCAACCCTAAGGCTAGTATTACCTTGATAGACCAAAAGGCTACAATGAGGAAAATGGTTCAGTTAAAAGTCAGGACCATAACGAGTACTAGAAAGTTTTGGGTAATCTTAAACCTCAAATAGGATAAGGAGGATGGGGTGGGAGTGGAGTGACTGGATATCTGGAACTAACATAGACAAGGAAGAAGAAAATCAGGAAATCATTAGCATAAGCAAGGGACTCATTAAGATAGTTAAAACGCTAATTAGAAGAAAACATTTCAAGGTAACATAAATTTTAAAGGGCTTTAGATATTAAAAACTTGATTGTAAATTTTACAGAAATAAGTGGACTAATGAAATTTAAAACATCAAGTTGCTGAGCATTATATATGGTATAATTCAGTTTATATAAGTATATTAAACATTTTTATTTTTTTAGATATTAAAAAGTACAGTTTAATATATAAATTATATATATATATATATTTTAAAACCACAATTTAATATATCAATGGCCAGACAAAGGTCTATAAGAAAACTCACCAAAGTTTTGACAAAAATACCTCTGAGGAAGTGAAGAGGAGTTAACTGTGAACATTTTTAATTTGATAACAGCACAAAAATTGTTTTGTCACTGCCAGGCAACTATGCTCATGAACATTCTCTTTTGAGGACTGTCCATAATCCGTGCTTGATTCCTGCTAAGCATGTTCCCTGTTCTGGCACCACGCAAGGGGATTCTGCTCTTGTAAACCTGACATTTTCAGATTCTTTTTTGTTTCCAAAATAAACCCAAAGGGCACACATACTTCTGTTGCCTTTCTAAAATGACTGCCATCGCTTCTTGGCCTTTAGGCTAAAATCAAGTGTAGTATCTGTTCTTATCAGTTTAAAATGACTGCCAAATTTTTGTCTGTTCCATGCGTAGTGATGCATACACAACATTTTTAAGTTTTTTGTTTTTAAGGCAAAAACATCAATAAATGTCTTCTGGACCATTTTGAATGTGAAATTCTTCCCCTTAAAATAGCAACAATCAAAAACCTCCCATTGCACAAAAGTAAAGCATGTGGAATCACAATCTCGAATTGTAACATTAGCATAGATACTGCAAACATGATCATGTATTAAAATCCAAAGATTTTGCTAAAAGCAGTGAACGTCAACTCAATATTGGCCTGGCAATATACCACTTCTAAGTTCAATGTATCTTTCTACCCAGAGTTGGCTCATGTGCCAACTCCGATGACAGAAAAAGGGAAGGAACTCATTATTACTGGCCTGCAAATTCTGTGACAGATTTTAAGTCTCTTGAGTATTTAAATACAATCTTTCAAAAGAAAGAAAAGGAAGGGAGGGAGAGAGGGAGGAAGGAAGGAAGGAGCGAAGGAAGGAAAGAAGGAGGGACGGAAGGAAAAAAAACCTGAAAAACAATTCACTGGAGCTGAGTAGCAGCTGGCTTCCTGGCCATAACCTCCTGAGTGCCCACTTTTCCCTGTTGTCCTGACACTGAGGCTGAGTGTCTGTTACAAAATGATTTGTCTTTACCTGACCCACACCACTCATTTATGCATTCTCTCTAATCTCTGTAGTCATAGAGACAGAAAAGTTTGTTCATTCAATACAATTACAATACAGTGTATGTAGGAGAGACAGGGAAAGATAAGGTCAGAGGGTTAGATTAAGAGCAAGGAATTCTGGTCTGGGAAAATGGCTGAGGTATACAGCAGTGATATTTGAAGTTGTAACAGAAGATGAGAACCCCAAGGAAAAAAGTATAGAGAGGAGAGAACCTAAGGAATGGCTCCATTTAAGTGGCTGAAAGAGGAATCAGAAAAGGAATAATCAAGAAGGCAGGAGCAGAGTATTTCATAAAGGAAAGAGTCTGATTACAGATATCAAATGTTACAAAGAGGTTGAGGAAAATAAAGTTTAATTTTAAAACAACCATAACACTGTTCTTTAGAAGGCTGTCAATGACACTTTTCCAAGATTAGTTGTTAACAGAAGGAAAAAGATACAGCAACAGATGCAAGAAGAAATCAGTCAAGATGCATATATACAGATGTATACATATGCATGTGTGTGTATATATATATATACACACATATATATACATATACACATATATCACATATATATACACATATATTTAAGGCATATAAAATTACGACAAATTTCTCTAAGCCTAGAAGTGGAGACAGCAAGTTATCTTGAAGTATGATTTTGTTAATAAGGGAAGAATCACTAGAAGGGCTCTTTAATTAGCTAGTTGTAACACAAGTAGCAACCTACCCTCCCAGGTGTAAAGATAAAACAGGACCTTTCATCAGCAAACAATGGCTGTCCTTGGTATGAGAAGTTGGACAGCATTGGAGCAGAATCAAGAAGCCAGAAAAGAAATACTGGTTCCTCTCTCTAGACTCTAAAATTAGCTACTTAAGACCTCTGATAAATTGAGATTGTCTTTAATGAGGTCCACTAACAGGAAAAGCTCACAAAGAGATTTCACCACAAGGGAAGGATCAGTCTCAACTGGTGGGTTTTGCTTAACATCTGAACCTTGCTAGGCATGCAAAGAGGGGTTGCTCCATTTTGAAAATTAGACCACAGCTCCTTCCAATTCAGCCATCCCATTACGAAAGGGGTCTTGAAGACAAAAGATGGAGCACGTGAATAAAAGCTAAAAGAACTGCCATCTTGGGAGCTCACATTCTTTTGGCTGCATTAAATACCAGACGACCTAGACTGGCTTCTTTCCAAGAAATACCAAGATCTTGAAGGCTCAGGAGTAGGAATGGTGTCAGTGCCTTGAACTCTACAGGGCAGGATTTCGGTAACAACATTTTGTGACGGTAGCAGAACAGTAACTGAACCTGGGCCCACTAGTGGCGTTTCAAATTCTCCATTTCTCTTTTCAGGAAGTTTGGAAGCACCACCCAGTAAGGACCCTCGATTCTCAGGGAATTTAGGAAAGAAGGAAGAACAGGATCCATGAATGAAAATCTCCTCCTGCGAAGCTGAGCAGATCGTGGACTCATGAAATTAAGTATTGAAGAGACGTGATCTTCTTTTTACTTCATGCTGGAAAAGCAGGTCTAACTGGTTAAATTCAGAATAAGGAAAAATAGAAAACCTTTATGGGCCTAATGGAAGAAATCCGTGGGTAAGTAAAAAAGATGTGAGGGATGGGAAAAACATGAATTCACTTCAGTCGGTACCTTATCTCTGAAACAGGGGCAAAGGGAAAGAGAGACAGAAGTCAATGGGGGAAGGGAATTAAGGAAACTCCTTTCAGAAGACTTCCACTGCAGTGGAGTAAGGGTTAGTGTCACTCACTGAAAATGAGGGGTAATAGAGGCTGGAAAGGGTAAAGATTTCACACAGCCCTGATGGGAAATCAAACAGGAAATTCCTAGGAGGTAGCTTTTTTCTAAAGACACTTTTAATGTTTTTTAGATTTCTCATAATTTTTTCTTATACTTCTCTCTTTATCACTCAATCTAGCCCTTTAACACGACCAGAGCTGGCAGAGAAATTGTAAGCTTCTTGTGTTTCTCGAAGTGTGCTTCCTTGGCTATCTGTGTGAGAAACTCTTTGGGAGCTCGTTTAAAAGGAAGATTCCTGGACCCCGCCCAGACCTATTTGACAGACTCTCTGGGATCTGGTGCCTGGGAATCTGCATCCTAACAAGTTTCTCAGGTGATTCTTACACAGCAAGCCAGCACTGGTCTGAAGATGCTGTTTCAGAACCACTATCTTAGCTCATGTCTAGTCCAGCAACTCCTATGCATAACTGTTTACCCACATCCTGTTTTGAATCAGTGGCTCTGTCTACAGTTTTAAAACTAAATAAAAGTGTCACACACTGTGGTGAGGAAATGACAGCCGTGCCTTCAAGTGCAGCTAGCTAGGATCAGACTCATACCCATGATCTTCTTCTATGGTTTCGTTATTTTTTTATATTTAAAAATAGTTTAAAAATCCACTTAGTTATTGATGGTCAAGAATGGTAGAATTACTATATTGAAGCAATATTATAATAGTAAACTGCATTGTTTAGTCAATTAGATTTGAAGATATATCGACCTAGTTACTTAATTCTGAGCATTTGAGGACAAGACAATTACAGAATTTCACTCACCAAACAGTGCAAACACTATTCCTCTTCTCATTTCCTCTCTGGTTTAACTGGTTCATTGGTATTTGGAGATTCAGGTAGGAAACGAGTGTGGCAAGAAAGGAAGACACTCTCTTCATTGGTCTTTGGGAAGGAAAGTGGGTACCATTCCACCTGCTCTGCTCTTCAGCCTGAGCACACACTTTCATCAATAATGAATTTGTGACCTGACCAGAAGCCTCTCAAGTCATAATCACCAAACTGGCACAGTTGTGAAGAAAAGGAAAGCTTACTTCAAATCCAAGTGATTTGCTTAGATTAAAAACTTTGTAATTTCCTTTGTCATATGTCTGCTTTAATGTTATAACCAGGTGAAGTTCTTTGCACTACTCCCCCGAAGGGTTTATGAAAAATAATGATCACATTTCTAACTCCAGTCCGAGTTAAGTGGCCCTTGTATAAGTTCTTAAATTACGTTACATATCTTTACCTTAGAATTGATCATGGGGAATTCCCTGGCGGTCCAGTGGTTAGGACTTCATAGTTCCACTGCAGGGGCCAAGGGTTCGATCCCTGGTTGGGGAACTAAGATTCCACATGCTGCATGGTGCAGTCAAAAAAAAAAAAAATGAATTTATCATGCTATAATATCAATATGTGTCTTCTGACAGAACTCTACCTTTTGAGATAAGGGATTTTTAGTTGTTTTGACTTTCTAAGAGTTCCCATTAATTAGAATTAGCTCAAAAATTATTTGTTGACTTGGATGATTGAAGAAACAAGTAAAGATTGAATATACGTATTCTTTTACATACATATATTCAAATCCTTGTCCCTTTAATAAATATTTTCCTTACCTAGTAACAGCAGAAATATAAGAAAGAAGGAAAAGCATGCACGCCACCAATGGTAAGTTAAATTCTGCCCCTAGGAAAGGCTAGTAGGAAATCACACAAAAGATATCACAAAGTGGCATTCTTTACATGAGGAATTTAGTAGGTCTCCTCTCTGTTACAGATGTAGAAACTTGATTCTGTCAACATCATTATTGTTCCTTGTGATTTCTCTTTCTAGCACTATAAAACACTCCAGGCTCTTCTTGTACATTTTCTGTCCCTGTCCTAGAATCAGTCTTTTTTACGAAGAATGCTGGTTTCTTTTATTGGAGAATGGTATTAGAAACCAAGATCTTAGCGCTAGGTGTGCTCACTGCTATCAGGATATTGCTTCTAGGCTCTCTCAGCTGACAGAGCAAGTTAATACATGTGTGTATATTAACCCATGTATATAACATATCTATAAGTATTTCTCTATGTAATCATCCGTATCTATATTAATATTATAGTGACTAAATTCTGATGTCTCCAGCTTTAATCCTTTTCCATATGAATCATTCTAACCTCTTCCATTGCTTATCTGTAAACTCTCACTGTAACAGTGAAAAACCTGGTTCCCATAATCAGCCAGTTAATTATTAATAGTTCAATTCCAATATACATGTATACCAGTATCAGAATATTTAACTGGTACCCCCATGGGAAACAACTGTTTCAATTAGAGTACAAATGTCCATGTATCATTTTTTTTGCCTTTAATTTTACAGACTTAAGTCGTTTTCAAAGTTACTTAGGTCAGCTTCTTTTCCTTCCACTTTCTTAAGTAGGTTGTTGCATACATTATTAATACAGTTAGATTGTCTTGTCACATTCTGCATTCAATTCTGGGATCCCCCAGACTCCTAAGTTGGTTTTTATTAATTTGCATACATTGAGTCATTCTTTGTGCTGAAAGTTCTGTGGATATTGACAAACACATAGTGTCATGTATCCACAATTACTGGTACAATATCATACAGAGTAGTTTGCCACTCTTGTCTTAGTCAGCTTAGGCTGCCATAACAAAATTCCACAGACTGGATAGCTTATACGACAAAAATCTGTTTTCTCATTATTCTGGATGCTGGTTCCAGATCCAGTCCAAGATCAAGTTCTGGGAGGGTTCAGTTTTTGGTTAGAGCTGTCTCCCTGGGTTGCAGATGGTTTCTTTGTCCTCAGATAGCTTCCCTACCCCCAAGGTTCTGCTGGGCAGTCAGCCTCCAGAGCTAAGAGGAAATAAATATCTGTTGTTTCAGCCACACAGTCTGTGGTATTTTATTTCAGTAGCCCGTGTAGACTAAGAGAACATTATAAAACTCATGAGTGCCAGCAAGCCCTCGCTGCCCTCAAGAGCAACAGCAGGGTGTCAGCCTGAAAGCCCGAGGGTGGGAGCGCCAGCAGGTGCCCCCAGAATGGGGCTCTGGGCCAAGAGGAGCTCACCTGACGGTGCAGCCCTGAGGTCGCATGGCAGCCATTGGCCAGGGCCGCTCTGTCCCCTCCCCCTCCCCATCTTACTTGTATTTAACCAGGAAAAAACGTGATAGCACATGGGTAGCCTAGGCAGTGGGTAAATACCTCAGAAGTCCTCTTGCAGCAAGTGTCTGTACATGTTGTGGTCATTTTCTATCTTACATGTTCTCGAATGTTTGTATTTCAATAAACCTCTACCTCTTCACACACACACACACACACACACACACACACACACACACAAACTCATGAGTGCTCCATCGATTCAACCTTCTCCATGTACACACCCCCCCACACACCACCCACAAACCCCTGCGAACCACTGATCTCTTTACTATTGCTATAGTATTGTCTCTTCCAGAATGTCATATAAGTAGAACCATACAGTATGTAGCATTTTCAGACTAGCTTCTTTCACTTATCAACATGCATTTAAGGTTCATCAAGCCTTTTCTTGGCTTAAGAGCTCATATTTATAATAGTTGAATAACATTCCACTGTTTGTTTATCCATTAACCTATTAAAGGACATTTTAGTTCCTTCCAATTTTTTTGTGATTGAGAATAAAGTTGCTACAAATATTTGTGTGTGGTTTTTTTGTGTAGACATAAGTTTTCAAATCAATCAGGTAAATACAGGCATACCTGGGAGATATTGAAGGTTCAGTTCCAGACTACCACAATAAAGTGAGTATCTCAATAAATAGAGTTACATGATTTTTTGGTTTCCCAGTGCATATAAAAGTTATATTTACTGTATACTGTAGTCTATTGTGTGCAATAACATCGTCTAAAAAAACCCCCACCAATGTACACACATGAATTTAAAAATACTTTATTGCTAAATAATGCTAACCATCATCTGTGCCTTCAGTGAGTTGTACTGTTTTTGTTGGTGGAGCATCTTGCCTTGATGTTGATGGCTGCTGACTGGTCAGGGTGGTGATTGCTGAAGGTAGGGGTGGCTGTGGAAATTTTTAAAAATAAGACCAAAAAAAAAGTTTGCCACATCGATTGACTCTTCCTTTCACGAATGATTTCTCTATAGCATGCAATGCTGTTTGATAACATTTTACCCACAGTAGAACTTCTTTTAAAATTGAGGTCAATCCTCTCAAACCCTGTTGCTGCTTTAACAAATAAGTTTATGAAATATTCTAAATCCTTTGTGATCATTTCAACAGTCTTCCCAGCATCATGACCAGGAGTTGATTCCATCTCAAGAAACTATTTTCTTTGCTCACCCATAAGAAGCAACTCCTCATCAATTAAAATTTTATCATGAGACTGCAGCAATTCAGACACATCTTCAGGCTCCACTTCTACTTCTGGTTTTCTTGCTATTTCCACCACATCTGCAGTTGTCTCCTCCACAGAAGTTTTGAGCCCCTCAAAGTCACCCACAGGGGTTGGAATTAACTTCTGCCAAACTCCTGTTAACGTTCATATTTCGGCCTCTTCCCATGAATCACAAATGTTCTTAATGGCATCTAGAATGATGGCTCTTTTCCTGAGTTTACTTTGCCCAGGTCCATTAGAGGAATCACTATCTATGGCAGTACAGCCTTACAAAATGAATTTCTTAAATGATAAGACTTAGAAGTCAAAATTACTCCTTGATCCATGATGTTGTGTTAGCAGGCATGAAAACAGCATGAATCTCATTGTACATCTCCATCAGGGCTCTTAGGTGACGCGGCACATTGTCAATAAGCAGTAATATTTTGAAATGAATCTTTTTTTTCTGGGCGGTAGGTCTTAACAGTGAGTTTAAAATATTAAGTAAACCATGTTGTAAACAGATGTGCTGTCATGCAAGCTTTGTTGTTCCATTGACGGAGAACAGGCAGAGTAGTTTAACATAATTCTGAAGGGCTCTAGGATTTTCAGAATGATGAATGAGCTTTGACTTCAACTTAAAGTCAGTAGCTGCATTAACCCCTAACAAGAGAGTCGGCCTGTCCTTTGAAGACTTGAAGCCAGGCATTGACTTCTCCTTTCTAGCTATGAAAGTCCTAGATGGCATCTTCTTCCAGTAAAAGACTGTTCGTCTACATGGAAAATCTGTTGGTGAGTGCAATCACCTTCATTAATCATCTTAGCAAGATTTTCTGAATACCTCGCTGCAGCTTCTACATCAGCACTTGCTACTTCACCTTGCACTTTGATGTTACAGTGATGACTTCTTTCCTTAAACCTCATGAACCAACCTCTGTTAGCTTCAAACTTTTCTTCTATAACTTTCTCACCTCAGTCAGCCTCTATAGAATTGAAGAGAGTTAGGGCTTTTCTCTGGATTAGGCTTTGGCTTAAGGGAATGCTGTGGCTGTTTGATCTTCTATCCAGACCCCTCAAACTTTCTCCATATCAGCAATAAGGCCGTTTCACTTTCTTATCCGTGTGTTCCCTGCAGTAGCACTTTTAATTTCCTTCAAGATTTTTTCGTTTGCATTCACAACTTGGCTAACTATTTGGCACAAGAGACCTAACTTTTGACCTATCTCAACTTTCAGCATGCCCTACTCACTAAGCTTTATCATTTCCAGCTTTTGATTTAAAGTGAAAGATGTGTGACTGTTCTTTTTGCTTGAACACTTAGAGGCCATTGTAGAGTTATTAACTGGCCTAATTTCAATATTGTTGTGTCTCAGAGAGGGGGAGAGATGGGGGAACACTTGGTTGGCGGAGCAGTCAGAACACACATAACATTTATCAATTAAGTTTGCTGTCTTATATGGGCACAGTTTGTGGTGCCTCAAAACAACTACAATAGGAACATCAAAGATCACTGATCACGGATCACCATAACAAATATAATAATAATGAAAAAGTTTGAAATATTGCAAGAATTATCAAAATGTGACACAGAGACCCGAAGTGAGCAAATGCAGTTGGAAAAATGGTGCTGCTTGCTTAATGTGGGGTTGCCTTCAATTTGTAAAAAAAAAAAAAAAAAAAAAGAGATTCAATTTGTAAAACAAAAAAAATACATTATCTGTGAAGCATAATAAAATAAAGCACGATTAAACAAGGTATGCCTGTACCTAGAGGTGCAATTGCTAGATCATATGGTGAGACTATGTTTAGCTTTGTAAAAAACTGCCAAACTGTCTTCCAAAGGGCTGTACCAGTTTGCATTCCCATCACCAATGAAGGAGCATTCCTGTTACTCCACATCCTTGCCAGCAATTTGTATTGTTAGTTACCTGGATCGTAGTCATCCTAATAGCCATGTAGTAGTATCTTGTTACTACTTGGGATTTAATTTGTAAACCCCAAGTGACAAATGATATTGAACTCTTTTAATGCACTTATTTGCCACCTACATATTATCTTCGGAGATGTGTTCACATCTTTTGAACATGCTTTAATTGGGTTGTTTGTATTCTTATTTTTGAATTTTAAAAGTTCTTTTGATATTGTGCATGCAAGTTCTTTTTCAAATATGTGTTTTGCAAATATTTTCTCCCAGTCTATGGTTTTTCTTTTGATTCTCTTAACAGTATCTTTCCCAAAGCAGAAGTTTTTAATTTTAATAAAGTTCAATGTATCAACTTTTTCTTTCACAAATAATCCTTTTGGTGTATCTAAAAAATTTATCATGAAACCCAAGGACATCTAGATGTTTTCCTTTGTTATTGTCCAGAACTTTTATACTTTTATGTTCTACATCTAGGTCTATGATTCATTTTGAGTTAATTTCATGAAATGTGTAAAGTCTTGCATATGGATGTCCAATTGTTCAAGAACCATTTTTGAAAATACTGTCCTTTCTCCATTTAACTGCATTTACTTCTTTGTCAAAGATCAGTGACTATATTTGTGCAGGTCTATTTCTGGGCGCTCAAATCTGTTTCATTGATCTATATGTCTATTCTTTTGCCAAAACCATGCTGTCTTAATTATTGTAGATTTATAGGAAATCTAGAAATTGGGTATTGTGATTCCTCCAACTTTCTTCTTCTCCTCCTCCTTCTTATACTTCTTCTTTTTCAGTATTACATTGGCTATTCTAGGTCTTTTACTTTTCCATATAAATTTTAGAATTAGTTTCTCAATGATTGCAAAATGTTGATTGGAATTTCAATGAATCTATAGATTAAGTTAGGAAGAATTAGTATCTTAACACTACTGAGTCTTCCAATCCATGAGTACAGAATATCTATTTAGATTTTCTTGGATTTCTTTCATCAGAGTTTTAGAGTTTTCCACATATAAATTCTGTACATATTTTGTCAGGTTTATACCTAAGTGTTTCTTTTTTTTTTTTTTTGGTACAATTGTAAATGGTATTGATTGTTGAATTTCAAATCCCAGTTGTTCATTTCTGGTATATAGGAAATCAGTTGACTTTGTATAGTTATTTGTGTCCTGTGACCTTGCTATACTCACTTATTAGTTCCAGAATGTTTGTTGTTGTTGATTTGAGGGGATTTTCCACATTGACAACCATACCATCTGAAAACAAAGTCAGTTTCATGTCTTCCTTCCTAATCTGCATACTTTTTATTTCCTTTCCTTGTCTTAGTGAACTAAGTAGGACTTTCAGTACAGTGGTAAATAGAAGTGGTGAGAGGACATCCTTAGTTTGTAACTGATCTTAGAGAAAAGGCATCCAGTTTCTCACATTATGATATTAGCTGTAGGTTTTTTGTAGATATTCTTTATCAAGTTGTGAGACTTATCCTTTATTCCTAAGATATACATTTTTTATATTCTTTCAAACTGTTTTATTTTCTCAAGTTCTAATAATTCTGCTATTTGTGGAATCACCTGACATTTGCTCATGGTTGATCATTTCCTTTTGTGCTTTGTAGTTTTGATTATGAAAGTTTTGTTTTGTTTTTCTGTGGAATTCCTGTCGTCTGCTCACAAAGATGCACCCACATAGAAGTGATAAAGTCCAGCATGTCAATAACTGAATTCACTTAAATACATTCAGATTCCCTGAGCAGAATTTGGAAGCAAGTAACTGGTTCACTCTTTAATATTCTTTTAAAATCTTCTATCATTTCATGCACTTGGGGGACAAAGTTGGGCGGTCAATAACAGACCTGGATACAGTTTCCTATTCAGATTTTTGGCTAGTTATACAATCTTGGCCAGTTTCTTTAATTTCAAAGGTCGTTAATCTTAACATTTCTCTCTATAAAAATTTAAAAGGTGACATTCACAATTTCTTTTTGCTCAAAGAAGTTTAGAAAAGACTCAGTATCTTAAGTTATCAATCTGTGAACTCCTTGAATAGTGTTGTGAATAGATTCTAAGGTAGCCCCTGATCCCCACCTCCTGATGTTCATGCATTTGTGTAAGCCCTGCTTTGTGAGTGTGGGTGGTTCCTGTGAATTGTGTCTATCAAACAATATACCACAATTGATAGGATGTCACTCCTGTGATTATGTTCTATTATATGGCAAAGGTGCCGAGATGTCAGTCTGGTTACGTTGCATTATTTAGGACTCTGTCTTGCTTGCAGTATCTCTTTCTCTCTGTTGCTGGGTTTTAATAAGCAAGTTGCAATGAAACCTATGGCCACAAGGAATGCTTCTGACAACAACCTGAGGGACTGTGGTAGGAAATCCTTCCCCAGTAAAGCCTGCAGATGAGAACTCAGTCCTGGGTGACACCGTGATTGCTGCTTTGTGAGGCACTGAGGAGACCCAGGTAAGCTTTGCCCATACTCCTGACCCACACTTTGAGATAATAAATATGTTTTAAGCCTCTATGTTTGCAGTAATTTGTCAAACAACAACAGAAAGCTAATACAAGTGCAAAGCTTCAATTAAGTAGGTAGTGCCTCTTAAGAACCGCAAAGAGGTAGGTGTTAAGAGGGCACACAAATTTTTTTTAATCTTCTTTTAAAACAACCATTTCATTTAAAGTAAGTAAGTAAAGGGAGAGAGAGAGAGAGAGAGCAGAAAGTTCTGACACTGAAGAATAGCATTCTTTATTTCAAAAAGGTGTCAAATTTTTATTTTATTGCCCATAGTTCTGTAAGGAAATGGATATAAAGCACCAATAATTTTGTAATCTGAAGGATAGTATAGTTGTTATGTATTATTTACTGTGCTTAGATTGTATACATCCATAAATATTTATAGTTTATGATTAGTCACACAAACTGTGTCCAAGTTTGACTTTCAGTTCAAACTGGGATTTTTAATACTGTTTGTATCATGCAACTAAGATATAAAAGAATTGGAAAGTAGAAAGTAATAAATAAAAGTTCATTTCAAAAAATATGGTTCCAACCTGTTTGACATGATGGTGTTCCTTTTAGTCACATGACAGAGTAATTCCCAATAGGCTTGATTCAAATTTGGCTTATCCATCAATGCCATACTAGAAAAATGCATTTTCATAACAAATTATCAATTAATAAGTTCACCAACATTACATATTTGACAACTTTGGGGTTAAAAAAAACTCTTCATTTTTCTTTTCCCAGTAAATTACAGCAAAGTGAGTCACTGTGGTCATCGTGCACCAGAAAATTAGAGAAATGAAATCTTCTAAAGCCCCACTGAGGTCAGATTCAGTCTTAAAAGCTGTGCTATGAGAAATTTACCCACATTTCCACTAAACAAGAGTTTTCATACAACTTGTGAACACACAAAACATGACATACCCTTACTTCCTGTACTTTGGTTAAAAAGTGCTTAACTTTTTTTCCTGAACATGTCTAATTCTTGACTCTAATTCTGCTCATCACAGACTACAGCAAAACATGCTGTGTGCTTCTTCCCTGTACCATTTTGGGTTTGATGTTTACTGTAAGAAAGTATTACACTATATTTAACACTTAAAACCACAGAAGAGCAAATGACATATTGTCTGCTTTTCCAGATGAACTGTGGTAGTTCTTGAAACATTGTTCACATTGTAGAAGACTTTAAAGTCATCTTTCCTCAAATAAATGTGACATTTCTTTCCCCTTGACTTGGCGAAATAGGATTAACAGATAATGCTGCATTCATGTAAGCAGATCTTTAACATGATAATTCTAGCCTACGATGAGAAATAAGCAGTATCAATCAAATCACAATTGATTTGCAAGCTCTTGTTGAAAATAAATGTATTGTTAACCATGCAGTTATTAATGTGCTTATATCTGAAAACTTGCTTGTGGAAGCGAGAAGGAAGAGTCACCCTAAATATATGTTTGTTTTCCTATTTACCAAATAGGAATTTTTTTTCCTATTTACAACATCCTTATTCATGCGATATCTACAATTGCGCATTTTAAATTTTCCTGGGATTGGGGCAGGAGGTAGTCCTGTGGTGATAACTACACAGAACCAGCAAAAGGGTAAGCAATATCTAGAGAGACTAAGCGGGTAAGCTAGAGCTGGGAAGAACTGGCTTCCAATATCAGCACTGCCACTTACCATGGGAACTTCTCCCAATACCTGCTTCCTTATCTGTATGCCTAACATCTCTCTACAGGGTTATTTCCAGGATCACATGGAAAGCATCTATAACCTATTATGCATTCAGTAAATGATGGACAAGATTGTTATTGTTCCTGTGAAAGCTCTGCTTTTCACATGAATGATTCTCAAGCAGAGCCCACTGGATACTTCTGAATTCAGAGACTTAATAGGAAGCAGATCTCAATTAGAAATCTTTTTCTATTTTATTTTATTATTTATTTCTTACCCTACAAGCTTCCTTCCCTTCACTTCTTTTTTTTCTCTCAAAATGACTCACTCTTTATTCAGTTTATTTAAGTGTTTAAGTGTATCAGTTGTGCTCAAACTCAACTATCACACACACACACACACACACACACACACACACACACAATTTAAAATCAGTAAGGACTATTTATTGCATTGTCCAGATTATCTACCCTAGAATATAGGTAATGAGCAGCTTTATCACCACAACAGAGAAATCATGGACTTTAATGGGTATTGAATAAAAATATGATTGAAAGGCTAGAAGTAATGTGATACTAACATAACTAATAGACAAAAGAGTGCTGAGGCAATAACTATTTGGAATATATAATATAAAGTGAGGAGTAATGTGGAAAAAAATCTATAGGAGGAAAATACTTTTCCTGACTAATTTTTCAAATTTTAGACATTTGTTCAAAAAAATCACAAGGCTGTAGGATCTTGAGAGTGCTAGACTTGTCATCAATGTTTAGGCAGAACAAAAGTTGAATTAGGTAAGAATGACATCCTCATCTATTTTGTTTAGGCTACCAATAAAAAAGGACTTATTATAGTCTTCCTTAGCACCCATCTTAGATAACATCTTTCCATAGATCTCATAAAGTTTAAACCCCCATATTAAATCTTATACGTCCTGATTTATTGTCATTGTGGATGTAAAAAAGGGCTGATGATCATCTTTGTTTATAATCTTTTATAGATTTGAACAGAAACATTCAAAATTGCCTATTAATAAGCCCCCCCAAAGGCTACTGAGCTTAAGCAAATATAAAGTTTTGTAACCTACCAATTAACCTACAGAAGGTATTCCAAATAATTATATTCTGTCACTTTCTTATTCACACTTGACTCCAAAAAGTGCTCAACTTTTCACATGAATAATCTAGAAAATAAATTTTACTCTTGCCTTCACAGGCAGCATTAAAATGAGCAGGCACTTGTGTTAATTTGTTATATTTTCTAATTTATTACTTAATTTTCCTACTGCCTGCTTAGAACTTGAGTTGTTCTGGTTAAAAAAATGATTGAAGGAGCAAACATAATGATACAAAAATTTAAATAAAGTTCACTATTGCCATGAAATGGGATGTCAGTTTTGCAAGCCATCTTCACTTTCCCACTAAGCTGGGTGGAGTTGGTCTAAATGAATCTGAAGATATTTATGAAATAAGCTAATATGAAAGGACACTATAACCCATTAAAAGCGACTCTCTTCCTCTTCCACAGCGCGGTGAAGGCCAGGGATGAATTTTAAGAGCTGTTTCCGGACACTTCCCCTTCTGCTTTTCCTGGGCAGGGTCCCAAACATGCTTGAGAAGTTGCCTTCCCACAAGGGAGACATGGACCCACTACTAGCAGAACTAATGCTCTGGTTCCTCCTCGAAGAACACCTCTTCAGAAAATCATCCCCATCCTTGAGGACAAAACACTCATCATCTGTGCTTGTCTGCCGGCTGAAGGCTTCCCTGCTCGAGTCTTCAGACACACATGTCTGGTACCCATCCTCACTGTCTATTGTCATGGAGCTCAGGCAGCTCTTACAGCTGCTCTCACTGGATAATCGACTCCGGTCCAGGAGAGCTGAACCAGGCAGCGGTCCAAACAAAGCTGATTCATCTATGTCCATATTTTCCAAACTTGGGCAGTTAGCTGCATCACCTAGAAAGCAGAAAACAAAGCCTACTATGAAATGGATCTGAGCATCACTCCTTACAAGTAAATACACCAAATTTCTCTTTGAAGGGCACAAGAAAGAGTAAGGGTAAATAATACTTTTCACTAAACTTTCACTTGCATGAGTAAGTAACTGTTCATGAGACCATTCAATAAACCTTATAGTACGGTTTTTCAAACTATCTGCTCATGGACTAGTTTCCAGGTAAAAGGGTTCCATGGTGACAAAAATGGTAATGCTAGATTAAATAAATTGAAACAAGATTCTTCATATGAGAACAGTTCAACTCATCTAACAGTATGCCAGTGTGACTTATGAATTTCCAAAAGAATCATTTCTTATATTGAAGTGACCATGCCACCTTTTATTAAAATTATCATAGAAATGGGCTCCAAAGAATATACTTGGGGAAATGCCTCTTATGGATTTTCTCTATTTTAGTTCCTCTGATTTTTAGTTACTATCTTTTTTTAATAATTGTAAAATTATTATAACATCACTTGAAGTGTATGGGAAACACAGTTATAAAACCTGCCCCTGTAGGCTGATTATTAGAGAATTCAAAGATGTTTAAAACAGAAAGGATATCTTCCAGCCTTGATATGCCCAGTTGATTCTTAGAAAATCCTTTAATACTTAAATGCTTTGAAATGGTAGTGTACCCAGAAAACATCCCTGTCCTAAAATAAGTAATAATTCATTTGAAGAAATTGAATGTTATCTGCTTAGCTGAATTTCTTCATCAACCTTTTATAACCTACATCTGGGCTCTCCAAACTCAAATTTTAATCTCACACCAACAGCCTGTTCATATCCCACTTGTTTCTGTACTATTTGAGTTGGTTAGTATGCTGTTAAAAGAAAGGAGATTATTTGTAATACTAGCATGAGAAAAACATCATTAGAAGATGACTTTGCTTCAGGAAAAGTAATAGAACATTACACACTCAGAAATTGTTTTATTTTGTGCTGATAATCTCTACTTCTGCTCTCCTTTGTCCTTGGTTGACACTATAAAAAGAGACTGTTTATTTTTCCATTTGATCTGCAAGGTTGAGTAGGGCCAGCCCTGTGGTGACTCGTTATAATGCTTTCCTTTTTGTTAACAAAACCTATTTTATTTCATCTCCCAACAAGTTGATGAATTTCTTTTGATTGGCGAGCAATTGGCTTGTAGAAACTCATGCCCTGGATATTTATTGTAGGTCTAGAAAAAGTAAGCTAAAGAACTCCTTCAATCTCTCAAAAAATATGTACAACAATGACCTATGAAAAGTCAAACTCCTTGATTCTGAACTAAGGATCGTGTCTATACAAGGCCACTTCCATAAAGCCATAGAACTGCCTACACTTACCAGACCAAACCCCATCTCCACTCCAGGATGCTCCAGAAGTAGAGGCAAAGATATTCCAAACACCCTCAAGTCTACAGAAATCCAGGAAGTGGCCAGAAATGTGTGCCTCTGTCTGGTTAGCAAACTTCAGACCCCCCAACAAAGCCTGCTATATGTTTTTAAGAGTATTAATTTAGAAACACAGAAAAGAGAAGTAACTCATACATGTTTCATTTTTTGAAAAAAATAGAACTTCAACACAAGCCTCTAAGCCATAAATTAGTGCCTAATTAAGAATTAAATGTATCCTTCTTCTGTAAACAGATTATCACTTTTAACAAACAGATATTCTAAGGTTATAAATAGAGATGTTAGCTCTGTGTTATCTGAAGAAGATACAACCTATATTTCACACCCACACAGTTAGTGGTTTCAGTGAATTATTTGTATCTACAAGTTCATTCCTCAGGTTATACCAGTCACATGGCAAATGCCAAGTCAACAAATTTTAAACTCAACCCTTCTTTTCAGAATGTACACAACAGCAAGAGCCATGCATTTACTGTTATAATGATCCTTCATATTTCTGTTTTGGATTTGAGGGCCATGAAGAAGGACTTCTCTGCATTACTGTAACTTACACAATTTGAGCAAATAATAGGAGCTCCACCCAAGAAGCATGTTACCATTCCCAGCTTCAAGAGTTTCTGAGAACTACCCAGCCCCTGAACCGTAGATATTCTCAGGAATTTAATTCATCTGCTGAAGTAGTAGGAAAATCAGGCAATCATTCATATTACTCTTCTAAAATCCCCAGGTTCCTCTTGAGAGTGAGTGCACACATGCACGTGTGTCCATGTTTTCATGTGCATGTGTTATGTGCATGGAGGAGGGGGTGTGATGATGACTTACCCCTCCTCCAAATACAGTGGTCACTCCAAAAGCCATGCCAAAGAAACACAGACTACTATTCTCAATCCATGCTAGGCAATTTTTTTCTTGTAATGATGATAATCTTAAAACAATTTAGAGGCAGAAATACTGAAAGAATGAAATGTAAGTGTGGTTTCTGAACAGGAAATCACATTTACCATGAAGCAGGCGTTGTTCCTGTAACTGCAGAGATCTGAACTCCACCCATTTTCTCTTCAAGGTTTGCTGAGAAAGAAGAAGAAAAGTGCTAATTATTTGGAAACCCCAGTGAAGATAGCAATTTACTTCCAGGTGTTGAGATTTGTCATTAATTTTTTTTTTCATTTCTTTCTATCACTAACAATCCCTCCCATTCATTTGAAAGATTCTTTTTCTGTATAAAAGCAGAATATTGGGAACACTAATTTCTCAAGAAATAATCTAGTATCACCAACAAGTTGAAACAATGATGTCATTTCAATAGAAACAACAGATAATAGAAACCATGATATTTATATATTTTTTATTTAAAAATATTAGAGAAACAGATTGCTTAGGTTTGTGTCCATTTACTAGCTGTTTCGGCAAGCCTTTACACTCTAGGCTTCTTCCATCAGCAATATGAGAACACCAACAGAACCTAAACCTGGGAATTGTCATGAGGATTAAATGCATTAGTAAATGTAAAATGGTTGGAACAGTGGGTACAGCTTAGTAAATGTTCAAAAAATACCATGATCATTTTGAATGGATACAGAAGATGTGGTATACGTATACAACAAAATATTACTCAGCCATAAAAAAAGAATGAAATAATGTCATTTGCAGCAACATGGATGGACCTAGAGATTATCATACTAAGTGAAGTACGTCAGACAGGAAAGATAAATACCATATGATGTTACTTATATGTGGAATCTGAAAAATGATACAAATAAACTTATTTACAAAACAGAAACAGACTCACAGACATAGAAAACAAATTTATGGTTATCAAAGTGGGAACGGGAGGAGGGATAAATTATGAGTATGGGATTAAGAGATACACACCACTATACATAAAATAGTAAACAACAAGGATTTATTGTACAGCATAGGGAACTACATTCAGTGTCTTGTAATAACATGTAATGGAAAAAAATCTGAAAAAATATATATGTATAACTGAATCACTTTGCTGTACACCTGAAACACAATATTGTAAATCAACTATACTTCAATTAAAAAAAAAATACCACCATCATTCTATAAGCCTGGGGCACTAAAATAGTCTTTTCTGCTGGATATCTACTTATTTTCTATACCCAAAAGGAGAAGCTGACTAGTTCTAAAAGGCTTCCTTGGAGGGCTAAACTTAGAACCCTGTAAGCGCCCTGACTTCTTAACTGCTTCCTTCCTTGGCTACCCCGCACATGAGAGCAGTGGCCCAGGGAAGGATGAAACGGCTGCTGTAATGGTCACGACTGCATGTGAGGCCTGGCCTAGCCCACAGACTGGAATCAAAAGTCAACCAAGCAGAAAGCATCTGACAAGGCAAAAAGGCTCCTTCTCCCTCCCCCTCTTTGTTCTTTACTCCACCCCTTCCTTTGCCATTTCGGGTCCCCACAGCAAGTCCAGCAGGTAAGCACAGCTCAGATTTGCCTGGGGACACTTATCCTGAAGGACAGCCAGCCTAGTTGGAAACAAGTGGTCCTTTGTACAAATCAATCTGGAAGGGGCAGATGAAGGCTAAAAAGGAAGAGGGGGAAAAAACGCACATTTGGAACGGGAAGACTGAAGGAAAAGGAAATATTACAAGAATGTCATTAAGTGTTTAAGGGGGAAAGCGGCTGGTTCCTCAGTTCAGGGATTGAACAATCACTGGGCAGGATTTTCCAAGCCTTGGTAAGAGTAACATTTAGCAGCAATCATTATGGTTGTCAATATAATATGCAACCAATGAGTCAAAGCCATAAAATACCTGGCTCAGTTAATTTCTTGCTCTTTCTGTACTATAATATAGTCTACCTGGCTATGAGACTGCTGGGCTACCTGAATTACAGCTCTTGTAAACCTGTGGTCACGTGAAGGTCAGAGTTAGGAAACCAGGAAGTACAGAACTAGCAGGGATCTGGCATATATACCAAGCCCTTTTTTCTTTCTTAAAGAGGTTTATCTCTTGCAAGAGAATAGAGTCTAGTTGGGGAGCATAAGGATAGACTGATGCTCAAAACTAATTATAGGGAGAAGAGGAAGTTGTATTTCTGCACTTACTATGCAGAAATACGAAGTTAGAGCTTGCCAAACAGTTTCTGTGAAAGTCAAGGTTTTTAAATGTCAAATCTGTTGATTTGTCCCAGTCATCTAAGTATGTCGTCACTTAAACCAAGAAAATACCAATGCAAAGAGCAGATGTGTCAAAGTGACTAAGAGTTTTTAGTCTATATTGAAGCTTCCTTATTTTCCTCAGAGTCGGCCTATTATTAATATCACAGTAGTGTATTTGGACAAATCTAACCTCTCACTGTTAGAAGAAAATTAAAGTACATGTGAGATTTAATCCTACTGGATCACGTCACCTCACTGTGCCTAGCTCAGTGCCTGGTACATAGCAGATGCTCAGTAAATATTGACTAAACGAATAAATGAAAGGATGGCTTCCTGAAACAACACTCAGCTATCACAGACTGGATATTTTGGTTGAACATATCTTCAACGTTTTCATTCTACATGAGACATATAGCTAAACATTTCCATAACACTTTACTACTTTTATAGTGCTTTCATGGATAATATGCTATTTAATTTTTCTAACTGTCCTAAAAAGTTCCAGATTAGAAAATAAAGGTTCAATGTAGCAAAATATTTCCCAAGGGCTACAAACCCAGTAAATATCAGAGCTGGATTAAAAAGTAGGTCCCTCAGCCCACTAGATGTGCTGTTTTCATGTTAAACATTTGAATCATAGGCCATGAGAAAGGGAATCCCTGAAAACACAGCTCAGAAGGCACCACTGTTTCTAAAGAAGAGGTTATGGCCCCACAAAGAGTCTTTGAGGGACACAATGCACACGTAGGATGCACAAACTAAATGTCATTGTGTGAAGGGGAAGCCAACCTGACTCTGGTTAATAGGTCAGACCCAGACATTTCTGGCTCAATAGATGAGCTGGAAATCTCATAATTTCAAGATTAGAAAAGGAACAGAAATGAAAGAAAGTGAGCAGAAATGAACCCAAAAGTCTTCTGGACCTGGAGAAAAAGAAAGAGGTCACAAGGAAATTGGACCCTATGGCGATAGTTTAAATGCAATTATGTGAGGCAGAGACAAAGACAAGTTTCCTGCTTGAGAGAAGAACCTTGGCTGAAGCTCCACCATTGTGAAAAGGAGCTGAGCAAAGCTGTTGAGGGCGACTAAAGCTCATGGAGAGCATGTACCCAGAGAGGCAGGAGCACATAAACGTAGCCTCATGACCTGAACTGAGCAGCACACTGGCCCCCCAGGGAAGGCATCCAAGCTGCCAGACGTGGCTTTAGACCGGAAGCCTTGAAGTGCAGAGCAGAGGTCACTGCCCAACTCTCACACTGAGTGGAAGGGAGAGGCCCAGGGAAACGGGCAATCCAGACTCCGGAGCTCCACAGAAGTTTAATGATAAGAAAGACAACAAAACTGATAATCAGTACATGGACTCTCTACAAACAAAATAAAAATAGAAAGGTGTTCAAAGACTTTAAAATAAGAATATTTACAGTCCTCTGAGAGAGAGATGTGATGTTCCTAAGAACAAGAAATTTGAAACAAAGGAAGAAAAGAACAGATAGACACGAAAAAGAACTATTTGAAAATAAAAAATTAACTTTTAAAACTCAAGAGAAAGAACACATTCTATACAGAACACAGACAACATTACTGAAGATATTACTAAGGAATTCAAAAATAACATAACAGTGAAAAGAATTGAAAAAAAGAATATAGATATAGTAGATGTATACACACATATATGTGTAACTCAATCACTTTGCTGTACACCTGAAATGAACACAATATTGTAAATCGACTATACTTCAATAAAAAATAACATAACAAAAAAAGATAAAGTGATACAAAATCTGAAGTGGTCAGGAAGCATGGAAAGTAAATCAAAAGACTCTGAAATATGTCTAACAGAAATTTCAGAAGATAATCCAGGGAATGATGAGGAAGGTGTATTCAAAAAAGTCAAGCTGATAATTATCCAAAACTGAAGAAAGTCAGAAGTCTTTAGGCTGGAAGGACACTGCAAGTTCCAAGCAGTATAAATTTAGAAATGAATCCACACCTAATCACATTGTGGTGAAACCGTAAATCAGGAAAGACAAAAGAACACCTTAAAAGCAACCAGCAAAAGATGAAAAATTGCCCCAAATTGAAATACTGGGTTTTGAAAAGGGCTTAAAAATGGGAAATCCTCTAGAGAGAATTACCAAGGAAAAAAAAATAGAAAGAAGGCATAAAAAGTAGTACTAATGAAAATGGGGACACAAACACAGCTGTGATAGAAAATAAAAAGATGAGAACAGAATGTTTATTATCAACTTCATGAAATAAATTTGAAAATTTTAAAACTTTATTAACAAAAACATCATTCAATAAAGCTGGCTCAAACAAACAAACACAAACAGAAAGCCTGAGCAGTCTTATAGCTAATAAAGAAACTGAAACAGAGTTTAGAAGTATTCACATCAAAAAGAAACACAAGCCCAGATGATTCAGATAGCGTTACAAGAATTCTACCAGAGGACAAAAAGGGGAAGAGACTCCTCACCTCATGCTAAGAGTCCAGTAAATTTGATACCAAAACTAAAAAAGATAGTCTGAGAAAAGAAAATTACAGGCCATTCTACCTGTAAGATGAAGTTACCCTCAACAATGCTAAAGAAAATGTTATCAAATCAAATCTACAAGTATATAAAAAAGATGATAAATTATAACCAGGTTGGATTTATTATAAAAATGCAAGGGTGGTTTTACATTAGAAAACCTTTAAATGTTATTCACCAAACTGACAGATTTTTAAAAATCAATAAATGAGAAGACCACCTCAACACTTACAGAAAAAAAGTATTTGATACAATTTAATACACGAGCACTGTAAAAACTACCAGAAAACTTGGTGTAGAAGGGAGCCTCCTTATCCTGAAAAGTATAACCCTAGAGACAGGAAAGAATCAAAAGAATTCCCTTTAAGGTCAAAAGCAAAGCAAGGATGCCTACTATTTTAGTTTCTATCCATCATTGTATTATAGGCCTTAACCAGTGTAGCAAAATAAGAAAAAGAGCTACATATCATTCTCAACAGATAGTTATTATCTTCATGAGAAACTCAAAATAATCTGTAATTTATTAGAAATTATATAGTTTAGCAGGGTGTTTGAATATAACAGCACAGAAAAATTGATTTCACACATCTACACATTAATCTCAATCAAAATATTATTTTTAATAAAGAAACTATAATAAAAACAAAAATCATTTTACAAAGGAATAAATCTAATAAAAGCTGCATAGGATCTATCTGCATAAAATTATAGGAATTTATGGAAAGACAAAGAAAATAATTAAAAATTATTTACTGAGATAGTCTGTCAGTAAGAAAACTCAATACCATATGGATGTCAAGTCTCCTCAAATTGATCTATCTATATAAAACCGTATTATCTATCAGAACTCCAACATACATTCATAGAACTTAACAATCTGATTCTAAAATGTATACAGACAATCAAAGGGCCAAGAATAACCTGGAAAGCTTGCCCATTCAGACATCAATATGTATTACAAAGGTACAATAGCTGAGTTTGATATAAACAAATTGATCAATGGATCAGAATTGGAAACCTGTAAGATCCATTCGTATCTGGAACTAGCTTAAAAATAGAGGTTTTACTGCAGGTCCGCTGGGGAAAAAGAAGGACTGTATAAAATAAATGGTACTGGGAGAACTGAGTACTCAAATAGAAAAAAATAAAACAAAATTGGAATCCTATCTCATACTACACACAAAAATTAATTCTGAATGAATTAAAGACTTGGATATTAAAAAGCTTTAAAACTTTTAGAAGAAAATATAGAAAATGCAGAGTATCTTACAAAGGATAAACAATTAGGAGCTCCCTCATAAACAAAATATCAAAGGAACAATACATCCAAAGTGCTAAGGAGACAAAACACCAACTTAGAATAATTCAATTATCTATAAAACTCTATAGTAGCAGTGAAAGAGATATTTTTCAATAAAGACCCACCTACCCTCACTAAAAGGAGTATAATACTACAGCAAGAAGGAAAGTAAACCCGGAGGTAAAGAACAGAATACAAGAAACAAGGGCAAGGCCAACAGTTCACTGGTTGGTATACTTGTTTACCAGCTGTTAAGAAAAAAAAGCCTGTCTTTTTCATTTTAAAAATGGATAGAATTTTCTAAAGTAAGCAATAATAAGGAAGATGGAGCCTTAAATGGGCATTTAAACATGTTAAGGTCCTCATGACGTTCTGGGAGAGGATGGAGATGTTGAAAATTTTCTAGGTTAGAAAAAATAATAAAGTATGTATATTAAAAGTTCAAGAGAAAATGTTCAAAGAACAGAAAATGCTTAGAAGCATGCAAATATGTGTTGTGCAAGAGAGTTCTTTATTCCATGAAACATAAACCTATTTTTCACTTATGTTTTAAATAACATCACTAGTTTATATTCTACATTTCTTTCCTTTTTTTTTTTACAAAAGCCTGAAAAAGCCAGTTTTACTTTTTTGAAAATGATGTTCACTAAGACTCTCTCTCTTTTGCAGAAACAAATTAACTTTCGACAATTTAAAAAACTTAAATATAATATGAAGAACTATTTACTCCTTACAAAAATTTAATGATAGAATGTTAGAGGCACCCCTTTTAACATGAAGAATAAGACTCACTATTTACAACATCCTGAGGGTCCTGGCCAATATTGTAAGAGAAGAAAAAATAAACTAGTTGAATAATTGGGAGTAAAGGGGCAAAACTTTCATTATTTTCAGATGATATTATGTTTATATAAAAAAATCCAAGGGAATCTACAAACATATTACTAGAATAAAGGGAGTTCAGCAAGACTCCCGGATTTAAAACTTTACACAAAAATCAATAGCAATAAGCAGTTGAAAATGTAAAAGACCACATTTATTATAGCAAAAAAATTAGAAGGTATATAGGAATAAATATAATCAAAGATATATAAAAATGTATGAAGAAATTACAAAATGTTTTTGAAGTACATAAAAGACCTGAATGGAAAGAGAGAGGCTGTGTTTGAAGTAAGGAAAGCGAAAACCATAAAAACGTCGATTGATATCATTTATTCTATAAATACAATTCAATTACTATCACAGTCTAAAGAGGATTTTTTTCCAATGAATTTTATAAATTGATTCAAAAGATCACAGGGGTAAGCAAAATGACAAGAATATAAAACCAATGTTGACAAACAAGAAAACAGGTCTTGTTGATGAATTAAATGTGGTGGAAGGGAGGAATAAAAGATAAAGTAGGAATATACTAACTCTACCCTCTTGAGCTCAATAACTGAGCGCATCCTGAGATGCACATGAGCGAGGGCCTAGACTTCATGGTCTGCCAGAACCTCACCAGTCTAGGAAACTGAGATTTTTAAGACCCTCAAATAGTCTAGAGAATTTTCACGGAACATCCTGCACTGTACACTATCTCCTGTAAACTTTAATTTCCTCTTCAAAGTTGACAGTGTATTTGCCAGTGAAAGTAGATTCAAGGACAGCCACAGGAGTAGAGGGAGGTGATTTTTGTAGTAAGAACGAGGCAAATCGAAAGGACGCAGAGGAGGACGACAGAAAAACAAAAATCCCAGGCCCTCCTGCACACATATATAGCACTTGGGAAAATGACAAAAAGACAGCTTCTACTTCTTTGTTTTTTTCCAAGCAAAATGTAAATTGAAAGAGATCACAGGTGCATTAATGAAAAGTTCTTCAGGTGATGTGGCTTCCTGTTGCCTTTCTGAGCCTCATAGACATGCAGAAGGAGGAAGGAAGAAAGTGATTTGCCCTGGTTTGTGGAATTTAATATTCCTGCAAAGGTAATTGTATGGCTCTTGATAATTCAGCAGTTTAGTCTCATCACGACATTTCATCTTCAAGGGCTATCTCAATTCTTCAAATAGATCTTTATTCTACCACTCACATTCAAGGATGAAAAATGTGTCTCACTGTATTAAATTAAATTACCTTTAAAACTTGCAGCTTTGCCTCAAGCTCTGTTCTTTTGAGAATCATTGTTCCATTAAGAGTCTCTATCCTGTTTTAAGAAAAAAAGGAGGGGGAGGGGAATAGCATGAGTGATTCTTTCAAACAAGTACCATCCTTATGGAGTACTACACTTTGAGCACAGACTATCCTTAAAAAGCAACGTAAATGTTACCATTCTCATGGCACTTCAAGTATCTGGATGTAAGCCAAACCTTCTGACAACATTCAAAGAAAGAATATGGAAAATAAATACTCTCTTTGAGAGGGTGACTGAAAGAAAAGACTCTGGTTTATTTGTAAACTGTAGCTCATTTTATAGAAGCCCCTATATGGCAATGACGGTTGTTCTCTGCTAGAACCTATTCTTGTGTGGTCTGGGTGAATCACCTCCTTCATTTGGTGAAAATTTGTTGGGCATCTACTATGTACCAGACTCTAGACATTGTGCTAAAAGTGAGGGATACAGCAATGAAAACAGGCACTACGGACTTTCAAACAATGGAATCAAGAAGCTATTTGTTGAAACAAGGGAAAATCCTTTCTTCCCTAAGATTCTAGGAAATTTTACCTCTGTAAATTGCCTTAATTTTGGAACTAGAACAAATAGAATCAGAACTACTATGAGATAATAACTTTCATATGACTCTCTCATCTCAAAACCTTTTAAGTGTACAAACTTTAATCTGAGAATTATCCATCTAATGGTGTTCTTTCTCCCTATACCAAATGTCCTTATAAAAATAAAAAGACTTGCTCTATCCTGAGTGATTTGATTTGATTTGTGGGCTCAAGTTAGATGCCATCAATCTGCATAAGATAAATATGATATGTGAGTTATACAACTAAGCATTTTAAAAATATTGGTTCAAATTCATTCTGATAAATAAGCTGTAACTCTATAAAGATGCAAGAAAATTTTCAAGGCATGGTAAAATAATAGTATTAAATGCAGAGACCAGTTTCCCTCTATTTCCAACAGCATTATACCCAAGATAATGAGATGATAGCAAGAGAACACGTTGTCTGCTTTCTCATTAGCGGGTCTTGACTCTGGGCGATAGTGACAATCCCTATGAATCTATCTGGCACTTTAATGTTGACCTGACCTGCCCAAGCAATAGATGACTGTGGGCAGAACTGCAGCCGTAGATTGGCCGCTCTCTTCAGTATTTGTACAAACGGTCCCTCATTTTCCTTATCTCTGGATTTCCGATTGTCTCCACCCAATACTCCTTAATTATCCACCTGAGGTCTGCCCACTTTACCCATCTGGAATATAAGTTTCTGTTTCTAATCACCAGCATATTCTCCTGGACTTGGTATGATCCCTACCTTATAGACTCAAGTTCCTCTGGAGCTCAAGTGGCCCCATCCTTTACCCTGAGCTCATAGGATGCATAGAGTTGGACTCAGTCCTCTACCACCACCAGTCATCTTTCAAAACTACTCTCACACAAACCCCCAAAAAACATCCTTTGAAGTTTTAGACTAGAATCACTAAAGAGTGTCCAGCAGATTTTTTATTGGCAGCTTACGAGGAGCAGCTGTGGTGTGGCTGGAGAATAGAGCCTGGCATCCAGAGCAGATGGTCAAATCCCAGCCCTGGCACTTACTAGATGGTTGCTCTTAACTAAACCTCATTTCAGCCCGAGTCACTTCGTTTATAAATAGGAATATAACTAACTTCTGTGAAGAATAAATGAGATGATCAGAATAAATTCTAAAACTATTAAGCCTGGCTGGCGAGGCCCATACTCTGCTCCCTGGAGAACTCTCTGTCTTCATTTCTTACTATGCCCTTCCTAATTCACCAACCACCAATTACACTGGCTTCCTCTCTATCCCTTGAATATGCCAAGACCACTTTGAGAACTCAGAGACCTCTCCCTTTACCTGAAATGTTCTCACCAGGAGTTCATCTAACCATCCCTTCTCTTCATTTCGCTCTCAGCTCAAAGCTCACCTTCTCAGAAAGGACCACTTTAAACACTTAAGCTAAAATAGCAGCCCTCTCACTCAGTGTTCTATCCCATTTCTTGTTTTACTTTCTTTATAGCACTTATCAATAACTGAAATATCAAAATTACTTATTTTTGCAGGCTCTTCTTACCTATCTCCTTCCACAATAAAGCCATAGAAGAGCCTTTGTCTCTCCTGAGCCTATCACAGAGCTGGAAACATAGTATTTGCTCAGTAAATATCGTTTTAGTGAATGTGTGAATCCCATCTTTTAACTAATTACTAAGGTCTTATTAGGTACTAAGGGTGGAAATGTCAGTTGAATCTCTAACTGGGGAAACAAATGTCCCATTAGTAAGTTGGGAATAGTAGCAGATGTGAGTGTGTGTGTTGCAGGGCAGGAGGGCCAGGCAGACTGTTCTTTCAAACAGAACACTAGGAGAGAAAAACAATTGGCTGGTGGTAGAAGAGGAAAAAACTCAGCCCTTCTGACCTTTCATTTGTTCTAACCACAGGATTATATCAGCCATGGAAATTGGACCCATTCCTCTCTGTCCAAAGAGAATGCGTGCCAGTTTAATTGAATTTGAATTAAAAATAAAATTTTAAAAATGCTATCCCGCCCACTCAGATGTTTGGGCTATTGATGTCCTCTGACTTCAGATGTTGACAACATGTTCAAGTTTGTGGAAACCTTGAGAAACAAAAGGAACTGATAAAAATGTCTGTACCCAATCCCCAAGCTATGGTGCACTGCCTCCCTTCTTGTGATCCTGAACAAAAAGCCTATTCATTCACTCAACAGGCATGATGAGAGACCGTAACATTTTTGAAGCCCCACGGGAAGCAGCCGGATACTTACGTTAGCAGGTTTCCTGATGATCTGATCAGGTCAACAACTTGTTTGTGGGTAAAACCTTCTGTGCTCACACCATTGATATTTGCAAGGACATCACCTGGGAGATGCCAAGATAAATGAGTGTTAAAACGGTTGGTTAAATAATCTTTCCTGACCCGTGAATGAAACAAAACAAGCAAGACCCAAACCTTGGCAACATAAAGGAGTTAAGGAAATTCAAAGCAACAATCATGTCCTGACCTTCACTATCAAAAAAGTTATTTTTCTTGCTATTTAAATAATTCCTACCATGAGCATAGTTCTAACTTACCAGCTTGCAGGCCAGCGCAGTGTGCTGGGCTATCTTCCTGGATTTTGCAGATCAGGGTACACATCTCTGGGGAGCAGGTGTTCTGGTTTTGGAGCCTGTAAGTCTGTAAAATTAAAGGGATACATAATTACCATT
This sequence comes from Balaenoptera musculus, assembly GCF_009873245.2. Lineage (NCBI taxonomy): Eukaryota > Metazoa > Chordata > Mammalia > Artiodactyla > Balaenopteridae > Balaenoptera > Balaenoptera musculus. Next base: position 39,947,046 of record NC_045791.1, read on the forward strand.
ACCAAATATAAAAAGGATTACCATTACCAAAAAACTCAAAATCTATTTGTTACAAAAATATTAAGTGGTATCAGTTACCTTAAGCAGCATAACAGATAAGTGCAAAGAACAATTTGGGAAGCTTTTGTGAATATAAACTAAATCTAAGTACCAATCTTACACTTCTCCCACACAAGCTGTAGCTGACTCCATTCATAAAAAAATACATCTGGCTTAAGAAAGAAAGTAGGATAAGACTGGCTTAAGACTTTAAGACTTTCAAGCCTAAGAGACCACCTGATGCTATCATTATTGCATATTTAACAAGAAAAATTTGGTTTCTCTTTTCCCAATAGGCTAAAACAATAATGGCCAAGAGCAGAGAGAAAAATCTCTATGTGGTTCTCCCGAGCTAAAGTACTTACTACAGGAGCGTATGAAACAGTACACATCCAGCAAGGGAGATACGCCAACAATAATTATTTTAAATCAGAGTTCTGCAAATAATGACAATCTGCCCTGCATTCATTCAAAAGCACTATGATTGACTCAATTACCTTCATTCCTGAGCGCTCGGTGGTACATCCGCCCTGAATACTCATTCATTAGCCACTCGACTAAATTAGAAAAAGTTATGCTTCGCCTCTGGCCTCAATTTGGCAAAAGCAGCTTGGTTTTGTTTTTGTTTTTGTTTTCGATTTGTACCAAGAACACAGCACAAATGTTCGGCGAATAGAGTGGCCCAAGGACCTATATTTTTCTTTTTCACATATTTAAGTTATGAGGTCTCGTTGCATTTAGAATCAAAATCAGCATTCTGAGTTGAGTAAGTCTTCTAAACATCTGTTTCCTAAAATTAAACCACATTCCAGTACTGCTTCCCTGTGGAGAAATGAATGTCCGATGTTCATTCCTTTTGATTTTACAGACCTACAGGCTCCAGAACCAGCAGAACCAGAAGTCAGTCAAACTTCTAGAAACTTGCCTTTGTTAACCTAAGAGATTTCTATGTACCCTGCAAGGCATTTAGAATCCCCGTATCTTAAAGATAGAGGGGACTTTTAGAGATCGTGTAATCTACTTTCCATCTATGCCAGAGATCCCTTTAACAGCTTATCTGCCAGGGAGTCTTCTTGCCACAGCCCGGGCCCTTCCAGAGATGGAAGGGTGGTCTGCTTCATGGAGGACATGAACTAAAGCTATAACAGACCCTCCTTTGGGAAACCACTGTTGTAATGATTCTCATTAGCAGTGAGAACCTACCCTCCATGTCCAGGGAGTAAGGTGGGTACAGTGAAGGGGAAACATATTAATTGATGTAGCCTGCACCTGTGTATATGTTTGCAACAGGTGTAAAATTTGTGGCTTAGAGAAAGAAAGGCAGAGGTCCCCAAGTTTTGGAAAGAAATTATTAGTTGGATATTTCTCTCTTTTATCCAGTCTTCTAGCTCAATCATTTCCTAGAGACACAAAAGTACATTGCCTTTCTCATGCCTGATAGCCTTCATTCTAACACTTGTCGTTTGCTGCTCTCCTACTGGAACCAGGCACATTACTAAGTAATGAAAGAACATGAACTCAGGTGTACATGAATCTAAGGTCTGTGTTCCTGCCAAATTACTACATTACTCTCTGTAGCAGCAAAAAACTAGCACCCATGGAAACCAGAGGAGGTGGACTTGTTCTCTCCCAGCATGCCCTGCACCTGGTAGACCAGGACCCAAATACGTGTTAATGATGGGGGCATAGTAAGGGTACATGAGGTTCTATCTGGTCTTCAAAATGTTCCCAGAGCATGTACCCTATTTGATGACTACTACAAATCCTATGACTACTAGAGAATAGGTTATGGCGTAGAGCTGGTAATGGAAAGCATACACCATAAGGGAATTTGCAGAGGAGTGGATCCTTGCATCACTAAGATAACACAGACACGCTGCAGTCCAGAAGTGAAGCCATTAGCTCACGTGAATCCACAAAGTTTCAAGGCACTATAGCCTGCTGTCTACTAATGATAGTTTGGATTCTTGCTTCATGTAGAGTAAGTGTTTATGGTATAAGGGAGAAACATGGGGGAAGCAGTGACATGTCTATAGAAAAATGAGAAGAGATCCTCACTGGTTACATTAAGTAAGAGTAAGTGAATAGACTTTGCTCCTGTTTTCAGTAGCAATCACTGCACATCCTTGGGGATAATCTCATTTGAAAAGAAGTGGCCACAAAAAGCATAGTGTCTCTACAATAGAATAGGGAGTGTTTCATGTGAATGAGGAACAAGAGAGAGTACTATGCTTCTAAAACCTGATGGAAGAATTAGAGATTTCACCAAATTCAAAAGTAGAAGAGTTCAGAAAGGAGAAGTTTCCTTCTTTTCTCCTAGAGGCTTCTCCTTATTCATTGCAGCTAGAGTTCCATTTTGTTTCTTTATTCATAAAACACATCTTACATAGCAGCTTCCTGTTCCTAATCTTAAAACACACTGACTTTACAACTGTGGGGCTGATATTTAGTCACCAAAGTTTTCTGAAGGCAGCACCAAAGTTAAGATATAAAAACCGATGTTCAGTATAAGGATATGGTTATGCAAAATGCCTCTAAAAGAAATGCAAAAGTGTAATGGAAAAAGAACACAGTAATACTTAAACTACTTCTCTTGCACTTAATTAGACTAGACTTCATTTGACCTAACTCACCACCTTAGCAAATATGGCCATGAAAAGCAGACAGCAAATAAGAAATGAAATTCTTAGGCTATTAAATAGAAATCCATAAAGAAGTTAAAATTCTCCTAGAGCATGAGACAATATGCACGTAGAGCCAAATGTTCTTAAGTGTTTCAAATAATAGTTTAAAAATGTTGCCATAGCCAAAGCAATCTTGAGAAAGAAAAATGGAGCTGGAGGAATCAGGCTACCTGACTTCAGACTATACTACAAAGCTACTGTAATCAAGACAATATGGTACTGGCACAAAAACAGAAATATAGATCAATGGAATAGGATAGAAAGCCCAGAACAGGATAAACCCACACACATATGGTCACCTTATCTTTGATAAAGGAGGCAAGAATATATAATGGAGAAAAGACAGCCCCTTCAATAAGTGGTGCTAGGAAAACTGGACAGCTACATGTCAAAGAATGAAATTAGAACACTTCCTAACACCATACACAAAAATAAACTCAAAATGGATTAAAGACCTAAATGTAAGGCCAGACACTATAAAACTCTTAGAGGAAAACATAGGCAGAACACTCCATGACATAAATCACAGCAAGATCCTTTTTGACCCACCTCCTAGAGAAATGGAAATAAAAACAAAACTAAACAAATGGGACCTAATGAAACTTAGCTTTTGCACAGCAAAGGAAACCATAAACAAGACCAAAAGACAACCCTCAGAATGGGAGAAAATACTTGCAAATGAAGCAACTGACAAAGGATTAATCTCCAAAATATACAAGCAGCTCATGCAGCTCAATATCAAAAAAACAAACAACCCAATCCAAAAATGGGCAGAAGCCCTAAATAGACACTTCTCCAAGGAAGATATACAGATTGCCAACAAACACATGAAAGGATGCTCAACATCACTAATCATTAGAGAAATGCAAATCAAAACTACAATGAGGTACCACCTCACACTGGTCAGAATGGCCATCGTCAAAAAATCTACAAACAATAAATGCTGGAGAGGGTGTGGAGAAAAGGGAACACTCTTGCACTGTTGGTGGGAATGTAAATTGATACAGCCACTATGGAGAACAGTATGGAGGTTCCTTAGAAAACTAAAAATAGAACTACCATATGACCCAGCAATCCCACTACTGGGCATATACCCTGAGAAAACCATAATTCCAGAAGAGTCATGTACCACAATGTTCATTGCAGCACTATTTACAATAGCCAGGACATGGAAGCAACCTAAGTGTCCATCGACAGATGAATGGATAAAGAAGATGTGGCACATATATACAATGGAATATTACTCAGCCATAAAAAGAAACTAAACTGAGTTACTTGTAGTGAGGTGGATGGACCTAGAGTCTGTCCTGCAGAGTGAAGTAAGTCAGAAAGAGAAAAACAAATACCGTATGCTAACGCATATATATGGAATCTAAAAATAATGGTTCGGATGAAACTAGGGGCAGGACAGGAATAAAGACGCAGACATAGAGAATGGACTTGAGGACACGGGGAGGGGGAAGGGTGACGAAGTAAGAGAGTGGCGTGGACATATATACACTACCAAATGTAAAACAGATAGCTAGTGGGAAGCAGCCGCATAGCACAGAGAGATCAGCTTGGTGCTCTGTGACCACCTAGAGGGGTGGGAGGGAGACGCAAGAGGGAGGGGATATGGGGATATATGTATACGTATAGCTGATTCACTTTGTTATACAGCAGAAACTAACGCAACATTGTAAAGCAATTATACTCCAATAAAGATGTTAAAAAAAACACATCACTAATGCAAATATATAAAAAGCACATTATAAAGAGTATATCGCTCTCTTATTTATGAGCTGGCTGATATCAAGAATTTCTGATCAGTCTCAAACCTACCAGAAGACTAAAGCAACTACAAACAAGAAGCAGACTATGTCTCAGGGTGGGTTTTTTATCCGCTTGAATGTTTTCTTCCCTTGATGGTACCCAACACACTGGAAAACTACCAAAAACATTGAAAACAAGTCACAGCCTCCATCGTTCTCTAAGCCCAACTTCATTCTTTGTCTGCAAATATCATGACATAACCGGTGCCACTTTCTTCATTAAAAGTCTGGAAAATCTGAAAACTGCCCACCTGAATTTCAAACCCAAATTTTCCATTATCTTGTTTTTCCACAGTAACAAGCTTTCTGTAAAACAAAAAACAAAAAAATTAGGCATGAAGATCAAAGTATAACATTTGGCACATACCTATCGCTAAAAATAACTGTCAATAAAAAATAGCTGATGTTTATGTAAACTGAAGTATATATGACTCTGTGTGTGTGTGTGATATCAACAGCCTGGAAAGCTGTGTTCCTAAATATCTTGCTGAGAAACCAAAAAATAAATTAATTTCTTTACCTTTGAGACCAGGAAAAGTCACCTAAAGAACTTGATCTCGTCAGAGCAAGCTGAAAAACACAAGCACACAGTTATTGAAAGGTCCTTAAGACACATCTGCAAAATGTTCTATATCACAAAGGACTTTGTTCTTTATCACCTTCTTTGGCCCAGCTCCTGGGAAATTGTTATGGAAAGGCCGTAATTTCCATTCTCTAGCGATAGCAAAGGAGAGCTGGGAAAGGGACCATTCAGGCAGTCCACCTGAAAGATTAAATGAGGCTTCCATAATAATACCCCATGGCAAAAGAGTTAATGTAATGTGGCAAAGCTCCAAAGCTTCCAAAAAGAACTTCATATCTAATCTGTATTTAAAATAGCCTCTGAAAGGTTAACCACAGCAATTTATAATCACACTGAAATCCAAAGAAAAGTAACACCCATGGAATGGCATATAAAACCCAAATAGTTGACAGTTTGGGGAGATGCTGATGAAATTACTGTTTATTGTAATAGTTCAATATGTTACTGTTTTTAGCAGGATAAAATCATCTCTAAAGAACTAACTAATACCCAGAAACACAATTCGGGTGAAATCAGAGACTCAAAACCTCAATTGTTTTTATGATTTATTTTTGCAATAGTTTTAAAAGAGTACAGTGAGATTTCCAGCCAAGAAAGGAAAGGAACCTCAGAATGGTGTAAATGGTATAAATGACATCACCTTTACTCCTCTGCATGCTTTGGGAAAAGATCATATAAACATAAGCTTCCAGGATACAGTCTACCATTATAAACAAAGTAAAAGTTAACAAAAAGTGGCATCTTATTTTTAAGGTAATTATAGTGAGTTTTTGTGTTTTTTGTTTTGTTTATTTGCTTAGGAATTAACAAATGTTAATTAGCTCTTTCTCAAGTGTTTGTCCAGGGCTCCAAAACATAAGCTCATGCTACTAGTTAACCCATGGTGTTTATTTAACTGGCAACCTATTATGCTTCTCATATGTCAATGACTACAGAAAATATCAGGAGATCAATGCAGGAGTCCAAACAAATAAAAGTAAAATAGAGGATGAAAGCCAGGAGAAAAACAAGTAGAAGAAATTAATGCACAAATTAAATCTTCATTAAGGCATTTGTTAGTGGAGAAGCTTACATCACTATAAGGAATTTGAATTACCAAGTACAAAATGCCAGCATTCTCACAAATTTTCTGGAATGGCTCAGTGTTCAGAATTTGGCCACTGGTCAGTAATGTTAACGTAATGAAGATCTGATCTCTTCTTAACAATTTGATGTAAATTAATTATATTTTCCTCTCTTGTCAGTTTTGGACTTCAAATCATTTATATCATCTTGAAGACTGCAATAGGAAGGCTCAGAACCAAAAAAAAAACAAAAAACAAACTTCTCTATATTTGCTAAAAAGTATCTATTTTCAATTTATAAGGACTAACTGTGGAAGACCTATAACAGTTTGTATGGTTTGTTTCAGCCTGATTTTGTCCTGATAAGTACCATTAACAAGGGTGGGGACCATTCAGCTATGCAGTAGGTTGCCTTCTTGTGGAAGAGAGCAGTAAATTTGATATGCCCAAGCATTCTCAATCTCTCTGTTATACTGTACTCACATTTTCTTAATCTACTTTCATTATTTCCATTTGCTTGGCTTTGATCCTTATTTCAGATTGTAAAGCACTTAGGTAGGTCATACCTAATTATGCTATCTGTAAATCATAACTAGGGTTTATATTTAAAATTATTACTCTTGCTGTCAATATTCATCAGATAATGCACATATTCATTCATGTGGAGGCATAGATGTGTATTTATGTGAAGGGCAGATTGGATTAAATACCTCACTTCTGTTCATAATTCCCCATATCCTTTGGGTCTCTTGGGGAATGTATTTGTTTTACTTTCTACCCCAGCACCCATCACAGGGCCTGGAGTCGAGTGGAACCGTAAAAACAGCTAAACAGACAAACAGAAGTAAACTACTAGACTACAATACGAGCAAGTAAGAGGTGGTGGGAGATCTAAAGTAAAAGAGTCTTCAACTCTGTCCTTAATTAAATTAAATATCCATAGGAAAAGCTCAAGGGTAGACATTTAAAAATATGAAGTAAAATTTAAAATGAAAGAAAACAAACAATGATAAAAACCAAACACCTGAATCGCAAAACAACAAGAACCATAGAAAAAGGACTAATAGAAAACAAAGTAAGTCAGTAATGCCGTAATACACAACTGCTAAATGAATGAATGGTGGCAAAAATTAATGAATCCTTACAATTTTGAGCCTTCCTTCACCAATTTTAAACACCCTTTTGCTAAGCAAATAATCATAGCATTGCTGGGAACTTCAAGATTTCATCTCTTCCACCATTAACCTGCCTTCTAAATCAAAAATTATTCTAGGTAGATTCAAATATAAAATTGTTAAAGTCCACATGACAAATCCCAGACTTCTATAGAGAAGGAAATTTCCCCACCTCTCTCGGTCTAACCTTTCTGTCTAGCTAATCGACTAGATTAATATGGAAATATCTGCCTAGCACAAGGTGAGATGCAGAGCAGATACTCAATTCTTGTGGACTGACTGATCCGGGTCATCAGTGACACAAAGGAAAAACTCGGACTAAATCAAATTATGAATTAGTTTCCACTCTGGATCAGCAATGAGCCTGTCATAGGCACCTAACGTTTAAATAAAAAACAATTTAAATAAATTAAGCACCATCAAATTCTCTTGACACGTTCCACGTCTTGACACAATGCTTACTTGGTTTTGATCTGGGCTGTCAGACTCAGGCGATGTGGAAATGAATGTTCTCAGGGTTCAACCAACTATCTGCCTAAGTGACAAGAAGTACGTCTGAGGTCTTACCAAAGGTCTTACACTTTAGAAAAAGTTTTCCCTGCAGCCCTTTCTCTGGACTGAGCAGCCCTCTTCTAGAATCTGACCAGTGGAGTCTCTGCTCCCTTGACTGCCCTCCCAGCCTGAGCTTTTTCATAGGGCTGTGGGGATGACACCAAAACTCATGAATGAGGAACTGGTGTGCAATGAACAGCATATGCTGGCAACAGCTGTCTTTTATTACACATTATCTAATATGAGAAATCTAGGTTTAGCAGTTTTTGGCAGGGCTGCAAACTACACATTCAATTACATCTGCTGAGTAGACAAAGCTCCTTAACCCCTTGCTAGCCTCTAAAATAAAGATGCCTGCGGTAGGGCTGAGGATCTGTCTCTTTTGGTTTTAGTCAGATGACTTAAAAGATTAGACATCAAGGTTAAAAATGTAATTTTTGCTGCTATGCAATGATTCACAATGCCCCTCTTTAGTGGAAAACCAAGACCAAATACTTCAGCTGTCAGTTTGCAAAAACTAGGAATAATCTGCCGCAGAGCCAGACAGACAGCCCTGCAGAGGAGCTTGTAGTTCCATACTGTAGCCACTTCTGCTGCTAAGTAACAGCCTGTTACTTCCTGCCCCCACTGTGTACTCATTTCCTGAAACTGTTGCTGGTCGGGGAGGGGAGGATACCTATTCACAGACGAGGTATTTTTGTCTTTGTTGTTTGTTTCAAAAGCCCCTAAATTATGTGCTCTGCTCCCTTTCCAGTCCCCTGCCTCATTCTCCCCAATTCTTCCACGAACACAACGTTTTTTTTCTTTTCCTTTTTAAGTCAGGAGCCTTAGGATAGCAGGGCTCCACAGAAATATTCTAAGATTAGCAAAATAATAGAGCTGAACTCAAGTTTTTAACTTTAAGTGCCCTTAAGGAACCCAAATAGAATGTTGCGGCTTCTCGGGAAAGTCTCATTGTGGGCCCATGAACCTCCTTTTCAAGAAAATATTTTTGGATATTGTCTCTAAGCATACCACAGTATGGATTAGAGAATACTTCTCCAATTCTTTTGTAGTGAAATTAACAGTTTTCTACTAAAAGTATGCATTAAATGATCAAAATATCTTGCCGTCAGGAACACTTGGGAGTTTTGGTAACGGATGGGTGTGTAGCCAGAAATAATATAAAAGCTCCTGAAGGGCAGAACCCATCCCAGAAATACATGCATTACCAGGTTTAGCACAATATTCTGTACCTGAACTTATAAGTGAAATAACCCTTCCAGAAGTTGTCTATTTAGTAATAATTCGATAACCAAAAGAAAACCAGGCAGAGAGTCTGTCTATGGTCCCACTAAGGCACATTCAGGCTTCTGCCTCTGTTTGTCAGGTTTTCACTATAGCATTCAGTGAAAACTACTTTCCAACGACAACCTACTACCCTTGGGAGAGTGGGTGTAAGGTCCAATGGCTACTCCTTTAGCATTGTCACATTCATCAAGATGACGTTACTTCGTCCTGTCTCCTTCCTACAGCGTTTTCCATTGTAGAGATTTTTTTTTCTAAAACCATGTTCAGAAGTAAGAGCCATACTGAGAGTGTGTCACCTCCTAAAAATAAAGGTATTGAGATCATATAAACACACAGAAATCTGTTTTTAAATAATGTTGAGTATAAACACCCTGGCTAACCAGATAGGGCTTTGCGGAAAGCAAAGCCAATGATAACAAGAAGTATGAATTGTTGACGTCAGCCCTGAAAGGGTTGAAAATAACAGTGGGCAGAGAAACACCGGCTTGTGGGATTGCCTCACAGGGATCTTGTTGCCTGCAGTTCAGTCAGTGCCAAATAGGTGATTATTCTCTAAAAAACCAGTTAAGGGAAATGAACATCCATTCGGAAAATTCTGAACTGTTGGGATAAACTTGCATCAAGCCTCACTGATGATAATTGTACAGAATCAGAAGTATCGTATACAAGATGTTTTGTTTTGTCTTTTTTTTTTCTTAAGTAAAACTCACAACAGTAAGGAAAAGCTGTTTGAATAGGAAAAGTCTTACCATGGGAAAGAATATGAAAAAAGGGAAAAGAGAAGAACTAAAAAAGATGAGAACATATGAATAAAATAACTGGTGTGGAAATGTGTGTGTACGTGTAGATATTATACAGATTATACACACACACACACACACACACACACACACACTCATGTACATCTCATATGCCTACATCCCTCTCATTATCTTCTGCCAATAGCCTTCTACTGATTCCTCTTTTTAGTTCATGCTACCTTCACTCAGGCTTAAAACCAGATGTGTCTCCTCCTTCTTCACTGCCTTCACACCCAAGCCTTTGAGTCTCTTCTCCATTCCTTTGAATCTTCTTTCTCCAACTACACAAGTTGCTCCCTCACTGCCAGTCTCTACCCACTTACCGACAAGCACGTTTCCCAACTAAGGTTCCTAAAACCTTCTACTCAATCATGCTCAGTTGTTTCCCTGTGCTGGTCGAATTACTACTTCCTCAGGGGAAGTGTCCAAGTGTTGTGTAAAGCAGCCCAGCTCTGAGGTCTCCCCTCCCCTCCCACACAGACTCTCATCAGGTCCACCTAACACAATAATGTGTTGTTACTTAAACTGCCCTAAGAGCCCCAAGATCTGTGCTGTGGCATTTTAATTATTCCTTTGCTCTAGAATACCCTTCAGTATCTGGAATAGCTATCCCTCAAGGTTGTATTCAAAGACATGTACTTGGATTAGAGCAGGTATGTTATTTTATGTTGTATAATGCCTATTGGTTCTGCCTACTCAATTGTAAACCCTATAAGGCCAGGAAAAAGTGTCCTTCTCATCTTTGTACACCCTACACTGCTGTACATATGAAAAGTGAATAGAGATTTTGGTACTTCCCACAGTTGCTTTAGTTTCAGACAGTAAATTGATAGGAATATTCATTATTATGTTAAACAATGTCATAAACGCACTTTTGGATTGAAAAGGATCAATCATCCAAACCATGACAAATTATTCCCTTATCTTCATTGTGAAAAATACCAAGGAATCAGCTATGTACATCACTGAAAAAAGATCACGACTCTCCCACTATGCTGTAAATCTCTAATCCTGAAATTAGAAGGCTTAAGAGGAACATATGATGTGCATACAAGATTTAAGGACAAAAATTCATGTTTTAAAGCAATTCTTAATATTTTCTGTATTCAGATATGTATGTGGTGCATTATAGCAAGTTATTTAACCAAAATCTGAAGAGGTGTTCTGGTTTAAATTTTTTTTACTAGCTGGAAATTGAAAAATGAAATAAAAACTCACAATAAATCCAGTTGTACATGGATTTTTTCCAAATGAGTTTTCCTCTCTAGGGAAATACTTTTCAATAAAAATTAAAATAATAGCATATTTATTGAGCACATACTACATGTCAGTCACTCTGTTAAGCCCTGCACATTTCCTCACTTAAGCCGCAGAAGAGCTCCACTGGATGGTTCTATTATTATCTTCATTTTAGAAAAAACAAAACTGAATCTTAGAGAAGAAAGCGACTCTACTCAAGATTCCACAGCTAGTAAGTGGTGGATCTTGCACTCATTTATCCCGTTAAGAGTCTTAATTCCCAATAGTGTGAGGTATGTGCCAGTGCCCCAGAACTGAAGATAATTTAGTCAATAAAATTTGCCCTAAAAAAAGTATTCTCATTGGATTATGAACTGAAATGACTATCAAGGACTGGGAGAGAGGCTGGGAGGGAAGGAATCAATGGGAGACATTGGAAAAAGGAAAAAGGAACAATAACTCTCAAACTGGTTGTGTCTACATACACCTTCTTCAAGTTGATGTGCTCAGTGATTTTTATTTTACCTGAACACCTCTTCCAGTGAGAAAAACAATCTTCTTTTAACTTTTGCCTTAAAAATGTTGTCTTATAGTCTTAAATCTTAAGTTAAGATTTAAGGATTAGTGCAGGAGCTGTCTGGGCTCCTCACCTCCTTCCTCACCCATACTCTGAGCCACTAATTCCAAAGCAGCTAAAATAACATTTTTAATATGCAGTCAGACAAACATATCACTCTGCTCTCAAGAGAACATGAACACTCTAAAAGGTACAAAATAGCAATCATACCTGCTTTCTTCCCCGAGGCAAAGTAGCCACAGTATCTGCCAGCATTTGAAGCCTTCTATTATCATCCATGGGAAAGCTGCCTGTGAGTGTGGGGTAAGAGCTATACGCTGGACCAGTGCAGTACTCCACGAAATTGCCATTGCTGCTCTGTTGCATGAGCCTTTGTAAAGACATTGTGAATAAAGATTACTCCAGCTAGCACATGGTTGAGTGGCCTTGCAGGCTGGGGGAAGCTAAAAGTATAACCCTCTGACAAGTAATCAAAAGTAGCAAAGCAGAAAGAGCCCATGTGACTTCTGTGGTTTGAGGTACTTGCTACACAAACCCTATCTTGCAGTTCACTCCCGTTTCTCAGTGCTCTTTTCTTTAAGCCCCTGAGAAAACCTAAAGCTAGCTTATACCATTAAAATAAGTCGACTTATTTTTTTTTCTCCTTCAAACAGCCAGAACTCTTATGCTTTCATGTTCTATGGCAAGTTGTGTTCAAAACACCATCTGCCTTTTTTTTTCAAAGGAAAAAGAAAAACTTCCCCAAATTCTGTCATTTGTTTGCCATCCACTAGCCTACTTAATATGGTCAGTACAATGTAAAAGTCAGGACGTGCGGACATTGAGTTCTTGTGAATTTAAGCAAGACTTACAGGATCCAGTCATAAGGTCCTCTCACGAAGTCCTTGGAATGTACTTTCCCCAATGTACATCTTAGCTCATTAATGGTAATCAAAAAGACATTATATCTGCCACGTGGTCTGTGACCATTCAGCATTCTTCTGGTTGCCCTTCCACTACTTTGTCCTCACTAAAATTATCCATCACCTTTACAAAGAACAATGGGAGGGGAAGACCAGCCCATTTAGAGCACAAAGTTGGCCATATCTTAGACTGGACTTTGTCACAGCATCAGCAAGTGGTCCCAGGGGAGGCATGAGGAGGGCATGAAAGTAATAGGCAGACCAAGGTGGCACAAGAATGTTGCCAGTTGGTCCCTGCCTATGCATATGGGCCAAGGGTACCATCATGAATTACTCAAGATCACAGATGCTTTTATGGGCTGGGGGGTGGGGGGATTGGGGACATGCAGTTTTAAGAGACTTGATTTTAGAGAAGGAGCAGTGTATATAAGTAGAAGGAAGATTCAAAACAAAAATCAAAATGAGAAGTTTTGCATAGTATAAAAATTCAATTGTCATTTTCAAAATCATTTGGAAAGTCAATAGTAGAATTTTAGAGACAGAAAGTCTTTGAACTAAAATGGAAGTCAATGTGAATTCAGCTCAAGCAGAACCTGCCAAATGTAAATTGTAAAATCTTCCGAGTTAACAGTGCTTCAAGAGATGGAGCCACCTCAGAAATTTTTAAAACCCTATCACAGCATGACTCATTACCATTGGAATTGGATAATGACATGAACAAAATGATGTCTCCAAAGACATAAAAAGATCTAAATCAGGGATTACAAACACATATGCCGTCTGGGTTCAGGTAGGTAAAATAATATAACATATATGTGTAAAACAAAAGGGAGTGCTAGAGACTTTGGCAACTAAAAATATGGTCAGTTATAAAGACATTTATGTAATGTGTGCGTGTGTGTGTGTGTGTGAGAGAGAGAGAGAGAGAGAGAGAGAGATTGATTTTAAAAACATCTCCAGGCTGCTATAAGGTACATGACTTAAATCAACACTGTTACTTGAGGACAGCAGTCTACCTGTCCTCTGGGAATTTTATAAAATTAGGGAAATATTTTAATATTTCAAAATACCAAATGGAAATTACGTATTTGCCTGATATAAGGCCACTAGGCCAACCAACAACCAAGTTTTACAGATGGATGCTAAAATTGTATCAATTTAGTTGTGTGATACTAATCTTAAGCTAATATAAATTATAGAAATCTATTATTAAATTAAGAAATTGGAAAATAAATTATTTTTTACTTAATTTATGAAATGTGTTTAACAAGTAGAATATTTCAAATCATGAGATCCATGGCTGTAAAACTGGGGTCAAAGGCAAGTTTGACATTCAGCCAGTACATACTGGTATGGTCACACTTGTTAATTACATATTTATGACTTGGTCTATTTTGATTGGTCAGATCCCTGTTCTGATTGTCAGGACCTGTGTCATACTAGTTATTAAATATTTTTAATAACATCCCTGATCAAAAGTATCCTTTGTGACAAAATGTGGGGAAAAACTAATCTTTCCATACAAATGTGACTTCAACCCTCAAACCTTGATTTACAAAGGTGTTCTACTATATACAACTTCTCTTTTCTATAGAATTTACCTTAAGACAAATATAATAGCCTGAAGCTGTCTTCCCCTTCATCATCCCCTTTATTTTATAATAAAATGAAGCCAGATCAAGCTATCTACCTGCTCAAAAGATTTCAGGAGTCCCTCATTGTCCATAAAATAAAATTAAAAGTAAAATTAAATTAAAGAATTTCAAGTTCTTACCTAAATTCATCTCTGAAATGTCATATCCCTTTTTTTAGAGACATCAATGGTTTAATGGATGGAGGATCTTACACGTCTGAAGCAAGGTCCTGGAGCAATACCCCACTGTGTGCTGCAGACGGAGGGCAGGATGTGGTATCTGCCTTCGCTCTCATATCACTTTTTTCGATCATTCTTTTAAGACTTAATATTTTATTGTTAGATTATAGTTAATTGTACACAAGTCTGTTTCTACACTAATTTCCTCTAATTACCTTGAGCACAAGGCCCATCTCTTATCTTTAAATTTACACTCATGTCCTATATCTATAGGTGTTCAGTAAATGTTTGTTAAGAAAAAGAAAAGGGTAGAGCAGTAGATATTTAACAAAATGAATTCAACAATATTGTTCTAAAACATCAAAGAAGAAAAACTAAACTGGCAGAAAATTTTTGTGCTATTAACCCATATTCCAAAGTGCTATAGTCTTCTATAAGAGTGATCTGAAAGATGTGGACAGAATCTTTTACAGCAGTCAAAGTAGTCAAAAAATCATGAGATTAGATCCAGGTTATTTTATCAGTGCTATACAAAAATTTCAAGATAAATACAAATTTTATATTAATTGTCCCAGAGCATAAAACAAGATGCATTCTCTAAAGCTAATTAATCTGATCCTAAACTATATATAGAGGGAAAAAAGGAAGGAAGGAAGGAGTGAAGAAAGGAAGGAAGGAAGGAAGGAAAGAAGGGAGGGAAGAAATTAAGCTAATTAAGCTAATCTCACTTATTAATTCTGATACAATTAAAATATCAAATTGAGTCCAATAGTGTATTAAAAATAATACCTCTCAACGAAGTAGGATGTACCCCAGGAATACAAGGATACTTCAACTTTAGGATATAAAATACTAACAGAAGTCACTAAATCTCTGGATGAAAGAAGAAATTCAATGCAATAGACACCGACACTAGCGTGATTCATCTTTGCTTTGAAAAATCCTAAATAAATGAGGAATAGAAGGAAAACTTTCTTAACATAATGAAAGGTATCTACCAGAAACACCCACAAAATATCATCTTCAATGTTGAAATGTGTTTCCATTACAGTGAGAAGGAAAGCAGAGATGACAATAGCCCTCACCACTGATCACTGTTGTTCGTATCACAGATAGGAGGTATAGAATTTGTAAAGAAAGAGACAAAACTATAAGGTTTGTTGGTGATATGGTTGCATAACTAGAATATCCAAGACAATCCACTGAAGAACAGACTTAATAAGATAGTTTTCCTAGATGTAAGATTCAAAGGGTAACATATAAAAAGAAATAAATTTCTCATACAGCAGCAGTGGATGATATGAACTGGTAATATCGGAGGAAAGAAACACTATCAAAATAGCCAAAAATTCATAAAACAGGAATGAACTTAGCAAGCATTTTTAAGATTTTATGAAGAATATTATAAAGTCCAGAGTAAGGGAAAAAATACCATGTTCCCGTATGAGAAGAGTCCTTCTTGTAAAGATGTCTATTGTCCCCAAACTTTCTAAAATATTCAATGTACTGAATTCAAAATCCACACAGGTTTTGTTTGTTTGCTTGCTTGTTTATAAAATTTGACATACATTCTTACACTCATCTGAAAGAGAAAGTGCACAAGACGAGCTAAGAAAAATTTGAAAATAATAATGGTAGGGGATAGAGGTAAGGATGAGCATTGAGAAAATTACCCTACTTGGGTATCAGAAAATATTACAAGAGTTAGGACTGTACGGTCAAATAGAATAGGTCAATGAAAAGAATACTGACAAATCAAATATTGTCAATGAATAGAGAATCCCAAAACATATCCATGCATATTCAGAAATTTACCATATCATTAACTTATTTTAATTCATTAGGAAAAGAATAACCCCTTCAATAAATGGGTTGGTATCCGTGTGGAAACAATTAAGTTATAGTCTTTTATTACATTATAATAATAAATTCCAGATGGCTTAAGGAGTTAAGTATAAAAATAATTTTAAATATTCAAAATAATAGCAAAAATATAGAGTATTTTAGTAAGATTAGATTGGGAATGGTTTTCCTAACAACACAGAAAAGTCCAGAGAGCATTAGCAACATAAATATTAAAAACTTCCATTCAAAAAAAAAAAAAATTCCATTCAGTGGAAGCTATAATATACATAGGTTAAAGCTAAATGACAACAAGAAATTATTTATGATACATAATTGATTAAAGGCCATAATACATAAGGAATACTTTATTCTTTGAAGAAAAGTATTTTTGGATGATTAAAGGCTCTGAACAGATAATTTACAGAGAAAGCTCAAATCATCAATGTACTTATTACAGGATGTTCAAACTTACTAGTAATCAGGAAAGTAAAACTTGAAACAACAGTTAGATTGGCAACTAACTGTTGCCCACCAAAAAATGAACAAAAAATAAAAACTGGTGATATCCAGTACTGGTGAAGTTACAAGTAAATGGGCTTTTAGCACTTTGTAGGAATATAAATCAATAAAACTTTATTAGTGGGGTAATTTGACAGTATTGAAATTTAAAAATGCATTCCAGGAATTCTACTTTTAAGAATTTATCCGACAGAGGTACTCTTACATGTGCAGAAAACAAGTGTGTTTCTTGTGACATTGTTTGAAATTGTGAAAAATTGAAGTTTTAAATGTATATCAGTTGAGAAGTTGCTACATAACTTATGATATTTTAATTCAATGGAATGCTCGGCACCCACTGGAAAGTATAAAATCAACAATTACGTGCATGAAGATTTTTAAGACAGATAAAGTAGGGGAAAAGATAGAACAATGTGCACGATATGTTCCCATTTATTCTTTTTTCTTAAAGAAAGAGCATGTATCTATATGTACAGTGACACATACAGACATAAAAAAGACTACATAATATGGATGGTTCCCCACATAAGATGGTCTGACTTAGGATTTTTCAAATTTACCTTGGTGTGAAAGTGGCATTCAGTAGAAACCATACTTTGAATTATGAATTTTGATCTTTTTTCAGGCTAGCAACATGGGGGAAGATACTCATGATGCTGGGCTGGGCAGCGAGCAACCCCTCCCAGTCAACCACCTGATCACGAGGGTAAACAAACGATACACTTTACAACCATTCTGTTTTTCAGTACAGTATTCAATAAGTTACATGAGATATTCAGCACTTTATTGTAAAATAGACTTTGTGTTAAATGATTTTGTCCAACTATAGGCTAATGTAACTGTTCTGAGCACATTTAAGGTAGGCTGGGCTCAGCTATGATGTCCGGTAGGCTAGATGTATCAAATGCATTTTCAACTTACAATATTTTCAGTCTATCTGGACGTAACCGCATTGTAAGTCGAGGAAGATCTGTATATACTAATCTGTTAACAGTGGTTACCTCTGGAGAACGAGTTGAAGGAGAAAGTGGGAAGGGTTGTGAAGGAAGACTTTCAAATTTTGTTCTATTATATATATGGTTTGAACCTTTTTAAATAAGTATGCATTCTTATACTAGTTGGTCAACTTTTAAAATATTAATAACTCACAGAGAAATTTTAAAAGCCAATCACATTTTGCCGATAATACCTTATGATTTTCTAGGTCTTCATACCGTTTATGCTTACTGATAAGAATTATTGGTCTATCTACTGAATGTTTGCCATTTGTTTATAGGCTAAAATTTTATTTTGCTTAATGGGATTTTTTAGGTAATTCTTTCATATTTCTTTATCATTTTCTTCCAGCCAAGCAAAATTCCTCCTCAGAAAGGACTGCTGAAGTCTCCACGAAATAGTACAGTAAAGGAGAGTAATGCAATCACGCCGCTAATTCTTATGGAAGCAAAGGGCATTGGTTTGTCCTATTGAAATCCGTGGTTCTCAAATGGCAGTTATCAACTGCCTAAGAGTTCTCATTAGTCATTATTACCTCCACCCTCCCCCACTGCATACACACAGTTCCATTTCAAAATCTAAATCTTTTATCAAAATTCAGGGTAAAGAGGTGACAGTGTTCCTTCCTCTTCCTTTAACTAGCACCCTGCGTCACACTCAGGGTTCAGCTTTTACATAACTTGCTCAATGGGAGTGGGCAGAGCCACCCCACAGAACTGAGAAGGGCTTTAGTGCTTTAGAAAGTAGCTTCTTAGAAGGCAAGAAACCTGTTTGGGACTGGAATTTTGTGTAATACTTGGAACAACAAAATACTTACTTGAGATGTATGTAAATTCCCCCTGGCCTTTGAATAAAATCCAAACTTTTTAGCCTGTCATTTAAGGTCATGTATGCTCTTGTAGATCCTATGGCGTCATATCAGACCACATCCTGGTCACACTGGCCTTCCTTCTAACCCTCCAACAGAAGCAGTTTCTCCTCAGGGCTTTTGTACTCACTCTTCCTTCTGCCTGAATCACTGCTCTCCCCACCAGTCTTCATTTGTCTTGTTTTCTCTCTCTCTTTCTCAGCCTCTCTCGTCAAATCTCAGCTCAAATGCTATCTACTAGAGAGGCCCCAAATATTCCTAACTGAATGGATAAAGGTGTTAAACAGGCTGCATCCAAACGGAACAGCTCCAAAGAGAGCTTTCACCCTGGAGTTCTCTAAGTAGACACCCCTCCAATCTGCTCACCCCCCAGAGCTGCCTGGATCGGCCCTGCCACCTGTTGGAGACTTGCCTTTGACAATAGCAAGAGAATCAGCAGAGAAGGGCCAGCAGGAAGCAGCTTAATGGAATGCTCCTCACCTTCCCCATTTTTGTTTTCAGAGTCTAGAAAGGTGGCAGGGGCGGGTAGCGGGAAATGTGTGTGCACCAGAAGGAAGTACAGAAGAGCAATAAGGTAACTTCTTAGAACATCAGAATCCCCTACTTTCTTTCTATCCCTGTCTAATTACAATTTCAGAAAACGATATGCAATCTCAATTTCTGTGATATTCAAATGTAACACAGGGAAGAAGAGTATAGTAGTCACTTCTATGTATAACGTAGCACAGAGACTAACAGTGGGCATCAGTAAGTATTTCTTAACTTTACTGAGTTAAAATAATAAAGCCAAACAAATATAGCACAAGGTAGTAAGTACAGGAGATAAACCACTAACAATACATCTTTCTTTGGTAATCACAGTGTTTGTTAGAATAGAATCAACTATATATAGAACTGAAACTATATATGTATTCTGGAAGTCATCAGAAGATACCAGCTGAACTTACAGAATGTTAGACTGGAGGGAACCTCAGAGCCATCTCATCGAACTCCCTTAATTCTCAGATTAAAAAAATAATGCCTAGAAAATGTAAGTCTTGCCAAAGAGACACAGTAATTTAATGGCAGAACTATGGCTGGACTACTTGGTCTCCTTCAACTCAATTCTACAAATATTTATTGAGAATATAGTCATAGTAACAGGTAGGCAATGTGCTAAAGAGTTTAATCCCATAAAACAATGAGAATAGTATTATATTTCTCATTCTTTTCCAGATGAGGATACTGAGGCTAAAACACCTGCCTAACATTACACAGCTGGTACATAGGAGAGCTGGGATTAGAACCCACCTCATCCATTTCCAACGACAGGGTTAACCACTATGCAAAACTGCCTTCCCCAGATTGTGCTAACACTGTACGGATGAGCCAGGTACGACCCCTGCCCTCATGGAGATCAGAATCTGGTAGGAAAGATAGAGAAAAAAAATGTCTCAGTGTGATAGCAATTAAAACAGTGATTCTACCAACCACTCTGAATTTACCAAAGAACAAAACAGTACTCCCTCTACTATAGTTCAACTCATACCCCTAAGAATTTTACAATCTAGATAAAATGTTATTGTCTGTATAGAATTAACCATAATAGAAAGGAAAAGTGCCAATTATTGCTTACTATCTTATAGGTTAAATTGTATCTCCCCAAATGATATGTTGAAGTCCTAACCCTTGGTATCTGTGAGTGTCACTCATTTTAGAACTAGGGTCTCTGCAGATGTCATCAGGTTAAGATGGGGTCTTAGGGTGGCCCTAATCTGGTATGACTGGTGTCCTTATAAGAAGAGAAAAATGCCATGTTAAAAACAGACACACAGGAAGAACACAACGTGATGTCAGAGGCAGAGTTTGGATTGTAGGCTTTACAGGTGTAAACTAAGGAACACCAACTATCAACGGCCACCACCAGAAACCGGCAAGAGGCAAGGAAGTATTCTACCCAGAGTCTTAGATGGAACATGGCCCCATGACAGCTTGATTTCAGACTTCTAGCCTCTGCAACTGTGAGGGAAAAAATTCTGTTGTTTTAAGGCACTAAACTTGTGATAATTTGTCACGGTAACTAGGAAATTCATACGCTAGGAAACACATACACTCTCTATTCTTCCTTACATTTAGAGATATTATGACAATATTAAAAGTGCAATGTGCTGTCAATCTCAAGAACAGATAGGTGATTGTTCAGCACCTCATTGGCCAGGATATTAACTCAAAACACAGTGGAAGGTCTTTGAAATAACCAGTATTGAAATTTAATATACAAATATATGACAAAGAATTGTGCTGAATTCAGAAATAGTGACACCTTCTCTTTAGCCAAGCACTGTGGACATTCTATCTCACTAATAAGCTGCAGAGTGGGGGGTCAGAAAGGTTGTGAAATGAATGATTTAACCTAAGATAGTTGGACAGCTGGCCTAGTTCCCAAAAGAGAAGTCTGGGAAATTTTCCATGAAATCCTGACACTGTTTCAAGAGGCAGCAGCTAGGACAGCTCCCTCCTCATCAGTGGAAAAGTACAGAAGTTACTGTCTCCTGACCAAGCACCTGACTATGTTGTCCTGCCTGTGTCAGCCAGAAACTGGTCCGTTTTTCTTGATGGGCAAGGATACTATCTTCTACTTAATAAGGAGTACTTATTTCCAGTGTTGAGCAAACCCATCAATTACAGTATGTAGACCCATTTACACCTCTGAATGTAAAGAGGGGATTGTTGATGTAAAACCAGTAAAAGGAAAAGAGGTCTGAGGAAAAGGCAGTAGCAATGATCTAAGCTCCAGAAGATCTTGCTTCCTTCTCTAGCTCCACCATCTATCAGCCCTGGGGCTTGCTTAGGCAAAGTTAGTACCAATGTGGGGTACATTTCCCCATATACCCAATGCAGGGAGAAATGCCACATCAATCTGAGGATCAAAATAAATGACATAGGGAATGAAAAAGATCTTTGAGAATGTAAAGTCCTATAACAATTTAAGGGTTTTAAATGTCCCCTGGAGGCTGCTCGAATTTGACACACAACCTACCCTCCTCTGGTACCGTATTTCTAAAGACCATTACACACATTGATTCTATTACACACACTGATTCTATTACACACATCAAAAGGGAGGTGGCAGAGTGTTCCAAATCCAGAGAATGCCATAACATTAGCTACAGAGTAAACTTCAGACTCCATCACATAGTTTACAGTACCTTCCCTAACCCGTGTCCAGCATTCTTTCACAGCTGTATATTCCTGTGTGTGCCCTTACAAGCACACTGCTTATGAAAGGAATAAGGCCATCTGGTTCAGCTTGAGCTCTTAGACCCCTGGGCAAGTTAATAAACTGACCTGGTCTCACTGTCCTTAGCTATAAAATGGGATCAATCATTCTACATATCACCAAATAAAGTATAACAGGACCTAGCACATAGTAACTGCTCAATAAATGTTTCCTGTAATCATTGTTATTATTATTATTCACACTTTTCCCTGCAACTACCCTGGGCTGCTGTGCTCCCTGAATATGTATGGTTCTTTCCAACTTAACCTTTGTTCATAACACATGGTTCACCTGGATTCACTTATTTCACCTCTATCTGTAGAAATCCTACCCATTCTCCCAGGCCAAGTTTAAATGCTACATCCTTCATGAAGCCTTGCCTGATATCCCCAAGCAGATATGAGCATCACCTCCCCAGAACAACCGAAGTACATCTAAAGGACCTCTCTTATGATAAATCACACTTTGCCCTGTGAAAATTATGTGCACCTGCCTTTCTTTTGTAATAACTTGTAAGCCCCCAGTCCTACCCCAAGACAGAGTTTCTTTCTCATTCCTCTTTGTATCCCTCCTGCCCTTAGAAGAGTGACTTTCTCATAAGAGCCGCTCGGTACGCATTTGATGAATACATCCATAATCTCCCCAAAGCTCTGGCAGTTGATTTATTCTCCTAGTGATTCTTTTCTTTGGGCAATGTAGGTATTTGATGAATAATATTTACTGTGTGCTTAATACTTAATGTAAATTATATTTACTGGGTAGTTTGGCTTAATTATAATGAGAATGAAGTAATTTGGCAGTTTGAAAGGAAAAATCCAATACAGTAATAATATATATTTTTAAACTTTATTTCTATTATGATAAGTTGCCATCAATTGCAGTATTCACCATTGATTTACTAACTACCTTTCAAGGAAAACTTTCACATTAAATGTGCCCATAGATGGTAAGAAGCATCTTAATTTCAGAAATGTAAAGGGTAAAGTAGAGGTGCAACATCATGAAGAAGTGCAGTCAGGGCTCTTTTCTCCGAATACATATTCCCCTCCGTACCCCAAGATGTACACACATTAAACTAGACTCACCCAGTCAGCCCTGTAGAGCAGAACACAGCCTAGCATCTCATTTATCTCAGACTTTTCTTTTTCTATTGATTGGATCTCACGTTTTGTCCTTCCGCCTCTAGAATGTCTAACATCTGTCTCCTCCTTTCCATGACCACCTGCTGCTTCCAAGCTGAGGCCCTGGGTTCAGTCCTCAACACATACAATAGCAGGCAACGGGTCTCCCAATATAGAGTCTCCCAAACCTATTACTATCTAATCATGTCCTACCCCATGCCTACTGAATTAAGTTTAGACTTCTTAGCCTTGTATTAAAAGTTACCCACAGTCTAATTCTTACCTAATGTTCCAGTCTTAAATTTTAATCTAAATAAATTGACTTAGAGGTGCCAAGATATAATAGCCTTCCTCCTGAGAACATACCTAGCATTGTCATACCTCTGCATCTTTTTTTAAACTATTCCCTCTTCCTAAAACTCCCTTCTATTCATTGAAATCCCCTCTGCTATTAAGAGCTGAGTTCAAATTCCACCTCCCCTGTGAAGTATTCCCTTTTGACAGCAGCCAAAATATCTCATTACCACTACTGAACTCCCATAAAATTTAGTATCTGCCCCATTCACATAACCCTTGGTACATCACCATATAACCCAGTTATTTACTTGCATGGCCATTCTCCTATTAGGACAGGAACCCCAATTTATATCTATTTGTGACCCTCACAGACTTGAACATCTTGGTTCAGTAAAAATTGGATTAACGTATGTCAAATAAGTAAGATTTTTGGAACAGGTAATTTCGTTGATTAGATGTCACATGGCGGTTTCTGAGATGACACGGAGGGAGTCAGACCGAATAAAAATTACTGAAATTAAGAATTTTATTTCAAGCTATTTCGCACGCTCACTCGGTGGGACACTCAGAAGCGTGGTAGAGGTACACACCAGACATGTTTAGAATGCACTAAAAGGTGAAATAGCCACTGTCCCGACCAATTTGTGTTTTTTAGACCAAGTAGAACAAGTGCAAAGTGGAAATTATAAAACGTTAGTTTCAGAGTCAGAGAGGGGGGAAAGCAGGGTGTAAGTAATCTACAAAATACCTGTATTTTGCATTAGCGGTGTCAGGAAAAATGTATCATCACCATTTTACAGGAAAGAGAGAAGCAAGGAAAAATAATGCCATTTTGCAGGAAGAGAAAAGGAAGCACTTTATGTCTTTCTCGCTAGTGGTATGACTTCAGCAGATAAGCTCTGTAACACAGAGAATTTCAGCACCGCCCTTCTCCATAAGACTGGAGAGGAATAAAAATGAAGTCTGTGTAAGAGATGCATCTGGAGAGAGACAGTAATTACTGGCCAGGACTGTTTAAAATTCTCGGTAGGACCTCAAAGAAACACAGTGAACATGGCTGAGCAACGGAAGGAAAGCATAGCAACTGCTTGGAGGGAGGAACAAAGAGAGGAAAATATAACCCTGGCTTCCAGCTACAAGCTAAAAAACTGAATGAAGGAAAAGCCAGATTGTATCGATCTGTCACTCCTATCCATGATGTGATATTCAACTCCACCATACGTGTATAAGATCTACTTCCCCTCCCTGGTAAGAAGATTGTTAACATTTCCTAGTCTTTCTCACGCTGCTGCATTTCGTCTCCCTAAATAATACCTATCATAAGGGCCAAGTGTGTTTATGTCACATATTTTGTCTTACACACCTGGCAAAAATTCTGTACATATTACATACCGATACAGAACCAAGTAGGGAATGTTTCCTTCCCTCTTGACTCCAGAAAACAGACCCAAGATTTCACTCCCAGAACCAAGGGTTGTAAGGTGTTTTTTTGCCAGGCTACTGACTCCCATCTTTCCCTGGCTTTGAGAGTCAATTTACTAACTAGCTTTTAAAGTAGATTTTTCAAAATAGATGTTTTTGAAATATTCTTTCTAAAATGCAGGGATAGGGACTTCCTTCGTGGTGCAGTGGTTAGGAATCTGCCTGCTAATGCAGGGGACGCGGGTTCGAGCCCTGGTCCAGGATGATCCCACATGCCGTGGAGCAACTAAGCCCGTGTGCCACAACTACTGAGCCTGCGCTCTAGAGCTGGCAAGCCACAACTACTGAGCCCACGTGCCACAACTACTGAAGCCCACGCGCCTAGAGCCCATGCTCTGCAACAAGAGAAGCCACGACAATGAGAAGCCCAAGCACCGCAACGAAGAGTAGCCCCCGCTCGCCGCAACTAGAGAAAGCCCGCGAGCAGCAATGAAGACCCAATGCAGCCAAAAATAAAAATAAAATAAATAAATTTTTTTTTTAAATTAAAAAGAATTAGCCAGGAACCTTTAAAAAGATAAAATAAAATGCAGGGGTAACATGAGCAATGGTGTTCACTACGATTAACTGATTCGTTTTCCAATTACTGCTAACCGATGACTTTATTTTTCAAAGGGTAGAAATTCCCTTAAATAGTAAAGAGTTCACAAGTGC
This sequence comes from Balaenoptera musculus, assembly GCF_009873245.2. Lineage (NCBI taxonomy): Eukaryota > Metazoa > Chordata > Mammalia > Artiodactyla > Balaenopteridae > Balaenoptera > Balaenoptera musculus. The sequence continues at coordinate 39,972,616 of NC_045791.1, forward strand.
ATAGCAATATTGATTTGTCACTCTCCACTGAACCCGTTGCTTGCTGTTTGCTATCCTTTGCTTAATGGTTTGGCTTTTGAAACATGGCTCACTCTTTCAAGCAACTGGAACAAAAACCCCCTAAATTAGTGAACTCTCCAGGAAAAAGAGTATACTTATCCGCAATGCTGGGTAGGGGGGTTGGGTAGGGACACACTAGGAAGTAAAACAGCCTTTGTCATTTTCAAGTGAACCGCCTTGCCCTAGTGTGACTTCCCCTTTCCTCCACTTTTGGAATGCGATTTCCCTAGAGGCAGGAATCATGTCATGGAAACTTTAGACTGCATGGGACTTTGAAGATTGTCTAGTCCTTGCTCAACAAACCCTGAACCCCTCTTTGTCATTCTCCAAGGAAGAAGTAGTTAGTTATTTACTCGATTCCATGGGCTTGTGAAGGTTTTAGGTGTGGAGAGGAATGCAGTTCTGCTATTTTGCTTTTAAGTACTGAAAGTCTGTTAGTTTTATTTAATTTTGTGATTGCCTTTCTTTTTATTTCCTTTTTTAGCCCCACTTTTTTTTTTTTTTTTGCTGAAACTCTAACACAGTTTGCAAAGACACACACAAAACTGGCATGCAAACCAGGTTTGAAAAAAAGTAGGGCAGGCTGGGAGGAAACAAGTAGACTCCCCAGAAGAAATTGTACTTGGCATTAATTTTTCTATTTACATTCTTTTTTTTCTTTTTACAGCTGGTATTTGAACTGCTAAGAATAAGCAAGACACAATGGGCTTTACAAAGGGAAGGAAAGAAGATAAACATTGAACCCAAATGCCAACATCATAGATTAAATAAAATTTCCCCCAATTCTATGAACGTTTCATCCCTAGCTTTAAAAGTGCAGTATTTTTTTCTTACCAAGGTTAACACCATACACTCTGTACATTTCTTCTTGTTCCACATATCTGGTAGATGAGAAGCCATTATAAAGTTTGAGCTGGAGAGACCTTAAAAATTAACCAATGCCCTCATTGACTAATATGGACAATTCGATGCAAAGAGGTAAACCGACTTGGGTCATTGGGAGCAGCTGTCGAACAAGGCAAAGGTCTCCTACCTCAAAGAGCAATGCTCTTCCTGCCAAACCACACTACCTTTTACTGGAAGATCATCATTAGAACCCACTTTGCCGTTTTCTCACCTTTCTTCATAAATCCAAATTCTCAATCATTTTTATGGTCTTTCAACTAATCTGTAAAATTTCAACATGGCACAAGTAATTTTTCGATAAAATACAAAATAATCAGTTCATTTTGTTGTAATGGTATCAAAAGTTCCAGCTCTCTAAACTTACTATCTTTCTATTCCTCCTAGTAAAAATAATTCTTTGCTGCTATTTTCTGACTTTAGACCAAATTCTCATACATATTTCTGTTTTTGCTCTTTTCCTACTCTTTTTCATGTGCTACAGATCAGATTGCTAAGATTTCTGAAGCCTGACACAGGAATCGTTTAGTACTCAATCCTGCTGCCTACAGCCTGTCATCCATCCATCAATTCAAAAATGAATATGTAGGAATGTATTTCACAGTCTTGGCAGGACAAATTTTTTAAAGACTCTTACTGATTTACAACATTATACTAAATTGCTAGAAATATACTCTGACAAAAAATAACTCTCAATACTAAAACATAATTATAGGAAAGCAAAAAAAAAAAAAAAAACCTGGAAAAAAGTCCAAGATAAAACAACTCTAAATGAAACTGCTTTTCTTTTTACTTATTCTTCTAAATTAAATACATCTAAGACTTTTTTTTGTCCTTGATTATTTAAGGTAGAAAGAAAAGGAGATAGAATACAGATTCAATCATGGTAACTGGAATTTCATTAGAAAATAAAATTAATATGTTAAAGCAAAAAAATCCATTGTACTAAAATATGCACCCTGAATTAGCATGACCTTTTTTCATGGGAAGGAAGAATATCATGGATATAAGGAATCTCACTCTCTAATAAATATTCTATCCACTGAGCCCTTTCTGTCTCAGGTGGAAAGCTAAGGAGATGCAAAGTTAATTTAATATACACATAATAAAGTTTTTAAAATACATGTGGACATTGTCACAGACTTTTTGTTGAATGTCAGTGTACGTAAGAATAAGAATTTGGGGTAGTCATTGCGAAAACATCCTAAGTGTGCTGCCTAGAAAAACTATGCCTTTTTTCCTCTGGAAGAATAAAATGGGAAGAAAGAAGAAGAAAGAAAAGCATAGGGGAAGGAGGAGAGAAAAAAAGGAGAAGAAGAAAGAAAATCAGCAGGGGGAAGAGAAGGTTGAAGACTCTTCCTGAGTTATGGTGAAGACTTTCTCAGCAGGACAAAGATGATCCTATTTGACTCCCAAACTCTTTTTTAACTTCAAAATTCATGTCTTTTTGTCCAACTGTCCCTTCACATCACCTTTCTATCCACAATGAAGTTCACCTACAATCTCAAAATCAACAAGTATGATTGGAGTATGAAACATCCTTGGCATAATCCCGTTCCTCTGCTTCATTTATAGACAAAGAAACTTAGGTAGAAACAGGGTATTCAGTTTGCCCAAGAACACATAGAAACTTATTCTAAATAAGTTAGAAGAAATAAGTTAATTCCAAAACAGAATTACTCTGGGCAGGAGGTGGTGGGATGGTCCTTTAGATCAGTTTACCAAAAAATTTATAACTGAATATTTAGAAAAGATATATTGTCTGTCCTCAAGTGTTCCATCCCATGTATATGAAGACACTTAAGTTGAAGGACTCAGAATGACCTTTTATTAAAAGTTGTCACAGGAATATATCTTCCTGGTCCTTGAGGTTCTTAACCAGAAGAGTTGGAGCTGAACTAGTTGGTGAAAAAGCAAACTTCCTTCACTGAGTTTATTTCATGTAGAAGAAACTTCAATATGGAAAATAACTTTAGAATAAAGAAAACCCCAATTTTAGTCTTTCATAGGTTGTGGATATCTGGGAGGTGATTCAGAGAAGAAATCAGGAAGAAGCTAAGACCTTAATGACAGGGTTTGGATAAAGCATGATAGATAAATGACTTGATATCAGTCTTTTGATTATCTAAAAGAGGACTTGACTGACGTCCTCAGATATCCCAGTAAGAACAACCTGGTCATTACTCTTCAGATGATTACTTGAGGTGGTACTTTCCAGAAAAGAAGACCATTTGACATTAGCATGTATTGTCAAGGGAATTTGTGAAGTGTCTTTTTCCTAAGTACTACAAAGTTAGGCAAGACATCTGGGGAAGAGGGTTGGATGAAACCCTGTGACTACATATAAGAACTGAGCATGTGGGACTTCCCTCGTGGTCCAGTGGTTAGGATTCGGTGCTTTCACTGCCGTGGCCCAGGTTCAGTCCCTGGTGGGGAAATTAAGATTCTGCATGCTGTGTGGCATGGCCAAAACAAAAAAGAACTGAGCATGGAAGAAGTGAGTATCATCAAGCACCCATCTAACCCTAAGAAATCAAGCAAATGACCAAGAATGTGGAAAAAAGAAAATATATCCTATTCTCTAAAAACAAAAACAAAACACCATAAAACAACAACAAAAAAATAAACAAAATCAGGAGGTAAAAAGGAAATTGCCTTAGTCTGTCTCCTAGCATTTGCAGAAGAGAACACGCTGTTTGCATCTACAAGGACTGAAAGATACTATCAAAATTTATCAGTTTATGGGGTCACATTTCCTGCCAGACTAACCTAATTGTCTTTAACTCACTTTTAATCTGAGTGGGTGTGGTGAGAACTGCTGATGTTGCTTAACAGCACTTGGTGTTGGTGTTAAATATAGAAAATTCACAAAAAGATTCTTATCTACAGAAGAATGGAAAACATTGTTACACATGATGAAAGAGTCGGAGAGAAAGGAAGTTGGGAAACGTCCCCCATCCTGCCACACATTTCATCTATGAACAAAGCTCTGACTGGCCTCAAAGGAAGCTCTGTGCCAAAAAGAAATAGTTGAATATGTAGTGGGGACTGAAAATCAGATCCATTATGAATAACATTACCAAAATATATATGTATGTATTACCTGAAGGTATGGTGGAAAAATGACACACTTCAAAACTGAAAACAGGATAACTAAATATTGTTGAGGTGCAAAGAGAATCAATTCTGAACATTATAACATTTAATATAACAGAAAAAAGATTTGAAACAAAAAATCACAAGAAAGAGCTTTGCTTTAAAAATAGCAGTTTTAAGACTTTAACATGCAATTTTCTGTGACCCTAATTCTCATACTAGCCTACACATCAGTTGGCTCTTGTTAGTATAGTTGAAGATGGAAAGACACGTTAGAGGTTCTCTCTTCTCATAAACCTACCACATGACAGAGCTCACCTCTAAAAACAGATGAAGAAAACAAAGGCATAAGGCATATATAGCAAAGTATTTAAAGACTCCCCATGTCAGCATATTGGGTAAACAACCACTGGCATTACTTATAATTGGAGTTACTGTCTACGAGAGTTGTTAGAGTTGATAAGCTTTAACACATAAGAATAACCACTGTACATCCAAGTTTTGAGGAAACAACCCTATTGTCCTTGGGCAAGTATATCTCTTTGATATCCTTTAATAAATCACATTTAAAATTTTTGGTTTAGAAAATATAATCATGGTAATTAGACACCAAAACCAATCATACAATTTCTTTACATACCCCTTGCTTTACACTCTTTACATACAGAAAAACTGGAGTTAATGGTCTGAATTAGATGTAACTTTTACCCAGAGAGAATCTGTGAAAATTCGATTCAAAACAACAAATTTTAGCAAAGGTCTACTACCTACCTGGCTCTAAGCTAAGGGAAAGCAATGCTGAAGTTATTAAAACCTCATCTCAGCCCTGCATGAGCCTACAGTCTGGTAAGAAATCAACATGCCCACTTTCATAGCTTACAAGACAGAAAATGATACAAAGCACTTCAAGAAGACAGAAGAGAAAGAGTAATTTCTTCTTGAGGTGGCATAGGAGTTGCCATTGAAGGACAAAGAGAAATTTAAAGAATCAGTATAATTCCAATAGTTAGATGTGGTGGCCAGGAAAGAATCAACATTTCCCATGTGAATGAGCTTATTAAGGAGAGCCATTAAGAGAAAACACAGAGAGAGAACTGATCAGAGATTGGTAATGAGACTGGTGTTTCAGGACTGTGGGATGCTTAGTAAGGGATAACTACCATGCACTTTATTAGGGCTGGATGGGTAAGGCCCCTTGTCTATTATACCAAATAATTTGAACTTGATTCAACAATCAAAGGGGAAGAAATAGAGTTACAGATGTAGAAAACAAACTTACGGTTACCAGGGGATAAGGGGGCAGGGGGAGGGATAAATTGGGAAATTGGGATTGACATATACACACTACTATATATAAAATAGATAACTAATAAGGACCTACTGTAGAGCACAGGGAACTCTACTCAATACTCTGTAATGGCCTATATGGGAAAAGAACCTAAAAAAGAGTAGATATATGTATATGTATGACTGATTCGCTTTGTTGTGCACCGGAAACTAACACAACATTATAAATCAACTATACTCAAATAAAAATTTTAAAAAAAAATCAAAGGGGAATCACTTTTTTTTTTGGCCTCTCCACGTGGCTTGTGGGATCTTAGTTCTCCAACCAGGGATTGAACCCGGGGCCACAGCAATGAAAGCGCCGAGTCCTAACCACTGGACCACCAGGGAACGCCGAAGGGAATCACTCATTTTTTGAGGAGAGGCATAAGTTAACTAAATAGGAATTTTAGGAAAATTGACTTGGCATTAGGTTATAAGAGAATTGAAGGGAGAAAGCTAAAGACTAGTTCAGTTAATGCCATAATCTTAGAAACAGGCAATAAAGGCTTGAACTAGATCAGTGCCAGTGGGGGAAAACGCGAAAGAGTAGAAGCCAGAAGCACTGGAGAGGAATAAGCAATAGGACTTTGTGCCTCCTGGATATGAGGAGCAATAGAGGGAGATGATGACTGAACCATCCTGGGGAACAGGAAGGATGATGGGCAGTGATGACGAGGAGCCTAATGATTTTGCTCCATCTTTTGATCTGAATTTCACTGCCACCACTCCAGTCAAGATCCAGCAAACTGTGCTCAACCTCTGACATCCAAAAATTAAAATCACACTGGGAAATCTAATTCTCTCTTTAGCCCACACTACAGAAGCCATTTGCAATGGCAACTCAACAAGTGTCAAGATTCTGTAGCTTTCCAAAAACAGTAATTCTGAAAGCCACACTAAATGTACACCTTGAACTCGACTAGATAATTTTGTCTGACCATCCCTTTAGACCAATGTCCAATCAGAGAATCTGACTTGAGTATCAAGAGGCTGTCGTGAAATTCATGTTTCAGTTGCTTTCTCTTCCTATATCAGGCAACCCCCCAGTGGTTACCAAGAGGTTATGCTCTACCAAAGAATTTTATCAATAGGGGAAGAACTTGGTCAGTGATAGGTAGGCAGCTGGAGGTTGGCCTTTAATGACCTATTCAAAAGCAATGGTTTAAAGTAGTTTAAATGTTAAAAATAATAATAAAGCATAAGCCACCACCTGACCTCCCCTCTTAACACTAAATTAAAGGGAGGATGGAGTCAAGCAATACTCAGGATATCCACTTGGGTGGAGATGTCAGTAGGTAACATGACAGAAAGCTTCTACAGGTAGCCAGACGTATTTAGCCAAAGACGTTGACCTTGTCTGTCTGATAGTTTTCCAAATACACTTAATTGTGAGTACAACAAGCTTTTTTTCCATTGTATCTCTGGTTCTAAGCCCTTGCATCATCACTGAACCTTAATGACTGCTTGTTCCAACTCTATCGAAGCCAAAATGGGAAGAAGAGCAGAGCCCTTGGAGCTTGCATGCCCCAGTTAAGACTCCTTTCAGGGAAGACCACAAGTATGTGCATTACAGTTGTACGTGTGCATGTGGTGGGGGTCAGAGATTATTCCTAGGGGCCAAGTTGGTCTGAGCTAGGTGTCAGTTCAAATGACACCAAGAGAGAACTAATATGTCAATTTCCAGTGAGCAGGAGAGGTTGAGAGCTGAGTGAGGAAACCAAGTGTGAGAAGATGAAGGGTAGTTCAGAGGAGATGACGGAGAAACAAAGACAAAATAACATGTAACAAGAATGGGTTCTGAAACAAATTCTGTGAACAAGGGCATCCATCCTATCTCCACCTCTCTCTTTTGCACAGCTTACTTTGCTTGGCTTGGTCAAGAAACGTGTTTTTCAAAACCAGACCTCAGCTGGTGTTACAGACTAGTTTCAGTACCAGAAGGCCAACATAGATACTGTCAGTGCTCTGATAGTCACCTATAATATTTATCCCCCCCAAGGCTAAGACTAAATAAGACACAGCCTTCACACTTGGCTCTCATCTTTCCTACCCAGAGTTTCACCTTCATACTAATTTAACCACTGCCAAACATGCAAAACTTTTGAGCAGTGCAGGTGAGCTTCACTAGAAAGGGGCAGGGCTTTACGCGCTGACCGTGGTTCCTAGAGGATGCACAGTTTCAGTGCATCTGTTCACATGAAACTGAGCCTAGCACTGGCCCCTCTTTCCCCTTCACAATCAAAATGGCACTTCTCAGAAACCTCCTGGACAAAGAAGACAGCTCAAAGGCATCTACTAGCTACCCCAAGGGAATCATTTCATAAGCACCTTTCCTAGTAACCCCTAGCAATTGTCCCTTGTGAGATCTTATACCCTTTTGAGATAATGGACAGCATATTCGCAAGCATGAGCCACCACCTCCCCTCCCTTGTTAGCCCAGAGCAGTGCAAAGAGCTGCCTCCTCCCAATCTGGATTCAACAATTCTATCTCCTAGACATTAATTGAGCACCTACGGTATACAAATATAGGAAATAAACGTCTGGACAATAGAGCGATGGATCTAAAATAAAAAGATACTTGTAACAAGTTGTATTTTCCAAAGATGGCCTCACCCATATAGCTTATCCCACACAATCTACTTAACAATGTGAGTTTTGAGAGGCTGGGTATACATTCTTTCCCCTTGAATCTGGGTAAGCCCATGGCTACTGCAACAATGATGTTATGTGGCATCCAAGGGTAAGTTATAAAAGAAAATACAGCTTCTGCATAGTTCTCTTGGGATGCTTGGAACCCAACCACCACACTCGAGGAAGCCAAGCAGCTACATGGAAAAACCATGTGTAGGTGTCCCAGCCGCCACCTCATCTGAGGTCTCACTGACAGCCAGCATCAAACACCACACACGTGAACAATTGAGACTTCAGGTAATTGTAGCCCCCAGACTCTGAGCCACCCCAGCTGATGCTGAGTGCAGCAAAGGTGAGATTTTCCCAGTGAGCCCTGCCCAAATGGCAGATCTGTGAGCAAAATAAATGTTTTCTTTAGTTTAAGCCACTAAATCTTGGGATTATTTGTTACTTAACAATACATAACCAGGACAGCACACCTAGCATGACCTCAAAGAGCTTACAGTCAATTCAGGGAAATAAATATGTTCACAAATAACTATAATATGTCAAGGTATGACACAAGTACCTTAAGGGATCCAAAAACTAAAATGAATATGTATGCATATGTGTGTATATCTTGATTTATGCATAGACAATTTTGAAATACATAAAAAATTAATAATAGTTACCTCTATGGAGTAGCCCTTGGGTGTAAGGGATGGAAGTCTTCTTTTTGTTTCCCTATCTCTTTGTATGTTTTAGTCCTTACCTTATACATGCACTTAACTTTTGTAGCTTCAAAAACAGTTTAATTTGTAAAATAAAGATGAAATAAAGAGGAAAAGAGCTAAACAAGTGCTGCTGGTACCCCATGAGGACTGTACTAGGGACCCCATGAGGACAGGAGGCAACCAAGCTGCTGGGAATCACTGCATTTTCTCTCTGTGTCCCAGTTTTCACATCTATATAAAAACAGTACCAACCTCATATGGTTTTTGTGAAAATTAAAGTGCTGTAGAAGTACCTGACACAGTAGCAAGCACTCAATAAATATTAATGAAAATAAGATATCCTGAGTGGCTGAGCACTGGCTCGGCATGTGGACACAGGGTCACAAGTGGCAGAATCAGACAGTGGCTTTAGGAAGAAAGACATTCTCTCTCCTCCTTAGATTAAAGGATAAAAAGGAACCGGCATTCTTAGGTGCCATTACAAGAGAGAATATAAGATGACTTTGATAACAATGTTAGAACTTCTGCAAATGCCACATTGACTTACATTTTCCAACATGTTAAAAGACCACTAAATTAAAACTTTCCACCCCACTTCCCCATTCTTCTTCCCCTTCATGGTTTTCATTGAGTGTGACAAGCTGTCTGTATATTACAGATGACTGCCTTCCATAGGAGGCCAAGGAGACTAGGTGTTTACAGTAATTTTGCATCTAACGTTTAGCTTCTCCCTGTATTTTGAGAAACCAGTTATTATCTCAACTATGGCAAAGGAACACCAATCTTTCCATTTGTTCTCATATATAGTTTTCCCATTCAAATTATCAATACATAGTATGGAGTAGGTCACCCAAAAGATGGAGTGTTGTAAGTCATCTTCTTCCTCCCCAGAGTGTCCCATGTTCTAAAAAGTTTGTGAAAATGTGATCTAGTTCTGAAGGGCTGGAGTTGTCTAAAGGAAATGGAGGAGGTGAAGTTGTCCATGAGATTACATGGTGTGAGAGCATAACCATGGTATTTCATAATCGGCAATGAGTTGTCTTAAGTTTTGTAGATTTCAGGGTAGTGGAATCATCGCTCTGCTTGCTAAGTCACATGACTAATGAGCAGTTCCTCTCTGACTCAAGGACTTCTGTTGTTTCCTGTTTGGTTTAACTTATCTAAGTATCTTAGAAACCGATAAAATATTATTACAGCTCCTTAAAGATGGCTGGACTTAATGTTTTTTCTTATGAACTAGGTGTTTTACCTCATTCAAATTACTGGCATTTCAGAAAAATTTTTTTATCTCCATTTTCCTTTCTTTAACTTAAAGATGATTCCAGCTTCTCAACTGCAAGAAAATTCTCTATACTCACAATGAATTAACCCTCTCCCCAAAAAAGTAAAACTTTCCAAAGAAAAGAGAAACCATGCTAAATGTCAAGAGCCAAATGGTTGCATTTTACTAAAATTTAGCCATTTAAATCCCTTTTGATATAAACAGGGATGAGATTAAATAAACCATGAGATTGGCTAAATAACAAACAAAATCTGGCTGATTCCATCACTGTGTAGTGCATATGAACAAATGTGTGTATGTGAATTGTAATGAATATGGAGTGTGGACCGGACAAATTGAATACTCAAAACTCTTGCTGATACATTGGGTAGAATTGTATAGGGGCATGAAGCATCCCGAATTAGCTCTATGTGAAGTTCTTGAAGGGGAAAAATTTACCTATAAAGATTTTGTGACAACACTTAGCTGGGACTTCTGAAAGCTGGTCCAAGCCAAGAACAAAAAAAAATGTAAACAAGATTTATGGGATACAACAGTCAGCCACAGCCCTGTTCCAGGCAATTTCCCCTTCTATTTCATGTCTCCGTCTATGGCAACATTCTGAAAAAAGAAGTAGAAGTGATTCCCTTTGATATCTTCTAAGTACCCTTTTATCTCACGCCTTTAGCACCAGTGGTGCTTCAACAAGAAGGCTACTCAGTATAAGATGAATAAGGTCTGAGGATCTAATGTATAACATTGAGACTATAGCTGATAACACTGTATTGTACAATTGAAATTTGCAAGAGTGTAGAACTTAAATGTTCTCACAAAAAAAAAAAAAGGTAAACTTGTGAGGTGATGGATATGTGAATTAACTCAATGTGGAGAATCCTTTCATGATTTATACATATAACAAATCATCACATTTTACAATTTCAATATCTTACAGCTTTGTCAATTATACCTCAGTAAAGCTGAAGGAAAAAAGAGAAGTCTATTGAGGTTGACAGTACTTCAAAACAAGAAATAGAGCCCCATTAATCCATGGCCTATAGCTAAATACACCTTCTATTCGTAGCTTCCCAGGCCATACCTCTTCCTCCATCACTGAAAGTGCCTCTTCAGTGACCTGGTTAGAACCAATTTGACACTTGCTCTAACTTTATCCCCTTGAAGTAAGGAATCTCTATAATCTTTCTTATCTATCCACATAGCACAGAGAGTAAAAATTTAAATTTGTTTTTGTGTTCTTTCTTATTTTATGTATTCTTACAATAAGTAAAAAATTATTTTCATAAAAATGCTTTTTTTACTAATAAAACTTTTATAGCAGCACCAAAGCATCAGTATATTTGCAGGGTTACATAGGAACTGCTGATGTAAATTGCGTTGATCTGATAATCAAAGCACCTGTCTCCCTGTCCCCAACCAGGGTGGTTTCAACTACAATACTTCAGATCATTTTTTCTGGCCAAGAATTAACAACTCTAAGCCCATAACAACCAACACTCAGTAAACAGTACAAACGAAAACAAAAAATAAAACAAAACAAAACAGAAAATTAATGCCTAATGACACCTCTGCCCCAGGATGGAGTATTCAGGCCTCCCCACTGATTGCTGACTCTGGAGTCTGACATTGTTTCTCCACCAATGGGGCCCACTTGGCCTCAAGAAGACCCTTTGCTTGCCTTGTGTTATGGACTGCATGTTTGTGTCCCCTCCAAATTCATATATTGAAACCCTAATACCCAATGTGATGTTATTTGAAGATGAGGTAATTAGGCAATGGTAGGTGCTCTCTCTATATTTGCTAAAAGAATGATTGAATGCTAGAGGTGGAAGCAATGGTGGAAGGGTTTACATCAGAGGTTAATAACAACAAGAATTCCAAGAGGGAAGAGAGGGACTTATGTGATATGGAGTAAAACCGCAGGCTAATACAGCTCCACACTTCTAAAGAGACTTAGTGACTCTAGAGGCATCTGAGCCTACCTATAGACATTCCAACTTTAGATTAGCATTTTACAATTGTTTGCGACTTTTATATTTACAAAGCAGCAGCCAAAATCATAGCTGAACTACCAGTAGGTGTGTACCCACTGAAAGATGAACTGGCTCAAGTGATGAGATATTCCTGTAAATAGGCACACCACCACTTGCGTTTAAAAATTTGGCAGTTGGGGTACAGTATTTGGTGGCAGGCAAAACTGCCTTCAGAGAGAAGGAGGAGATAGGAGATGAAACAAAGTGAGGGTGGAGGAGTATGAATTCACAGGCATCATCTCCTTGGCTCAGCAGAGCAAAGCAGCAAAACATTACATATGCTCTGATGATTAATGCCCTGGGACTCGGTGACATCACTCTTTGGAGATCCAACAACCAGAATGTCACATCCTGGGTTGATGGAGAACCCCGTGGAATCTTACTGAGTCTGAGGGGAAAGAAAATTCTCCTCTCTACATAATATAGTTCAACGATGACTCAATGGAAAACACAACTCTAAATACACTTTGTTTCTAGTCAAGTTCTTTAGACATAAATAATTATGTTCATGTTTTAAACAAAGAAACATTGATGCCTCTTAAAAAGGAATTAAAAAAAAAAACACATTCTTTTCTATCATGCCTACCTAAATGGTCACTCACTGTTGGAATATGGGGTTAGGTGGTGGTGGGCAGGCTAGTTAGTGCAAGAGAGGACAGGATGAGATCCCAGAGTAATCTGAGGAGACAGAAGCTGAACTTATAAACTTGAGTGTGTGGATCAGGGATCCAATATGCTGAGAGCAAGCACATAAGAGCCTGACTCTGGAAGGGTTTGATTAGAACCAAGAGGTTCAGTTGAGAACTGAAAATGCAGGGAAGTAAATTCTCTTGGCCATGGTGCAGAGCCTACAGCCAAGAGATAAACACATCCAACTTCAGGGGAGAAAAACATTTAAGAATATACTTAGACCTTCAAATGCCTCCAAGACAGAGGAGGCCAATTCATGTGAGCGTAGGAAAAGTTGGAAACTTCTGTATTTTTAGACTATAGAGAAATAAAAGCAACAGTTAATAGACAAATTACATCTACGTTTGCTGCTGCTTCCTCAAAATTTATAATATAGCATGAATTGGAAAGCATGTTCCTGGACTTAAACAAAATATAGAGAAAATGCTAGAGACTGAATTCCAAGACTCATTTCTTTGAAAACATCTTAACCAGACATTTTAGAGGTAAATTTGAAAATCTACATGACATCTGTAAAAACATGAGTTTGGGCAGAAAACTAGTTTGTTTTAAGAAAACACTTTCATCAACATATCCCAGGGGATGGATTGGCTTCCCAGTGGTTGAGCGAGAAGCAGAGGTCTGTCCTTGCGGTTGTTCTATTGACTCCGGTACTCTGAAGGAGCTGGCCAAAAACATTAATTTTTCCAATATATTTATTTGCTCTATGCTCCATTCCAGCTCTGCCAGGATATCAGATTTGAGATAATATCCATGTGCCTTTCACCATTTTCAATGATCTGCCCTTTTATCCTTTGTCTCTGTATTGCACCCTGTATTTCTTTTTTCTTACTTAAAATTATTTTCCTCATTATTATGTCTGTTTGTTTTAGGCAGTTTGTAAAATATAAAAATCCTTTCCGGGGCTTCCCTGGTGGCTCAGTGGTTAAGAATCCGCCTGCCAATGCAGGGGACACGGGTTCGAGCCCTGGTCCGGGAAGATCCCACATGCCGCAGAGCAACTAAGCCCTTGTGCCACAACTAGTGGGCCTGTGCTCTAGAGCCCGCGAGCCACAACTACTGAAGCCCGTGCACCTAGAGCCTGTGCTCCGCAACAAGAGAAGCCACCGCAATGAGAAGCCTGCGCACCGCAATGAAGAGTAGCCCCTGCTCTCCGCAACTAAAGAAAGCCCGCGCAGAGCAACAAAGACCCAACACAGCCAAAAATAAAAATAAAATAAATTTAAAAAAAAAATCCTTTCTGTCACCAATTATCATCATGGACATTTATCATGACCTTTCTAGTCCTTTTCTTATTGTTATTAATTTTAACTAGATGAGACAATTATGTATAAATAATTATATATCCTCTTTTATTACACAAAGCATTATCTAGTAACTGTTTTCTTTTCTCACTAAGAACTACTCACAACATGATTTTAATTGTGGTGTGATGGTCCATCCTATAGCTGTACCATAGTTTCCACTTATTACCCACAAATTCAATTTTATTAAACATTGTTTCTAATATTGCACTATTAGAAATTAATGATGTTATAAAAATGTGAACATAAATCTTTGTCCACATAACCATTTTCTTAGGACAAATTCTTATATGAAAAAATATTGGTTTGAAAAATATGGCTGTCTTTAAGGCTCTCGATGGATGTTGCTAAATTATTGTCAGAAAACTTCAACATGAAATCGTCCATTCATCCTGTAGAACTCCTGATAACCTTGATTATTATCAGTTAAAAATATTTGCTAAAATGTGCTCTGTGAAAACTGCTACCTAATTTTTGTTTTAATTTGAATTTCTGAAAAATTTGCCTTTCTTATATTACAAAAGAAGGTATTTTTCATATTTTGTTAACAATTTGTTTCCTCTTTTGTGATTTTCTTATAGATATGTATGAAAAACCGCAATTTCTTTAATGTGTTAGTTGTTGTTTATCTTTTCATTTGGTTTATAACATTCAGAAACTTTTTTATTTTATCCATCAATCTTTTCCTCTGTGATTTCCTTAATTGCTTTTAAGTTTAGAAAATCCTTTTCCATCTAAAGATCAGATAAATATTAAAGTATATTTTTTCCAAGTTATTTTGGTTTAGCTATTTAGACTTAACTTTTTAATCTATTTAGAATAAAATGGGTAATTATTTTAGGGGGATTCGCTAAACTGAATTTATTTAATCTAAATAATCAGTTTCCCCAAAATAGCATTTTAAATTACCCATCCCCTCTCTCACTGATATATGGTGCTTCATTTATCCTATTAAGCTTTTCGTTATTCTCTCTTATTTATCTTTATTACATTAATAGCTCTGATCTTTAGCTGGTACTGGTGCTTGTTCTCAGATTTCAACTCTACCCCTTACTAGCTATCTAACAATAGACTAGTTATGGCTTCTCTGTGACTCAGTTTCCTTATCTGTAAAATAGGCATACCAATATTACTTCCATCATGAGACTGTCATGAAGAGTAAATTGATTAATAGAATAAAGAACTTAGAACAGTGCTTGGCACGTAGAAAGTGCCACAGAAGTATTGGCTATTACTGTTGTCATTGTTCTATGTCAGCAGTGCAAGTCCTTCTTGTAACCCTCATCTTTCAAAATTGTCATACCTCCTTTATCTGTTTTTCTTTTAGATAACCTTTATTTTCAAATGAAAATAGATTAATTTTTTCTGATAATAAAAAATGCATGTCTATTATAAGAACATTTTTCAGAAAATGCATAACTATAATTTTAAATCACCTATCATACCACCACCAAGAAATACATGTTCTTAACACCTAGCTAGAAGATTTCCAAATATTAACTCTTTATTAGTTGGGCACGACCTCTTATTTTGATAGAAGGTAGTCTGAGAGACTGAGGCACAGAATCGGTGTCTATAGCTAAATGTGAAAAAGTAACATAATAGGCAAATGTGAAGTTTGCCCAAGGGGCTACATTTCTCAGAGCTGCTATACCATGTCAAATTTGCCAGCTTCAATTCTGTCTTTCTCTGCTTCTTTTAACCTGGTTCAAAGACCAACTAAAATTGTGAACACAGAAATGAATGTTCTAGGAAAACAGAATCCCAAATTTGGGGGACTGCTGGTTTTTTTAGGTAATAATGAGTCACTGTAGAGTTACATCATTCAGAACAGTAAGTGTGGTGCAGTTTTCTGTGGCCTTGAAAGTAGCTGCGCTATCAAAGAGAAGGCTTCCAGGAAGAAGGGTCTCTACTCACCCACCTGTGCTGCTGCCTAGTCATTTCAGGATCAGTATCGATGACCATAAAATACAGAGGAGGCAGAAGAGTGAATGCATCTATCAGTTGCTAGACATTCACTGTCCAAGGGAAGGAGTCATAAAACAAAGCATCCCTCAGTCCCACACAAAAGTGGAAAATCTGTAATCCATTTAGAAAGCAGACTTCTCTACTTTGGCTACCTATGACTGTTTATAATAATATTTTAATATAAATTAATGTTTAAGTAGACTATCTTTTACAGTAGTGTTAGGTTCACAGCAAAATGGAACAGAAAGTGCAGAGAGTTCTCATGTACCCCTTGTCCTCATACACACACAGCCTCCCCCCCATCAACATTCCACACCAGCGTATTTGTTACCACTGATGAACCTACACTAACACCTCATTATCACCCAAAGTCCAGAGTTCACATTAGGGTTCACTTTGGGTATTGTACATTCTATGGGTTTTGGTAAGTATACAATGACATGTACTCACCATTGTAATATCACACAGACAAATTTCACTGCTCTAAAATCCTTTGTTCTCCACTGGTTCATCTCTGTCCCCCTAGTCCTTGGCAACCACTGATCTTTTTAATGTCTCCATAGTTTTGCCTTTTCCAGGATATCATATAGTTGAAATTTGGAATCATACATTTTGTAGCCTTTTCAGATTGCTTTCTTTCACTTAGTAGTAATATATAGTTAAGATTCTTCCGTGTCTTTTCATAGCTTGATAGCTAGCTCATTTTTTTAGTACTGAATAATATTCCATTGTCTGGACATATCACACTTTATTTACTTACTGAAGGACATCTTGGTTGCTTTCAAGTTTTGGTGATTATGAATAAAGCTGCTTAAACATTCATGTGTAGGTTATAATGCGGATACAATTTTTCAACTCATTTGGGTAAATACCAAGGAGTGCAATTGGATCCTATGGTAAGAATATATTCAATTTTGTAAGAAACTGTCAAACTGTCTTCCAGAGTGACTGTATCATTTTGTATTCCCATTAGCAATGAATAAGAGTTCCTGTTGCTCCACATCCTGGCCAGCATTTAGTGTTGTCAGTGTTTTGTATTTTCACCATTCAAATAGGTGTGTAGTGGTATCTCACTGTTGTTTCAATTTGCAATTCCCTAATGAGATGATGTTGGGCATCTTTACAAATGTTTATTTGCCATCTGTATACCTTCTTTGATGAGGTGTCTGTTTCGGATCTTTTGCACATTTACTAATCAGATTGTTCATTTTCTTACTGTTGAGTTTTAAGTGTTCCTTGTATACTTTGGATAACAGTCTTTTACCAGATATGTCTTTTATAAGTATTTTCTCCCAGTCTGTGTCTTGTCTCTTCATTCTCTTGATAATGTCCTTCACAGATAAGAAGTCTTATATTTTATACCAATTAATTTTTGCCCCCAAGAGTGCACAAATGTAACAGGCTATTGAGGGCAAGTCTTTCTCTTACCTTAGATATGGCCTGTAAGGCCCCAATATTGGGATAAAGAAGTTGGATAACTAATGACTGGAGCCACTATCTCCTTCAAGTGCAGACTCCTCAGGCAAGTTCAGACTCATCAGTAAACTCTTTACTCAAAGTAAACAAAATAATATAATATTGCCGTTAAGAACAGAAACTCTCCACTAAAGTGATCATAAGTGAAGTGAAGGAGTAGGACACTAACACACTTTGCATTGTATTTCTTTTTTTTTTTTTAATTTCAAATACATATATAATTTTTCCAAGTCTCCAGATTTTTTTTGTTAGTTTCTGCTTTATAACAAAGTGAATCAGCTATACATACACATAAATCTCCATATCTCTTCCCTCTTGCATCTCCCTCCCTCCCACCCTCCCTATCCCACCCCTCTAGGTGGTAACAAAGCACTGAGCTGATCTCCCTGTGCTATGCGGCTGCTTCCCACTAGCTATCTATTTTACACTTGGTAGTGTATATATGTCCATGCCACTCTCTCACTTTGTCCCAGCTTAACCTTCCCCGTGTCCTCAAGTCCATTCTCTATGTCTGTGTCTTTCTGAATAAAAATTAGAAGACTCTGAATCAAGGAGAAATTATACAGGATTATTATGAATGCACTCAGTGCAGCAGATTTATGGTATATTAAAGGAGTAGAAACATGATGGGTTTTGGAATCAGAAAGACCTAGATTCAAATCCTGACTCTGCTATTTGCTGTGTCTGTGACCTCGCAGAATTCTCATGGAAGATGGCCACAATAATGCCAACTTAACAAGGTTAGTATAAGGATGAGAGATGAAATGTGATGAGCATAATAACTGTCAGATGATAGGTGTTCAAAACCTAGTGGCTTCTGTTATTTTTTTCTTCACTATTTATCATTACTCTCTATTATCATAGTTATTTATCCAGAGAACTAACAGCATTGGTAAAAACATATTTAAGTTGAAATTTGGATTTATGGGGGAAAAAACACTAAAAAGTTCATAGTTCAGGATAAACAAAATTCCTCAAAATAGCTAGCATTTGGTGATAACTTAGGTACCCTAGTTAGGGACTACTTTCCAGGTGTGAAAAATGCAAAATAAAATGTTTAAAGTGTTGGGATTTGACCCACCATCTCTGCCTTATCACAGTGTATCAGGCCTAGAAGGGCATTTAGAGAGGAAAGTAAGGCCCAAAGAGCTAAATGATTTGCCTGCAGACAGTCTGATCCTACCTCACCCCCACCGGTCCATATCCCTCATCTATTAACTTGTTGGCTGGTTCAGCCGTAGCATACATTCCAGTGCTGATAAATTTCATCTTTGTCTTTTAAGAAAGGTAATCAGTCCCATTTCCTCTACTCTTCATGCGTCATCTTGGGAGAGTACCTGGAAGCAGCCACATGTAAGCAAGCCAGCCGGTTCAGTACCACCTGACATCCCACTGAATTACCAGAAAAGGATTTCATTTAATGACAGTCTATTTGATTTGCGGTCCCTGTTTCCTTCCTCCCTTTGACCATTTTTCTCTTCATTCATTAATCCTTCTATGTAGGGTGGGCGGCAGAGATGAACAAATCACTGAATTTGATGCATTTCACTCTGTTCCCTTTTAGATGTTCTTATAATGGTTTTCCCGAGGACAATCAATTAAACTATTGACTTAAATACTTTTTGGGGATCAATTATAATTCCAATTAACTGTGCCATCTGGGTTGTTCATTACCATTCTTGGGAAACATTTGTAATGGTGAGAAATTCTGTCTCCCAAGCTCATGTTTATTCATCTTCCGATCTAGGATCTAATATCTTTAGAACTAGCCTCCTGGTAGGTCCTGCCTTGCTCTGTCTGCTGCACACCATTTTCCTGGCCTCAGAGGACTTATTGACATTTCCTTCTCTCCCCACCACAAGAAGTAACGTTTACTAATTGCTTTGTTATGTGCCAGTCACTCTGCTAAGTGCTTTTTGGCATTATTTCTTTAAATCCACGAGGTAGACAATAGGGTTCTCCTCTTTCTAAAAGGAGGAACCTGAATTTCAGAGAAGGAAAACACTTTGCGCAAAGCCACAGGGGATTCAAACCCTGGTCTGCGTGGCACAGGCATTGATTACCTCTTCATCCAAGTTGCTCAGTCCCTCTCAGAGCCAGGTGGCTGGTGGGTTCTGAACCAACAGTCCTGTGATGAGATCAACAAGCTAGAGAAACCTGACACTTTTTTCTCAAAAGTGACGTCCTCCAACACCTACATCTTTTACAAAGTAAAGATTCCCAGGGATATCCGTCCCACCCCAACTGATGACTTCCTGAATCCGAATCACTAGACGTGACAACCTGGAACTAGTCCTTGAACACTTTTCATTCTTAAAAGTTTGAGATCCACTGCCCTGTGTCTTTCTTCTTTGACACCAAAAGTGTCCTTTAACAAAGCTTTCTTGGAGACAATGTCCTGACCCCTGGTGGTCTAACCCAGAAGCGTGACTACCCTGACGGGGCTTTGAGGGAATACTCTGTGATCTCCTGCTCACAGCTCGCCTTTTGGCTGCAACTTATTTGATTAAGTTCCAGCTGCCTCTGTCTGATCTCTGATTACCTTATTCAGGCCTGTCTCACAGAAAGCACATAAAAGCAACTAGTTTGTGGACCTTTTTTTGTAGCAGCTACAAAAAGAAATACCTTTCGTGATCAATATATGTTTTTTAATTGTCATTCTTTGCAGATTGTACAGAGCTAAGAAGAGAGTCCCTGTCCTCAGAAAGGCTAGTGTGGATATAGATAAGAAAATAAGCAAGTCTTCTCTCCCTGTCTCTTACACACACAACACACACACACACACACACACACACACACAGGGTAAATTTCCATTAGCTGCCTTACCCTGTCTTCATCATTAGAATATTGTGTTTGAGCTCTAGCACTCAGCCAATTTAAACTTGGCTTCTTACCAATTCCCTCTTTTCTATTCTCTTAATAAGAACCTTCAACTTTCTAAATCAGCCTCTTCTATTTTTCCCTTCTTGCAGTAACGTCACACTCCAGTTTTTATTGGACCTTTCTAACTACTACCAAAAGTTGTCTGGATATTACAAATTCAACCTTTGCCTTGATAGAAGACATCCCTGTCATCAAATCTGCTGACCATATGCTATAAGAAAAAGTAGCAGAGACACAGTAACGAGAATATCAACAAAAAAGAGAGACCTAGTAAAAACAAGAAGTCCAAAATATTTAGGAAATAAACCAGAAAGAGCCAACCAGCTTACTCATTAAACACTTGAATAAGGAATTCCCAATAATAATTCCGTCAATATTTTATTTATCTTATTATAAAACACTTCATTAAAACTCGTTTGCTTCCTCCCCTCCCCCATATCAAAGACAAGAACATAATGAGAATCAACCGCATATTTCAAAGTCAAACTTACCATAGAAGCTTAGTTGGCAAATCTCAGTCAGATATCCCTCCTGGTCTCCACACCAGAGCATATGAGGGGTCCTCTAGTCTGCTGTAGATGAATTTACAGCCCCTGCAATGCAACAAGACACTGACATTCTGAAAACGAAATTCGATCTCACCCTAACTCATGCTAACCTCCTCATCTTTCCTGAAGGGGGTTCCCATCTATTTATTCCAGGACATGGACAAACTGTTTAGTATCCAATATGTTACAAAGACAAAGAGAAACAACAAAAATTCAGTAATGCCTATGTGATCCTTGAGCCCTGTACAAATGGAAAATCAGGGTTGTTCATTCTATAATGAATTAAGTGGAGAAAGAAACCATTTCTTATCTGGAGTCACTCCCATCTAAATGTTTCACATGTGGCTTTTATGGGGACGCTAAGCTTTCAGAGTTTCAAATGCTACTTACTGTAAACTAACTACAAATTTTATTCCCCTTGCTTTTGTTTTCAGATTAATAATGATTGCAATTTAATTGGAAGGAACTTCCATAATTTATTCTGAACAAAATTTGAGACTTTTGGTTGACTTCATGCTGTTCAACTAAACCAGGCTTACCTGAGTTTTCCCTTTAAAGCAAAGCAGGCATCATTTACGCGGTCTATCTTTTCAATAGAAAACCATGTTAGCTTTTATCCACATAACATTCATTTCCAGTCCCTAGAAACAATTTCTAGAGAGAGCAAATTTGCACGCATACAGCAACTAACATATAAATATGCATCATGGAAAATTTTCCACACACAGAGAAAACATCATGATTTGGTTTGGAAAACAAGTCATTTTAAAGTTGTGGAAAATAGGATCTGTTCCTGCCTTTAAGGCAAGATCTGCCCCTGATAGTCATTCTAATTATTCTGCACCTGTAACCGGCTTTCCCTGAATTACCTTGAGATATGCATTGTGTGTGATCAGTTGAAAGCTCATATATTGTAAACTGAAAAAGAAAAAAAAACTCTTCTTCTAGAATTTGTTCATAAAGGACAACCATTCTTAATAGAAAACAGCTTTTGTTTCCCAGATCACATTTGAACTGTTTAATTATTGAGTTTCTAAAAATCAAGGTAATTTTTATAGCAATAAACACATTGGAAAACATTGCAGCCTATGATTATCTATTGTGAGATAGAATCTCTGTTTTTCATCATCAAATATTTTTTAAAATTATAGGGAAAGTAATCGTAACAGTTGAAATTTTTACCCATGTAAAAGAAACACATCTTGTCTCATTGAGTCCCTTCTAAAAACAACTCTAGTATTTTCTGCCAGCTACTAGTCAAGGTTCTGTATTGTGTGTCTAAAATCATATACACTTTAGAAACCAGCTGCTTTGGCACATGCTCCCAGTTGCCTCTCTGACACCCTCTATCTCCCCTTCAGGATCTAGTTTGATGTATCCTCACAGATCAACCTGCCTGTCCCAATAGCTTCTTCCATGGCTGACCAAGAATCTGCATCCCTCTACGCATCAATTGCTCTAAGTGTTATTAAAATCAACCCAAATTCCATATGTCCACAGTCTCTTGCAAGGTCTTAAAGAAATCTTTCTGGCATTTGCTCTGTCCCTACCTGTCCTGCAGGGCTGGAGGTACAGCTGGGAGAAGGCAGTGAGAGCGGTGTGGCTGCCTTCTGGGAGATCCTGGTGCAGCACAGAGCTGGGGGAGGGCACAGCGTGGGCAGCTGGAGGAAGAGGAGGAGGAACAATTTGGGTGCCACTGCAAACATGAAATGGTGCCAAAAAAAACACCATTCTTTTTCCCAAGAAGTTCAAAGTGCTTTGCAAACATTAACTCATAAGACCAAGTAGTCATGGAGCAATTACTACTTTATTATGCCCTTAAGGTAACCACTGCAAGCAAGGTCTTGAGGAAAGGGAGTCTATTCATTGTTTCATTAGACCACAGATATTTAATGAGTACCTACTATGTGCAGGGCACTGGCGGTAGAGAAACAAGGCAGCCAAGATCTGTGCTCCTCCAGGCTCTTATGCTAGTCTATGGCCTCTTGTTTGCACAATCAGGGCACTAAGAACCTGGCTACACTTTTCTTATCACACTTATTTACACTTTATTTTTGCCCAAATTGTTTAATGGAATGTGCTCCATCCTTCAGAATGCCTATAATGTGCTAAGTGCTGAGCAAACACACAAAAGAAAACTTTTGTAACTTACATGTAAATCTCATTATGATGATAGGGATTAGGGAATATCAGTTCAAAGTGCTTTCTTTTAAGATGCCATAAACAAAGCTTTACCGTGAGCAACATGTCTCTTGCAAGTTTGTGGAATTACTATAGTCAGACAAGAAAGGTTAATATCAGTAATATCATTCCAGCAGCTTATATAAATAATTTGACTTTTAAAAATGATTAAGCAGATGAGCAAGCATATTTGGTGCAGTGGAGAGCCTTTATCCACGGGTCTTTTTCTGATCTCTTTTTTATTTTATGTGACAAAACAGCCGGTCAGACGTAGAAAGTGACTTATGACATTTGTAAATACTTCTCCTTAGGCAGTGGACTCTAGATATTTTAAGGTATATGGTTATCTAAGACTAACTGGACCAAAGAGGCTGCTTTTTAAAAATGTGTGACTTTCTGGTGATTCAAAAGGGATTTAAGCTGTTGTGTTTTAAACAAGATAAGGATTCTAGTCTGTTCTGAGACTCACTCACTAACCCAACTTAGAGGTTGTTGCAGTCCTCATGCAGCAACTTACACATATTTTGAAAGGCAGAGGGAATTATAACACTACTTAAAACCCAACTTCCCTCCCTCATAAACACTTCTCTGACTAAACAGAATATCACAGAGGTATAATATTAATTCGTCACTCAAGTGTATTAGTTTACACACATACCCAGTGGAATTCAAACTCTATATCTTATTAGTTTAATAGCCTCTGCATTGGGCCCCAAAGTACCAGTCCAACCTCAGCCTCATCTCCGCATTATTTGCACAGATATTCATAATTTTCACTATATCTTACCTGGAACCCTCTCTATTGAAGGCAGCTCTTCACCCACTCTAACACATGCATATATTCACTCTGCCCACCTGGAAAATTGTTCAATTTTAAGATCCAATGATATCTTCTAGTTATTTCTTACCCATTTTCCACACCACTAGCTTATCACGTATTTATTTATATAAGTATGTAACTAAAGCCTGCATATCTCATGGATATCTCATATGTAGAGATATTTCTTCATATGTTCAGCAACTAGCACTAAATCGTTGTTGAAGTAGAATTTCCTACAAAACATCAATATACCACTTACTGAGGCTGGCAAGGTGATCAATTAAATTTGGGTTTACTCTTCAAGTGAAAGCACGAATGGGATGTTTAAAAACCCTTTATTATGCAGAGCTGCTAATAAAGAGAATAACATCAATGAAATAAAAAATCTATTATTTTTCTATTAAAAAGCTACTACAGTAATATCAACACCATTGTCATTCAGCTTTTTACCCTTTAAATGAGCCAGGACCATACTCTACTCCAATTATAATAATAACACTGAAGAGAAAACGACATACTTATGGAATTGCTACAGGGGACGAGAAATAGCTAACCATTGACAGCAGTGACAATACTAGCTGAAGCTACTTATTTCTGGTTTCAAATCAAACAGAAGAATGGAAGAGAAGGATAGGGAAGGGCCCAAGAAAAAAGAGGAAAGGAGAAAAGGGAGGGATTATATTTCTGTAAAAGATTATTCTTCAAATTCATTTTTGCCATTTTTCTCTTTATGAAAGTGAGAAAAACAGATGTTCTTATAGGTTGTACAGAACATAGTGATAGGCAGTTGAAGATAAATACTACTTAGTAAAAAAGTTCTGTCTCTAGAGTTTTTTATAAAAATTATTTGCAGGGCATCCTGCTTTCTTTTCATTCTCTGGATTTGAAATATCGATGATCTGTTTTCTAGTTTTACCCAAATACATTTCAGGAAGTCAATAATTGAACAATGTTGGTTTATACGTTTGTGTGAACTCTTGTGTGTTCTGTTTTACATAAACTTAGTTCATAAAGCGGTGGCAGGGTTTGAGAGGCTTGACTCTAATTTTGAAATGTTCTACTGTGGGTAAAATGTTATTAAACAGCGTTGCAGGCTACAGAGAAATCGTTCATGGAAGGAAGAATCAACCGAGGAAGCAAACTTCATTGTTGTCCTATTTTAAGAGATTGACACAGTCACCAGAACCTTCAGCCACCACCCCCTGATCAGTCAGCAGCCATAAACATCGAGGCAAGACCCTCCACCAGCAAAAAGATTACGACTCGCTGAAGGCTCAGACAATGGTTAGCACTTTTTAGCAATAAAGTAGTTTATAATTTAGGTATGCACATTTTTTTGGGACATAATGCTATTGCATAGTTAATAGACTACAGTATAAACATAACTTTTATATGCACTGGGAAACCAAAAAGTCTGTGTGACTCAACTTATTGTGATATTTGCTTTGTTGCAGTGGTCTGGAACCAACCCTGCAATATCACTGAGGTGTGCCTCTACTTTGTGTGTGTGTGTGTGTGTGTGTACTCTTGTGTGAACCTGTGCATAGCACGTATATTTAAGACCTCATACTTTCAGTGGGTACAGTGAAGTGCTTTCTCATTCCTTATTAGCTCATCTGATCCTCACAGCAACATTTTAAGGTGGATACGTACCTTACAGATGAAGAAATTGAGTCTCAGATAGATTTAGTAACTTGCAGAATTAATATATAAATACGGGCAGTCTGACGGTTCTCCCAAAGTTCTTCCTGTCATATACCATGTGAATACTTTAAAAATTATTAGAGATGCAGCTTTGATTCTTTACATTTCTTTAAAAATGCCAACATTGCACCCTTGTTTACTGAGCAAGATGTATACATATGATACACAAAGATTTATTTTTTTTCCTGGATACCTGGAAGTCTTCTAAGAAAGCCACATGTCATCCAGGGGATGCACTCCTTGATTAATTAGACCTCATCGACATGCAAGCAAATATTTATTTTCAGATAAAACCCCAAACTTTCAACCTTCATTAATTCTTTAGCAGGCAATGCAAAATCATTTTTCCTGCCAAATCCAGCAGAGGGCAGGATGCTTCCACCAACAGCCAGCTAGCTGGTGCCAACAGCCAAACCAGAGCAACTGCTTGGTAGAGAGTGTTCTACCTTTAGAGCAATCGTCATTTTCTCACCTGGATCTGATAAAGGGTGTAGGCTTGAGCTGCGAATAGTGGCTGTGGGATGTGGCCTCGGAAATGTCAGGAAAAGTTTTGCCTTGGAGGTTGCCCATGTTTTGTTTGGGACTTGAAATTAAGATACCTGGAAACCAGCCAATTCCAATTATCTTCCTGAAATATCTTTCTGAAGAGGCTACACTAGGGAATTAATTTAAAATGTGGCATGATAATTTCTGTTTCTGGTTTTAGGCTGTCTGAGGTCACAGCTGGGCTATTACCCTCACATGTCCTGTCTCAGTTCGCCCACCTCAGCCCACCCTGCACCTACCATCTCTCTCTGTCTTTCAGAACTTCTCATGACTTCCCACTGTTTGCCCTCCTCTGACCGTCATTACTTCACAGTCCCCACTGATAGGGGCTAATGACCCCCTGCTTGCTAATTCAAATCCTTTCTTTCTCTCCCCAGGCCCAACTCAGGGGCCACGTCCTCTAAGAAGTGTCTGGAGATCCCAGCCCCAATGATCATCATCAAGAAATTTTCACCAAATGAAATACTAGGTGAAGGTTTTATACCAGGTCTTGGATCTAAAAATGTATTGCCTGTTCCTCCTACCCCAGGCAGTAGCATGGTCAATGCAAAGTGGAAGGGAGCAAGGATAAAAACCACAGCTCACAGGAGGGATAAACCAGGGCTTCTGAAGGTGGTAGAAAAATTGCAACAATCTGCTAGAGTTTTCAAACTATGGACTGGAAGTTTGTCGTTGGTACCTCAAAGGTTTCCAGAGTCAGGTGGTGGCTGGGGAAGGGATGCTGTTTCGGCAGGCTTTCCATCACTCTCCCACACACTCCTCTCTCCACATGTCCCCCAGTGGAGCAATTCCATCTTTCCTCGTTATTATTTATGTACACCTCTGGACACTACATACAGATTTCCTTTAAAGAAAAGGGGCCTTTGAAAATAAGCAAACAAACAATCCCTTCATCAATAATCACAACAGCAAAACAAATTTTAAAAAGTTTGAAAAATCATTGCTTAAAAATCCAAACACCTTTCTTTACTCTTGAAGTAAACAAACCTGGAGAGGGAGAAAGACAGAGGTGGGTTTCTGGCTGGAGGATGAGAGAGGTAAGACCTGAATCCTTATATTTAAGTCTCTAAAGCCCAAGATGGGGACTTCCCTGGTGGTCCAGTGGTTAAAACTCCACGCTTCCAGTACAGGGGGTGTATGTTTGATCCCTGGTCAGGGAACTAAGATATCACATTTTAAATAAATAAATAAATTATAAAGCCCAAGATGCTTTCCACTAAAAGATGGGGCTTGCATTGAGCCTGAAGGAAGAGGAAGCATTAAATAAAGGAATGAAGCCCTCAGCCACCAGTGGATAGAGCCTTCCAACCAGTGCAGCTACTCGGAGCAAAGTGAAAGACAAAATGTGTTTGCATGGGCTTGACCAGCAAAAGAAGATTAAGGTTATATTTTTCAGCACATTTATTGAACACTGACTATGTGTAAGGCAATGTGTGGGACAGAGCGGTGAATGAGATAGACGTGCCACCTCTCTGTGTGCATGGAGCTTACATTCTAATAGGGGAGACAGACAGGATTGCAACTTGATAAATGCTGCACTGGAGAAGTACAGGGTGCTACAAGAGCATTCTTAAACTCTATGACCAGCACCACTTCCTGGATTATTCATTTGACCCCATCTCTTTAATTATGCAAGGAATCACCTATATTCTAATAGCATAAAATCCTTCCTGGCTCTCCAGAGAGCTTCCCCACCCCCAAGACAGGCTCTAATCCACGATCCCACCCAGTCTCCTCCAATCTGGGACTGTTCCTCAGCCTTTTATTTTCTTTGTCTTTCATGACCTTGACACTTTTGAAGAATACTGGTCAGTACAGAACAGTTCATAAAATGTTCTTCAATTTGGGTTTGTCTGATGGTTCCTCATAGTTACATGAAAGTTATGTGTTTTTGGAAGAACACCAAGAAAAGATGTTGTGCACTTTTCAGTACCTCCTATCAGGAAATCCATGATGTCAACGTATCACATTACTGGTGATGTTAACTTTGGTCACTTACATTGGTGTCTGCCAAGTTTCTCCATTGTAGAGATACTACTTTATCTTTGTAATTAGTATCTTGTAGAGAGATATTCTGAGATTATGCAAATATCTTGTTTCTAATTATGTTTCTGCCTACTGATTTTAGCATCCATTGAGTCTTCCCTATGACAACTATTACTGGGCATTTGCAAAATGGTGATTTTATATTTCCACCATTCCTTCTACATTTACTGATGGGGATTTTACTGCAATGAAGAGCAGTCTTTTCTGCTGTATTTATTTATGTAGTCAATCATTTGTATTAATCAGTACAGATGCACAGATATTTATTTTATTCAGTGTGTTATAGTCCAATATTATCATTATTTATTTTGTTACCCAAATTATCCCAGCTTTGGCAACTGAGCTACTTCAGGTTGGTGTCCAAGCTTTTCAATATGCTCCCATCATTTATTGAACACTTACTTTCTGGTACCACAAGATGATCAAGGATTACCTTATGCTTTCTGCACTCAGCCCTGGATTCAGTCATTTTATTGAAAAATGGCACTTAAAAACCAAGTTCTGGGTACTAGGTATACTCATTACTGCTGGGGTGTCATTGCTTCTAGGTTTTCTAAGTGAACAGAGCAAGGAAATATATACATGTATACACATACAATTACATGTACATCTGTATCTATTTTTATATCTCCCTTTTTCTCTCTCTCTCTCTCCCCCATATATATTATATATACATAATTATTATAGAAAATTATTATAAATAAATATATCTATATTACATAATATATTATGTATATATATATAACTAGTAGTGAAACTGATACCTACAATGCTAATACCTGAGGTTCACTCTAGTCTTCTCCCTTTCCTCAGTTGTAACCCCTTTCTCTGACAGTGATAATTCGGCTCTCATTCTACAAAATTTATTTACTTATTTACTCACTTTCAGAATACACATAATTTCAGAATTACTAATATATATATACCTCTGTGAAAAACAAATTTACTAAAAAGAGTACAATATTTGCGTGTAGCACTTTTGACTTTGGCCTTGTAGATTATATTCAAAATACTGTTTTTCAATATTACTTAGGTTTGTTATTTTCTTTTTTATCCCATTTGTTATGGTTGTGGTATTCATTTCTAGTACATTTACTAGTAATCATTTGTATTCTGTTTGGATTCCCACACATCCTGGTTAATATTAATTATCTGTTTGTTAATATGTTAACCACTACTTGGTCCTCAAAGTCAGAACTGTACAAGAAGGTGTGTTTACAGAAGTGTCCCCACTCATCCCTTCTACCCATTCCCTCCCTCATTCTTCCTGCTCCAATCCCAGTCACCTCTGTAGGTAACCAATCACATTAAAGTTTTTAATTTATCCTTGCCATATTCCTTTTTGCACAAATGAGCAGATATATGTATAATTTCTTCTGTCTCCTTCATTTTTACTTGAAGGTATCATACTATAGATATATTTTGGCACTTTGCTTTTTTTCATATGAAAGCATATCCTGGATATCACTACATGGGGGTTTGAAGTGGTGTTCCTCATTCTTTTTTTATAGCTGCATAATGCTCTCTATTGTGTGGATGTATCATAGTACATTTAGATGGTTTCCCATATTTTGCCTTTACACACAATGCTCAAATGAATAATATCGTGCATTGTATTGCTAGAGATAGGTCTCCAAAATAAATTCCTAGAAACAGAACTGAGTCAAAAAGTAAAAGCATATGTACCTTTGATAAATAGTGCTAAATTTTCCTGGGGAGTTTTAATACCTGTTAATGTCCAAGCCCTACCCCCAGAGGTTCTTGTATAATTGAAGAGTGCAGCCAAGCAACAGTATCATTTTTTTAATACTTTCTACCACTTTATCAAGGCATAATTTACACTATAAATCCACATACTCTAAGTGAACAATTAAATAATTTTTAAAGTAAATTTATAGATTTGTTCGAACATCACCACTGTTGGTACCTTTTCAAAGCTTCCTAATGATTCTAATGACAATCAAGAATTGAAGACCACTAAACAGGCCCGCTACTGTTGGTGCTTTTTGCTACCACAGAGTGTCGCTATTAAAGGCCCATCTGTTACTTGGAGGCACCAGGCTTTTCCTACACTGCAGTGCCCCTGCTGGTTTAGATCCAGTGGAATCCGTTTCACATTGAACAAACTGCAGCTCAAAATCCGTTTTCATTCTTCAAAGTGGAATCAAAATCCCTAAGCTACAAAGGCTGCATTTGAGGGAGCGTCCAGCAAAAGTTACACACTTGCCCAAACCAGTTCTCCACTAGACTCGTATGCCGAAACCATGTCATTAAACCAGACTTCATTTGTGACTCCTTTAAGGATATTCTCTTTTTCATATCAATCGGTTCCTTCTATCTCGGCAACTAGCTGAGTACAACCCTAACAAAGGAGGAGCCAACATAAATTTTATATGTCTCCCATATGAGATACTCCTTTGAATGTCTCCCTTAAGAAGCACTCATACTGTTCCTTATATAAAGGGTGTAGCTACAGACTCAGTCTGGGAGATGTTGAAATGGTTTCCTTAGGTAGGTGATATTTGAACAGAGCTTTAACTGAAGACTGCTAATTAACCTGGTGAAACACAGGGAGGTGAAGGAGGACACACCCCAGGCAAAACAAGATGCATATATATGCAAAGACCCTGCAGGAGGATAGAACAGGAAGGCTAGTGTGACTGGTGCACAGAGAGATGATGGGGGAATATGTTGCTAGATAAGACTAGACAAATAGACCTGAAGCCAGATCATCTGGGCTCATTAGAAGCCTGAAAGAATTTGCTCCTAATCTTAAAAGCAGTGGAGTCCCACTGAAAAAAATATAAGTGCTGGATTAGAGGAAGATAGGGGGGAATTGCATGACATGACAATATTTACTAAGAAAAGTTCACTGATTGCAGCAAAGAAAACAGACTGGCAAAAGTAGCTAGTGGAAACCCATTTAGAAAACTAATGCTTTGAAACAGGGAGAAATGATTTTTTTTTAAAACCCAGTGGGTGACTGGAGTGGTGCTAATATTGAGAAAAGCAATAGACTGACAGGATTTAATGACTGGTTGACTATGGGGGCTGAGAGAAAAGCATTGAGGATGACTCAAGCTAACAGACTATACCACCCACTTCTCCTCCTTACTGCAATCATCTATGGCCCTCCTCATCATTCTTTTTAAACTTTTAGCTCTTACTTCTCTGTTGTTTTCTCCATCCTGTGATAATTCTTGATTATTTCAATATATGTGCAGAAAATCCTTCCATTTTCCTGGTTGCTTAGTTCCTTGATTTCCTCTCCTTCAATCATTTTGTGTTCGGTTACCTTAGCCACAGATTCCCATAGACATATACCTGACCTTTCACTACTATTAACTGAAATCCCTCCATAGTCTCATTAGCAAAAACTCCTCCTAGTACTACAACTCCAATAATTGTTTTACCCTATGTGGTCCTGTATTCCATTGATTCTATCATGGTTGCACTGTCCCTCATCCCATCATATGCTCACTTTCATTACAAAAAAGATTAAATTCCAGAATCAATTATTGCAATTACTCTCTTTCATATACTCTCAACTCACTCAGATCTCTCTCAATCTGTAGAATCTCTTGGCCAAGCCACCATTATGATAATTAAATGATGCCCTTTGAAGTTGTGTAAAAATAAGGCATATGCCAGGTATCTTCTGTTTTTCCCTTAAGATCTAATCTCTTTCCTTCTCCTCCCCACTTGATCTCTTGGGAAGCTGACCTGCAAGTACTGTATCTACAGTGTTCTCATGCCCTCTGCTTTCAAATGTACAACCAATGGAAAGTCCTAGCAGGAAATAGAAGGGATAGAGGATAATAGAGTTCTGATTATTTATTTCACTGGTTCCATCCCTGCAATTCACCAAAGTTTGTCCATGTCCCTAACTGAAGTCAGTTCACCGGCCTGTTGTAGGGAATTCACGCTTCTTCTGAATTTTGGAAATCTCTGCTTTCACCCAGGCCTTCCATCTAGAGATGTTAGTAGCTCCACTGCTAGTAGACCTGTGTTCCAACATATCCCTGTAGTTCGACTGCACCCCACTCACAACTTTTGTTTTACATTTATTATTAAAATATAAATGACACAGTGAAATGTACATGAGCCAATCAACTTTGACAAATGTATACACCTAAAAATCCCACATTCGAATTAAAACATAGAACATTTCCATCACATCAGAACGTTTTCTCATGACCCTTTCCAGTCGGTACACTCTCTGCCACAGCAAGCACTGTTCTGATTTCTGTCACCATATATTTTGAACTTCTGTAAATTAAATTATATAGTTTTTATTCTTGCTTTTTGCTCTCAATATCACATCTATGAGATTCATCACATAGTTTTATCTGTGGTATGTCTCCTTTTCCTGTGAATGTTATTCCATTGTATAAATATACTATTAATGATCTCTTCTTCTAGACATAGACATTTAAGTGGTTTCTAGTTATTGGTTTTTATACATAAAGATATTATGAGTATTCCTCTACAATATTTTTGTGGGCGTATGTTTTCATTTTTCTTAGATAATTAAAGAGGAGTGGAAGTGCTGAGTCATAAGGAAAACCTATATTTACCTTTATAAGAAATTGCCAAACAGTTTTTCAAAGTGATTGAATAATTTTATATCCATAAGTAATGCATGATGGCTCCAGTTGCTCCATGTTTTCACAACATTTGGGGTTTTCTATTGTCTTTATGTTTTTAGGCATTTTACTCAGTGTGTGGTAGTATCGTGTTGTGGTTTTAACTTGCATTTCTAATACTGAGCACCGGCTCATGTGCTTTTTGACCATTTGTCAGTCTTTGTCAGTATTTTGGGAGGTGTCCCAGTCTTTGTCCCAGTGGGGAAGGGAGCATTTATCTTTTTATAATTGAATTATAAGAGTTCTTTTTATATTCTCAATGTAAGGCTTTTTCATATACATATATTTTGAAAATATGTTCTTTCATTTGTGCCTTGCTTAATCCACATTTTCTGTAGATCAGATAATAATATTGTATCAATGTTAATTTCCTATTTTGATCATTATACTACTGTGGTTATCTAAGAGAATGTCCTTGTGTTTAGGAGATACATACTGAAGCAGGTAGAGGTAAAGAAGCATCATGTCTGCTATATATATATGGATGAAAGAGAGAGAAAATGTTATAGCAAATATAGTAAAATGTTAACACGGAGAATCTGAGTGAAGGGTAATAAGGAAGTGTTTATACTAGCAACTTTTCTGAAAGTCTGAAATTATTTCAACATAAAATTTAAGAAAGAATTTATGATATGAAAGAAATCATAGGAAGAAAGTCTTTTAGTAAGAAAGAAGGTGCTATGGACTGAATGTTTTTTGGCCATGCCACGTGACTTGCAAGGTCTTAGTTCCCTGACCAAGAATCAAACCTAGGGCCATGACAGTGAAAGCACAGAGTCCTAACCACTGGACCACCAGGGAATTCCTGGACTGAATCTTTTTATGTTCCCAAAATTCATATGTTGAAGCCCTAACACCCAATGTGATGGTCTTAGGAGGTGGGGCCTTTGGGAAGGTTTAGATAAGGTCATGAGGGTAGAGCTCCAATGATGGGATCAGCACCATTATAAGAAGAGGAGGGTAAACCCTTCTCTGCCATGTGAGGATACAGCAAGAAGGCAGCCATCTACAAACCAGGAAGAGTGATCTCGCCAGACACTGAATCTGCCAGCACCTTGATATTAGATTCCCCAGCATCCAGAACTGTGAAAAATACATATTTGTTTTTTAAGAAGCTATTCACCTATGGTATTTTGTTATAGGAGTCTAAACTAAGACAGAAAGATTCATCAGACATGTACTGGTGGGAAGTCAAGTCAGATAAGGACTGGAGTACATTGAAAAGGTACGTAGAAGCTAAATTGTAGAAGTTTTCAATGCCACCCTAAAGATAATTGATTATATTCCTGAGGGATACATTAACAATTATTGAACATTGAGACAATATGTGTGATGCACTATTTTAGGAAGATTAATCTGGCAAAGGCATTCTTGGGGAGACAAGAGACTAGTTGGAGGCAACAATTAATAAATAATTGCAACAACCCAGCAAATGAAGATTTGGACTTGGGTGGTAATGAGAATGAAAAAGAAGGAACAGATATGAAAAGCATTATGATGCAGTAGCTCTGGATGGGCCTTAGAAATCTATAATTTTCAAAACTCCTCAGGAAAGTCTGATACACAGCCAGCCTTTGAGACTAGAAGAGGTACCAGCACCATATAGTGGCATTAATGGAGCAAAAGAGCCCTGGACAGAGGAATCCATGATCAAAGGGAACAAGATTGATGCTAAAGAAAGTGGAAGGTTACCATAATAAAATTGTGGGTTTAATTATTATAAGACAGAGCACTTGAACAAAATGAAACCTCAAAGTAATAAATCCAAAGGGAATGTAATGAAGTGGACAACTTTACATTGACTAGAAATGAAGCTAGAGATTTGGATGGGGGCTTTTCAATACTGTTTAGGACAAATTTTTTTATATCTTTATTAAATTATAATGAATTATAAGTTTTATTTTATGTATATTGGGGAGGGTATGAATTGATAAAAATATGTATGATACAACACAAGCTCTATCTATTTTATTCTCTTTCTTCATCTCGCTCATTGGCCTGAACTGTAAAAACCTCTCGCATATTTCCTAAAGAATGAACCAAATGCCTGCTCCAAAGACCTTCTAGTTATACACTTTGTTCTCTGTAATGTCTACCTCATGAGCCTCTACAGCATCGCATAGAGTAGTGCTTTGTGCTCAGTGTCAAACAAAATGGAGTGAAGTCACCTTTCCAGAGTCATAGGAACAACATAAATATCCCTTTCTCCTGCCCCCCCCATAGGATTCAAATAATCACTAATAATGAACATATTTTTAAGAAAATAAGGTTTGGCTAATCCAGACAGTAAATACACAAGCAAACAATGGAATACAATGAGAGCTACATCAAGTACTTCAAGGTGGTCAATAAATGGTAGCCTCCTCCCCCAACCAACTCCATCCACTATGTGAGGAGAGTGAAAGGTAGTAAAGAAATTGTAACTTTAAAATAAAGTTCATTTGTGTTCTTACTGCCAACCTCGATTCTCTCCTCAGGCAACAAATTTATTTCTATTGGGCCCTGTTGGCAACAAATTCATTTCTATTGGGCCCTGTTGGGATATAGAGTGTTTTACAAAAGGAGTGCAGAGAGGTTACAAAGTAACTTTCAGGAATATTTTTGCTTATTGTGGGAGGAAAGAGAGAGTAGGCCAAGAACTCTGGGAACAAAAATTGTCTCTCCCACTAATTCTACCAAGTAGAGACTCATAGTAGTTAATGAGCTGTTCTTTTAAAGTGCAAAGGTCTTACAGGGTTAAGCCTCACTTGCACCTGAATGTCATTAAATAAATAACCTATTTTAGCTAAAATTCAAGGCAGAAAAGTTTGTGGTAGGGGAAGGAGACATGAAGAAACTTTCTGAGGATTAGGGGAAGTGGCAGATTTCTGATAGCTAGAGCCCCAGAGGGCAGTGAATATCTGAAACTAGGGAAAGAGATGGCAGTGTTTCCAAAGAGAAAGGGACAATGGCCAGGTTCAGTGTTGACATTTTGATCAAAGGTCAAAGAGCAGTAGATGTATGACACTCATATTCCCCCAGGACTTTCAGATGACTACAGTAAGATAGTCAGACTAATAATAATAGTTTCTCTTATTTTCATACAAAAAATTGTAATTCTTACAACAATTTTACAAGACAGACATTATATCATCGTTTCCTGATTGAGGAAACTTGCACACAGGGAAGTTATATAGCATGTTTGCGGTCACACAAAAACTCATAAATGTAAGAACAGAATTTGACTATAAATTTTCTGACAGCAAAATGTATCTTGTCTTCAAGGAAGGCCTCTACATTTAGCAGGCTACAAATCTCATCTTCCTTCTGCTGGGCTCAATCTTCTCAGTCTAGAGCTCAATCTAGTTCAACTCAATGTCTTTCTGGTCAACCTATGCCCTTTTACAGAAGGGTTTCAAAGAGTGGAAGGAACTCAAACTGTGGATTTAGGCACGCTGAGATCCACAACTCAGCTCTTCCACTTATGTGCTATGTGGCTGTCAGCGTATTTCCTTGTCTGTAAAAATTGATGATCATACCTAGTTTACAGTATTCTTGGTGGTTATTTGAGTTATCTATTGCTGCATAACACACCACCTCACAATTTAGTGGCTTAAAAATGATATTTATTCTGTTAATAATTCTGTGATATGATCAGAGTCTGGTAGGGATAGCTCATCTCTGCTCTACTTAGTATCAGCTGGGGCAGCTTGAAGGCTAGGGCTAGAATCATGAAAAGGCTTAGTTACTCACAGGTCTGGCAATTGATTCTGGCTGTGGTCTGACCCCTTAGCTGGTGCAGTCAGTCAGAACATCTACATCTCCCGGTAGCTTGGGCTTCCTCACAACATGGGGTTCCAAAGATAAGCATTCCAAGAGAAAGAGCTGTTAGGTGGAAGCTCTATTTCTTTTTGTGCTCTAGCCTCAGAAGCCAAACAGCATCACTTTTTATAGCAATCTATTCTTTGAGGTAGCCACTAAGGTCTGCCAGGTTTTAGGGAATGGGATATATAGTCCATTAATGGGGGAGTGGCAATGTTCTGGAAGATCACTTGGGGCCAAAAGTAGAGTAGAGGCTGCTCTTGAAAACTAAAATATGCCATGATTAACTTCCAGGCCATACCAATTCACATCTCTTCCACAAGCAAACTACACTCACTTTCTTCCCCAAGACCTCTCTCCCAAGCTCATCAAGCTTAGACTTGAGGTTTAGGATCTTGTCATCTAAGTTTGATCAAGTTTTTTGGGTGTGGTTCCTTGGGTTAAGCACCTTGAGTGCCATTCCTCTTGATCTGCAGATCTGTGAACTAAAGACATGATTCATCAACTCCACATACACCTGAGATGCAATGATGTGTTAGACAGAGGAAAACCATTAAATGTACTCATAGTCAAAAAAGGTAAACTAGATGAAACACAGCAGTCACTGGTTCATAACAATTCTGAAATACAGCCAGGTACATGTTACCAGTTCCCTGATTAATGCTCAGTCCTACTACCAGGAATTCTCCATGACTCTTTGCTCTGCTTTTTGGGCTCTTTCCAAACACTGACTCATTTTTCTATTCCCTACAGTATAGGTTACCTTTGCAGTTGAGTGGTTTTTTAATCTGCTTACTGTCCATAGATTTTGAGGGGTCCAAATATATCTTTTCATGTTGTACTATCTCTATCATTTTCAGTACAAGGAGATAAAATTCCTTTAAACACTTTGTGGGTTTCTTATGAATCAATTTATAATCCACCCCATTAGAGAATAGAAATATGTCCAAATCTCACTGGGATAAGCCTTTTTCTCACTTGAGCTCTCTTTAAGGCCACCTCCTTTAAGATTCTTAAAAAGCTTATTGTTTGTATAGAATGAATCTGTGAGGCACCTACTAAGATCCCTAGAGGGCCTTTTGTTTGTTTGAAATGGTCTGTAAGGCACTATCTAAAACCCTTATGAGGCTTTAACAAAAGGTTTTATATTTAGACCACATTTTCCTGACAGAACCCTGGATTTGATCTCTGCTCAGAAGCCACATCTTAATTTTAGTATCATTTGCCATCTGGAGAGGCTGGGAATGAGAAACAGTTTTCTTTTCCAACCCAGCAAGTCCTAGAGACTTTATATATAACAGTTCTTTCTTTAGCTCATCTTTCTTCCTTGCATTTTACTACAGGCAGCTAGAAGCAGACAAGAGGCAAAGTACATTCAACCCTCTTTCGGCAATTCTTCTTAGCTAGAAAATAGGTATATTTCTTATTTTCCACCTTATTGCAGGAGACATTGTTGCTAAACTTTCTTTCACTACATAACAAGAGTATCTTTTCCTCCAGCTTCCAGCATTTTCCTCTTCCTTTAAGTCTTCACTGAAAGCTATTTTAAGATCCATGAGGCTTCCTCTACTGATTTCCTTGACCCCTTTAAGATTGCACTAACACTGTCTTAAAGATGCTTCTCATTTCTGCCTGAGTCCTAGTCCAAAAGCTATTTCCACATATATTTGCTTTAGTTTTGGCTGTATGTTACTTCCTGAAACCCAAATGTGTTCCAACTGTTTACTCCTGCCTGTAAAACCACCCTAAAACTCAATGACCTAAAAGAATGACATTTACTTTGCTCAGGAATCTGCAATTGGAGAAAAACTCTGTGGGGATTGCTCATCTCTGCTCAACTCAGCCTTAGCAGGGGCAGCTTAAAGGCTGATGACTGAATTCACATTTTATCTCTGCTCCATGATGTTTGGGACGTCAGCTGGTAGACTAAAATCTTGCAAATGATTTGTAGGCTGGGGCCTGGAATCACCTGAAGGCTTGTTAACTCACATGCCTGCTGGTTGATATTGACTGTTGGCTTAAATCTTTACTGGGGTTGTTAGCCAGAACACCTACATGTAATCTTTCCATGTGTCCTGGGCTTCATTACAACAAGGTGGTTGGATTGCAAGAGTGAACGTTTTTAGAGAAATAGTGAGCCAATAAGAAGATGTATTACCTTGTATGACACAGATGGATGTCATGGATGTCACTTCTGCTGCACTCTTTTCATTGAGACAGTCACACAGGCCCCATAAGTTCAAGTGGAAGAGAAATAGCTTCCATAGAAGGGACAGTAGCAATGTTCTGGAAGGGTACGTGAGACCAAAAAAAATTATTGCCATTTTCGGAAAATACAGTCTGCCTCAAAGGAGATAAATGAAATAATTTACATTAAAAAAGTAAATGGGGCTTCCCTGGTGGCGCAGTGGTTGAGAATCTGCCTGCCAATGCAGGGGACACGGGTTCGAGCCCTGGTCTGGGAAGATCCCACATGCCGCGGAGCAACTAGGCCCGTGAGCCACAATTGCTGAGCCTGCACGTCTGGAGCCTGTGCTCCGCAACAAGAGAGGCCGCGATAGTGAGAGGCCCGCGCACAGCGATGAAGAGTGGCCCCCACTTGCCTCAACTAGAGAAAGCCCTCGCACAGAAACGAAGACCCAACACAGCCATAAATAAATAAATAAAATTAAAAAAAAAAAAGTAAATGTTCAACACATATCAGTTCTCTGTCTCAAGCAAAACATACGTTTCTCTTCTACCTTCATCCAGAATACTGCCTTAACATGGGATATATTCATGGTCTTTAAAGACACCTTGGATTGAATGCACAATCTTGTGAGTGTTCGTGTGTGTAAAAATTTTTATATGGGGAGAACACATCACATTCTTAAAATATCATTGACAAGAAACAAATACAATTAAGAACTATTGCTATGATCTGTATTATAGAGTACAATATTTTAAAATTGCATTTTTGGAAAAGGGACCTATTTCCTGTAATGCTGAAGTCAGTTTTACAGGTGTTTCATTCAGAGAAATTAACAGAAGGAAAAAGGAGCATTGGTACAAAAAAGTTAAATTTCCTATCATTTTTTTAATCTAAATGATATGTATTATATAGTCTTAAGCAAACACATATTGTCTCTTTATGTGTTAAATAAGCTCTCTCAACTGAAACCAGAATCAATTTGCAGTAATTCAGCATTACTATTTCTTTAGAGTGGGCATCAAAGAACGTACATTATGATAGTACTGAAAGTCACTGGGGACTGTGTCAACCTGCCCCTAGAGTTGTTTGTTCTCAAATTTTGATAACAAGCTCTGGTTTCATGAATCTAGCCTCAAAAGACATTAAGTTAGATTCACATGGGTCATGATTCAAAGGTGACCAAGCCATGTGAAGGAGGAAGTAATGAAGCAAAATTCTTTTCCCCTTTTAAACCAGTCCTCACCACTATAATTCCTATTATCTACTGCTTCTTGAGTAACTAGAGTGGGAAATGGAAAAATACACATAATCAGAAAGGAAAAGAAGAAAAAGTGGTAGTAAGAAAGAGGAATATAAGTGTTATATTAGGAAGGATGTCAGGCACTTGCCACTCCAACCCCCAATTCCAGAGAAGAAAATCTTGTAACTGTCAGAAATAAGATGGAAGTGTCAAAAGTATATATAATTACCTACATTCATTTAGAATAATAATCAATGGTTTTGTTCTAGCGTTCTGTAAAAACTGCAAATTTCATGGCGATCTAAAACTAAAGATCCAAGTAACATAAGCATGCTAGAAAATATTATTTTCAAGCTATTTCTACAATGAAATTGAACATTGCAGAGACAATTTTGGAAATGCTTGCCTGCTTACAAGTAGTCTGTACCTCAAAGTTATTATTCTCCACCTCCCACCATCTGTCTATACTAACTCCTCAATATGAACAAATGATTGTGAAGCCCTTGTGATCTTTCTCTCTCTCTCTTATTCCCTGTTCCTGCCCCCTTTAGTATAAACACGGCTTAATGACTTGTACCTGTCCAAAATTTTATCGTAGTTACTCTACTTGATTCAGTTTCAAAAGACCTAGTCCACAGAATAGACAAGCTTATTGATAAGTAATTCGAAAAACACATTTAATACATCAAAAACTTAAAAAATAAAAGTAGATACTTCTGCTTCCATCCATGACAGACCATCTGGTGCTATAATTGCCTCCCTGCCATAAAGAGTTAAAAATCTGAAATGAATGAAATATATGCACAATATGTATGTGAAATAGATATGTAAATATACTTGTGTAATATACAGTTGACCCTTGAACAAC
Source organism: Balaenoptera musculus (assembly GCF_009873245.2). Classification (NCBI taxonomy): domain Eukaryota; kingdom Metazoa; phylum Chordata; class Mammalia; order Artiodactyla; family Balaenopteridae; genus Balaenoptera; species Balaenoptera musculus. The sequence continues at coordinate 40,013,569 of NC_045791.1, forward strand.
ACTGGTTTGAACTGTGTGGCTTCATTAGGTGAGGATTTTTTTCACTAGTAAATATTACAGGACTACACCATCTGTGGTTGGTGGAATCCCTGAATGCCAAACAGCAGATAGGGAGGAACCGCATATATGAAGGACTGATTATAAGTTATATGCGGATTTCCAACTGCATGAAAAGTTGGCACCCCTAACCCCAACATTGATTGCTCAAGGGTCAACTATACATGGAGTATTATATATTTTATATTATATATAATATATTTACATATATATATATATTTCAGACATCCAACAATAGGAAGCACAGGATTATAATTGCTAAAATGAGGGAAACACATGAAACAGGCAGCCCCATCATTGCCCAGGATCTTTTCCTAGAGGCACTTCCTGGAGGACTGTGAGGAGAGAGGAGGAGCCAAGCTCATTAAATTGAGGAGATGGAGTTTGGAGTTTGAGAAGGCTAAGATAACTCATATTTGCAGAACAGGAGGGAGCTTCACAGAGAAATAGCTTCAAATGTCTGCAAAGAGGTACCCTTGAGTCTTTTGCCAAATATAGTGCAGTGCATGCTTAGGTGAATCTTGATGAGAAAAGGCAAAGAACAATTATCGAGAAGTTGTAAACTGAACAATTCCCAGAGCTCACACAGGACTGGGAAATGTTTGAGTACTGACCAGGCAGTGTATAGAGAGCTTACTGAAACCTGGGGCATTCAGTTGAAACCCCAGGAGGGTCACACCTTTGTAATAGTGTTAAACTAGCCCTAGAGTTAGGCTACTTTAACAAAAGTAGCTAGATTAACAAAACAATCTTGAAAACAAGATTTGAAAGGATAAAACTATTCTCCAAGCCCCTTAAATGCCTTCTAAATCAAACTTCAACTCTCCTAAAAGGATGACAATAAAATCCAGACACTCACTAAATGTAGCCTTTATAATGTCCAGCTTCTAATAAAAAATTACTAGACATGCAAAGAGGAAGAAAAATATAACCTATAAACAAGAGAAAAAGCAGTTAAAAGAAATAGACCCAAAGGAAGACAAAGATTTTAAAACAGCTACTATAAATATGCTCAAGGACACATAAAAGTACACATGAAAATAATGAGAAAAGAAAAGGTGTATAAAAGATCCAAGCAATACTTCTAGAGCTGAAAAAAGCATAATATCAGAAATGAAAATTTCACTAGAAAGGTATATAAGCAGATTGGAAAATGCAAAAGAAAGAGACAATAAACTTTAAGTCATAAGCAATAGAAATGAATCAAACTGAAGCACAGAAAAGAAGCAGCAGAAAAAAGATGATTAGAACCTCAGCTACCAATGGAACAATATCAGGTTGTCTAATATAAACATACTTGAAGCCTCCTATTTGAAGAAAAAAGCAAAAAAACATGATAATACAGAGGAAGACAAGAATTACCACTGACTTTTTTATCAGAAATAATGCAAACTAGAAGATAACACAACAACATCTTTAAAGTGCTGACAAACAAAACAAAGCAATTTAGATTTCTATGTCCAGTGAAAATATTCTTCAAAAATGAAAGGTATTTTCAGATTAACAAAAGCTGAGAGAATTTGGTGCTATATAAGTAATGTTAAAGGAAAATCTTCTGACTGAAGAAAATAACCTCAGATTAAAACTCAAATCTACACAAAGAAATCAAGAGAATCAGGTATAGTAAATATGATGAAAATATAGTGCTCATTTAAGGATTTTTAATTTATTTAAAACATAACCGACCATTTAAAGTGAAAATTAAGTCAATATATTGTGAAATTATAACATATATAGAAGTAAATTGTACAACAATAAAAACACAAAGGAGGAAGAAAATGGAAATATATTTTGTAAAATTCTTACATTATATGTAAACTGATATGACAGTATTTGAAGGTAGATTAGGATAAATTAATTAAATTTGCATATTGTAAAACCTACAGTGATCTCTTAAAAAAAAAGAGATGTCGCTAAGTTATAGAGGAAATAAATTAGAACAGTAAAAGTAGTGAACTAGTTCAAAATAAAATAAGAGGAAAAAAGTAAAATAAAAGAACAGATGAGAAAACTACAAAAAAATAGCAAGGTAATAAATTAAAATTACATATATTGATCATTATATTAAATATAAATGGCCTACACACTCCAATTTTGTAAAGTCAGAGGTTATCAGACTGGCTAAAAATGTAAGACCCAACTGTATGCTGTGTAAAAGAAATCCACTTTAAATACAATCTACAAGAAAGCTGCATTGGCTATATTAATATCATACAAAGCATATTTCAGAATAAGAATATTATGAGATTTCAAAAGAGATATCTCATAATAATAAAGGGATCCATTAACAAGAAGACATAAGATCTAAATGTGAATGCACCTAAAACCAGCTTCAAAATACATAAACAAAAACTGACTGAGTGAAAGCAGAAACCGACAAATCCACAATTATATTTGGAGTTTTCAACATCTTTCTTTCAGTAACTGATAGAAAATAGAAATCAGATAGTTCAAAAAGACTTGAAAACTCTATCAAGTAATGTGTCTTTATTTACTATTATAGAACACTATACACAAAACTACAGAATTCATATTGTTTTCAAGTGCACACAGAGTACTCACCAAGATAAACCATATTCCAGACCATAAAACAATACATTGAATAATAAGTTAAAAAGGGTAGAAATCATTTGGAGTATGGACAACTCAGGACAAAACTACCAGTAAACTAGATTTGGGCTCAGAAGACTGATTCCAGTAGCAAGGACAACATGTCATCTGCAAAGGGGGAATACTGCCAACTTCTGGAAAGATGTTCTTTTTTCCAAGGATCTGTTGGTCAAAGTATATAGAACTTGCTTATTCCTATTTGATAAGCAGAAAGAAGGAGAATGAGATTTTGCCCTCTACTTTTTATGATTTAGAGTCATCATACTTACGTTTTAGAACTATTGCTAATGTTATCCGAAAAGGAGGAAACACAAAGAGTAGAAATGAGCTAAAACAGTAGCGGCATAAAGATGGAGAGGAGGAATAGTCATACTAAGGAACTAGAAACAATAGGACTTGGTTACTGGGTGGAACAAGAGAATCATAGGCAAGAGCACAGGTTTGTCATGAAGAAAATGAGTTCAGTTTGACAAAATATTTGTATCTAGTCTATATAAAGAACTTTCACAACTCAACAATAAGAAAACAAACAACCGATTTTAAAATGGGCAAAATATTTTAACATACCTCCCAATATATGAGTCAATACTCACAGGAAATGAAGCTAAATATCATTAGCCATCACAAAATTGCAATTTAAAATAACAAGGAGGGCTTCCCTGGTCGTGCAGTGGTTAAGAATCCGCCTGCCAATGCAGGGGTTACGGGTTCAAGCCCTGGTCGGGGAAGATCCCACATGCCACAGAACAACTAAGCCCGTGCGCCACAACTACTGAAGCCCATGCGCCTAGAGCCCATGCTCTGCAACAAGAGAAGCCACTGCAACGAGAAGCCCGCACACCGCAACGAAGAGTAGCCCCCGCTCACCGCAACTAGAGAAAGCCCGTGCCCAGCAACGAAGACCCAATGCAGCCAAAAATAAATAACTAAAATAATTAAATTTTAAAAAATAACAAGGAGATACTACTGCATTGTCACTAGAAAGGCTAAAATGAAAAAGTTGGGAGCAACTATTACCTCATACATTGACAGTGAGAGTATAAAACGGTACAAATACTTTGGACAATGGTTTTCACTTATCATTTGATCCAGAAATTACACTCCTAGGTATTTACCCAAGAGAAACGAAAATACCTATCCACAATAAAACTTTTGCATGAATGTTCATAGCAGACTTATTCATAATAGCTCCAAACTGGAAAACCCAAATGTCCAAAGGTAACTGGATAAACAAATTGTGATATGTTAATACAACAGAATTGTACCCAGCAATACAAAAGAACAAGCTGCAGATACATCTAACGACATGAACGATTCTCAAATACATTATGCTAAGCAAACGAAGTCAGATACAAAAAGGACATTTTGACATTTGAGTCAAGTAATTGCAGCACATCAGAGTGGATACATCAGGAAGCAACTAAAAATTAGGACTGGATGTTAGAAGAGAAGTCTGGAACAAATGTGTAGGTTTGTTAAAGAAAAAGAGCAGATGAGATCACCAAAAGGGAATTTTTAGGCTGAAAAGAGCCAAAGCCAGAATCCTGGGTAAATATTAGCATTTTAGGGATACACAGAGAAGAGAAACTTTGTGGAGAACACTGAAAAAGAGAAAAAGAGGTAGTAGGAGGAGAACCAGAAGAAAATGATATTTCAGAAAATAAGGAAAAATAATTCTGGGAGAGGACATTCTGTGTCAAAGATCCTAGAAGGACTAAGAAAGAAAAGGGTAAAGTGTTTTCTGCACTAGGCTATATACGGTCATTCCTGAGCATAGAGAAGGATATTTTAGAGGAGCAATGAGAGAAAAGGTCTATTACAGTGGACTGAGGAATGGATGAGAGGGGAGATGGGAGAGAATATATCCTACAGAAGTTTGTTTCAGAAAGGAAAGAAGAAATAAAGAAATAGCTACGTCTATGTATTTCTATGAATTTCTGTGAATGTAATCTTCCTACCTGATTATAAATTTGGGCTATTTAATAAGTACTCTTCAGCAAATGGATTCTCAGTAAGAGGTTCATGATATCACCCATGCATTTCTGATAAAGGAAAAGCTGACTTAGAGAAAAGCACATTTTATAAACTAGTTCACATATTATATAAAAGCAAAGATCCAGATTGCGGTATAGAATTGAAAGTCTTGTTTTTGCTCTGTGCAGAAAACTAGGCTGTATTTCCTCGTTTCTGGTTCACTTGTATCTCATGCGATTGTGTCACCTTGTGTTTCTCCATTTGAAAATAAAAGGCAAACTCAGCAGTTCCTTTTTTCCTAAACTGCTTCAGTAACCAGCAGTTGCCACATTAAAAGCTTTAGCTGGAAGATTGTAAAAATAGTCTGATGCTTCCTAGCAGGTAACTACTTTTGAACAAATTCTCCCTTCAGGGATGTAGTGAGGTCAAATCAAATGGCCTAGGAAGGACAGGCTATGAGAGAGAAGAGAGAGCTGGTTGAGATTCGAATGGCAAAAGTGCATTGTGTTTGGAATGTTTTGTGTAAGTGTGAAACAGCGCCCACATTTAACCACCTGCTTCTTGTTTAGAAGAGTTCAAATGAACAATTTCAAGCACAACTGAGTAACACTCAAAAGAAAATCAAGTGTAATTTCCTAAGTTGCTGAAGCAAGTGTTCTTCTATGAAATCACCATTAGTATTTCTAAACCGAATTTGATTATATTTGAAATTTACTGCACACAGTTCAGTGGCACCTGGAAATTTCTTCATGCATAGATAAAATTACAAGAAAGACTTTTTAAGATGATTGTTTCTGTGTGTGTATGTGTGTGTGTGTGTGTGTGTGTGTGTGTGTGTTTTAAAATACCCTGGGTCATATTTGTGATAAAACTAAATTACTAAAGATGAAATCTTTAATTATCTTTAATAATTTTTCATTTAATTTTTCTCTCCTTGTGAATAAAATTTGCTTTTCTTTTAAGACACAGTAAAAAGTAGGGAAAAAGTACCATATAGAGACACCTACATGACACCAACCGTACAGCTTATCTTGAAATTCTTCACTTGTCTGCTCTCTCTAAATATTGACCAATTAGGGAAGAAAGGTAATGGTGGGATTTTCAGGTTACTTTGATAAATCTCCTAAGAAGATAACTCTTTTACTGCCTTTATTAAATACCAACGTCACATTATCTTTGCTGCTTTAAACCCTTCAGTCTCCCTCAAAGGCAGAATCAAGTTTAAATGTTGACCCTCATCAGACCCTCCATTCTAGTTCCGTGTTTACTCACTGCCATGAGCATTCCTGACTTTCAGATATTTTTTCCTACCAAGGACTTCTCTGTTTATTCCACTTATACAGATCTTTCCCATCTTACAGTATCAACTCAGTAGTTTTCTTGACTCTTCCAGCTTAACTCATACTTCATTTCTTTGTCTTTGTTATCATTTGATATCTGTACCCACACTCAGCCTTAATAATTTTCTTCCTTATGACTTCTCTGTATTACTAGCTTCTAAAGCTAGATAGCAATTCGTGTACATGCTATGTCTTCCTTAATAGATTATCTTCTTAAGTGCAGGAGCTTACTGGTTTCTTAGCACCACCTACAATGACTCTTACGATACTATGCAGCAGCAATATTTGATAAAGATTTGTTGACTAATATATGAGAGGAAAATAATTTTAACTTATTTTAATTATAGAAGCGATTTTAATTAAACATTGTTAGATATAGCATTAAAAACTATAGAAAAATGTTTCTTATTAAATAATTTTAAAGAAACTATTCAAATTGAAGTTTTCATAACCCTCCTTAACTGAACATACATTTATTTCCTCTAGAAGTCATAAAAGTCATAAATCTCTTCTAGAACATCCCATAAAACAGCCTGGATTTAGTAATTCCCTGATCTCCAGGAATCCATCCTAAGGGAAGAAAGGTAACTCTTCAATTGTTAAGTTCACTCATTAGGTAAATCATTTCATCAGCGTGAATGTTCAACTTTTGCACACATTAGTGCTAAAAAATCAAATGCTAAAAAGTTATTACAAAATTAGAGCTGAGGATAAAATACTAACACTAGTGCTGCTGAAACTAAACCACTTGTTTTATTTATTGCATAGGTTTCACAATCTAGGTTGATGTAAAATAAATATATTTTGCCTTTCTCCTCAACTCCAAGAAGAAGCTAATGATGAAGTCAGATGAGAACCTGATTTAATGATTGTTGAGCAAGAATATTTGGCTTGTAAATCTGGCTAGTACCCACTGAATGCAAGATAATGAGGACATATCAACAAAACTGCCCCCCAAATGGGAAAAAAATGAAGAAGCAAAAGAACTTCAGAACCCACACCAAAAATAAAACCAATGCAGGGTTCTGCTTCTCTTATGCTAAGTCCTAGAAAAATCTTTGTAGGGTTGGAAATATAAACCAAACAACCTAATTTTCTCATAATGTCAGTCTGGAACAGCCACTATGAATTTGGCTAAACTATTCTTGATTGGGTTTTATTACAGACATTTCTGGGGGGAGGGGGAGAGTTAATGCATTCCATACAGTATTACTCACTGTGCAAAACAATATATTAGTCTTAATGTTTTAAAACTACATCTTCAAACTTAACTGAAATTACCCCTAATTCTAGTGCTCAAGGATTTAGTCACCATGATTCTATATACTACAAGACACATGATATAATATAATGCCAGCTAATGCAGAATGCCATAAAGAAAAATAAAACAGACGGAGTGGATGGAATGACAAGGGTGCTGCTCTAGAAAGGGTGGCAAGAAAGGTCTGTTTGGTGTGATGGTTTTCGAACAGAAACTTAAGCCATACAAATGTCTAGAGCAGGAACAGGCAGAGGAAATAGAGCAAATCCCTTGGACAGGTATGTGTAGGGCAAGTTCAAGGAACAGCAAGAAGCAGGTGTCTCCAGAACAGCTGGGGCTGGAGATAATGGGATGCCGGAAATAAGGGCAGACAGGTTGTCAGGGTCCATATCCCCAAGGTGCTTGTAGACCTCGTGAGTGTTAGGCTTTTATTTTAAGTGTGAAGGAAGCTATTTTAGGCTTGAAAGCAGGCCAACCCAGCTCAAATATTTTTCCTGTTACTCTACAGGAAAAAGAAAACAAAGGCTATTGTCCTAAGTCTCATGTAGAGAAATAGCCGTTGAAGAAGCAAGTGTCTCTTCCAGGAAGGAAGGAAGGAAAATTCCAGTGCCCATGGAGCCAGCATTTAAATTTCCAAAACCCCCTCCATACACTGAATGCAAATATAAATATGATTTTAAAATAATAGAACATAATTGTATAGAAACTGGAATATGACACTTTCTTTTTATTTAAAATAGAGCTCTATATGCTTCACAGAAACAAGTTCAAGGAGTGCTTAATTTATTATCTTTGCCACTTTACAAAACAATACATTTTTGGAAAATGCATACATAAAAATATAACATTTAGGCAGATACCTATTTACATCTGGAGGCAACTGAAAGTTATGCAATAATATTTTTAAAAGCTTTAAAATAAATACTTTTATGACTTGCTTTTGGTAAAGTTAAACATTTGGTATGAAGGCTATCACTGAGTTCATACTAAATTCTAAAATACTGTTATTTTTAAACAAAAGAAGTATACATATATTACTATAAAATGCATATTTCCACAGGCTAGAAATTAATGAAACCTCTGAATATCATTCATTTCTCTTTGGAATTTGGAATTCTCTTCAGCATCAATGATTAAATTGCAACTACTAAACTTTCCATCTACATATTTTATACAATTTATTGCCTATTTCTCATTTTAAAACCTAATTTATTTCTTCATATTTCTTATATACATTCATTTGTGCCTGTCTGTTGAAAGGTAATATCTTTTTACATTCTTAAGAATTTCAGCTAGCTTACAATGTCTTTACAACAGTGATTCTTTTCACAGTAGTTCAAGAGTTCAAGGCATGTTTTGCAATGTCAAAATGCAATGGTTTTGACATTTGTAATATGTTCTTAGGTATAAGGAAAGTCACACTACCAAAAGAAAAGTATAATTAGTATTAGTACTTTGAAAGTCAATCCAGAATTACTTTTTTTGAGATCTGAATCTGATTTTCTGTTTTTAGGATATTTTAAAATCTGAAACACAGATTAAGTTTGAATAATTTTCTCCAGTCTAGGATCAGAAGAGTACAAAAGCTTAACACTAGTCATTGTGGAAATGAACTAGAATTTAGTATTTTGGCTAAAATAACCTTACTTTACATAAAGAGAAAAAAGAGCTGGATTTTTAAAAATATTTAACTACTTGTATTTAGCCTACTGGAGGAAATGGAGATACTGGTAAATATCACTCTAATCCTGCATTAGTTAGACAGAATTTAGGCATGTAAGTGCCTTTTTAAAGGCAAAGTCAGTGAGTAGGTTTGGGCGTGGAATTAAAAACTCAATGGAGATATAAAAATTAGGGTCCATGTGTCTTGCTATCTATTGTCTGGGTTGAAAAATTAAATCAACAAGATAAACATGCAATCTCTTTTGCTCTCTTGGGAATGTAGGATGAAAATCTAAAGTATTTTTTTTTCCAAGTTCTCAATTTGCAGATATCAGGAACCATTTTGAAGTTTTAGTTCTCATTTTCTGAAGATGTGTAAGCAGGCCCGTTTCTAAAGCTATATAAGCTAATACGGTGCTTTTCTGCAAACTATAAAAATATTTCTGCAATTGCAGGTTGAAGTTCAGCCCCTACCTACCCCTCAGCTGAGAGGATTCGAGCAAAGCACACGCCCAGCTGGATCTGGTGACACTCAGCGTAAGGTTAATTTCCCTAATGCAGTTGGATTCTTAGTGGCTATGCTAGTATTCAGGTTCATGTAGCCCAGAGTAAAAATCTAGCAGTTAAAACTGTTAGTTATGGAGAGAAAAACTTCTTGTAGGATAACACTGACCAATGATAAAAAAAAATTAGTCATATCTGAAAATATTAAAATCTAGGATTAGATAGAGCTCATATTCTCCCAAATGTTGTATTAATCTACAACTTAATTAAGAAGTATCCTGGAAGTTATATTAATAGAGGGACTTTTTAAATAGGGATTATTACCTAACATCAATATAATATTATATTCCAAACCATATGGCATAATGGCTTAATTTTAAAAGACAGTCAAAGCAAAACAAAGCAATAGTATGAAATATAGCAGAAAGAAATTTAGCAATCACATTATGGGACATATATTTCACATTCTCTGTCCAATCCACGTCTTAGGTGGAATTTATCATTAAGGCAAAAGTAGACATCCCTTGTATGTTAGCTAAAAGCTAGAATATACCTAGACTGCTTAGTCTTTTTAAAATTTAAAAGAAAGTCTTCTCTGCCATTAACAAATACACTCTTCATAATGCCAAATGAAAAAGTACCAGAGAAGGCATGAGATGAAAGCTCTCATATGTGGATATGGGAAATTAAAATCTTGCTAAGAGGTTCAGTGTGTAGCAATCTGGACGGGAGCTAGAATACTAAAAGAACAGTGATTGGAATTGATGAAATCCAGCAAAGATATTTTTTAATGCACTGAAAGAATGTGAATGCCGAGGATGAACTAATGAGAAACTAAGAAAGAAGTAAGATAATGTGCTACTAAACATGGTTCCACATTCAACTACCAAATCATCTTTCACTCCCACTACAATGCATATAAAGAAGAGTCCTTACAGAAAGAAGTCATGAAGAATCTCTTATCACTACTTGCACTAAGAAATTCTATATTCTCACAATTTCTAAATTTTATTCAGCACTCCAGTGGTCGCCTACCTAGCTGGACAACTATTTTACAACTCTTCCTTAGCCTATTTTAGTTTTTCTCACTGATCTCACCATGAGTGAGCAGACTATTTTAGCAGAAATAAAAAGAGAAGGGGGATTTGATCATCACCATTAAATGGCATGTTAGTTTATATTCAACGTAGGTGTAGATGGATGCTAATTATTTTTTAATTAGTAAATGTTGGATGTGGCAGGGCAGTGTGGTAGGTGTCACCACTGGCTTCTCACATTAGTTCTGCTAATAACTAGCGGTCATTCAATCTCTGATCTTCAGTTTCTTCATCTAACAAAATACGGGAATTGAATTATAAAATCCCTTACATCCTTTACAATTCCCAAATACTGGGTTTGGTTTTTGTCTGTGACACCTCTAAAATAATTTAGACCACGAAGGGATTCTCCCTTTATTAGAAGGCTAAATAGTAAAATGATTAAGTTAAATAGTAGCTAGTTTTGGGGGTTTTTTTTTAGTTAGAGACTAAAGATAATTTGGGGAGACAGTGAGGGAATATTTTAAAAGGAGGTGAGAAAAATAATGAAGCATAAAAGAAAAGCTAGAGGGAGAAAAGAAAGCCAAATATCTGAAAATTTGTATTAAAACACTTTGAAAAATTGTCTATACTATAGAAATTCTATTTAATATTAACATTTATTGAAATTTTTGTAATCCAACTGACATTTTTTCTGTTTAGAAGAAGCCCTCGGGAGCAAGGGGATTACTGTCTTCACTAAATAATGCATCAAGTCCATGTAGGTATTAGCTTGTGGAGGGAGCTAATGCAAAACATTATCAAACATAGAAGAATATATTTCACAAAAGCAAAAATATTTAGAATCTCTTCAAAAACCACAATGACACCAGTTTAAGATACTAATTCTTAAACATTTCCAAATAACTTAAAATGTTGTACTTGTAAATTTATTTAAAGGAACAATTATTGAAGACATCAACTGCCATCACCTTCACTCATTTGCTATTTTTACTTTCTTAATTTCCTGGTGGGAAATAAAATGTCCATACTTTAAATAAATTTTTGTAAATGAATTACATTTCTGTATTTATTTTAAATAATTAATCAGAAACTATTCCCTGCTAAGTAATTTTAAGTTGAACTTTATATAATGGCAAACGTGAGCTCCCTGCCTTCAGAGGATTTGCTAAGTAGTTTCCCTGGTACTTTTGCATAAATTCTGAGATAGCCCTGAGTTTTCTCTGCCCCAATAAGTCACATGGTGGCAAAATTCCAGCATAGTAGAAGTAGTTTTCTTTCATTTCATTTAATAATTCTACTAAGGTAGAAATATTACAAATAATAAATTTTTATGGAACGTCTAACCTAGTGAATCTATTGTAGATTTTCATTTTAAAATAAAAGCTGTTTTTGAAGTCTTCAGACACTGCAATCAGGTTACTATTTTCATATAATCATGGAAATTTAAAATGCAAAGTTAATTGAAAGTATAAAGATGAGAAGCAAGTGCTATACCTAAAATAGTGCACGACACAGTCATGTTTCACTTAACTTTCAAGTCAGAACATAAATTAAGAATTCTAGATGTGACATGCCAAATATTTTAGACAGAAGAAAGCACACAACAGAATCTGTACCAATTACACACTTAAATGCTTAGCTTATAAGGCAACAAGTTCATGCTGAAATATTGACAACAAATGATGTTTCCCTTAGTTTAAGGAAGTGATGCTGCATATAAATCCCATCACCACTTTATACAGTACAGTACAGTACAGAAATTTCATAAATAGCATTTTCCCAAGCTTCACGTTATACCCAAAGCCAAAATATTTGAAAGGAGCAAAGAACACTGACACTTTGAGCCTAAGAAGAATATTTTTTGCTTGTAACACAATTCAAAAGAAATAAATATTACACAATGACTCCATTAAAAAGAAATAATATAAAGTTTAACAGCACAGGTTATATACAGTAAATTTGCCTAATGCTCTAAACTGCATCATATTTCTGTAAATGAGCATTTTCTATTTATAATCATTCTGAAAGTTAAGGAAAAATTAGAACTTGTAACTTTTTCTTATAATTTATGTTAACCTACCCTCTTTCTTTAAAAATGCATTTGGAAATCGAAATATAAGACTATTCATTTAGGAGTTATAGTTAACAAACACAAAAACAAGAAAAATATCTCAAAATGTACAGATTTCTCTAGAGTGAAAGTTGACTCAGTAAAAATATGGAATTATATTTGGACACCTTCAAATAGATTATAAAACATAATGTCAAGGAAAATGGCGATTATAAAACACCCTCTCTCAAAAATTAAATAAGTATATTCACCCATTGTATGTGAATAAAAGAGGAAATATTACTCTTGTTTTTATGAAACTATAGTACAATCATAGTAAATAAATAATTTCATTCTCACATATGCAGAAACAATCTATGAGAAACCAAGGTAACAAGCACAAGCAAGATTACTCCTTCACAGAAGCTCTTTTTAGAATTCCTTCCCATATGCACTTTAAAAAATTGATTACATAATTTAGATTGTCTCGAATAACCAATAAAGATACTTTCTAAATGTGTTGGAAATTGAGAGCAATTTTTGAAACCCACGGTCATATAGAATTCAAGACATCCTCACTTGTATTATACCTATTTGTCAAGTTACTTCCCCTACACACCCACATCCCTGTTCCCATTCCCAAATTAGACTTTAAAATCCCTGAGGGCAGAACCTATCCACCTTTTAATTTCCCTGTTGAACCCAAAATTGTGGCAAGGAAGATATGCAGTGCCCCACATTTTTAAATGAATGGATAATTGCATGAATGAGAATGAAGGTATATGCAAACCACAGCTGTCAGATTTTTGCCTTTGATATCTCATCCTAGTCAAATGAAGATGGGTTTAGTAACAGATTTCCATAGTGGAATGAAGTGTAATCACTAGATTGTGCTCTATGTGATAATACACAGGTATATCCTTTAGAACACTGTTACCCAAGGCATGCTTTGTATAAACTAAAATGTGGGCTAGTAAAAGGTTTCCCCTGTTTTTTATGAAAGAGTTCCATTGGTCAAATAATTTGGAAAATCCAGTTTAAAGAAATTCAAGTAACAGTTTTTTACTGCTAGACTCCTCAAAGCACATACTATGCTAATATGCGGTATCACTTTCTAAGAATCTATCAAAGAACACTTTTGGTCTTTGATCATCTCAGAAGAGCATTCTAAGGAACAGAGTTTAGGAAACAATGTTTTAGAACAATAAACGATACCATGTTAAATCTTCCTTCACCAAAGCAGAATTATAGATTTGAAGGAAATATTTAATGTTCCATGTATTATTCAGAATGCATCACTTTTGTCTCCACAGGAAATAGAATAGAAGCAAAATTATCATGAGCCTTCTGTACCCATTGCTCATTTTGAAAGGGTAAGGGAATATCTCTTTACTGATAACGCTTGCTTGGGTTTGGTTATTATATTTCATTTAAGAGATTTCTTAATTTTTCCTCAAAATATCCCCTAGTAGCCTCTTCCTTTTCCGTTCTTCTCTTTCTAAATGTATATGTACAAAAGTAATAGGGACCTCTGCAATACATCTTAAAGACATCTCTGACAATTTATGACCTTATGACTGATTAATGTCTGGAAGTATTCAGAGAACATTAAAACTCATCTAACAAATAGGGTGACTATGGAATTTCTATGAGGAAAATGTCAGTGGATATTGTCCTGAGAGTTCATATAGATCCATTACGATTCTGCAAAATAACTTAATTTGTCTTCCGTTTGACTAAACCACAAATTCCATCATGAAAGATGTTGTTTCTCCATAGGGAGAAAAAATACTATAGGAATTAAAGGGAAAGTAGGAAGCTAGCTAACTACCATGTGGATTATCATAAGATTTGGACCTAGTGCCAGCTCTATCACTAGCTATGTGACTTTGGGACATCTGTCAGTGTCTCAAGGTGTCAGGTGTCTCATTTGAAAATAAGAGAAAGTAACAACCTTAGTGACTTTCCAACTGTTTGCCTCAGGGGCTGCTGTGGTGGTGGATTATGAAGAGGAGAAGAACAGGGAAGGAGAAAGCAAGGAAGTGATCTGATCTCCCTTCCATCTTCCACCTGAGCAGCACTACTTTTACATGTTTTGTATCCTAAAGTTCAGAGCAATATTTAATTTTTAAAAGATCCTGTTTAGAGAGAAAACCACAGATTCTATGATCTAAAGTCTTGTTTAGATATAACATCCTCAGTCCACATTTTTAATAAACATGTTTTCATCGCAGGAAAAAACAATGGGCTTTTATATTTTCTTTTCTATTCATTCATGTGCTCCTGATTCAAGTAAAATAAAACCTTAATAACTTTCATTATTTCATATAGCTTATTTTACAGTTTTGTAATATGTTTCTTAAATAAAAGTATGAGTTGATGTGTTGCTTTTCAAAATAAAATTAAAGACAACATGGGGAGTGGATGAAGTCAACTCCAGCCCATACTTGACTTTAGTTATTTTTTCATGGTGCCTTTGGGCACTTAAATACTGCACTGCATTATCTTTGAGGTAGAACAATAGCAACGATGACAAAACAAAGGCCAAAAAATTCACATAAAAAGGAAAAATGAGAAAGAAAGATGTGAGAGATTTCTTTTTAACACAATTCTCATCATCAGGCTTTGCAGTCTTCTTTGACACAAAGTTGAGAAATAGTCTTCTTAATCCGAAGGGCGGTTAGGCGGGCTGCCCCGTTGGCATACCAACACTCACGCATTATTCTCCCCATGACTCGGAGTGCCTTTAAGAGAGAAAATATCAAAGTCTTTAGCACAAAACACAGTACGAGAGAAGAAAAACCACAAACACAGGAATCGATGCTAAGCTCTGATACAGAAATAGTAAACTTAAATCAATATGAGAAGGAGATCAGGGCCAAATCACTTCAAAAATCCTGTCAACGGTGTCTCCCCTCAGACAAGGAACAGGGCATCTCCCCCCAGACAAGGACCAGGGCATCTGCCCTCAGACAAGGACCAGGGCGTTTCCAGACAGAAAGGGACCAGAGCATCTCCCCTCAGACGCGGACCAGGGCATCAACCCTCAGGCAAGGACCGTGGCTTCTCCTCCCAGACAGAGAACTTCTCTTAGAAAAAGACCAGGGTGTCTCCCCTCATAAAGGCACCAGGGTGTCTCCCCTCAGAAAGGAATCAGAGTGTTTCCCCACAGACAGAGACCAGTGTGACTTCTCTCAGAAAGGGACCTGGGTATTTCCCCACTGACAGAGACCAGGGCATCTCCCCTCAGAGGGACCAGAGCATCTCCCCACAGAAAGAGACCAAGGTGACTTCTCTCAGAAAAAGACTAGAGTGTCTCTTCTCAGAGACCAGAACATCTACCCTCAGACCAGGACCAGGACATTTCCTCTCAGAAAGGGACCAGACTGTCTCCCCTCAGACAAGGACTAAGGCATCTCCCCTGAGAGGGACCAGAGTGTCTCCCCATGGACAGAGACCAAGGTGACTTCTCTCAGTAAAAGATCAGGCTCTCCCCTCAAACAGAGAAAAAAGTTTCTCCCCTCAGACAGAGACCAGGTCAACTTCTAGCATAGAAAGACCAGGGCTCTCCCTTCAGACAGAGCCCAGGCTGTCTCCCCTCAAACAGAGACCAGGGCACCTCCTCTCCTAGGGAGACCAGGGTGTCTCCTCTCAGACACACCAGGTGTCTCCTCTCAGAAAGGGGCCAGGCGATCTCCTCTGGCTTCAGGCAGAGGCACAGGGCCCACTGATCTGTTAGATGATTTGAAGCCATCATTTGTGGACCTTGAAGGTAGCTATAGGAGATGATAGGGAGCTTCTGCTCAGTGGCATTTTGGTTTATGGAATTACACTATCATTTTTAAGGTCATGTTTGATTACCATAATGTGAAATGATGGACCAGTTTCATTTGTATTAGTCTTTTCTGTTTAGTGATTAGTTGTTTATATGTCTTCCACCTACTCTGTTGAATGTAATTTTAAGAAAGAGAATATGGCCACCTTACACAACATCCTTTTAGAGTAAGTGAAATCGATTGAATAGCTTTATCTTCTTGAGATGATCAGTAATCTTTGAAACATAATTAATCTTTGTATGCATTTTATGAAAATTTTCCTCTTCCTTCAAGCTGCATGAAAATAACATGTTTTCAATTAAGAAATTATATATGTTATGTATAAAAAAGCTAACAATTTCTGCCCTTGGGCTTTCAGAATACATAAACTTTCTTTAAAATCTTTGTAGTGGAATTTAAATATTTTTTAAAATCCTGTCAAAACACAGATATTAATCCTATAGAAGGAGGCTATTAATCCTCTTTTAATTGAAAATTCTGGGAATATGGTAGAATGACTATCTTTTAAAATATTCTAAGAAAGGACATGAAAGACAAAAATGGATAAGGGATGGGTTGGAAATTCCCTATGTTGCTCTGCATGGTAAGTACACATGTATACATTTTTTTTTAAAGTCATCAAACTGTATACTAAGATTTATTCATTTTATCATATGTAAATTATGCCACAATAAAATAATGATCTAAGTACTAATATCAAAATTTTTGAATTAAAAAAAATCAGTATAAGTGAACTGGTAAATAAATAAGATAAATACTCAGAGGGGAAAACAATGAGAATGCATGAATCCAGAGAGGTATAAGAAACCACTGAAGCAAGGCGTTGCTCTGATGGCATCTGCTGATCTCACAGTCTAGAATTTCAGAATTGATGGACCACATGTGAAAGACAGGAAATACAGCCCAAAGCACACAGAAGGTGTCAGATCAAGACATTTACAAAGTCCAGACTGTAAGGATGAATTGGTCTTAGAAGGAACTTTGTGAAGAAAATTGTCTAAATCTTTGATCTTGGTAAAGAAAAAAATCAAACCTTAGCCTTAAAATGTTGCAGTAAGCCTGAGCTCATAGTGAAAATTCACAAGATGAGGAAATAAAGTATCATAAGCAAGAGTTAGTCAAAACAACAAACAGGAAAATCAAACCTATCAAAACATTAGATGCTAGAATTAAATGATATAAAATATTTAAAAAATAAAGTACATTTTAAAAAGCAAAGAGAAAAGTCTAAACATAAGTAAAAAGCAAAAGTATATTTAAAACAAAACAAACAAATGGCATTTTTCACAGAATCAGAACAAAAAACAAAGAAAATTTAAAAAAGAAAACAAAAACCCCAAAACCAAAACAAACAATAAAAAACAAAACTAATATAAAAAAAGGTGTCAAAGGTAAGACATGCAAAGTTTTAAGGAGCAAAAGTATCATAACTTTCACACAGCATTATACTGGAAGTCCTAGAAACTGCAATAAGAAAGGTATGAGTCCCGAACTCTCATTATTTGGGAATATGATCATCTATGTAGGTACTCCAAAAGAATCTATAGTTTTATACCCTAAAGAAATAATTTTTACACACACACACACACACACACACAGCAGTATTGTTTTAAAAGAAACTAAAAATCACACATGTGACAATCAACAGTAGAGTGAAAAAAAGAAATTGTGCTATAGCCATACAATGGAATACTACACAGATATAAAAATAAACAGATTATAGCTATACATATATAAGGTAAAGTAAAAAAAAAAAATTAAGAAGAATATCTATAGTAAGTGTCATTAATATATTTCACAAATAAACAAAAGTTAGCCATATACACATACATATATATATATACATATATATATATGTATGGCTAAATTTTAAAGAAAAGCAAAGCAATAATAAAATGATTAGTTATAATAGTAGCCTCTCAGAGGGGTGAGGAGTCTTCAAAGGTATTGGAAGTGTTCTATTTTTTTAACTTGGTCATGAATTCTATTATCTTTACATATAACTTTACATATATGTTAATATCCTCTCATATGCATGAAATGGTTAACATCAGAAAAAATTTTAATTTAATTTCAATTTGCTTATAAATGCCTCAAATTCTGCTTCTAAAATGAGCATGTAGGTAAGCTATCTACACAAAATAGAAATATCAGGACATAAATCTTGCCTTAAATAGGAAACGAGTTGAGTGAAACATGAAGGAGAGGAAAAATGAGGAAAAAAGTAACTGTATAAGATATGACATATGACAGAGCCAAAACTAAAAAGATGTCACCTAAAAAATCACCTCAAACATTACATTTAAATATGGCAGAAGACAAACAGTCATAATTGGGATGGGGGAGATTAAATCATTAAAATAGTTGTGGAACTAGTTAGATGATTTATAGTCTTTCCTCCACCTTCCCTTCTACTTCCTGTGGGAGCTAGAGAAATCTCTCTCTTCACACAGGCAGAACAAACATTGCAATATGTCTGCTCTATGATGGTTACTACATGTGTGGTTCAAGATGAGGAGATAAACAACAATGGTCCCTGCCATGGGGAAGCTTTTCTGATGGAAGAGAATAAATTCAAACTTCAGCAAGTTAGGGATTAGGAATAATTTATTGACTCTAAGGATGGCTGAAATTGTAATACTCTGTGTAGCACAGACATTGACTACCCACCGAATATGCCTGTGTTCCCAACATTCCCAGCTCCCTTCCAGCTGGATGGGACCGTGTGACTTGTTCTGGTCTATGAACCATGAGTGGAAATGATATATGTCACTTGAGCCAAAGTATTAGAGAGCCAATGTGTGACCCTCCAGCTCCTCTCTTCTCCTGATCTAGACCTCTGGAAACTATGTGTTGAGATAGCAGCATCGCAAGATCAAAGTCACCTGGATTACTGAGTCACCACAGGGAGCACAGATTCCAATGAAAGTTGCCTAACCTGTAGGGGACTTGGCATAGCAAGAAATAAAGTCTTGTGTGAAGTCGCTGGGATGTCAAGGTTGTTCCTGCCACATAACTTAGCATTATGATACTGACAGCTAAAGGGAATAAAATCCTTCTGAAGCTTATACGAAGACATATACCTACATACATGAAATGAATTGGATGCCTAGATAAAGAGAAGGACTCTGGTCTCTGAAAATCCACCCTGATACTTACCTCAAAATTATAATGGAAAAATATACATAAGAACATAGCCTTACTTCACAGCTTTGCCACTGGTTTGGGATACTTGGTCGGAACTTCTGGTCACAGACAACCTTCCTCATTTCCTCTACTGAGGGATCTGAAGGCACCATGTCATAATAAGGCAACTGGTACTCCTCAACAATTCCTATAAAAAAGTTGCATAATAAATTTCCCAGTGTGAATAATAAACAAAGATGTTTATTTCAAAATAATACCAATTAAGTTTTCTAGGCACAAGTGGTACCCTGGAAAACTGGAAAATCAGGCTTATTAAAATTATGTATCATTGTAAAACCAAAGATATAAGTTTAAAGCACTAAGTTGAATAGTTATATAAGTTTATGAAATTTTATACTATGAAAATTTATATAATTTTGATAATTAAATAAGTTATATGAGACAAAAGTATATGTAATTACTGTACAAGATATATAATTTTATATAATTATACATTATACATATACAATTTTATATAAAATATTATGTTACATTTACATAACTTTTAATAATTATAAACATATAATTTTATATTATGAAAATTATGTAAATTTTGATTTACATAAAATGCCATTGTGCAATTCAGAAGTAATACCTAATTACAAAATTTATAGCAAGCCTCACTGATCTGTGAATGACGTATATTTCTCCATGAATGAAGTATATTTCTCCTTTTCAAAACACAATAGCTTTCTCTTTTTGAAAATTGTTAGGCAATCTTTTAAGAGCTGAGTTTTTTACATTTGGATTTTATAGCTACTACATCTGAGAATGTTCCAGAGAAATGGCCAAAGGTATTTGAAGATGAACAGTTCAACATGAAGGTTAATATTTAAAGAGTCTCAAATAATAGACAAAAATTTGACCTTAATTATCAGAATGTTACTTGAGTTCAAGAATTTCCTTACAGAATCAATTGAATTAAACTATAGTTCTTTTAATTTAAACATTTAAGATTGGCATAATTTAGAAAATGACATTCAAATCATGTTAACTAAATTACTATTTCAACTGTTGAAGAAAATTTAAGGACAAAAATCTAAAAGCAAATCTAGACAAATATCAGTATGAAATTTAAAAAAATAATAACATGTTTGAATCTTGCTATTTACCAAGCACCTTCCTAAGCCCTTTACATGTTTTAACTAATTATTCCTCAAAAGCACTGACTAAAGAAAGTACCATATTATCCCATTTTTACAGAATCAGGAAACTGAGGCACAAAGAGTGTCATGAATTTTCTCAAGGTCACATAGCTAGTAAGTGGCAGATCTGGAACTCGATCCCAGGCTTGGGGATTCCAGTGTCCGTGTTCTGTTTCTGCACCACTCTAAGTCTATTGCTTCTATGAATAGTTTCACCGTCCTGAATATTTTATTATCTAACCTAGGAATAAAAGGGGGAAAGCATGTTTTCTCATTCAAATATAATTTTAAGCTTTTAAGCTTTTCATTTTTTTAAAAATGAGATTGATGTAAGGCAAAATGACATCAATACAAAATGCAAAAACTGACAGTGGTTTAATAATGACAGTTCTTTCATTGAATGTTTACTCTGAGCAGGCTCTCTACAAAAAGCTTCACATGAATTAATTGAATTAGTCCATTAAACCCTTAAAGCCCAAGAGGTCAGTTTTATTATCTTCATTTTACAGATGAGGAAAGTGAGACCATATAACTCACCTAAAGTCAGACATTCAGGAAGTTGCTAAACCAAGGTTTAGGACTAAGTCTGTCTCACTTGAAACTGAAAAATCTAAATCATCTTCTACCAGGATTTAACTTTTCTCCACTGATGAAACAACTCCATCAGACTGCATTTACAGGGTTTCATCTTCCCAAATTCTTCCTCTTAATCTCTAATCTTCCTATTAATCTCTAAACTGCTGGGAGCAGTGGAGTCAGGAAGTTGCTTTGCTTACCTCTGCCCTCCACTTTAATCCCCGCACATTCATCATCACCGGAAAGAAATGAACAAGAAAAGCCTGAGAACCAGAAGACTTCAATTTAAGTCCTGAGGCCTTGGCAAGTCATTTAGTTTCCTTGGGTTTAACTTCTGATATAAAATAGGAATAACAGCTCAAAGAAGAAGATTTTCAAGTGCTTTGCAAAGTATTATTATGGAAATCAGAATTATCAGGAGAACTAAGCGGTAATCACAATCTAAAATCTCCGTTCTGTTCAAAATGCTCCACTTTTGCCACTGGAAAGATATCGCCAGAAGGTAATCTCTTAAATATTTAGAAACGATTCAATATAGTGCATTGAATTAGAGCATCAAGGAAAGGCAGACACAAAGAATATTTCCAAAATCTTACCTCCGACTGAACACCTCCGGGCTATTTCCCAGTAAACCAGACCAACAGAATAGATGTCAGCTCGTTTGAAGGACTCGAAGATATTCACATTTATTGTATCATCAAGCATTTCAGGAGCCATGTACCTTCAAAAACATGCACACTTCAGATTCTGTGTATGATTTTATAGCAGTCCAGTAAAACACAATGTTAATAAATCCTGATATACAATATGTTAAGGCAGTTTACATCAAATTTACAGGTTGATCTGAGCCACTATAATAGAGTAAAATTAAATAATACACTTATTGAACGATAATTTTAAAAACATTTTAAATAGACCTAGAGATCATCCTAGCATTAAAGCCTCTGGGCCAGGAGCCAAATACTTGGAAAGCACTCAGTAGGAAAGATGGAACTCAGTTTCCAGTAGTTTGGAGCCCAGAAATCTCCTTGAGGGCAAGGAGTACGTCCTATTCATCATGGTGGGCCCAGTACTCCAACTCAGTGCTCAGCGTCACTCCACAAATACTTGCTCTGAATGAACAGTGTTATTATACATTGGCTCCAAGACATATATTCATATTATATATTGGCTCCAATAAAATTACGGCCTTGCTGGAATAGGACTAAATCAAAAATTCTACCGTCCCTGGGGCCTGACTGAGCCTAGCTGTCCTAGGGATATTTCGAGAATTTCTCAGAATATTGAGGTGAGGATGTAATACTCTTCCTAATCTTTTGAAATCTTTAGATTCTCTGAAGGAATTCAGCATCCCAGTCTTCCCTGATGGACAAGTTAAAACTTGCTTTTTAAAGGGAAAAAAGAAGAGGTCCCTTAGGGCTGCCCAGTCTGAATAAACTGTCCTGAAGTGTTTCTGGGGTCCCATTAAAGTCTCCCAGGGAACAAAGTGAAGGACTCAGAGGGACTGCCCTGGAATCTCAAATATGGCTTGTAGGCCAACTATACCAGCTTAGAAATTCTCTACTCTCAAGGGCCTTTAACAACTCCAGGAAAGTGTTTTGGTTATTTCTGATTTCAAGGTCAAGAAACCTGGAATTATGCCAAAGTAGCACAGATCCTGAAATTCAAATGAAAGGAAACGGAAGTATGCTGGCCATATGGCCACAGTCTGGCTATAATAAGAAAACACCAGGAATCCCATTACTAATGGGCCTGTCCTGACATACGTGTGGTATGCTCTATATAAATCATGCTTGTTCTTAACTTTCAGAGATTCTGTTCCTTGAAAGTGGGAATTGTATCCAAACTCATACTACCTTAATATACATCAACTGGAGAGACTTAAGGATAAGTACAACTATAGGTAAATATGTTACATAATATTTTTAAATATTGAGAGAATATTATATAGAGTCCCTCATCTATCTAGTTCAGCGTATTGATTCTATATCTGTTGTTAGGACCTGAATGTACAGAACTAGCCCTGAGTTTCAGTTCATTTACGAAGTCTTGATATAAAGGCTTTGGAGGAGCTATACACTGCTAACATTTTTTTCCTCCTCTCTGTAGGAAAACTATTCTCAGATGTGGCACACTAAAAATAATCTATCACCATCACTTCCACCATTCCTTTCCACTGGACTCCCCACACAAATACCTACTTTCCATATGACCAAATGCCAACTCTTCTTGCTTTATAACCATTGTGCCGCTGATTTCTCGGTGACCCAGAGAAGACTTCTTGCTTTCTTGGGCCTAATGATTTCCCACTTTGGATCTGCCACCCACCTCCCTATACACATATCCCAGGCATTCATGTTTATGGGGCAGTCATAAGTCTCAGTATGCTACCAAAGTAAGTTATCTTACCTTTTGGTTCCTACTTTAGGATTCTGAGGTATGTCAATAGTGTTCAGTATTGAGTCATGCTTCACAGCCAACCCTAAGTCTGCTATGGCACAAGTTTCACATTTTTTCACTAAGATATTCTTTGATTTTATATCTCGATGAGCAATAGCAGGTTTACCTATGAAGCATAAGGTAAACATATTCACTTTTTTCATTACTGGAGATTGAACCTCTCTGAAAGGAGTCATCTTGAAGACTTGGCTCAAATGTTATCTTCTAAGAATGGTCTTCCCTGATCCCCATTCTACATTCCAAGTCATTCTCCATCAGACTATCCCATTTTGCCTTCTTCATAGCCCTTATCACTATCTAAATTATCTTAGTCATTCATATGCATTATCTGTCCCTCCCAACTAGACTCTAGGCTACATAAGGGCAGTGGCTATGTCTCACTCATCACCATGCCTCCAATGCTTAGAACACTAGGTGACATTTAGTAACCACTAGTAAATATTTGCTGAATAAGTAGGGAAAGTATTAGCATTGCTACGTCCACATAAGAACATAGCAAATATTCTCTTACAAAACAAGTTTCAAACTTCTACCACCCTACACCGGCAGTTCTCAAATGTGGCCCAAAGATCCCTGGGGTTCCTTAAGGCTCTTTTCCAACTACATATCTGTGTGATGTCACGTTTTCTTCACATACTTCAACCAAAAACAACATACTGGGACAGACTGAATGAAGAACAGGTATGAAAATCCAGACATTAAGGAGATTTGCAAAAGTGTAAAATGGCATTATTTTAGCTAGATTGGCTTTCGTACTACAAAAATTATGTAACTTTTAAAAATTATGTTATTTATTTTAATATTTAATTGGTTAATTATTGTACTTTAAGTAAATTAATAAATACTTTAAAATTTCTCAATTTTAGTTTCTAATATAGTAAATATTAATAGATATAACCCACATATACAAACTTTTGGGGTCCTCAATAATCTTTAAGATTTTAAAGGGATCATGGATCCAAATCTGAGAAGCACTACGGTGACTAGACTGACTTTCTAGAGCCAATTCTCTATTAACTCAATAAACAGACGAGACAGTGTATATTATTTGGCGTTCAAGTACATGATATATAAGTATTTTTTTAAGGTCAGAATAACCCTTTCTAATTATTTTGATTATCAAAAGTAAACAGTTAAATCATTTGTATTCTCTGAAAATAGAGCATTTGCCACCAAAGCAAGATCTCTCAGGTACATATTGTAAATAGCAAAGATAGAGCCACTAGGAATAAAAATATTATTATGGATAGTATACAAAATGACAAGTATGTAGATGAGAGTTGGCTATATCATGACAAAACCTTCAGCTTTATAA
This sequence comes from Balaenoptera musculus, assembly GCF_009873245.2. Classification (NCBI taxonomy): domain Eukaryota; kingdom Metazoa; phylum Chordata; class Mammalia; order Artiodactyla; family Balaenopteridae; genus Balaenoptera; species Balaenoptera musculus. The sequence continues at coordinate 40,038,585 of NC_045791.1, forward strand.
AATACCTTTAGTGTTTCTTTACATTTGATAATTGTTTGTAATAAACTAAAACACAGCTGAACACTAAAATACAACTTAGTGTTTCTATCCTCATATTCAAGGAGAAAAAAAATTAGAAAGAAAATACATACCTTGTGTACCAACAATCTCCATATGAAGGTGGGCCAGACCACTAGCTATTGAAAGTGCCAGTTTGATCATTCCAGCCACTGTCACTATGTTTCTATTCAAATAGTCATATAAGGAGCCCTGTTCATGATATTCAGAGACAAGCCAAAGTTGAGTCCAAGTTCCATTATCTAACAGGAAAAAGTTATTTTGTTGCTGTAAGTTTATGTTGAGAAAGAAACCAAAAGCTTTTAACAAATGTCAGTGTTTAAAGCAAATCTGTGTTGTTAACAAAGCAAAGTTAATTCTTTCAGTGATAATACTTACAGTCCAAGTTAGTAGGCTGAAAATTCTCAACGAATTCCTATTGATATATTAGAACCTGTTACATGTACCCACCATCGCTATAGGAAGCTGTGAGGCAGTGATTCTACCAACTGAACTACTCCTTTCTTATTCCCTCTATATCAATACCTGCTGGTAATAGCAACCACATTATGGGAGAAACTACTGAGAGATGCATTTAGGCTCAGCGTTGTGCTATAAATTATTCTTGAGCTTTTAAGAAAGATTGTACCAATGAAAAACAGAAATATAACAAATTTACACAAAGTATTATTACTATCACAAAAGCTCTAACATTCCAAGGATGTTCATATTATTCACCATTCAAAATATGAAGTTTATGATTTCCCTCAAAGCTTAATATAAGTGCCAAACACAATTACTAGAACTTTTCAAATAATTTACCTTATTTAACCAAAGGCTAATCCAGTTTATAAAAGATTTTTAGCAGAAGAGAAATTAGCCTAAAATTTCCTTAGGTATTAGAGTCCCTAGACTTAGCTTTAGCTTTCAGAATCAGATGTCTACAATAGCCCTGGGAAGTCCTGACCAGTTTTGATCCTCAGTGAAAGGGAACTATAATTAAAGAACATTTGCTAAGGTATCTTTGTACCTAGTGCTTTATGTACAAGAGCTCCTGGTTAACCAAGAATTTAATTTCCAAATCCAGGTAGTGATAACATTTCCTAGGAATGCAAAAATCAACATAACATGATAAAGTTCACTAATAAACTGACCACATATAAAACTAACACTTACACCTCTCTCCCTGCTTAACACCAGTGGCTATCTTTGCCCTCTCGTATCAATGTCTTTGTCAGACAGTTGACTAAACTAAAGAGTGAAACTGTAAATGTTGCAAAAGATACAGAAATGCATGAAAATGAAAGTGATGTTAGAGACCACTTGGAATCAAAGCCACTGACAAGTAAGCCATTGACACAGGTAGACCAGTTAAACTGAAGAACAGACAATCAAGGGTGATCTTTCTTGTGCATATTGTTTTATAATCCAATAAATGTCATGATTAAATTAGCTCTATCAGGATGATCCGTATAACGGCAGTCATTACTGCTTTCATAACATTGCGAATTAAGCTAACCAGTAGTTTAGCTCAATGTTACGAAGAAAAAGTAAAAGTTCTTAACAGCTTAATAAGAAATGTTTCATTTTCAATTGTATAGTTAAGAATTTGGAAAGAACCTTTTTCTTTTTTAAGCTCAGTTTCTCCCTGGCTTTACTTGGCTTTATTCAGTTTCTCCCTGGCAAATCAGAAAAGACAAATCATCAGCAAACATAACTATGGCCAAAATGTATAATAACACTAAGCTTCTCTTTGGCCATCTAATTAATCATAAATACTTTCATGATCAAGCTTATATTAAATAGAAATAACCATAGATTTTAAACTTTCCTAGGTAATGGTAGGTTTCTGATAGCCACAGATAATTTGTGGCTAGATAGAGGTTACAATCTCCACCTCTCCAAAGTTCTTCATGAGTATTACTGATTCAAATAAAAAAATAATTGACTGGATCAAGTTTTGCTCACCTTTGTTCCCTGTTTCCCTTTAAGGGAACTGTTGCACAGCTAAATGAGTAAAAGCTATGCAAAAAGAAGAAAGGGAGCATAGGTAATCCACAGACTCTATATCCAGTCCCTGATTACTGGGCATATACACAAAATTTTATGACTATTGATTTAAATACCAAAAAGTTGATGGTCTGTCTTATTCCACAAATCTCATAAAGCAGTATTATTTGGGGTTGTTAATGTTAAACCTCACGATATAAACCATACTCAAAGTACATTACTTTCACTAAAATTATCTTGCTTGCCACCATTCTAATAATGTTCATAGAAAACTAGAGTCCTGGAGTTGAGGTCTGTTGTACAGATGAAAGTATAGTCCTAACAAAGATGAATATTCAACTATCATTCATTGGTATCTTTGTACCAGTTATCAAAATATTGAAATATTTCTGTCCTGTTTAATTAACAGCTGCTATTCAAAACGTCCAATGGTATTCCTTTGCCCTAGACACCCAAAGCAACTCCTGAACCCCCAAGGTGCCTCCAGATCTTTTTATGACCCAGCAACTAAAGAGATAAAACCTAGCACGGCAGGGTTCTCCCAGGACTCTGTTCCAGTTGAAGCTTCTGTTCTGGTTGGTTAGTTCCTGTGCCATACCAGTCATCAAATATTTTAAATATCAAGCTGGCTATAGTGTCATCATGACTTCATATCACTCGTCTGCCCTGCTTTATTTTACATTTATTGCACATTTATCTGTGGAGAAGAGGAAAGCATTTTCTTTCCTCAAAAAAGAAATCAGGGCTTCCTTGGTGGCGCAGTGGTTGAGAATCTGCCTGCCAATGCAGGGGACACGGGTTCGAGCCCTGGTCTGGGAAGATCCCACATGCCACGGAGCAACTAGGGCCGTGAGCCACAACTACTGAGCCTGCGCGTCTGGAGCCCGTGCTCCGCAACAAGAGAGGCCGCGATAGTGAGAGGCCCGTGCACCACGATGAAGAATGGCACCCGCTCGCCGCAACTGGAGAAAGCCCTCGCACAGAAACGAAGACCCAACACAGCTAAAAATAAATAAATAAATAAATAAATTTATAAAAAGAAAAAAAAAAAAGAAATCAGACTTTTACGTAGATTTTATTAAAACAAAGAGATTATTTATTCTCCTCTGATAGTAGACATAACATTTTATTTGCTGGACCCAATTAGATTGAAAATACCTTTGTTGTCAGCAGCAATGAAGCCAAGGATGTTTTCATGTCTCAGCATAACGGTCTGATAAATTTCTGCCTCTCGAAACCAAGACCTTTCATCTCTGGAGGAGAATATTTTCACAGCCACATCTTCCCCGCACCATCTTCCGTGCCAGACCTCACCAAATCTACCTTTTCCTACTATTTCCTGAAGTACAATCGTCCTTGCAATTGTTCTTTGAACCAATAGAGGCAGACCTAACCAAAGAAAAGATGAAATTGATGATTAAAAACAAGTAATTGCCAGAAAACAACTGTCATGATGACCATTATTTTCACATAAAAAAGCAAACATTTAACCACTTTAGTAATTTTACTGATTTTGAAGAAATAAGCACCATTATACCACACTTTAATTTAGTCAAAGCATGCTCAAAAAATACTCCAAATTCTTACTATGATTTCTCTTCTCATATTCACAAATAAAAATTTCTTGAATATAGCCTGCCACTGCAGATATCTAATTTTCCAAAATTGTTGCAAATCTCTCTGATTTGCACATTGAAGCCAGTCAGTTTACTAAATACACAAAGGTTAAAAAGCATAAGTTGTTAGCCTCTAAAATAAAATATGATTCCTAGTACAACCAAGAATGCAGAGAATTCTTTATGAATTTTTTTAAAAACCAAGTTAAAAATGGAAAGTGAAGAATCAAATTCAATGATGAAGTGAGGCAATCATGTTACACTAAAAGCAAGGTACGGTCATAGAAAATATCAAATGGATATTTTCTGTGGAATAAAAGAAAGTCGAAGAAAATATATTCTGAATGTACGTAAAATGTTTAGGTTCTTTTGAACCAATAACTTTACCTCTAGAATTCTATTCTAAAGATTTAATGAAAAATGCAGAAAAATTTATGTCAAGATACTTAATATATTATTACTTATAGAAAAAGTAAGGAAAAGTGTCTGATAATAGAAAAATTGTTAAGTACAGTGCAGAGGTTGAGACCACAGATAAGAAAGGCTTGGGTTCAGATTTCATCTGTGCCACATGGTAATCATGGGCAAATTATTGAACTTCTCTGAGCTTCAGCTTCCTTGCCTGAAAACCTGTGGGCAATAATATTACCTATATCATAGGGATACTTTGAGAATTAATAAGCATGTTAAGCACCTAGCATGGTATCTGGCCTATTACATGCTCAATAATGGTTTGCCCTTAACATTATGTCTAAGGATGGATTACTTAGAGCCAAAAATAATGATGCTGTTTATGAAGAGTTATTTCTTAATGACATAGGAAAGTACTTCTGCTATAATAAAAACCATACTTTGTTAAATGAAAAAATACTTTTGTTAAAGACAAATAGCATAGCAAATTCTATCCATCTAAATAAGTGTATCTAGCTATTCGAAATATTCACGGGAAAAACACTGAAAAGAATATATGCTAAATGCTATGATGGGTATTTCTATTTAGTGGAATCAGGGTGAAGTAAATTGTGATATTCTCCTTTCTAATTCTTTACATTTTCTTAATGTCCACAATATTCCATAAATATTTATTACTCTTATAATTAGAAGGAAATAGCTAAAGAGGTCACAGTATAATTTATTCAGGAAAGTCATGTTTAGTTGTCATTGTACACAGATGGCTGGGAAACCCTTATAGCAACAACCCTGTAAGCTCCTGTAGGCTTCGACCTCTACTCCTGAAATGAGCCACAGTTTATTCATATGTTCTCATGTTCATGAGAACCACCCACCATGACTAAATAAGCACAGACTATAAGTTTGCTATTATGGGTCTCAACAATTAGTCACAAAGCCTCACAGCCAGAAAGTTCTTCTGAGATCATCTGGTTCAACTTTGTCATTTAGAGATGAGAAAATTGGGGCTGTGTGGTAGTCAAAAACTTGCCCAGGAACAAGTGGAAGTCAGACCTACAACTAAAACACTGTTTTTCAATCCAAATTCTTATGCTCTCACCATTCAGTGGATATGACTACAGTCCTCCCCAGTTGGAAAGATTTCTAGCAGCAAACTATCCAGGATATTTTTGTAAGCTAGAGTCAGTTTCTCTACTTGCCACACAATGAAAATTGTACTAATAATTATTAAGCCAAAGTACAATTTCAATCTCTCTCTCTTCCCTCCCCTCGTCTTGCATACACAAACTCACAAAAGCATCACCACGACCAATCACAACAATATTGACAACGACAACAATACAACAACAATTGGCTAGAGAACTAGATAAGCCTACGTTTTCAAACTGCAAATTGATTAGGCACATAATCAATGCCTCAGACCGGGGACAAAGAAGGATTTCATCTAAGGTACTCAGCACAGCAATTAAGTTGAGGCAGTAAAACAATGAAAATTGCTTCAGCATATTTCAAAGCAACCACCAAAAATAATCTGAGTAATTTTTGTGTTACACACTTAGAGATTTCCTTTGAAAGTACATGGACTTTGGCTCTCCCTGCAGGTCCATGTTACTCTTTTTTACCAGGGGCTGTAGAAGTTGATGCCTGACTGATGGAAATGTCACCATCCATCAGTAGTGTTATATCACGACAGGAAAGCAGAAACCTACCAAGCCTCTTAGAAGCCACCTGAGACACCATGATCTCTCAAAGACCATCCAGTCAAACACCAGTCCATTTTCCTCTCTTGCAAACATTATATCTCTTCGAAATCTGTCCCTGACCAGGTCGGGATAGGCTTCATAATTTTTGTCTCTCAACATCTGACAAAGCTGCTTCTTGCTTAAGGTCGCTGCCCAGGGAAGAGAAGCAGAGGGGAAGCAGAACTCCTGATTTCCTTCCTATGGGTGAGCTTTTGTGACAGAAGCCTTGCTACACATGGACCCATTCTCCCTGATGATCAAAGGCAGTATGGCCATCCATTACCGTTAGCCAGTGGTCACTGGCAAACATATGCAGCTGGCTTTGGGGAAAAGTGCCTAGAACTATTTTAAGTTGATCATTAAAGAAATCATCCATGCTTGGGTATATTTACAGCTTTCTTTTAAGAGAGAACTTAGAATAATCTAAAGAGGAAAGGGTCCAGCAGTCATTAAGTCCAGATTTAGGTTTCAAGATGCACAAAAATACAAAAAAACTTAACGTTAATTTTTGATTTTATGCCCTGGTTCACAACCACTTTCTTAAACTAAATATCCAGTCTCCAGTTATAAAATCTCCATTACTTTTATTTGAAAGGGAAATCCTTGGTCAATCTTAAGTATAGTCAAGAAGTAGCTCCAAAACACATATTTCTGCCTTACCTCTTCATACGAACTGAAAGGTTTGGTGGGGATTAGATAGATGGTTATTTAATCACTTGAACCTTTTAATAAATTGTATAAGGTTTCAAGGAACTTGGCACAAATCAGAGCTTTCTGTGCCTATATTCTAAGCCTAGAATGTTGCCAGGGCTCAGGAAGTTAGGGCGCAGCGGCCCCCAAAAGGTAACACTCAAGGATGGAAAGAGTATTAAATCCTAGTAAGTTTTACTTTTAAAGAAAAAATGCCAACTTTCTATCCAACAATTTAATCTGGATTTCAGTTTTATAAACTTCGCAGTTTAGAGATACTCTTTCCAGTATTCCTCCTTTGAAAACATGCCACCTGATTTGTGCAATGATGGTGTAAACATTGAGGCTTTGGTCAGTGAGCAAGCGATCTTGCCCCCAGAAGCAGCCAACTATCTGGGCTTTCTGGATGACATAATTAGGGTCCTCTTTTCTGATAAGTACTTCTGAGTCCAAAGCTGCTTCTTGTTAAATATGGATGCCCATATAGGTGCTACCAACCCTCTGTCATCTGCCCTTGTTAATTGTGCCTGCCTGGACACTCCCAAAGGCCACGGTCAAGGGAGTTCCTCAAAATCTGTTTGGGGTGATCATCCTTAATGATCTTTCCAAAGCAAGATGGGATGCAGGGGTGACTGAAATGACTCAATTAGGCTTACCCCAGTTCATGTTTCTGCAACACCACATGCTGACAGGATTTCTGGAATTATACATGAAAGTTGGGAGTCCCCTGCCATTTTAGGGAGTTTGTTATTACGGGAGGTGGGTCGGGAGTCAACGCTCTTCTGTCACCGGAAACTCAAAAAGCCCTCAGATGCTTTGTGCTATGAGAAAGGCTCATTTAAGCCATAATACAGCCTGGTATTTTGAACTGCTTCATCAGGGGTTCTGAAGTTCCATTAAAGAGGGAAAGCGTTGTCATATAACCTTAGGAGCACAAGCCAGCCCAGGAATGCTCCCTTTCGTCTTCCATTTCTATGCTTTAAGACCACATTCTTGATTTTAATTTCAGGTCAGCTCCTTATTAACTTCACACACACACATCCCAGGGGTTGCCTACCGATTCCAAAGACCTTTATGATCACAAGCAAACAACGCTACTTTGCATAACTAATATGTTTCCCCCAGAACTCAACTGCTTAAGCCCCGTAACTATTTTGTGCCCATGAAACATGACCAAGACAGCAACAATGATTATTACTAACCATAATGTGGGAGAGGGCAGAGAAAAGAAACTCTTTCTGGCTTCAGAAATAAATTCTGAAGGCATGTGAAAATGAGAATCTGAACACCTAAAGGCACAAAAAGCAATCGAGAAGACTTCATTCTTTAGGCCAGGACAGTGTTTACTCTTCATCAAATCCTGAAAGGAGTTTCCATGCCAGAATTTACCATGTACCATATCAAGCATTTTAAACAATGGAATTAATAATATTTGGGCCCTCTTTTGTTAAAATGGGTATTATTTTTACGTAGAGTTTTTCTTACTGAAAAATGAACAATAGGCACATACCAGAGCCAGATCCAGAGGCGGTCACATCGTAAATCAGATCTTTTAGAGTTTTCCCAGCATTGACCAGATTGCACTCAGAAAGGGGCTCCTCCACATTCGGTCTCTTTTTCTTTCTGTAGGTGCACAGTCGACCTTGGCATGCCCATACTGTCAGCAGTGAAGCTATGGACAGGAGGCAAACTGGCACAGTAATAATAATGGTCAGCTCCATGGGTCCAAGTTTTGGGGCATTTGGTGATGCTGTAATTAAAAAAAGAAAGAACATGACCATATGTTAACCCACGTTAAGTATTTTAGAAATTGGAAATGCGATCACCAAAATTTTACATCTATAACGTGCAGCTACACAGTATGCACTCGTGTTAGTTGGTGAAGACTCTCTATGATAAAAGCAAAGGCGGGGAAAGGGAGTTGAGGTGAGGATGCAGTTGCAGTTCCATTCTGCTAGGTGACAATGGAAGATAGAATTAGGATCATGGAAAGCACTAGCACCTGCGATCCTTTTTAAAACCTCCAAACCATTTGACATTTTATTACTATTTTCTCCCCATTTTTCAGCAATCCATCCTTAAGGCACATTCATTCTTTTAGCCACAGATAATTACTGAGCTCTTGCAATATGCTGCCACTATTCCAGGTGATGGAGATATAGCAGTGAGTGAGAGAGCCCAAATCCTTGCTCTGTGGTGTTTATGTTCTCACACAACCACAGATGGGTATGTAATACAAAAGCAAGAGATCATAAGTGCTATGAAGAAAAAGAAAGCAGAACAAAGAGACAAAGTGATGGTGGGACACTACTTTAGAGAGACTGGTCACAGAAGGCCACTCTGAGGAGGGGGCAGGGAGCTACAAGAGAAGTATCTCAGGGAAGCATGTTCCCAGCAGAAGGAAAGCAAGTGCAAGGTGCCCTGAGGTGGAGACCTACTTGGAGTGTTCAGGAACAATCTTTGCCTCAAGTGCAGTAAATGAGGAGAAAGGTAGAAGGAAATGGGGTCAGGGAGGTCAAAAAGAAAAAGATCATGTTCGTTCATAGTATTTTATACCTTTTTTTTTGCTTGTTGATTCATCTCCTCATTCAGCATCACACTTTTTTGCTAAAATTTATTCCTTAATTAAGAGAGGTATCAGTTTCCAAATGCTAGGATGCATACTTGTAACTGAGCTTTGTATTGCTTTATGAAAGCCTCTATGCTGTTGTTTGTTCTTGGCAAATTGTCACATGTCTATTGATAGACATTCCAAAGTTGAATGGGAAATGTGGGTTCAAGTCTGCACCTTCAAATCACCGAAGGATTTGCAAACCAATCAATATGTTATCATTTTCTAGTATTGTATGCAATCTGGCTTTACATTCTCTTATTTCACACTTGCAGTAATTTATTACCGTCTTTTCTATCAAGTCGACATAATTGTTATCAGCCAGTATTTTAAGATCGCCACATCTACTCATCATTGTAGAGACCATTATGAGGGCTAAGATTTATCTAATATAAAAATAGGAGTACTCCATCAATGGAGAAATGAAACCAAACTGTCAACCAGTTATTTCATCTTTCATGGCAATATTACCTTACGGCCAATTAGTTATATGGCAAAAACTGTTTGCTGCAAAAATGTTTGCGGTGAGGATGTTTACCTGGAAAATACCTACAACCCAATTAGAAACCTGATGCAATAATCCAGGCAGAGATGATGGTTTTGGCTGACAACTCTATCTAAAATACTACTTCCTTCTCATTCCCCGTTTACTCTCTCTACCCTTGTCCTGTTTTACTTAACTTCCTGGATTTTATCACCACCTGGCACATCATAGATTCACTTATTTATCATCTGATTTCTTCCGAAGAACATATGCTAGTTCTTAATGAGAGGAAGAATTAAGTCACTCCTCAGGCTTCCTTCTTGGTAATGACAATCCAAGAGAGCTTATTATGCTAAATGTACTTGAATTTTACTTACAACATGTTAACCAGAATATGTGAACATAATTTGAAAACAAATATTATTTAATTCTAAAGGAAAAAGAATCAAATTCCTCAAAGATGTGTTCATAAAAGTTTCACTAAAAGCCTAAAAATAGTAGTCTATCTACTACCAATGAGTAAAATATTTAAAACTGTTAAGTGAACTTTGGAAACAAACATATTTCATGCTCTTCTCCTTTGCCAGGTGAATTTTGGCAGATCACCAACTTTCCTTCTCCTGAGTGTTGCAGGATTCCTCTGAAATCATTAGAAGTTGTACAGGTGCATATGAGGACAGCTTGGGCTTGAGTGTTCTTAGGACAAGGTGCTAAAAGAGGTCTCAGACTTGACTTTGGCTGAGAAATCATTAACCATGGAAGTTGCACTTCTGAAGTTTGCTGTTATAAAAAAGTTTTATAATCCACTTCATAATAATCTTTCTAATCTACATTTCAAGTTGCATCCATATTTTTATGTCCTCACAAAGGTATTCCAGGAATTCTAAGAAAGCCACAGAATGTACTTAACCATTTGCAACTTACATAAACATGTACCTAAACATGTTTTTAAGAATAAAACTCCGCTATTGGATACATTTATATGGCTAAATTTTATTTTGATACATGTTATTAGGAACTATCAATATAAACATTACTGTTAAAAAGCTTATTGATTGTCTTCATTTTAGTAAAGCTCTATTAAGCAGAGCTCAGATCATCACTATGGCAACCAATAAAGAGGCGAAAGGTCAGCAAGCCTGAAAATAGAATAATATCTATAAAAGTGCACTGCTCTGGTGATGGCTACTGCTCTCAGGGATGTTTATTACAGATGGGCAATGTTTCTACTTTTGTGAACAAATTTACTGAAACGAGTTAGTAAGAAAAAAAGATGACTCAGCTAGAAAAAGGCTAGCAACACCATCCAGAAAGAGCTCCTTAAGCACTGAGCAATTTTTAAGGCAAACATTTGTAAAACTATCTTCTAAACCAAATGTTGATTGTAATCTCTACAGGAGACAAATGAAGAAAACTGTGGTCTACACCCAAGGAGTCATGGTAGAAAAAGACAGTAGTGCAGTTAAGAATACATTTTAATAAGTTATCTCAGATGAAAATATTAATTTTTCTAACAGATTTTACATTCTTGATCATAGGAGAACTCTTTTGTTTTTGTTTTTTGCTTTTTTAAATATTTTTTCCATTTCTATAATTTTATTTTATTTATTTATTTTTATTTTTTTGTCTGCATTGGGTCTTCATTGCTGTGCACGGGCTTTCTCTAGTTGCAGCAAGTGGGGGCTACTCTTCATTGTGGTGCGCGGGTTTCTCATTGAGGTGGCTACTCTTGTTGCAGAGCAGGGATCTAGGCATGCGGGCTTCAGTACTTGCAGCATGTGAGCTCAGTAGTTGTGGCTCACAGGCTCTAGAGCACAGGCTCAGTAGTTGTGGCGCACGGGCTTAGTTGCTACGTGGCATGTGGGATCTTCCCAGTCCAGGGATCAAACCGTGTCCCCTACACTGGCAGGCAGATTCTTAACCACTGCACCCCCAGGGAAGTCCCAGGAGAACTTTTATTATTTGATAATTTCCAATTTTTGAGACCGTGTCAACTGAGGTGATTTCTCCATGGAATAAGCAGCTCCATGGTGGCATACGTTAATCCCAAAAGTGAGGTCTGGGAGTCCTGCATTGCTAACTCTAGTTATTTCACTCTCTAGTAAATTAAATAGAAGAGGTTGGGAAAAAAGAGACAAGCACTAGCCCACATGGATGAGAGTCTAGCTTACAAAAGTCTCCCCTATGTAAGTTCTGCAGTCCATTAAACAAAGATGACACAGGGGAAGGAGGTATTAACAAGCCAGGAAGAAGGGAATGTATGAGGTGGAAGATTCTGTGCAGCTGGAGGGAATCATACAAAAGGCAAAAGATTGTAAGAAGGTAAGAACAAAAAAAGGGAGAGGAAAAAAGAAGGAAGGAAGGAGGGAGGAAGGAAGGAAGAAAAAAAGAACGAAAGGAGAAAATTTTTTAAAGTATTTTTGTGAATTTGCAACTTTCCCTAGAGACAGGAGTGAAACTGGTGATTGTGAAAGCAGTGGTGGTTACTACTGCCCAAATGAAGTTCAGAACCAGTTTAGATGCCTCAGCTTCTCCCAGGATAGTTCCTGTTACCTCCTCGCCACCTCCTATTTCTGGCTTTAGGGAGGCAAACTTCTCAAGATGAAAAGAAAAAGATGAGAAAATGTGGGCATGATCTCCATGTTTCTTCCCCTGCTGACCTTTTCTCTTTCTTTATTAAAAGTATGAAAAATTATTGATGTTTATGAGATTTATATGACCTTCATATTAATTAATTTGTATTTCTTTAGTATATGCTAATAGGAGGAGATGCCTTAGAACTGAGGAGAGATGTGGACTTGATCAGTGGCTTCACATAACTCATATTGACCTTTGGCACAAAAATCCTGTAGTATATTTGTGTTCAACTTAAAGGTATATTTCTTCACTGCATTTGAATGGCATTCAACTGACTAGAAACTGATATATTACAATGGAGCGATGTACAGAAAATGAGGATATAGTGACTGAAAAGATATATACTGGCTGGACAGCTGTTTAAAAACAAATTTGAGCAAAGAAAACAGAGGTCTTCATCCAGACGAAGTGAATTTTTACGAACCATTTCAAGGTTAGTGCTTCCTTCCCAAAAGTTGCTATAGCAAGTAGCTACATAAATTTAAGAGGGTCCAAAGCACCCCTAAAGAAACCACAAACTAATTTAGCATTGAACCACTCCTATTCCTTTTATTAAAAGTTTTCCCCAAGTGAAAAGATGCTATTATTGCAAGGTTGAATCCATGAATGTATAAATATCAAGTCTTCAACTGCCTCCTTACCACCCGCCCGCCCCCCGCCCACCCCAGGAAAAGGGAAGCATTTGTTTCTCCAGCTTGTGGCTTTGAAATGTTCTCAGAATAAAGCAACCAAAAAGACTGTGTTGCTCGAGATGCTTTCTGATAGGTCTGTTTCTGTCCTGGCACCAGAAGAAATGCCACTAGGAACAACTGAATGACATGGTGATGTACAGGGTGATGTACCCTATAAACTTCTATACTCTATAAACTTCTATGACCTCTGACTTCAGTTAAAGAGCTTTTTGTTTAGTTCACAGGTTTCTGGGGGGAAAAGTGTGGAAATAATAAGTGCAGCTGAAACAGAAAAAAGAAATACATTACCTCTAAGATATTCAAAGCTACCTTGTTAATTAGCTCAACAGGAATGATTTCTTTTGTCAAAAACAGAGTGACATGTTAAGCAATGAGAAATCTCCCAAATCTTCTCCTTTACCTGCCATTTCAAAGCACCCAGAAATATGGGTACCATTATCTCAAACATTTGCCTGATGGTAATGAAAATACATTTCTAATTGATTTCTTGTTGCTTTACTAAACTGGTTCAAAACCTGGAACCAAAGGGATTGGTGTGTATAATATTGCACTGAGAACAACTCTCTGGGATGGGGGGCAGAGGGTGGGGCACAGTCCACATCTTTGTGGAATTTAAAATCTACTAAGGAATACATGACCCATCTAGGGTACAATTCCAAAGCAATTTGGCTGGTAAAAATAAGGAGAAAACTTTATGTAGCAGCGAGAGATGTGGCAGATAAGAAAAAGATCATGATGAAGAGCTCCATTCATGATGAATCAGTCTAATATAAAGAATATGTAACTAAAACTTTACATGTGTGAAGCACACACATGGGAAGCAGAACGGGTCCAAGGAGTTAAGTCACAAACGCAGTTTTATTTGTCTAACACTTCCATGTAATTCTTTACTCCTGATTACAGGGAGACCTCCACCACCATCCACGAGAGCCTGTCCTAGCCTCCTACTTCTTCACAGTGACCCTTATATTTATAAATGTCACCAGGAAAAATGCAGTTAGAAGTTAATTTGGTTAGATCCCTCCAACATGCTTCACTATAGGGGGAAGCAAATGGTCCCCCTTCTTCACAGAGTGAGAATAATCATGTCAAACAGGTTGTTTCTGATCAACATGAACCTCAAGTACTGAACAATGGCAGAATATTTTCTAATCTAGAGATTCAACTGAACCATGACAGTGACAGAAATAACATGAGAATTATTTCTGCCTTTTAACCATATCAGGTGAGGTACTGATGGGCCATTCCGTCATTCAGTGCTCAATCTATAAATGGCTACTAGTATACAAGGTCTACATCTGGCCTGATTTCATGCGTGTGTAACAGGCAGAGAGCACCGCACATCAAAATATTTCCTAGCTAGTTCCCCTTGTGCTGCCAGTTTTCTGGGAAGAACACTGAGAAGCCTCAAATCTTCTTTTGTCCACCAGCACCTGAATTTTAAAATAACAATGATTTTATATATTAAGGAAATAAGAATGTTAGATTGAAGAGTATAATCTTTGGCATAAGGGGTAGGAAGAACTCTGACTCAAGCAGAGGTGAGATTAATACAATGTAGGAAGAATTCAAATCGGCTTCACAGTTTTTCTTAATTTTAGGGCATGCACCAGAGATCAGTTTCTTAATCTGTCATCAAAACACATATTCTTTTTTTATTTATTTAATTTTGTATTTTATATTGGAGTAGAGTTGATTTACCATGTTGTGTTAGTTTCAGGTGTACAGCAAAGTGATTTAGTTATACATACTCATATATCAATTCTTTTTCAGATTCTTTTCCCATACAGGTTATTACAGAGTATTGAGTAGAGTTCCCTGTGCTGTACAGTAGGTCCTTGTTGATTATCTATTTTATATATAGTAGTGTGTATTCTTGAATGATACATATCTATAAAGAAATTAGATAGTAATTACTCAAAGAACATTTTAAATTTTTTTATGCCAAACTTTTACATAAGAAAAATGAAAATTCCTTGGAAGAAGCACCCTATCTCATAGCTGAGGGCGTTGTTCAAAGAAGGCATTTAAAAATATTGATGACAAAGAAAAGTTACACTTCTCTGTCCTGAAGTTCACGCTAATAGAATTTCTCCCTCAGCTAACACATTCACACAAAGCAGCTTGTCCATTTGGAAAAGACTGACATGAGACAATGATATTTTGACCCAGTTCAACATCCTGTATACGATAATCACCTGAAAAATATTTGAGTAAACGGGTAATAGTATTTACGTAACTGAGAAGAGTAGGGCTTACATAGTGTAAAATCCTCAATTTAGAATTGGTTATAAATTTTACTTTCAATTTCCTATTAATCCCTATGAACAAAATTTCATAATTAAAATCAGTGTACTTGTTCCTTGAGACAAGAAATGCTTCCTATATTAAACATTTAAAGTACAAGGTTTGACTTTTTGTATACTTATATTTCATGGACTTTTCAAAATGTAAAAATCACAGCATCTTTCAGCTTATGGGGAAAAAAAAATCCCTGTCTGGCACACCTGTCAGGTGTGTGGGGGATCCTCAGAGAGTGAGCTACAAATGGATTTGTTCATGTGGTGGCAGAGCAATTCCACAAGGGGTCCCATGAGTCTTTCTCAGCATGTTGATGTCACCTTACACTGCCTAGAGCAATGAATTTACATTTAAAATAGAAAACCATAAAAGTTGAGACAACAATGGATTTTTTCAAGGGATTAAGATAGCAAGACTTTTCAGCTCCCCAAAGAATAATATTCACTACCTGAGTCTGCAAATTTTTATAATTATAGCACGCTTTAAAATGATTAATTTTGATAAATTCAATGCTAATGTTTTCACATTTTATCTTCCTTCAAATGTAATCCTTCAGTTTGGCTTAAAGTCTAATTTAGACATGTGCCTAACAATATGCATTGTTCATCTACCCTAGCTGATATAAATAATAAATTGTTCTTTTTTTCTTTACACAGTTGAGAACAGGACGGTGAAAACTGTACTGAGGTTAATTAGGAAAGTACCCACATTTTAACGTTGTGCGTGTATTTTCTTTATTGAAACTAATTATTTGAATTAGTCAAAAATACAATAGTATTAAAATAGTGTATTGAACTCCAAAAGGAAAAATCAGAAATTATTATTACACTTACCCTTTTAAGCACTGTATGTTTTGGCAGCAAAATGGGAACAAAGATACCCAGAACTTGAATGTTTTTGTTGAATACTCTATTTCCATATGAAGGGTGGTAATTAGTGCACGCATAAACTAAATAGCAGTTCCTATAAAAATTAACCCTATAAATAAAAGGCTTCTCTAGCCCAGGTTTCCTGACCTTATCCTCGATGAATTTTCATAGACAATTTTAGAATGCTCTTGATGCTATTTGACATCACCACTATTTCTCTGAGCATGTCTCTGATGTCACCTAGAGTCACCAGAAATCATTTCTGTTACAAATCACAGTGCAACCCACTATGAAAGAAACAAGCCACAAAATGTGATTCCTTCACATAGGAAAGACATGTTTTAATAATAAGAAAGGAAAGTCAGACATAAAATTATATTAAACAGAATAACTCAACTATATTAAAATAGAAAATATACTAAACTACTGAGAGTAGGAACTCTAGGCCAGTGAATATAAGTTCGGTAGGTATTGAATGAGTGAATGAATGAACAAGGAAAGCTCAGGCCCAATAAGGAAATCAGTCACTTCTGCTTCCGCCAACTGATAACAAGAGGGAGACTTCAAGAATGCCAAATCTTCTGATTTTTTCAAGATAAGCCCGATGTCTGGATTTTTATACTGACTCAATGTTTAACATTATAAAGAAACTCACTTTTTTTCCCCAGAAACTATGTAGATCAAATGAAACCTGTCTGTGGGTCAGGTACAACCAATAAGCAGGTAGAACTCTCAATGACTTGTTTTGCTGTTTCTATGTTCATTAGAATTAGATTTAGCTACTAATAACAGAGGAAACTATATAGAAGTTTCCTTTTCTCTTTCATGTAAAAGAAATTTGAAGATGGATAGTCCAATGTTAGCAGTTTGGCTCCATGTAGTTTTTGGTCAGGGTCCTTTCATCTCCCTTGTTTCCATCCCTATCATGTAGCTATTATCCTCATGGTCCAAGGTAGCTGCTAAACTCCATCCTTTACATCCAGGCAGCATGATGGAGGATGGCATAATAAGGTGCCAGTTCTGTTTTAAATGAGTCTTCTCAGAAGTCCTCCAAAACACTGCCAGTCAACTCGTCAGCCACAACTTACGCCACACCTACCAGTAAGAGGAGCTGAAAATACTGTCAGTTGGAGGGACAGCCATACTCCCAGCTAAGTCTAGGTTCTGCTACTAAATGGGTATTGGAGGAAACTAGATGTCTTTGAAACATTTATAGTCTTAGCAAACTTTGATCCATTAGATTTTTTCATTAGAAAAAGAACACATTTGCAACAAAACAAACAGTATACAAATTTATAAGGAAAGAATTAAATAATGTCCTCAGCCGGTTAGCTCTCCGATATCAACTCCGAATGTTAGGAGAATGTGTAATTTTCATAAATTTACCCATACTCAAAAGTTACTTTGGGACTTCCCTGGTGGTCCAGCGGTTAAGACTCTGTGCTTCCAATGCAGGGGGTGAGGGTTCGATCCTTGGTCGGGGAGCTAAGATCCCTCGTGCCGCGCGGTGTGGCCAAAAACAAAGTTACTTTGAAACTTGATGTTTTGTTTTCCTTTTGTTGTGAAATATAATAAATATACAGAAAAGTGCATACAACATATACACTGAGCATAAAAATAATTATAAACCCCTATGGATCACCAGCCCCCTTACCCCCTACCTGCTCCCCAACTCGGAGATACCCCACATGATCATATCCTTTCCCAACCTCCAGGGTAAGCATTATCCTGATTTCGCAAATAATCATTTCTCTGTCCTTGTACTGTGCTTCCCAGAATCCCTTTTCCTGTATTGTTACAGGTTAAAGTTGGGATATTTACATATATGCTCATAAATGAGAATGGCTTGTAATTTCTTTTTTACGTACTGTCTTTGTTGGGTTTTGATATCAAGGTTATGCATAAAATAGGTTAAGGAGTGTTTCCTCTTTGTCCATGTTTTGGAAGAGTTTGTGTAACAGTTACACAGTTATCTGTTCCTGGAAATTTAGCAGAATTTTGTGGTAGAACGTCTTGGGCTTTGAAATTTTCCTTACAGATATGTCATAAGACTATTATAATTTACATTATAATTTTCTAAAAATTAGGTTGCTGATAAATCATGTTGTTTCAACCTTATGTAGTCTCACTGGTTTTTTTAAAAAATCTACTTATTCTATCAATTACCAAGACAGTGGTGAATCTCCTTCTGAGATCATAGACTTTTTTATTTCTCCTTATAGATCTGTAAATATTTTCTTTATTTTTGAGGCCATATTCCTTTTTTTTTTGGCTGCATTGGGTCTTCGTTGCTGCACACGGGCTTTCTCTAGTTGTGGCAAGTGGGGACTACTCTTCCTCGTGGTGTGCAGGCTTCTCATTGTGGTGGTTTCTCTTGTTACAGAGCATGGGCTCTAGGCACATGGGCTTCAGTAGTTGCAGCACGCAGGCTCAGTAGTTGTGGCACGCGGGCCCTAGATCATGTGGGCTTCAGTAGTTGCGGCGCATGGGCTCAGTAGTTGTGGCTCACAGGCTCTAGAGCGCAGGTTCAGTAGCTGTGGCGCACGGGCTTTGTTGCTCCGCGGCATGTGGGGTCTTCCTGGACCAGGGACCAAACCTTTGTCCCCTGCATTGGCAGGTGTATTTTTAACCACTGTGCCACCAGGAAAGTCTGAGACCATATTCTTAAGTACACAGAAATTTAAATTTATTAAGAATCCCTGGTAGGGACTTTCCCTGGTGGTCCAGTGGTAAAGAATCTGCCTTGCAATGCAGGGGACACAGGTTTGATCCCTGGTGAGGGAACTAAGATCCCACATGCTGCGGGGCAACTAAGCCCACGTGCCACAACTACTGAGCTCGCACACCTTAACTAGAGAGCCTGCGTGCCACAAACTACAGAGCCCACACACTCTGGAACCCTTGTGCCACGGAGCCCATGTGCCACAACTAGAGAAGAGAAAACCCGCACGCCACAACTAGAGAGAAGCCTGTGTGCCAGTGAGGAGCCCACGCACCACAACGAAAGATCCTGTATGCCTTAACGAAGATCCTGCGTACCGCAACTAAGACCTGATGCAGCCAAAAATAAATTAGAAAAAAAAAAAGAATCCCTGGTAAATTGAAACTTTAATCATTAAAAAGTGAACTTTTTAACTCTAGTAATTTTTTTTTCATTGAAGTTAATTTTGCCTGCTAGTAATATGTCAACATTTTTATTAGTGTAATATATGCATGGTATATGTAAAAGCACATATCAAACCTTCTTATACTTTCCTCTATTTGTCACCCTCTCTTCCATATTTTCCATTATGTATTTTCTTTATTACTGAATACAAAATAGTTTGTTCGGACCCGTATTTCAGATCCCTAATTCTCTCTTCAGTTGTTGTTATACGAATTGCTGTTAAACCTACACATTAAGTTTCTAATTTTTGTTATTGTATCTTTAATTTTAAAAAGTTTTCTTCAATATTGTTCAAATCTGCTAGGTCATTTTTTTATAATTTCCTATTCTCTAACAAATGTTTTCAAATTTGCCTTTTGTTTCTTTAAACATAGAATAGCTACTCTATAATTATTGTCTGATAATTCCAATATATGAAACTTTGTGCTCTCTTCTACTGGCTCATGCTCATGCTCATGCTGTTTTGAACCTCTGTAAGCTTGGAGTGCTTGTCCTTCATTATGTACTTCTCATGTCCTTGAAAAAGTGTTTGTTGTGTCTCTTTGAGACCTAATATTAAAGTGCCTTTCTCCAGAGAGTTTGAACTTTCTTCTGGCAGGCAATTGGGGACACTATTAGTCTGGGTATACTTTAAAAAAGTTTTTCTTCTGGAGAGTACCACTCAGACAATGGAAACTCAGGTTTAAAATCCATGTGATGGCTATGCTATGTCCACAGCTTCTCAAGAATAAGGTTTTTCATTTGTTTTAAAGTTGTTGCTTTTCATTATTTCTTTTTTTCCCCTGCTCTGCTTAGTAATAAACCCAAGCCTCCTCCCTGGGGTTGGAAGGAGATGTATTTACGTCTGGTTTAAACTTGCAATAAGGAAAGAGACCTTTGATAATTCTACTAAACATGGCGGTTTCTATTAGACGACCCAATTTGAGCAAATCATGTTTTTTTACTTTTGTCTTCCCTGAATCTTGAGATTGCTAATAGCAAAACCCAACATTTCCCTTGTTAGAAAAAGCAGATACACATAAGGAAAAAAATGTACCAGATAAGAGTATCAGAAAGTTAGATAATAATGTCTTAAACAATAACGGTGTTCACCAATTCACATAAAAAGAAAACTGGAAGTAGGCTGTTGACACTGTTGAGTCTCTTTGTTAACAAATCATAGAAAGAACCTACTTCCAGATTTCTTGTCATGCTGAGGCTGTGAACTCCCTCACTGGTTAAGATATTATCTAAGTTTCTGATACTTTTAGTTGAAAACATCCTCCTTTACCTTTTACCAATCCAGTGGGTGGAAAAAAATAGTATGTTGTTTTAATTTGCATCTCCCCAGCTATTAGTTTTGTTGAACATCTTTTCAATACTTGACCACTTTGAAGATTCTCTTCTGTAAAATTTCCATGTGTGTTTTTTGTCCATTTTTTCATTTAGCACCCCCTCTCCTTCTCTCTCTTTCCACTCTCTCCCTTGCCATGTACACAGGCATGTGCACATGCACACACACACATACACAGAGGCTCTTTATCTTTTAAATAGTTATTTTTTTTCCAGTCATATATGCTACAAATATTTCTATCCCATATTTCATTTATCTTGGTTTTATTTATGTTATCTTTTATTATTCATTTTTATTTTAGTTCGCATGTAGTCAATTATATCTGTCTTTTCCTTTTATAGCAATTGGATTTCCTGTCTTACTTAAAAACAGCTTCCATACTGTAAAGTCATAAAAATCCTTTTTTTCCCTAAATTTTCCTCTGACATTTAAATTGTTTTATGTTTCACAATTAGATATTTAATCAAGCTGTAATTTATTTTTGTATATGGTATGACACTGTGGTACAGCCCTGTTTTCTTCCAGATGGATAGATAATTATGCCAGCATCATTTCAAAAATAAACCATCCTGGAGTTTCCACTTCTGCCAAGTTATACTTTAGATGTCCACAGAGCCCTTCTTAGTACAGCACACACAAAAATGCTGAATAAAATATAAATGAAAAACTTTTTTCTATTATATGATTAACCTGGTAGGAAAATAAATGAATTTCTCAGCAGCCAAAAATAAAATGCAAATCCAAGGAGGTATCTGAGCACAGGGACTGCCATTTACCCTGGAGGCATCTGCCAGTTCTTGGTAGTTAAGTGCTTAGTTTATTAGATTGTATCACAAGATCAGGAAATAAAACATGGTTCCTGAAATTGTGAAAGGTCAGATCAGAGATCCTGGTATAAATCAGTCAAAAATGAATAGCATTACATTGAAAATAAAACAAAATAGAAACCTTCTGCAGAGAGAGACAGGGTGTGTATTCATCTATTTGTCTGTCTCAACCTTGACTTTGGGTAGAGAAAAAAAAAAAAAACTCTCTCTGAGAGGTCCTCACCATAAGTGTGCATCCATATAGGCAGGCTTAGAGCCAGAATTCATGCTATATGTTGGCCAAAAAAACCTAATCAAAACACTGAATGGGTTGGAGTTGGTAGCACTTCCAGATATCTGGCAGTAGCTAATATAAATCTCCTCTGGAGGAATATATTTTAAATACAGGCATCAAAAGTTTCCTCCAGATATGATTCTCAAAACATGAACTCACAATCAAAAATTACAAAACATGCAAGGAAAGTAGCCACCCAGAACATGAGTCAGCAGATTCAAACTCATAGAAGCTGTAGATAGTATTAATTAATTATCAGAGACTCAAATATTAGAAAATATAGGGAAAACAGTTTAAGAAGCTTGAAGAATAGACACAGAAGGCCCAACTTACACAAAATCAGTAAAGAAACTGTGAGAACTTATTAGAGGGCTCACAGAAAGAACCCATTATAGGGACACACACCTTAAACATCTTTTGGAACATTTTCCAAAAGAATGGAACTTTTTCACTTATTATTTGTTTGTTTACCCTGAAAACAATCCCCCTCCCCATCCTCCACCCCAAAAGTATGCACTAATTTGGGTAAATAAGTCTTTTTTTTATTGAAATGGAAATGCTCTTGAAGAGCTAAGAATACATCATTTATTTTTGAGGTGAATTTTTCCCACCAAAGTGGCTTCTATCCTAATTTCAGAGGAAGCTGTGAGTGGTCAATCTGCATGAGTTACTGTGCAGGAAATTTACTGAAGCCTGAGAGTACTAGATCTAAAGTCACTGGAGTCAGGGCAAGATAAGTAGAATCCAGAAAGGCGGGCAGATATTTTTGGAGTTTAAAAGAGCTATTTTTATCTGGTCTAAAAATAAACAGTTAAAAAGAAATTAGGTTACACTACAAACAATATATATGTTTCTCTTGCTTAACTGATTTGCATAGCCTATATTTAATTGTAATATTTAAATATTCAGTATGTTCGTATAATGAAAATAACAACATATTTACTATTAGTAGAGACATGAGCTCCAAGCACTAGTCAAACACATGCCTGTTTTTGGAAATGGTTGTTGCCTTTCAAGTTTACTTAGAAAAAAGCCCTCTAAATATTTGTGATAATAGTTGAACTTGGAAGGTCACTCCAGTGACATCAAAGATATCTACTACAATAAGCTTCAGGGAAACGAGCAATTTTTCTGATGTTATATTTCTACTAAACTATAAAATTACTTCTATCAAAAAAATTAACTCCTGAAAATTAAACCCACATGCAATGTCAAACAAGGAAGTACTTTTTTTTAAGGGCAAGTGATCAAATTTAATGTGATC
Organism: Balaenoptera musculus; assembly: GCF_009873245.2. NCBI lineage: Eukaryota > Metazoa > Chordata > Mammalia > Artiodactyla > Balaenopteridae > Balaenoptera > Balaenoptera musculus. The sequence continues at coordinate 40,061,548 of NC_045791.1, forward strand.
TTAATCAAATCTTGCTTACAATGATCTGAATTAATTCAACTTTAATCCAACTTAGTATTATAAATGAATGGGTAAGAAGGTTTTAAAAGGCCATTTAAAAGAAAAACATTGTAAATTAAAATAGTAACCAGATTCTTAATAGTTTGTTGAACTAGTTAATTAAAATAATAAATGTCCTTGCTGCATTTAAAATTACCACATTTTAAATATCAACTAAAGCAGTCTCTCTTAAACTGTAAATATGTAAACAACTTATGGGGTCTGATCAGCATTTTTACTTAATGAAAGAGCACAGACTACCTTGTACATTTTATGGGTAAGAATATTTTGTGAAATTCTTGTTTCAGATGTGTGTGCATGTGGGTTGGGGGAAATTACATAAAATGTGTTTCTTTCAGTGTGTCACAATGGAAAGCTGTACAAAAGCCACTAGTCTAAGGTTTTAAGAATTAGAATCAAACACTTAAGAGGATTTTTAGGAGGGCAAGAGTTTGTGCCTACAGAGCTCCAGTTGCTGAGTTACTAGGACACCATCAGGGAGAGGAAGGGGGGAGAAAAAAGTCACGAGATGTATTCAAGGTAGGAAGTTTGTCACAAAGAAACAAAGCAAGAGCCCAATTATCACAAACAGGACCTAAGGACAGAAAAGAGCCAGCTGAAACATGACAAGAGTGGGTTACTGTACCTACATGAAGTCAGTTATCCAGAAATGACACCACAGTCTGGGGTGATGAATGAAAGAACCAAGAGGCAAGGATCCACTTAGCTTTCAGCTGGAACTGAAAAGGGAAGTCCCAGAGTTTCTCCAACCTGTTCTGGTCACCTCTCAACCTTTTCTTCTACCATTTTACCCATGAATGTGATGCAGAGTATTAAGTACTGTGGAAATATCACACTGTCTACTTTTCAGAGTGCTTTTATATATTTCATATACATGTGATCACATTTGAAATTGATAAATTCCTACTAGGCAGAGCAGGGGATATCAATCACACTCACCTGATGACACAAAAACAGCAGAGTTCTTGGCACTGGCTGTATCACTGCTCAGCCTAGATGTTCCCAACTGCTCTCCAACAGCTGCTGTTCCAAACACAGCTAATAACCATTCAGTGCTGCCTCACAGAGAGAACAACCTAACACAAGATGACTGCACATGCAATCTTACTCAATTCAATGTCAATTTACCATACCCATGTCACTAAAAGAAACAAATTTTTAGTTTATGTAAAGAAATTTGATATCAATTAAATGTCACATAGCATTTTTTGTAGACATATTAATTAACTGGCTACATAATACATACCTTCCCTGTTATAAGTAATCTTTGAAAGCCAATTAAGATAATCCATCATATCAGTAGACTAAAGAAGAAAAGTCATGTTATAATCTCAATAAATCCATGAAAATACTTGAAAAAATGTTAATATTCATTCATGATTTTAAAAAAGACTTTCCTGGGCTTCCCTGGTGGTGCAGTGGTTGAGAGTCTGCCTGCCAATGCAGGGGACACGGGTTCGAGCCCTGGTCTGGGAAGATCCCACATGCCGCGGAGCTACTAGGCCCGTGAGCCACGACTACTGAGCTTGCGCGTCTGAAGCCTGTGCTCCGCAACAAGAGAGGCCGCGATAGTGAGAGGCCCATGCACCGCGATGAAGAGTGGCCCCCCGCTTGCCGCAACTGGGGGAAGCCCTCACACAGAAACGAAGACCCAACACAGCCAAAAATAAAAATAAAATTAATTAATTAAAAAAGACTTTCCCAAAACTAGCAATAAAAGCAAATTTCCTCAGTTGATAACAGGGATCTACAAAAAAACCTTCATACTTAACCGTAAAAGAGTGAGTGCACTCATCCTAGAAACAGGAAAAAGGCAAGGATCTTTAACCACACCTACTCATCATCATTTTAGTGATCCTAGCCAGTGCAAAAAAAACAAGAAAAAGAAATAAAATGCATAGAGATCAGAATGGAAGATGTAAAACTGTCTGTACTCACAGATAAGATTATTCTGTATGTAGAAAATGCCAAAGAATTTTTTAAAAAGCTATTAGAACTAATATATTATTTTCACAAGCTTACAGGATATAAGGTCAATATACAAAATTAATTTTATTTTCATATACTGGCAGTTAACATTTAGAAATTGATATGTTAAAACTACCATTTATAGTAGCATCTAAAAACATGCAATACTTAGGGATAAATTCAAGGAAATATGTATAAGACCTGTTTTCTGATAGCTACAATACACTAAGAGTAACTGAAGAAAAACTAAATAAATGGAAAAACATACTATGTTCATGGATCAAAAGAGTTAATATTATTAACATGACTATTTTCTCCAAATAATCCATATTCAACTCAATCTAATAAAAATTTCATCATCATATTTTTGTGAAAATTGTCAAACTGATTCCAAAATTTAAATGGAAATTCAAAGGACTTAGAATAGCCAAATCAATTTTGAAAAAGAACAAAGTTGGAGGGGTCATATGACCTGATTTTAATACTTACTATAAGGCTACAATAATCAGGAAAGTTTGATAGTGACATAAGTATAGACATATAGAGGCCAGAAATATACCCACATATACATGGTCACTTTATTTTCATTCAAAAGGTAAAAGTAATTGAAAGGATAGATTTTTCCACAAATGATGCTGGGAACAACTTCATATACATGTGGAAAAAATAAAACTCCACCTAACCTCAAATAATAACAAAAAATTAAATTTAAATTGAACATAGACCTAAATGTAAAAGCTGAACTGTTAAAATTTCTACAAGAAAACATAAAAGAAAATATTTATGACCTTTGGATAGATAAAGACTTCTCAGGACATGAAATATGTGAACCATTAATAATTTTTAAAAAGATAAAATATACTTCATCAAATTTTGATCTTCTACTCTGCAAAAGACACCTTCAAGGAAACAAAATGTCAATCCACAGAATGAGAGAAAATAGTCATAATATACATATCTGATAAAGGACTTGTATTCAGAATATATAAAGAACTCTTAAATTCAACCATAAGAAGATAACCCAATTTTTTAAATATGCAAAATATTTGACACTTTATAAAGAAAGAAACACAAATGTCCAATGTGCACAAGAAAAAAATAAGTTATCATCATTAGTCATTAGGGAAATGCAAATTAAAACCACAATGAAATACCACTATACAATCACTTGAATGGCCAAAATTAAAAAGACTGATTATACCAAATGCTGGCAAAAATATGGATCAAATGGAACTATCATACATTTCTGTTGGGGATATAAAATGGTATAAGCAGTGTGAAAACTATTTGGGAGATTAGGTTTATAAATTAAACATATAGATATTATATGACCATTCAATTCCACTCTTAGGTATTTTCTCAAGAGAAAGGTAACATATCTCCAAAGACTTGTACTCAATTGTTCACCGCAGCTTTGTTAATAACAGCCCCAAAATGAAAACAACCTGAATACCCATTGTGGATGAAAGCGTAAAAAGAACAAAACATACAGTGGGATATTACCCAGCAGTAAAAAGGAAACAAGCTGCTGACATACCCAACTTCATGAATAAATCTCAAAAACATGCTGAGTGAAAGAAGCCAAGTGCAAAATTATATCTTCCATAGGACTCCTTTTATGTGAAACTCCAGTAAAAATTAATCTACAGCTATTAGAAAATAGATCAGTTTCCTGGCCCTGGTGAAAGTGGCGATTGAGAACATTTTGAGGTAATGGAAATGTTGTGGCAGTTACATAAATGTATGTGCCAAGACACATCAAACTGTACACTTAAGATGTGTGCATTTCATTATATCTAAATTATACCTCAATAAAATTGATTTTTTAAAAAGAAAGTCTAGTTCCCAAGTGGACTTGAAGGTAGAACATAGGCATCTCAGTAGTTAGGCAGAGTTTAGAGTTGGGCTGGGAAGGACCCATATCCTAGCTGCGCTAAGCACCTTTAATTTGCCCAACTGCGTGTGAACCATTTTGTCCTCCAAGACCTTTTGTTGCAGTCAAAGTGCTGTCTTGTACACATACTGACTGGCAGAACATGGTCTTATGGATAATTTTTATTGAGAAGACACATTAAAGAGCTCATTGCCACAGCCTAACATGGAGACTTTCCTTCCCCTCCTTAATCTTTTGGATCTTGGTCATGGGAAGACCAGCATCAAATATAGGGGACCTTCATTTTAGGGTTCTCTGGTCCACCAAAACCAGGGGAGGAGATATAAGGAAAGAAAAATTCTGGTATCAGAATAGATACCAGATCACTATCAAACCAAGGAAGTCTATGGAATCTCAGACAAAATAACTGTGGTCTAAAATCTAAGACTCCTAGTACCTTTGGGGGATGAAATACGCCAAGTATGACTTCTGAGGTTGTAACATAGGATAATGCTTCAGAGTAGTGTTTCCCAAAGAATGGGACAAGTATTAGGGGTGGTTCATGAAATGATTTTTAAGGGTTCTTGAGATTAATTGGAGTGGTAAACCAACATGATACTAAATAACATTGAATCACACAAGAATTTCTCCTCTAGTTCTCTTAGTTTTTCTGATTATGTATCAAAAGGACTCATTTCATGTTAGTATGTCTTTAACACCACTGTCTTCTCTTTTAAACAAAAAGAAAATACAAAATACCTAACTGTAATGCAGTCAGTACATTTGTTTGTTTATTTACTTAGTTACCTTTTATTTATGGCAAGTAAACTGGTTTTTCATTTGTAGAAGTAATGTCAAGTTTTTGCATAAAGTAAATGTTCTCCAGTAAAAAAGGGGGAGAGCAGTTAATTTATTAAAAATAATAATAATAATAGGTTAAAAATACTATAGTAGAATATGGTGATATACGAACATCTGAGATTGGATAACAGTACATGTAAATGTTCATTTGTGAGGAAGAATATGTATTTCTGTATAGATATTAACATACTAAAGAAAATCTACAAGCAGGACATTTTCATGTCATAAATTAGTTTTTAATTTGAATTACTTGCCTCTTACTAGCCCCCAAAATTTCAGACTCCAGATTATTGATAAAAGGCCAGATTAAGATTTTTGTACCTTGTAAATTAGGATAAAACTCCATGAAATTGGGGGAAAGGCAAGAATATATTTGCACAATAATGAAGGGTCAAATTCCATTCTATCTGTCTTTCTGTTAATGAATGCTCTCACTTGAGTGTGGGCAAAGAAGATATGCAGAAGTTACCCATGAAAAAAAGATTCTGTCTCCATAAAAGTTGGCAATCTACTATTTTTGTTTTCCTCTTTTTTCTCTTCTTTTTTCTTGGTATACATTTTAATTTCTTTCCTTTAAGAGACTCCATAAAAATTTATATTTTACTTTAGGTTCATTAATCACTTCAAAAAATACAACTCATGTGTACAGATTTCTTCAGAATTGTTATGCTGTTGTCAATGTTTTGACAGTCTTGTGCAATTTTTAAAAAATCAACCTCAACTAGGCTCTAGAGAATTTTACCAAAAAAAAAAAAAAAAAGGGAGAGAGAGAACTGTAAAACAGATTTTCTTATTTAAAGAAACATAAAACAGTTTGATTTCTATCATGTGTATATAACTTTCCAAGAGTACAATTAAATTTGGCATGAACAAAGATAAACCCTTTACCTGTTGGAAGGTGCAGAGTTATGTTGTTGCAAAAATCTGTGAAGCAGCATTCCGTTTTGGTAACATTGTTGGAACTATGACAGAAGACTTGCGCATTTAGTTCTGGGAGAGAGACGCAGGACTTGATCACCTGTTCCTTTCCGTTGGTTAACATAACGGAAGCCCAACATGCTCCTTCTGTTTGGCAGGTAAAGTTTGAAGAGTCACACAAAAGACAAACACACTTCAAACCTGGAAAAGGTAAGGCAAAAAGCTTTAGGAAGCTATAATGCATATTTATTTCATAATACTTGAATAGAGAAATTCAATCTTTATGAAGACTGAGAGAGGGTTTAAATAGTACTAGATAGAAACACATGCTAAAGCTGTTACTCCCTCTCGGCAATGTGTTTTATCAAAAGGGTTGCCCAATCATCGTTTACTATTGCTTATATTTTTACAAGCAATTTCTTCAGTTGCTACTATATTTTGAAACAATTTTCTCATCCATGGTGTAAATCCCTCCTTTTTAAGCTCAACCAGCTCATTCCTAAATCAATAGCTCCTATGAAATTCTAGGATACAGTAACACAGCAACCTAGGGGCGCTGTCGAGCATCACTTGTAGAACATAAGTGTTGTTACAGGAGCTGAGTAACTGAACAGTCCAGTGTATTCTGTTCATTTACAATTTCTCCTTTAAACTGTTAAGTGAATGTGCTAAACACAAACCAAACCATAGATATTTACAGCTTTAAAAAATAGTGTGACTCTTCACATTTATATTCTGTGACTCTTTAACATTATTGTATCGTCACAGTTACCTTTAAGGCATTGATGAGCCATTATACTTCCCCCTCTTCACTAAAGAATACATCTCAGAATGAGAGTCATTTGAACATAGACCATGACCTTCGGGCAATTTTCTTTAATGAACACATCTATTCAGTAGAGCAAAACACATCAATCGTAGAATTTAATATATTTGCATCAATAAAACTTTCAAAAATTAGACTTTGCTAAATTAATCTGTTTCCTTCTCAAGTTTTCTCAGCATTCCCTACTTAATAAACACACACACACATATACACACACAACCCACGTTAACTCACATGTTCAAAGTGGTAGAGTACTTCTGTTCTGACGTTAAATACCTGTCATCACGTCAACCACTGGAATAGTCCAGTGGTTGTGAGTAATTTATTCAAATTTTATTTAAATTATTTTTAAATAGAACAATGCTGAATAAGCCGTTTGTATCATTACTTTAATGAAGGTTTTGTTAAATCGTAACAGCACCCTGCAATTTCTGAATGTCCAACGTTTTTCCATGCAATCATTTTTTTCTCAAATTAAAGTCTTTAAATTGCTAATTACTCAAATTGGAGCTGATTTTATACCTGTAAAATATTTGATACATAAATGGCCATTTTTATATTCAACTTCAAATACCAATGTAAGCAATATAGATAATATTCCTATATAACTGCATGTGTAAGAAAGAACAAACCACATATTGATCAATAGAAATTATCTCTTCTTTTGATAATTGTTCTTGAACAGTAAAATACCATCCCTACAAACATTTTTATTACTACATGCTAAGGGACTTACAATCATGAAATAAAATACCATTTTTTTTATCAACATTGGATCAACCATAATAGCTTACTCTTCTATTTATTCTAGTGGTTTTCAATATAAATAAATATAATCTTTTGTTGATATTAATGTGCTATGGTAGAACCTAATAATGTAGACTGATTGGGACTCAGTAGAGCTAGATATGTAAAATCTAAGTGATTTGGAAATGTTTTAAGTCACTCTCCTTGCATAAAAGAGAGCTCATATAATAAAGATCCATCCACCCAGGCATCTTCTGACAGTGGAATCTCCCTCTCTCTAGCATCTTCTGATTCAAATCTGACCAAAGCCTTCAAATCCTGGTAATAATCTTGGCTATTACTTGGCTCCTCTGTGTTTCCACACCCTTATATGAAAGGTGAGATATACCTCCTCACGGTGTCATTACGGAGAATAAAATAGTTAATCTACATAAAGTCCTAAGAATAATTCCTGGTTCATAGGAATTACTATGTAAATATTAGTGACTCTGTCTTCTTTTACTGGAGGAGTTAAAGCTGGTGGTCCTATGAAACAATCAAAATACATTTGTAATCCATAAAGAAAGACTGAATGAACTAATGTGCACAGACCATTTAAAAAGCATAACAAAGAGTGCTTTTCCTACGTTTTCCTCTAAGAGTTTTACAGTGTCCAGTCTTAAATTTAGGTCTTTAATCCATTTTGAGCTTATTTTTGTGTATGGTGTTAGCTAGTGTTCTAATTTCATTCTTTTATATGCAGCTGTCCAGTTTTCCCAGCGCCACTTATTGAAGAGGCTGTCCTTTCTCCATTGTATATTCTTGCTTCCTTTGTCATAAATTAGGTGACCATATGTGTGTGGGTTTATCTCTGGGCTTAAAACTCTTGGAGGAAAACATAGGAAAAACACTCTTTGACATAAACCACAGCAAGATCTTTTTTGACCCACCTCCTAGAGGAATGAAAATAGAAACAAAAAGAAACAAATGGGACCTAATGAAACTTAAAAGCTTTTGCACAGCAAAGGAAACCATAAACAAGATGAAAAGACAACCCTCAGAATGGGAGAAAATATTTGCAAATGAAGCAATGGACAAAGGATTAATCTCCAAAATATACAAACAGCTCATGGAGCTCAATATCAAAAAAACAAACAACCCAATTAAAAAATGGGCAGAAGACCTAAATAGACATTTCACCAAAGAAGACATACAGTTGGCCAAGAGGCACATGGAAAGATCCTCAATATCACTAACTGTTAGAGAAATGCAAATCAAAACTACAATTAGGTACCATCTCACACCGGTCAGAATGGCCATCAACAAAAAATCTACAAACAATAAATGCTGGAGAGGGTGTGGAGAAAAGGGAACCCTCTTGCACTGTTGGTGGGAATGTAAATTGATACAGCCACTATGGAGAACAGTATGGAGGTTCCTTAGAAAACTAAAAATAGAACTACCATATGACCCAGCAATCCCACTACTGGGCATATACCCTGAGTAAACCATAATTCAAAAGGACACATGAACCCGATGTTCATTGCAGCACTATTTACAATAGCCAGGACATGGAAACAACCTAAATGTCCAATGACAGACGAATGGATAAAGAAGATGTGGTACATATATACAATGGAATATTACTCAGCCATAAGAAGGAACGAAATTGGGTCATTTGTAGAGATGTGGATGGACCTAGAGTTTGTCATACAGTGAAGTAAGCCAGAAAGAGAAAAACAAATACCAGATATTAATGCATATATGTGGAATCTAGAAAAATGGTACAAATGAACCTATTTGCAGGGTGGGAATAGAGACGTAGACTTAGAGAATGGACATGTGGACACAGTGGGGGAAGGGGAGGGTGGGACGAATTGGGAGATTAGGATTGACATATATACACTACCATACATAAAACAGATAGCTAACAGGAACATGCTATAAAGAACAGGAAGCTCAGCTTGGTGCTCTGTGACGACCTAGATGGGTGGGATGGGCAAGGTGGTCGGAGGGAGGTCCAAGAGGGAGGGGATATAGGTATACATATAGCTGATTCACTTCATAGTACAGCAGAAACTGACACAACATTGCAAAGCAATTATACTCCAATAAAGAATAAAAATAAAAATAAAAAATAAAAAGCATAACAAAGAAATGCATCTCTTTCTGCACGGCTGAGTGAGTTGAATGCTCTTATTCTTTTAATGGTCCAGGCTAGATCCCCAGTGGTCACAAAGAAAGGTGGTCTTGTGTAGGACAGATAAAGATTTCAGGAAAAGACCAAGTTTCCAGACCTGGCTCTGTCACTCACTTGTTGATTGACTTTGGAGAAGCTATTTAACCTTACAGGGCTTCAGTGCCTTCCTCTGAAAAATGGGAAATTAACCAGGAGAGGGGCAGTGGGTCTAGAAATCCTGAAGTCTCATAGAGTGTCAGCATTTTACAATTTTATAAATTTACAACTTACGGAAATTTACAATTACAAAATATGGAAAACTCTTTTACAATTAAAAAACCTACCCCACTGTGGTTATTCTTCAATCTCATATTTTAAGGGGCTGAAGTTGGGAAGAATAACTCTCCTGACACATAGTCTCAAACCATTTGTTACTAGACTATTCATCAGAGTCTCCTTGAATTTTCTATTTCCATGAGAAGCCTAGCCTGGAAATCAAGGCAAGTAACTAAGGGATATGGGTCCAATGAGAGGAGACAACCATAAAGCACTCAATAACTAAACATATGTTAGTTTCATGTGTGCTTATCGTTGAGTATAATTCCCAGTGCAACCGTGGGAATTATTTGCCACTCTCTCCATTTTACAGATAATGAAATGAGGCTCAAAAAGATCAAGTGACTGAATTTATGTGGTAGTCATCAGACTACTCAAACAATGCTGTCTCTACCCTACCAAAGCTGATATTAAAAAAAAAAAAAAAAGATGGGTACAGAAACCACCCTCCCACCTCACCAGTTTCTAGTAATGGTGAATAAAATATAACTTATTATAAAATTTATATTTTATATACAAGAAAATATTTTATTTTTAGAATAAAATTTAATTCTAATACAGCAAAAAGAAATGAATAATTACTTAACAATGGACAATTGATATTTTGATCTTTATTGTCCTAATTATCTTTTTAAACAAATTCTACCTACATATTTTCTGAGGAGACAAGTGGTCAAATAAAAGTCAATATCCTGTGCCTTACATCTAGCATAAATAACCTTACCTTTCAGTTTGTTTAAGTTTTGTATCAAGTGTAAGTTTCTAAGTACATAATCTGATAATTTCTCTTGAAAGTATTACTAGCTCCTTATAAAAGTGATTACCTAGTAGTTCTTATCAAGGAATAACGTGGATTCTCACTGAATGTTTAACAGGCTATAAAAATCTCCTTCAATTTAAAGTAAAAGGTACCAATCAGAAGAATAATACAGACCAAAGTGATACAGTTAAGACATAGTAAGTGACACATTTACTTTAAATCTTGCATGATGGAAAACATTGACAAAACTGAGAATTTGTTGATGATAATGGCTTCAAACAATTGCTAAATGTCCTCATTTATTCCAAGTCAATTGGCTGTACTGTAGCACTGACAGAGAACAAACAGCAAGCTAAAACGAACCTAAGATGTATATCTAATACACAACCTACAAACATATTCAGTCTTGCACGTAGTGGATTGGTGGGAAATGAAAAATGCAAGACTGAACATAGATCCCTAGTGTTACCAATTAAAACACAGGTTGCCATTAGAGATGAGACATGCATTCATATTTTGTTTTTTTTAAAAATTATGTTATTGAGTCAATTACACTGGAATATTCTATGACAGGATAAAACTGGTTGTTAGCAGACAACAGGTCAGACTTACATTTCTTTATTTTATACTTTTCAATTATACTGTACTTGAGTCATATGGAAAGGGATAGCAAATGAAGTTGAAGAAGGAGGTAATTACCCGTAATAAGGAGGTCTATTAGATTTTCCCCACAAGGAAGATTGCACTTTTCTGTGTCTCCTCCTACCCTTTTAATTATCCTCTTCTTCCCCCTTTTTGCCAATTAGTCTATAAAAGCCAAGACATCTGTTACCCACAAGACATCTGTTACCCATATGAAAGCAAAGGATGTGCATATTTCTAATCAACCAGAAAATAAATGTTCATCCATATTTACATGTGGTGGCAAGCACACCCTGGTGTCTAGAAATGTAAAGACCATAAGACTACAAAAAAGAACCAAATGTATCACTTGTGTTTGTGTGCTATTCTTACTAATATTTGGTTGGGAAATATTAGTTGTTTTGAATTAGATACTATTTTCAATAAACTGGTTTCCTACATTCGGGGGCTATATGTTAAAACATTTATTGGCCAGTGCCTTACATAAATTTCTGACACATACCTTTTCCTCTTTTCCAGAAATTAGTTGATTCAATTTCCCTAATTTGGGAGCAGGACATAAAATGCAAAATATTTTTTTAATTCAGAAAACTGTCTCAGGTTTGACCTGCTGCCTTTCATCATTTGCAGACTTCCGAGTTAAAAAAGAACAACTCAAGCTCATCAGTGTGCTGAATATGAAAAGGACAGCAACAGGAAAGGAGCCAGAACAACTGGCACTACTGTCTGTGAAGTTAAGTTAGACAGGGCAATGGAAACTCTTTGACCCTTTCTATTCCTTTTCAAAATTTTATTTTCTTGTCATATGGTCATTTCAAAACATTTTCCTTTCTTAATGGTAAGGAAAAATAGAATAGAAAAAGAAAGTAGCTTTAATAAAATATGGGCAGAGGACCTTCAAGATGGCAGAGGAGTAAGATGTGCAGATCACCTTCCTCCCCACAAATACATCAAAAACACATCTACATGTGGAACAACTCTTACAGAACACCTATTGAATGCTGGCAGAAGACCTCAGACCTCCCCAAAGACAAGAAACTCCCCACGTACCTGGGTAGGGCAAAAGAAAAAAAGGAAAAACAGAGACAAAAGAATAGGGATGGAACCTGCACCTCTGGGAGGGAGCTGTGAAGGAGGAAAAGTTTCCACACACTAGGAAGCCCCTTCACTGGTGGAGACGGGCTGGGGCGGGGTGGGAGGAACCTTCAGAATGGAGGAGAGTGCAGCAACAGGGGTGCAGAGGGCAAAGCAGACAGATTCCCTCACAGAGGATCGGTGCCAACCAGCACTCATCAGCCTGAGACGCTTGTCTGCTCACCCACCGGGGAGGGTGGGGGCTGGGAGCTGAGGTTCCGGCTTTGGAGGTCAGATCCCAGGGAGAGGTTGGGATCTCTGGGGTCGGCTGCGTGAACACAACCTGAAGGGGGCTAGTGTGCCACAGCTAGCTGGGAGGGAGTCAGGGAAGAAGTCTGGAACTGCCTAAGAGTCAAGAGACCATTGTTTTGGAGTGCGTGAGGAGAGGGGATTCAGAGCACTGTCTAAAAGAGCTCCAGAGATGGGCACGAGCCACGGCTATCAGTGCGGACACCAGAGACGGGCATAAAACGCTAAGGCTGCTGCTGCAGCCACCAAGAATCCTGTGTGCAAGCACAGGTCACTATCCACACCTCCCCTCCCAGGAGCCTGTGCAGCCCGCCACTGCCAGGGTCTCGTGATCCAGGGAGAACTTCCCCGGGAGAACACACGGCACACCTCAGGCTGTTGCAAGGTCACGCTGGCCTCTGCTGCTGCAGGCTCGCCCCACATTCCGCACCCCTCCCTCCCCCGGGCCTGAGTGAGCCAGAGCCCCCGAATCAGACACTCCTTTAACCCCCTCCTGTCTGGGTGAAGAACAGATGCCATCAGGCGACCTACATGCAGAGGCAGGGCCAGATCCAAAGCTGAACCCCGGGAGCTGTGCGAACAAAGAAGAGAAAGGGAAATTTCTCCCAGCAGCCTCAGGAGCAGCAGATTAAATCTCCACAATCGACTTGTTGTACCCTGCAACTGTGGAATATCTGAATAGACAATGAATCATCCCAAAATTGAGGCGGTGGACTCTGGGATCAACTGTAGACTTGGGGTTTGCTTTCTGCACCTAATTTGTTTCTGGTTTTATGTTTATCTTAGTTAAGTATTTAGAGCTTATTATCATTGATAGGTTTGTTTATTGATTTGGTTGCTCTCTTCCTTTCTTTTTATATATATATATTTTTTTCTTTTCCTTTTTCTCTTTCTGTGACTGTGTATGTGTATGCTTCTTTGTGTGATTTTGTCTGTATAAGGTTGCTTTTACCATTTGTCCTAGGGTTCTGTTGGTCTGTTTTTCTTTTTAGTATTGTTTTTAGCACTTGTTATCATTGGTGGATTTGTTTATTGGTTTGGTTGCTGTCTTCTTTTTTTTTAATTTTTTTTTAAATTTTAATAACTTTATGTATTTACTTTTCTTTCTTTCTTTCTTTTCTACCTTTTATTCTGAGCCGTGTGGCTGACAGGGTCTTCATGCTCCGGCCGGGTGTCAGGCCTGAGCCCATGAGGTGAGAGAGCTGAGTTCAGGACATTGGTCCACCAGAGACCTCTGGACCCCATGTTATATCAATTAGCAAGAGCTCTCACAGAGATCCCCGTCTCAATGCTAAGACCCAGATCCACTCAATGACCAGCAAGCTACAGTGCTGGACACCCCATGACAAACAACTAGCAAGACAGGAATACAACCCCACTCATTAGCAGAGAGGCTGCCTAAAATCATAGTAAGTTCCCAGACATCCAAAAACACACCACCAGGTGCAGTCCTGCCCACCAGAAAGACAAGATCTGGCCTCATCCACCAGAACACAGGCACCAGTACCCTCCACCAGGAAGCCTACACAAAACACTGAACCAAACTTAGCCACTGGGGGCAGACACCAAAAACAATGGGAACTGTGAACCTGCAGCCTGTGAAAAGGAGACCCCAAACACAGTAAGTAAAGCAAAATGAGAAGACAGAGAAATACACAGTACATGAAGGAGCAAGGGGTAAATTCACCAGACCAAACAAATGAAGAGGAAATAGGCTGTCTACCTGAAAAAGAATTCAGAGTACTGATAGTAAAGATGATCCAAAAGCTTGGAAATAGAATGGAGAAAATACAAGAAACGTTTAACAAGGACCAAGAAGAACTAAAGAGCAAACAAACAATTATGAACAACACAATAAATGAAATTAAAAATTCTCTAGAAGAAATCAATAGCAGAATAACTGAGGCAGAAGAACGGATAAGTGACCTAGAAGATAAAATAGTGGAAATAACTACCAAAGAGAAGAATAAAGAAAAAAGAAAGAAAGGAATGAGGACAGTCTCAGAGACCTCTGGGACAACATTAAACTCACCAATATTCGAATTATAGGGGTCCCAGAAGAGGAAGAGAAAAAGAAAGAGTCTGAGAAAATATGTGAGGAGATTATATTGAAAGCTTCCCTAATATGGGAAAGGAAATGGTCAATCAAGTCCAGGAAGTGCAGAGAGTCCCATACAGGATAAACACAAGGAGAAACATGCCAAGACACATATTAATCAAACTATCAAAAATTAGATACAAAGAAAAAATATTAAAAGCAGCAAGTGAAAAGGAACAAATAACATACAAGGGAATCTCCATGAGGCTAACAGCTGATCTTCCAGCAGAAACTCTGCAAGCCAGAAGGGACTGGCAGGACATATTTAAAGTGATGAAGGGGAGGGGCTTCCCTGGTGGCGCAGTGGTTGAGAATCCGCCTGCCAATGCAGGGGACACGGGTTCGAGCCCTGGTCTGGGAAGATCCCACATGCCGCGGAGCAACTAGGCCCGTGAGCCACAATTACTGAGCCTGCGCGTCTGGAGCCTGTGCTCCGCAACAAGAGAGGCCGCGATAGTGAGAGGCCTGCGCACCGCGATGAAGAGTGGCCCCCACTTGCCGCAACTAGAGAAAGCCCTCACACAGAAACGAAGACACAACACAGCCATAAATAAATAAATAAAATTAAAAAAAAAAAAAAAAAAAAGTGATGAAGGGGAAAAACCTACAACCAAGATTACTCTACCCAGCAAGGATCTCATTCAGATTCGACAGAGAAATTAAAACCTTTACAGACAAGCAAAAGCTAAGGGAATTCAGCACCAACAAACCAGCTTTGCAACAAATGCTAAAGGAACTTCTCTAGGCAGGAACACAAGAGACTTACAAAAACAAACCCAAAATAATTAAGAAAATGGTAATAGGAACATACATATTGATAATTACCTTAAATGTAAATGGATTAAATGCTCCAACCAAAAGACATAGACTGGCTGAATGGATACAAAAACAAGACCGGTACATATGCTGTCTACAAGAGACCCACTTCAGACCTAGGGACACATACACACTGAAAGTGAGGGGATGGAAAAAGGTATTCCATGCAATTGGAAATCAAAAGAAAGCTGGAGTAGCAATTCTCATATCAGACAAAATAGACTTTAAAATAAAGACTATTACAAGAGACAAAGAAGGACACTGCATAATGATCAAGGGATCAATCCAAGAAGAACATATAACAATTGTAAATGTTTATGCACCCAAAAAAGGAGCACCTCAATACATAAGGCAAATGCTAACAGCCATAAAAGGGGAAATTGACAGTAACACAATCATAGTAGGGGACTTTAACACCCCACTTTCACAAATGGACAGACCGTCCAAATTGAAAATAAATAAGGAAACACAAGCTTTAAATGACACATTAAACAAGATGGACTTACTTCATATTTATAGGACAGTCCATCCAAAAAAAAACAGAATACACTTTCTTCTCAAGTGCTCATGGAACATTCTCCAGGAGAGACCATATCTTGGGTCACAAATCAAGCCTTGGTTAATTTAAGAAAATTGAAATCATATCAAGTATCTTTTCCAACCACAACTCTATGAGACTAGATATCAATTACAGGAAAAGAATCTGCAAAAAATACAAACACATGGAGGCTAAACAATACACTACTTATTAACCAAGAGATCACTGAAGAAATAGAAGAGGAAATCAAAAAATACCTAGAAACAAATGACAATGAAAACACGACAACCCAAAACCTATGGGATGCAGCAAAAACAGTTCTAAGAGGGAAGTTTATAGCAATACAATCTTACCTCAAGAAACAAGAAACATCTCAAATAAACAACCTAACCTTACACCTAAAGCAATTAGAGAAAGAAGAACAAAAAAACCCCAAAGTTAGCAGAAGGAAAGAAATCATAAATATCAGGTCAGAAATAAATGAAAAAGAAATGAAGGAAACAATAGCAAAGATCAATAAAACTAAAAGCTGGTTCTCTGAGAAGATAAACAAAATTGATAAACCATTAGCCAGACTCATCAAGAAAAAAAGGGAGAAGACTCAAATCAATAGAATTAGAAATGAAAAAGGAGAAGTAACAACTGACACTGCAGAAATACAAAGGATAATGAGAGATTATTACAAGCAACTATATGCCAATAAAATGGACAATGTGGAAGAAATGGATAAATTCTTAGAAAGCACAACCTTCCAAGGCTGAACCAGGAAGAAATGGAAAATATAAACAGGCCAATCACAAACACTGAAATTGAGACTGTGATTAAAAACCTTCCAATAAACAAAAGCCCAGGACCAGATGGCTTCACAGGAAAATTCTATCAAACGGTTAGAGAAGAGCTAACACCTATCCTTCTCAAACTCTTCTACAATATAGCAGAGGAAGTAACACTCCCAAACTCATTCTACGAGGCCACCATCACCCTGATACCAAAACCAGACAAAGATGTCACAGAAAAAGAAAACTACAGGCCAATATCACTGATGAACATAGATGCAAAAATCCTCAACAAAAAGGTAGCAAACAGAATCCAACAGCACATTAAAAGGATCATACACCTTGTTCAAGTGGAGTTTATCCCAGGAATGCAAGGATTTTTCAATATATGCAAGTCAGTCAATGTGATACACCATATTAACAAACTGAAGGAGAAAAACCACATGATCATCTCAGTAGATGCAGAAAAAGATTTTGACAAAATTCAACACCCATTTATGATAAAAACCCTCTGGAAAGGGGGTTTACCTCAACATAATAAAGACCATGTTGACAAACCCACAGCCAACATCGTTCTCAATGGTGAAAAACTGAAACCATTTCCACTATGATCAGGAACAAGACAAGGTTGCCCACTCTCACCACTATTATTCAACATAGTTTTGGAAGTGTTAGCCACAGTAAACAAAGAAGAAAAAGAAATAAAAGGAATCCAAATTGGAAGTGAAGAAGTAAAACTGTCATTGTTTGCAGATGACATGATACTATACAAAGAGAATCCTAAAGATGCTACCAGAAAACCATTAGAGCTAAACAATGAATTTGGTAAAGTAGCAGGATACAAAATTAATGCACAGAAATCTCTTGCATTCCTATACACTAATGATGAAAAATCTGAAAGAGAAATTAAGGAAACACTCCCATTTACCACTGCAACAAAAAGAATAAAAGACCTAGGAATAAACCTACCTAAGGAGACAAAAAACCTGTATGCAGAAAACTATAAGACACTGATGAAAGAAATTAAAGATGATACAAACAGATGGAGAGATATACCACATTCTTGGATTGGAAGAATCAACGTTGTGAAAATGACTATACTACCCAAAGCAATCTACAGATTCAATGCAATCCCTATCAAACTACCACTGGCATTTTTCAGAGAACTAGAACAAAAAAATTCACAATTTGTATGGAAACACAAAAGACCCCGAATAGTCAAAGCAATCTTGAGAAAGAAAAACGGAGCTGGAGGAATCAGATTCCTGGACTTCAGACTATACTACAAAGCTACAGTAATCAAGACAGTATGGTATTGGCACAAAAGCAGAAATATAGATCAGTGGAACAGGGTAGAAAGCTCAGAGATAAACCCACACACATATGTTCACCTTATCTTTGATAAAGGAGGCAGGAATATACAGTGGAGAAAAGACAGCCTCTTCAGTAAGTGGTGCTGGGAAAACTGGACAGCTACATGTAAGAGAATGAAATTAGAACACTCCTTAATACCCTATACAAAAATAAACTCAAAATGGATTGAAGACCTAAATGTTAGGCCAGACACTATAAAAACTCTTAGAGGAAAACATAGGCAGAACACTCTATGACATAAACCACAACAAGATCCTTTTTGACCCACCTTCTAGAGGAATGGAAATAAAAACAAAAAGAAACAAATGGGACCTAATGGAACTTAAAAGCTTTTGCACAGCAAAGGAAACCATAAACAAGATGAAAAGACAACCCTCAGAATGGGAGAAAATATTTGCAAATGAAGCAACTGACAAAGAATTAATCTCCAAAATATACAAGCAGCTCATGCAGCTCAATATCAAAAAAACAAACAACCCAATCCAAAAATGGTCAGAGGACCTAAATAGACATTTCTCCAAAGAAGATATACAGATTGCCAGCAAACACATGAAAGAATGCTCAACATCACTAATCATTAGAAAATGCAAATCAAAACTACAATTAGGTACCACCTCACACCGGTCAGAATGGCCATCATCAAAAAATCTACAAATAATAAACGCTGGAGAGGTTGTGGAGAAGAGGGCACCCTATTGCACTGTTGGTAGGAATGTAAATTGATACAGCCACTATGGAGAACAGTATGGAGGTTCCTTAAAAAACTAAAAATAGAACTACCATACGACCCAGCAATCCCACTACTGGGCATATACCCTGAGAAAACCATAATTCAAAGAGTCATGTACCACAATGTTCATTGCAGCACTATTTACAATAGCCAGGACATGGAAGCAACCTAAGTGTCCATCGACAGATGAATGGATAAAGAAGATGTGGTACATATATACAATGGAATATTACTCAGCCACAAAAAGAAACGAAACTAAGTTATTTGTATTGAGGTGGATGGACCTGGAGTCTGTCATACAGAGTGAAGTAAGTCAGAAAGAGAAAAAAAAATACCATATGCTAACACATATATATGGAATCTAAAAAAAAAAAATGGTTCTGATGAACCTAGGGGCAGGACAGGAATAACTATGCAGATGTAGAGAATGGACTTGAGGACACGGGGAGGGGGAAGGGTAAGCTGGGATGAAGTGAGAGAGTGGCATGGACATATATACACTACCAAATGTAAAATAGATAGCTAGTGGGAAGCAGCTGCATAGCAAAGGGAGATCAGCTCACTGTTTTGTGACCACCTAGAGGGGTGGGATAGGGAGGGTTGGAGGGAGACGCAAGAGGGAGGGGTTATGGGGATATATGAATACATATAGCTGATTCACTTTGTTATACAACAGAAACTAACAACAACCTTGTAAAGCAATTATATTACAATATTACAATAAGATGCCAAATAAATAATATTACAATAAAGATGCCAAATAAATAAATAAAATATGGGCAATATAAAAGCAAACTTTTTGGCTAAATGAGCCTTATTACAATATTATATTATTATAATTACAATAAAGATGTATTACAATATCACAATAAAGATGCCAAATAAATAAATAAAGATGCCAAATAAATAAATAAAATATGGGCAATATAAAAGCAAACTTTTTGGCTAAATGAGCCTTAAGCAGAAATTCAACTTCTAGAAATTCTATTTGCCCAGCCGTATCCAAAGAAATTCATAACTCCTAAAATATAGGAATGTATACCCAGCACAACGGAAAACCGTTCCTTTGTGCAAGTGGCAATTATGTTCCCTGTTTCAGAAGGCCTCATCCTCATGGCTGAGGAGGAACAGAACCACCCTAACAGGAGGGATGCTATCTAGGTGAACCGCTTTCACCTCCAGTTGTAGAGCTCAATTTAGGAAAAGTCCAGCACATCTTGAATTCTAATATTAGCCATTCTGAATGTCCTCAATCCAAAAGCAGCACTAAAGGGACTTCCCTGGTGGTCCAGTGGTAAAGAATCCGCCTTCCAATGCAAGGGACACAGGTTCAATCCCTGGTCGGGGAACTAAGATTCCACATATTGAGGGGCAACTAAGCCCACGTGCCACAACTACTGAGCTCACGCGCCTCAATGAGAGAGCCACATGCCGCAAACTACAGACACCATGCGCCCTGGAGCCTGTGCCACAACTAGAGAGAAGCCCGCGTGCCACAACGAAGAGCCCACGCCACAGTGAAAGATCCCGCACTGCACTCTCCAACGAAGACCCTGCATGCTGCAAGTAAGACCCGACGCAGCCAAAATAAATAAATAAATAAAATAAATAGAATAAAATAAATAAATATTAAAAAATAAAGCAACACTAAATGAAACCTGAGGTTTCAGCCCACCTTTACCATAAACCACCTAAGACTTCAGACAAATTTCTCAACCTCTCCGCATCTTAGACTCCTCATCCGATATATCATAAGGTCAGGAAGTAGATTAGATTTCTAAAGACCCCTCCAATTTTATAGCCCTCTTCTGCTCTGAGCTCAGGTCACAATTCTCAATATAAGTAATTTTTGGGTTACCCTATCTATCATAGATAGAGAGCTGGGGTTAGAAATATGAGCACCCAGTGAAGGACAGGTTTGTACCTCCAAATCCACACACATATTTCAGTGGGCGAGTGGATTCTACTGGTTTGTAATCCAACAAAACTTCTCCAGTCAATATTAAAGATGATTTATCTTGCTCTGTATTTATCATATGAGAATCTAATGTTCTTTTCAATGTCAGCATGATATTTTGGGGAAGTAGAGGAAAGTTCAAAGCCTCTCTGAATTGATCTTGACATCCAGACTCTTGACTAACCCCTAAATCACAGTATATACACGATTACAACTTTAGACCTTGACTGTAGTCATGTAAGGAAGAAAAGGACTGACTCTGTTTGGGGTCTCCCATCTCAAAGCACCATGTCAAAGAAAAGGCTGTTCCTAGTCACAGGACACATGTCTTCTGCTACCCTCCCATATACTTCTTATTGAATTTGAGAAGTTTTCTTACATTGGCAGCCTAAGTGGTTCCTTATCAAACTGTTCCTTCAAGTCCTGAGATTTTGTATTGTCTTCTGCCTAGGAGAAGAGTGACTCTCAATGGATTCCAATTACATTTAGGATAAAACAAAATCCACAATCATTATTATGACCTAAGAGCCTAGTAAGTCTGGATTCTTCTCAATCCTTGAACCTCATTTCTTATAACTAAGCCTCCTGGACACATTGGTCTCCTCGTTATAGCTCTAAATAACAAGTTCTTTCCCACATCATTGTCTTTGCTCAGACTGGTCCCTTTGCCTGACATGCTCTTCCTTTCCTTCTAATTCTTCAGATCTCAGCTCGAACATCACCACCTCAGAGAAATCTTCACAGACTCCTCTTGCCAGACCATCTGCTCTCCATCCTTTCTGGTACTTAACTGCAATCTGTAATTAGCTTATTTATTATATCAGCCTCACTAGAATGAAAACTTCATGAAGACAGGGATCTTTTCCTGCCTTATCTACCATCATATTCCCCAACAACTAGAAGAGGGTATGGCATATGATAAAAACCCAATTAACAAGTATTAAATTAAAAATTGTAGAAAACTGCAAAGTACAGAAGAATATAAGATAGCTAAATTCATAACACAACTCAAAACCCTATAATATTCTCATTGTGGTGTATTTTCTTCTAGTTTTTTCTGTAATAGTTTTTCACAGTTGAATTCTACCTATAAACACAATTTTAAGTGCTGCTTTTTAAGTCTGTCAGCATTATATCATGAGCTTTATAATATCTCCTTTATGGTCATTCAATGGTATTGATAGATCTATTATTAATGTAAATGGATGGCATATAGCATTTCCTTACTTTTAGGTGTCAGTTATTTCTAATTTTTGCAATTAAATAACACTGTTGAACATCTTTGTGGATTAATTTTCAACCAAATTTAATTTCCTAATCTAGAGCCCCAAAAATTACAACATCTGACATTCTTGATAGAATTGTCAAACAGCCTTGCAGAAAAGTTGTACTAATAAAGATTTCCATTGGCCCTTATGAAAGTACCTATTTCACAATACATTTTTCAGCATTAGATATTCTCACTAAAACCTTAATAATATGACAGATGGAAGTTGCATCTCATTTTAATCTGCTTTTCCCTCCTAATGGGGTTGAAATTTTTTTTAATATTTCATCTGGATTTTCTCTTAGGTGAATTTTTTATCCATACCATTTATCTCTTGGATAAATCTTAAAATGTCTCAGTTTGAAAGAGCTGTCTATAAAGATAGAAATCCTTTGTCATATGTGTCACATATAACATTTCCCACTTTCATTTTATTTGCTTTTTTCCTAATGTACCATCTTCATTGTTTTGAAAAAATATATATATTTCCTCTGGATTACCAGTCTTTTATTTGGCACTTTCCTCCTTTGCCTTCAAGCTTGAAAAATCTCCCATCCAGATGTTTTCTAAATGTTCAATATTTTATTCCACCTAATGATTTTTTATACACTTAACCATTAAATTCATGTGGAATTTGATTGTGGTATGAAAAAATACATAAATCTTTTATTTTTAAAATTTATTTATTTATTTATTTTTGGCTGCGTTGGGTCTTCATTGCTGCATGCAGGCTTTCTCTAGTCGTGGCGAGCAGGAGCTACTCTTCGTTGCAGTGCACAGGCTTCTCATTGCAGTGGCATCTCTTGTTGTGGAGCATGGGCTCTAGGCATGCGGGCTCCAGTAGTTGTGGCATGTGGGCTCAGTAGTTGTGGCTCGTGGGCTCTGGAGTGCAGGCTTGGTAGTTGTGGCATATGGGCTTAGTTGCAGTGCGGCATGTGGGATCTTCCTGGACCAGGGCTCGAACCCATGTCCCCTGCATTGGCAGGCAGATTCTTAACCACTGCGCCACCAGGGAAGGTGATAAGTGAATTATTTTATGGCAAGTTCCCAGATGCTAAAAATGTTTTTTAAATCATTATTAAAAGAATGTTGCAATTTTAAAGAATTTAAAGAATTTGTATCAGGGAAGTGCAATCAAAACCACAAGAAGATATCATCTTATACCTGTTAGAATGGCTATTATAAAAAAAAAAAAAGAAGGGGGGGGTCTGGGCAAGATGGCGGAAGAGTAAGACGCGGAGATCACCTTCCTTCCCACAGATACAGTGGAAGTACATCTACGCGTGGAACTGCTCCTACAGAACACCCACTGAACGCTGGCAGAAGACGTCAGACCTCCCAAAAGGCAAGAAACTCCCCACGTACTTGGGTAGGGCAAAAAAAAAATTAATAACAGAGACAAAAGAATAGGGACGGGACCTGCACCAGTGGGAGGGAGCCGTGAAGGAGGAAAGGTTTCCATGCACTAGGAAGCCCCTTCGTGGGCAGAGACTGCGGGTGGCAGAGGGGGGAAGCTTCAGAGCCACGGAGGAGAGCGCAGCCACAGGGGTGCGGAGGGCAAACCGGAGAGATTCCCGCACGGAGGCTCAGTGCTGAGTAGCACTCACCAGCCTGAGAGGCTTGTCTGCTCAGCCGCCGGGGCGGGCGGGGCTGGGAGCTGAGGCTCGGGCTTCGGTGCTAGCCAGGAGGGAGTCTGGGAAAAAGTCTGCAGCTGCCGAAGAGGCAAGAGACTTTTTCTTGCCTCTTTGTTTCGCGGCGTGCAAGGAGAGGGGATTCAGAGCGCCGCCTAAACGAACTCCAGAGACGGGCACGAGCCGTGGCTATCAGTGCGGACCCAGAGGCGGGTGCGAGCCGCGGCTATCAGCGTGGACCCCAGAGACGGGCAGGAGACGCTAAGGCTGCTGCTGCCGCCACCAAGAAGCCTGTGTGCGAGCACAGGTCACTCTCCGCACCGCCCCTCCCGGGAGCCGGTGCAGCCCGCCACTGCCAGGCTCCAGTGATCCAGGGACAACTTCCCCAGGAGAACGCACGGTGCGCCTCAGGCTGCTGCAATGAAACGCCTGCCTCTGCCACGCAGGTTCACCCCGCCTCCTCCGTACCGCTCCCTCCCACCGTCCTGAGTGAGCCAGAGCCCCCAAAGCAGCTGCTCCTTTAACCCCGTTCTGTCTGGGCGGGGAACAGACGCCCTCAGGCGACCTACATGCAGAGGCGGGTCCAAATCCAAAGCTGAACCCCGGGAGCTGTACGAACAAAGAAGAGAAAGGGAAATCTCTCCCAGCAGCCTCAGAAGCAGCGGATTAAAGCTCCACAAACAACTTGATGTGCCTGCATCTGTTGAATACCTGAATAGACAACGAATCATCCCAAATTCAGGAGGTGGACTTTGGGAGCAGGATATATTAATTTTTCCCCTTTTCCTTTTTTTGTGAGTATATATGTGTATACTTCTGGGTGAGATTTTGTCTGTATAGCTTTGCTTTCACCATTAGTCCTAGGGTTAGGTCCGTCCGTTTTTTTTTTTTTTTCTTTTTTTACTTAAAAAATTTTTTTTTCCTAATAAATGTTTTCTTCATAATTTTTTCCTTATTTTCTATTTTTAGAAATAAAAAAATTTTTTAATAAGTTTTTTCATATTTTTTATTTTTAAAAATAAAAAATTTTTTTCTTAATAAATTTTTTCTTAATTTTTTTTCCTATTTTTTATTATAAAAAATTAATAAATCTATTTTTAAAAATTAAAAAAAATTTTTTTCTTAATAAATTTATTCTTAATTTTTTTTCTTATTTTTTATTATAATAGTTTTATTTTATTTTATTTTATCCTCTTTCTTTCTTTCTTTCTATTTTTTTCTCCCTTATATTCTGAGCCGTGTGGATGAAAGGCTCTTGGTGCTCCAGCCAGGCATCAGGGCTGTGCCTCTGAGGTGGGAGAGCCAACTTCAGAACACTGGTCCACAAGAGACCTCCCAGCTCCACGTAATACCAAACAGCGAAAATCTCTCAGAGATCTCCATCTCAACATCAAGACCCAACTTCATTCAACAACCAGCAAGCTACAGTGCTGGACACACTATGCCAAACAACTAGCAAGACTTCCCCGGGAGAACACAGCCCCATCCATTAGCAGAGAGGCTGCCTAAAATCATAATAAGGCCACAGACACCCAAAAACACACCACCAGATGTGGACCTGCCCAACAGAAAGACAAGATCCAACCTCATCCACCAGAACACAGGCACTAGTCCCCTCCACCAGGAAGCCTACACAACCCACTGAACCAATCTTAGCCACTGGGGACAGATACCAAAAACAATGGGAACTACGAACCTGCAGCCTGTGAAAAGGAGACCCCAAACACAGTAAGATAAGCAAAATGAGAAGACAAAAAAACACACAGCAGGTGAAGGAGCAGGGTCAAAACACACCAAACCTAACAAATGAAGAGGAAATA
Organism: Balaenoptera musculus; assembly: GCF_009873245.2. Classification (NCBI taxonomy): domain Eukaryota; kingdom Metazoa; phylum Chordata; class Mammalia; order Artiodactyla; family Balaenopteridae; genus Balaenoptera; species Balaenoptera musculus. The sequence goes on from NC_045791.1 coordinate 40,087,087, forward strand.
GGCAGTCTACCTGAAAAAGAATTCAGAATAATGATAGTAAAGATGATCCAAAATCTTGGAAATAGAATAAACAAAATGCAAGAAACATTTAACAAGGACGTAGAAGAACTAAAGAGGAACCAAGCAACAATGAAAAACACAATAAATGAAATTAAAAATACTCTAGACGGGATCAATAGCAGAATAACTGAGGCAGAAGAACGGATAAGTGACCTGGAAGATAAAATAGTGGAAATAACTACTGCAGAGCAGAATAAAGAAAAAAGAATGAAAAGAACTGAGGACAGTCTCAGAGACCTCTGGGACAACATTAAACGCACCAACATTCGAATTATAGGGGTCCCAGAAGAAGAAGAGAAAAAGAAAGGGACTGAGAAAATATTTGAAGAGATTATAGTTGAAAACTTCCCTAATATGGGAAAGGAAATAGTTAATCAAGTCCTGGAAGCACAGAGAGTCCCATACAGGATAAATCCAAGGAGAAACACGCCAAGACACATATTAATCAAACTATCAAAAATTAAATATAAAGAAAATATATTAAAAGCAGCAAGGGAAAAACAACAAATAACACACAAGGGAATCCCCATAAGGTTAACAGCTGATCTTTCAGCAGAAACTCTGCAAGCCAGAAGGGAGTGGCAGGATATACTTAAAGTCATGAAGGAGAAAAACCTACAACCAAGGTTACTCTACCCAGCAAGGATCTCATTCAGATGTGATGGAGAAATTAAAACCTTTACAAACAAGCAAAAGCTGAGAGAGTTCAGCACCACCAAACCAGTTTTACAACAAATGCTAAAGGAACTTCTCTAGGCAAGAAACACAAGAGAAGGAAAACACCTACAATAACAAACACAAAATATTTAAGAAAATGGGAATAGGAACATACATATTGATAATTACCTTAAATGTAAATGGATTAAATGCTCCCACCAAAAGACACAGGCTGGCTGAATGGATACAAAAGCAAGACCCATATATATGCTGTCTACAAGAGACCCACTTCAGACCTAGAGACACATACAGACTGAAAGTCAGGGGATGGAAAAAGATATTCCATGCAAATGGAAATCAAAAGAAAGCTGGAGTAGCAATTCTCATATCAGACAAAATAGACTTTAAAATAAAGACTATTACAAGAGACAAAGAAGGACACTATATAATGATCAAGGGATCGATCCAAGAGGAAGGTATAACAATTGTAAATATTTATGCACCCAACATAGGAGCACCTCAATACATAAGGCAAATACTAACAGCCATAAAAGGGGAAATCGACAGCAACACAATCATAGTAGGGGACTTTAACACCCCACTTTCACCAATGGACAGATCATCCAAAATGAAAATAAATAAGGAAACACAAGCTTTAAATGATACATTAAACAAGATGGACTTAATTGATATTTATAGGACATTCCACCCAAAAACAACAGAATACACATTTTTCTCAAGTGCTCATGGAGCATTCTCCAGGATAGATCATATCTTGGGTCACAAATCAAGCCTTGGTAAATTTAAGAAAATTGAAATCGTATCAAGTATCTTTTCCGACCACAACGCTATGAGACTAGATATCAATTACAGGAAAAGATCTGTAAAAGATACAAACACATGGAGGCTACACAATACACTACTTTATAACGAAGTGATCACTGAAGAAATCAAAGAGGAAATCAAAAAATACCTAGAAACAAATGACAATGGAGACACGACGACCCAAAACCTATGGGACACAGCAAAAGCAGTGCTAAGAGGGAAGTTTATAGCAATACAAGCCTACATCAAGAAACAGGAAACGTCTCGAATAAACAACCTAAACTTGCACCTAAAGCAATTAGAGAAAGAAGAGCAAAAAAACCCCAAAGCTAGCAGAAGGAAAGAAATCATAAAGATCAGATCAGAAATAAATGAAAAAGAAATGAAGGAAACAATAGCAAAAATCAATGAAACTAAAAGCTGGTTCTTCAAGAAGATAAACAAAATTGATAAACCATTAGCCAGACTCATCAAGAGAAAAAGGGAGAAGAATCAAGTCAATAGAATTAGAAATGAAAAAGAAGAAGTAACCACTGACACTGCAGAAATACAAACGATCATGAGAGATTACTACAAGCAACTCTATGCCTATAAAATGGACAACCTGGAAGAAATGGACAGATTCTTAGAAATGCACAACCTATCGAGACTGAACCAGAAAGAAATAGAAAATATGAACAGACCAATCACAAGCACTGAAATTGAAACTGTGATTAAAAATCTTCCAACAAACAAAAGCCCAGTACCAGATGGCTTCACAGGCGAATTCTATCAAACATTTAGAGAAGAGCTAACACCTATCCTTCTCAAACTCTTCCAAAATATTGCAGAGGGAGGAACACTCCCCAACTCATTCTACGAGGCCACCATCACCCTGATACCAAAACCAGACAAAGATGTCACAAAGAAAGAAAACTACAGGCCAATATCACTGATGAACATAGATGCAAAAATCCTCAACAAAATACTAGCAGACAGAATCCAACAGCACATTAAAAGGATTATACACCATGATCAAGTGGGGTTTATTCCAGGAATGCAAGGATTCTTCAATATACGCAAATCAATCAACGTGATACATCATATTAACAAATTGAAGGAGAAAAACCATATGATCATCTCAATAGATGCAGAGAGAGCTTTCGACAAAATTCAACACCCATTTATGATAAAAGCCCTGCAGAAAGTAGGCATAGAGGGAACTTTCCTCAACATAATAAAGGCCATATATGACAAACCCACAGCCAACATTGTCCTCAATGGTGAAAAACTGAAACCATTTCCACTAAGATCAGGAACAAGACAAGGTTGCCCACTCTCACCACTATTATTCAACATAGTTTTGGAAGTGTTAGCCACAGCAATCAGAGAAGAAAAAGAAATAAAAGGAATCCAAATTGGAAAAGAAGAAGTAAAGCTGTCACTGTTTGCAGATGACATGATACTATACATAGAGAATCCTAAAACTGCCACCAGAAAACTACTAGAGCTAATCAATGAATTTGGTAAAGTAGCAGGATACAAAATTAATGCACAGAAATCTCTTGCATTCCTATATACTAATGATGAAAAATCTGAAAGTGAAATTAAGAAAACACTCCCGTTTACCATTGCAACAAAAAGAATAAAATATCTAGGAATAAACCTACCTAAGGAGACAAAAGACCTGTATGCAGAAAATTATAGGACACTGATGAAAGAAATTAAAGATGATACAAACAGATGGAGAGATATACCACATTCTTGGATTGGAAGAATCAACATTGTGAAAATGACTCTACTACCCAAAGCAATCTACAGATTCAATGCAATCCCTATCAAACTACCACTGGCATTTTTCACAGAACTAGAACAAAAAATTTCACAATTTGTATGGAGACACAAAAGACCCCGAATAGCCAAAGCAATCTTGAGAACGAAAAATGGAGCTGGAGGAATCAGGCTCCCTGACTTCAGACTATATTACAAAGCTACAGTAATGAAGACAGTTTGGTACTGGCCCAAAAACAGAAATATAGATCAATGGAACAGGATAGAAAGCCCAGAGATAAACTCACGCACATATGGTCACCTTATCTTCGATAAAGGAGGCAAGCATATACAGTGGAGAAAAGACAGCCTCTTCAATAAGTGGTGCTGGGAAAATTGGACAGGTACATGTAAAAGTATGAAATTAGAACACTCCCTGACACCATACACAAAAAGAAACTCAAAATGGATTAAAGACCTAAGTGTAAGGCCAGACACTATCAAACTCTTAGAGGAAAACATAGGCAGAACACTCTATGACATAAATCACAGCAAGATCCTTTTTGACCCAGCCCCTAGAGAAATGGAAATAAAAACACAAATAAACAAATGGGACCTAATGAAACTTAAAAGCTTTTGCACAGCAAAGGAAACCATAAACAAGACCAAAAGACAACCCTTAGAATGGGAGAAAATATTTGCAAATGAAGCAACTGACAAAGGATTAATCTCCAAGATTTACAAGCAGCTCATGCAGCTCAATAACAAAAAAACAAACAACCCAATCCAAAAATAGGCAGAAGACCTAAACAGACATTTCTCCAAAGAATATATACAGATGGCCAACAGACACATGAAAGAATGCTCAACATCATTAATCATTAGAGAAATGCAAATCAAAACTACAATGAGGTATCATCTCACACTGGTCAGAATGGCCATCATCAAAAAATCTAGAAACAATAAATGCTGGAGAGGGTGTGGAGAAAAGGGAACACTCTTGCACTGTTGGTGGGAATGTAAATTGATACAGCCACTATGGAGAACAGTATGGAGGTTCCTTAAAAAACTAAAAATAGAACTACCATATGACCCAGCAATCCCACTACTGGGCATATACCCTGAGAAAACCATAATTCAAAAAGAGTCATGTACCAAAATGTTCATTGCAGCTCTATTTACAATAGCCAGGACATGGAAGCAACCTAAGTGTCCATCATCGGATGAATGGATAAAGAAGATGTGGCACATATATACAATGGAATATTACTCAGCCATAAAAAGAAATGAAATGGAGGTATTTGTAATGAGGTGGATGGAGTTAGAGTCTGTCATACAGAGTGAAGTAAGTCAGAAAGAGAAAAACAAATACAGTATGCTAACACATATATATGGAATCTAAGGAAAAAAAAAAAAAGGTCATGAAGAACCTAGTGGCAAGACGGGAATAAAGACACAGGCCTACTAGAGAATGGACTTGAGGATATGGGGAGGGGGAGGGGTGAGATGTGACAGGGTAAGAGAGTGTCATGGACATATATACACTACCAAATGTAAAATAGATAGCTAGTGGGAAGCAGCCGCATAGCACAGGGAGATCAGCTTGGTGCTTTGTGTCCACCTAAAGGGGTGGGATAGGAAGGGTGGGAGGGAGGGGGATGCAAGAGGGAAGAGATATGGGAACACATTTATATGTATAACTGATTCACTTTGTTATAAAGCAGAAACTAACACACCATTGTAAAGCAATTTTACTCCAATAAAGATGTTTAAAAAAAAAAAAAGAAAAAGAAAGAAGGAAAGAACAAACAAGTGAGGTGGTGAGGATGTGCAGAAAAGGGAAACCTTGTACACTGTTCATGGGGATATAAATTGGTGCAGCCACTCTGGAAAACAGTATGGAGGTCCATAAAAAAATTTAAAATAGAACTATCATATAATCAGCAATTCCACTTCTGGATATTTATTCACAGAAAACAAAAACACAAACTGGAAAAGGTATATGAACATTATATATGTAAATAATGTTCACTGCAACAGTATTTACAATTGCCAAGATATGGAACCTAAGTGTCCATCAACAGATGAGTGGATAAAGAACATATGGTATACACACACACACACACACACACACACACACACACCCACTGGAGTATTATTCAGGCATAAAAAGGGATGAAGTCTTGCCATTTGTGACAGCATATCTGGACCTTGAGGGCATTATGCCAAGTGAAATAAGTCAGACAGAGAAAGACAAACATCATAAGATTTCACTTACATGTAGAATCTGAAAATTAAAATTTTGTGATAGTATATGGTGATAAATGTAAACTAGACTTTAACAAAAAGGATATTGTATGAGTTAGGGTTTTCCAGAGATACAGAACCAGTAGGATGTGTACACACACACACACGTATGTGTATATGTATATCTATACATCTGTACCTATATCTACAGAGAGAAAGAAATTTATTCTAAGGAATTGGTCACTGGATTGTAGAGGTTAACAACTCCAAATCTGCAGGATAGCCCAGGAGAATGGAGACCTAGGGAAGAGTTGATGTTGCAACTCAAGTCTAAAAATGTTTTGGAAGCAGAATTCCTTCTTCTGGGACCTTAGTTTTCCTCAAAAGGTCTTTAACTGATATGATGAGGCCCACCCAATTATGGAGGGTAATCTGCTTTACTCTAAGACTACTGATTTAAATGTTAATCTCATCTTAAAAATAACTTCACAACAAAATCCGCACTGGTGATCAAAAACTGGGTACCATGGTCTTGTCTAGTTGACTCGTAAAATTAACCATCACAAGTATTTATTACGTGTCAAACACCATGGTAAGAGCTAAGGAAAGGAGGTATGGAGGAAAGCAAAAAGGTCATTCCCTAAAGAAATTGCAGTGTTAAAGGACAGTACTATAATGTGGAAAACGGAGCCAGAGATGTGTACACAGTGTATTAGGACACAGAGGCTGAGCGCTGCTTAATTCAGCTGGGGAGGGGGCAGGGGTGGATAGGGAAGGCTCCTTTTAGGTGAGTCTTGAGAAGCACAATTGTTCTTCACCATCCCCAGTCTCCTCCCCTCCCCCATTCAGAGTACCAGTGCCACCCCACACTCTCAGCAGTCCTCAAAGACCCTCCAGCCAGCCCCACCAGCCTGGGGAAAGCATGGCAGTCCTCACCCACTGGACAGTGGGGAAATAGCTCCTGTTATGGGGCTGAAATATATGGGCACTAACTTGTGCCCACTTTGCCAATATATTCTTGTCACACCCATTCCCCAGATGGAACTACATTCCCAGTCCAAGCATCTCAGTGTCCCGGGCACCACCCTCCCAAGGGCCCCTTGGCTCTTCTGGCACTGACTGGGAAGGTTCAGTCACCGTCCCTGGAGTTGCAGGTTGGGGCTCAGAGCCCTCCCCCAGTACAGGGCCTGGGGACTTCCACCTCCTCTTCGCCTGAACGGTTTGCAGGTCCTCCCTCGGGTTGCCCGGATCCCCGGGATGTCAGCCGGGCTTTGGCATGAGTGAATTCCAGACCCAGTCAGCTCCGGCTGGCTTCACCCTCTGCCTGCCCAGAGAGAGTCTCACTCCAGAGATGCCTTCCCAGTGATCCTGGGTACCATCTAGTGGCAGCATAGAGAGGATGTGGGCTACTTTTTACAGAATAACCTCCGCTCCCGAGTAGCGTTTCTCAAGCATTTTTTTAAAAAATAAATTTATTTATTTATTTTTGGCTGCGTTGGGTCTTTGTTGCTGCGCACGGGCTTTCTCTAGTTGTGGCGAGCGGGGGCTACTCTTTGTTGCGGTATGCAGGCTTCTCATTGTGGTGGCTTCTCTTGCTACAGAGCACAGGCTCTAGGTGCACGGGCTTCACTAGTTGTGGCACACGGTCTCTAGAGCGCAGGCTCAGTAGTTGTGGCGCATGGGCTTAGTTGCTCCACGGCACGTGGGATCTTCCTGGACCAGGGCTTGAACCCGTGTCCCCTGCACTGGCAGGTGGATTCTCAACCACTGTGCCACCAGGGAAGCCCCTCTCAAGCATTTTTAAAACCCGTATTTCTTTTAACTAAACATAAAAATCTGACACCCTTAGCTTTCTATTATTTGACATTGGAAATAAAATGAATAAAAGAAAAATAGATAATTAAGTCTGTAATACTTATTGTTATTTGCGTATTCATTTAGATCCCATTGCCCATAGAGCTATGTTGATGTTCACATAAAATCTCACTTGATAGTAGTGGTTACCAGATTTGGGGATATCACTCACCCGTAAAATTTCAAAAATAATTTTGGGACTCAATCAAGGCTTGAACTAAATATTCAAGGGTTGAACTAAATTTTTGCTTTCCCAAGGAAGAACATTAAAAAAAAAAAAAAAAAGCACACTCTATTACCGTCATTTCCAAAGATAAAGGGAATTATAATACCAATGAAGGAAGGAAGGACATAAATCACAGGTTTAAGGACAGACCTTAATAAGATCAAGGATATCTTTTAAAATTTTCAAATGTTGAAAAACATAACTATTTTATCATGTTACATTTCTTTTGTCTTTTTCTAATACAGATTGTTCATCTGGGGGTGAACTGTGCATCAGAAAGTGGAACTTGAGTGTTCAACCTGTTCCTGTACTTTGTTTTGTTCATGATCAATGGCCACAATCCACATAGGAATGTTCCCTTAAAGGCAAGAGGCAGCCATCCATAGTGCTATTTTTATTCAATATGGAATGTTCCAAAAAACTGAATGAAGCTGAATAATAAAAGCCACGCATGCCAAGCTACAAAGAAAGCTAATAGTGGGAGACAGCACAGTGTTTGGCTAACAAGGGACTTCTTTGTTCAGAAAACAGACTGCTGGGCCTTCTGGGCTCAACTCAATGAGCTCACTCTAGGCAAATGCTCACCTGCCAAAGATTCACTTTGTAAATGCTTCCACCAGTATTGGGGCACAGATATTAACACTGTATTTAATCAACCTGTACTTTTAGGTCTATTTTATTGAACTTGGAGGAAGGTATTTTTAAAATGATTACAGACCTGCGTTCAATACACTGCTTCTCAAATCTGTGATGTACTTGATGATTAGCTCTTAATCAGGAACACACCATATAATTTTAATATTGTTTCCATGAGACATTATTACCAATTATAACCACCTCCTGCAGGATATGATTTCCAGCAATATCTTGTAGTGATGAGCACAGATTGCTACTCTGTTGTACAGAGAAAGGAACCTATGTAAAGAAAAGAATGGCCCAGGAGTTCTGATTCAGTTCAGTGTATTTTGGAGGCAGGGTGTTAATCCTAGTTCTAGTAACATGGCCTTTGAGGCTTCTGCGACCTCAACTGATCCATCCAAGAAAGAATTCAATTAGATGACCTCTAATGTCCTCCCCAGTTCTAAAGATCTATGACTCCAAGAGGTGAATGCATAGATGGGCACCATGCAGTATGAGATAGAGCAATGTGAGCGAGTGCATACCCAGAGAACAAAGAAGTCGTTGTCCTAGAATCTTAGTTCTCGAAGAAACCTGTTCAGGAACTATTGCATCGTTCTGCTAAAGACTGAAGTGTATAATCAGAGTTCATACTTTGGAAGTCCACTGAGTCATAGAAAGCTAGTGTTGTCTTCTCAATTTCTATGAAGTAGAGAAGATAGAAATCAAGTGGGAGAGGATCACAGAGAATTTGGTGATGAAAGGAGAATAGGAACATGTGAAATATTTCATCCATTTATAAAAAATGGAATAAAATACAGAAAGTTGATACAAAGATAAACTTTTAAAAGCTAAGGAAGTTCTGACTTATTTAAAGGAGGCAATTAAAATAATCAATAAAGAAAAATGTAACTAATAATTAATAGTCAAACAACAGGACTAAAAGAATATGCAGATAGAAAAAGAGACAAAATGGTCTCAAGTTTAGAATGAAAGTGGCAAATAAAATTGAAAAGTTAAAGTCTTCAGAGTTCTTAAGGGCTCACTTGTCAGAAATTTTTATCACAATCCACAGTTCTTCATTTCTATGATCAGATATGGTAAGGAATAGATAATTCTCAATCTAGAAATAAAAGGAAACTATACAAAGTTAGAAGCTGCTGTAACTAAAAATAGAGTGGCAAGTGAAGAGTTGAAAGGGGAAGAGGAGGGCAAGTGATTTAAAAGGAAAGTTTTCTCTAAGGCTGATCCCACTGGGCCTCTTTCCAACACTGACCCCAAAACTCAAAGGTTTAGCTTGGATACTGTGAAGAACTTATATTGTACAAGCATGAAATGGGCAGCATTACCTTCCTCTATTCAAAGAAGATGGGTAGGAGTGGGAGCTGATGAGTGGGAGATGACATTTTTAAATTCATAATTTTTAAAATATATGTAATTCTCAGACCTCTAGGGATTATCATAGCTGCTATAGAAGGCGCGTTACATGGCTTTCCCTGGAATTATGTTTTCCTGTTGTTTATCAAAGCATTATTAAACAAAATAACTGCTTGCTTTTTTCAGCTACGCAAATATATTTCAAGACATAAAAGTGAAGAAATATAAGAAATTAGAGGACTTCAGAAGCCTCAAAGAATTCATATTAAGCCAAAAGGAAAGGAAAGTCTAAGGCAGGTCGTCCTGAGTTTTGCTGCTACTGTCGTGATAAGCCAGTGTAAAACGATACAAAACAAAAAACTATAGCAAAATAATAAAAACAACCCTTATCTTTCTAGCTCTGTTCATTTAAGTTTAACATTGTGGGAATTCAGCAAGGTGTAGGGAAAGCATCCTGTGCTTCAGAAGACTCCACATCTGTAGCTGAAAACCTGAGCCACTGCTAGACCAGCTGCATGGCCCGGGAAGTTCCTTCACCTCTCTAAATGTGACTACGCGCTGGGGAAGCAGGGATAGTAACTCCAATCTCACAAGGTTTTTGTGATTAAAAGAGATATTTTATATAAAACATTTGACACACAGATGTTAAAACAAAAAACCTAAAAATTAAGTTCCTGCTGTTATAAGTTATAAGCTGTTCAGAGCTCAACATTCAAAGCCCAAACCATACTCCTTGAATATAACTGTGAGTGTTTCTGACAACTCTTTCTGGCTTTGATTAATTTTTTCTTTGGTAGTGAAACTGCAGCACTAAGGTGATAAAATCAGCAGCTGTAACTCGAAATAGACTTTTTTTGTCTTAAAAAAACCCCAAAACTTTGACATCTGAGCATGATCAAAGAGTAGAAGTATCTAGAATGTTAACTCTCATATTGGTTGCTACACTAATTTTTTTCCCACATATCAATCAATGATTTCTTGAGTTTGACAAATAAATTTGAAAAGACAAATATGTCAATAGAAAAATGAACAAAGAAGATGAACAGAGAAAGAAAAACTGTCAATAAACATGAAAAGCTTTAATCTCATTAATAATCAAAACAGGAAATTAATACAAAGACATAATTTTTATTTAAAATTATTTTGTAAATTATAACAACCAGAAATGACAAGAGGGGATCAATTAATTTCACCTTAACACACAGTTGATGGAGTATCATTTGGTACAAACTTTTGGGAGTACAATCTGACATATTTGTCTCAAGAGTCCTAAAAACGTTTATGATCTTTGCGGTTGTATTTCCACTTCCTCTATATGAAATAATCAAAAAAACAAAATTTTATTTAAAATTTCCATTGTGGAATTATTATTCACAGAAGTGAAAAATGGAAATAACCTAAATATCCCCAAATCAAAGTGTTTAAATAAATTTTGATAATACATATGACAGCATAATACTCTGTTTTTAATAATATTTCATTAGAGTAGCTCACTATAGATATTAAATGAAAAGTACAGTCATAAAACATCTAGGATATGATCTTAATTTACATAGAAATAAAGATTAGGAGGAAATAAAACAAAATATTAATAGCAGTTATCTCTGAGGTATCAAACTAAAGATGATTTTTACATTTTTCAACACTTTTCCCTAATTTCCTACAATGAACACATATTAATGCTATAATCAGAAACTAACAAAAAGATTTTGTTAAAATCACTTTTTGCTCTGTTAAAATATTTAGTTCATAGGGAGTCCCTGAGGATATCATAGGGATATCTTCAGTCAGCTCTTCTGCCTATGCCTTCAAAATAACACTGATGGCGGAGTCTGGTATCACCCACATGTGTGTTGTCATGTTACCCCATTGCTTACAGCAACTCTATTTTCAAGTCCAAAAATTGTAATTTGTGCTCTGCAAATAGGCTAGCATATTTGAAAGCAGGGCTATCCCTGAAAATTCAGATATATGAACATCACATAATGACTCCCACTCTACACTGGAATCTTACCTGATCTCGAGGACATAAACCAACAGACTAGCGTAGCCTGATGATCTTTCTATAACATTTCCTCTCATCTTTTAATTTGTCTTAGAAGAGGGTCAAAACCGGCATGGTGACTTTCTCTGACTGTGTAGAAGACAATCAAGAAAATGCTGACTGCCCACTATGTGCATGACACTGTATTAAACAAGGGGTACCTCTAACCTGACTCAGCAAAATAAGGTTTGTTAATGCATTAATGGGTCTGTGTATAGACTGCAGGTGTAAGCAAAATTCTCCATAAGCAAGCTTAATGCTATAGTAAACCAACAAAAAGAGCCAAAGCAGCCCATAAGTGCTCTCTTGTAGGTGATAAATGACCTTTCAAGTTGAACCAAATGCTTTCACCTAAAAAAGCAGGTGAGCAATGCCACATTTACAACGGGCTTTATCTGTGTATGGATAACATCCCTCAGTTGCAATTTCCTTTGCTAAGAGAAGAAATCACTACTCCCTGCTAATGAATGAAACACAGGCTTATGTACCCTAATTTGATTTCATTTCTGTCTACCTTATGCCATTTTACAGACTGAAGATGATACACACAAAAAACATTTTAATATGTACAGACATCGCTTACTTACATGGAAGTTATATAACAAAAGTAAATCAATTACTTGTAATTTTTAATTTTTTGTTTGTTTAATCAATGTTATAAATGCACGTGACAAAAAAAAAAGTAGTATAGGAAGAATTAAAATGAAAAGGATCTGTCCAGTCTCACTTCCCAGAGGCACCCATTTTTAACTATTTTTGTTCTTGTTTTTAGGATACTGTCTTAGGGCGTTAACTCTAAAAATAGAGTGTTCTTGATTAACCAATTTGAACAACTATCTGCTGACTTCCTGATTTATATAAGACTTCCTAGTTCATACACATGCATTCCAATTTGGGAAGTAGGGTCCAGTTTATTGAGGTGTAATTTACATATGGTAACATTCATCCTTTTTAGTATACAGTTTTATGAGTTTTGACAACTGCAGTTCAAATTTCCCCCCAAATTTCCTATACAGCTTGTTAGACAGCTCCTCCTGCTACCCCAGCCCATAGCAAACAATGATGTTTTCTGTTATACATTTGCCTTCTCTAGAATGTCAAATGAATGTTGCCTTTTGATTCTGGCTTCTGCCATTTGCCTGAAGGCATTTGAGATTCATTCATGTTGTTGCATACAACAAAAGTTCATTGAATGAGGATGGACCTAGAGATTATCATACTAAGTGAAGTAAGTCAGACAGAGAAAGACAAATATATGATATCACTTACATGCAAAATCAAAAAAATATGATACAAATGAACTTATTTACAAAACAGAAATTGAGTCACAGATGTAGAAAACAAACTTATGGTTACCGGGGGGGAAGAGGGTGGGAGGGATAAATTAGGAGATTGGGATTGACATATACACACTACTATATATAAAATAGATAACTAATAAGGACCTCCTGTATAGCACAGGGAACACTACTCAGTACTCTGTAATGACCTATGTGGGAAAAGGATCTAAAACTGTATGTATAACTGATTCACTTTGCCGTACAGCAGAAACTAACACAACATTGTAAATCAACTATACTCCGATAAAAATTTTTTTTTAATTTTTTAAAGTTCATTGAATGAATGTTCAAGAGTTTGTTGATCCATTTACTAGTTAAAGGATATATTTCCCAAGTTTTTGCTGATTAGGAACAAGTCTGTAATAAACATTAATATACAGATTTTTATATGAAATGTTTCATTTCTCTTCTCTAAATATCTAGGAGTGGGATTACTACATTTTAAAGAAAGTGTATGTTTAACTTTATAGAAAGTTACCAGTGTTTTTCAAAGTGGCTATACCATTTATATTCCCACCAGTAATGTATGAGAGTTCTACGTATTTAGCCTTCCTGACAGCACTTGGTATTTTCATCTTGCTTTTTGTTTGTTGTTTTGTTTTATTTTGTTTTTTTCACCACTGGAACAGGTGTGTGGTGGCATGTTGTGGTTTTAATACGCGTTTCCTCATTTTTTGGTGTGCTTATTTCCATTCAGATATCTTCCTTATACCTGTTCAGGTCTTTTGCCCACTTCTTATTGGGTTCTTTGTTTCCTTGTTATTGAGTCCTGAGAATTCTTCATATATTCTGATTCAAGTGCTTTATCAAATATGTGTCTTGCAAATATTATCTCCTGGCTTTCAGCTTGTCTTTTCATTCTCTTAACAGCATCTTTCAAGGAATAGAAGTTTTAAATTTTGATAAAGTCCGATTTATCAATACTTTCTTTTATGGATCACGTTTTTGGTGCTCTCATCTAAAAAATGTTGTCTAACCCAAGATCACAAGATTTTCTTCTATGTTTTCTATTAGAAGTTTTTATAGTTTTAGATGTTATTTTTACATTTATTACCCATTCTGACTTAACAATTATAACCATGTCAGTCATGTTTTGAGGTTCTCTTTTCTCTTTTTTTGCCTATTTTTCCAGCATCATTTGTTGAAAAGATTGTCCTTTCTCTATTGAATTGCCTTTATACTTTTGTAAAAACTCAATTGATCATAATGTGTGGATCTATTTCTCATTTCTTTATTCTATTCCATTAATCAATATTCCTCTCTCCTTTGCCAGTAATGCACTGTCTTAATTATTGTAGATTTATAAGCCTTGAATCAGCATTGTGAGATTCCAACTTTGTTCTTCTTTTTCAAAACTGATTGGTTCTTTTAGCTCATTTGCCTTTCCATATATAGTAATTTTTTTTTAAAGTTTGGTGAATTCTGCAAAAATCCCTGCTGGAATTTTGACTGGGATGTTGACTGTGATTACACTGAATCTATAGACTTATTTGTAGATAGTTGACTTATTAACAACATTGAGCCTTCAATTCTGTGAATATAGTATATCATTCCATTTATTTAGATCTTTGAATCTTTCAACTGTGTTTTACAGTTTCCAAAATACAGATTTTCCACATATTTTGTTAGATTGATAACTAAATATTACATGGATTTTTAGATGCTACTGTAAATGGTTCCTTTTTTCCAATTTCTAATTTTTCATTGCTACTATATAAAAAGACAATTGATTTTTTATACTAACTGTGTATCATGCAACCTTGAACTTGAACAAGAACTTATTGGTTCTAATAATTTTTTGGAGATTCTTTAGTATTTTCTACATATAAAATCAAATAATCTGTGAATAAAGAAATTTTTGTTTATTCCTGTCTAATCCATATGACTTTTATACAGTTTTCTTATCTTAATGCATTGGCCAGGACTTTACATTTGGTATTTATTAGAAGTAGTAAGAACAGACATCCTTGCCTTGTTCCCACACTTAGTGAGACGCATCCAGTCTTTCACAGATAAGTACAATGTTAGCTATAAGTTTTCTGAAAAAGCTCTTTCTCATGTTAAGGAATTTCACCTTCTATTCTTAGTTTGGTGAGAGTTTTTATTATAGATGTGAGTGTTGTCATCTGGGTTTTGTGCATCTATTGATATTGTCATTTTTTTTTTCCTTTGGGCTACTGAAATGGTGAATTGTAATATCAGATTTCTGAATGTTGAAAGCCTTGTATACCCAGGTAAAACCCCACTTGATCATGATGTATTACCCTGTTATTATATTGTTGAATTCAATTTGATATTTTGTTGAAGTTTTTGCATCTCTATGAGAGATACTGGTCTGTAGGTTTTCTTCATTGAGATATCTTTACCTAGTTTTGGTCTCAGTGTAATGCTGGTCTTACAAAACGAGCTGAAAAGTGTTCACTCTACTTCCATATTCTGAAAGAATTTGTGGAAATAGACATTCTTCTTCTTAAAATGTATTATAGAATTCACCAGTGAAGGCATCTGGGACTGGATACTTCTTTGATAAAAGTTTTCAAGCTTTGAGCTATGAAATAAATTCCTTTGACTATTCAGTTACTTCTTGAGTAACCTTGGTAGTTTGTACTTTTTAAGAAATGTGTTCATACCCCTCCTACACTGTTGGTGGGAATGTAAGTTGGTACAGCCACTATGGAGAACAGTATGGAGATTCTTTAAAAAAAACTATCGATAAAAACAGAGATATGATCATATGATCCAGCTGGATCCATATGATCCAGCAATCTCACTCCTGGGCATATAACCAGAGAAAACCATAATTCAAAGGGATACATGCACCCCAGTGTTCACTGCAGCACTCTTTACAATAGCCAGGACATGGAAGCAACCTAAATGTCCATTGATGGAGGAATGGATAAAGAAGATGTGGTACATATATATACAATGGAATATTACTCAGCCATAAAAAAGAATGAAATAATGCCATTTGTAGTGAGGTGGATGGACCTAGAGTCTGTCATACTGAGTGAAGTCAGTCAGACAGAGAAAGACAAATATCATATGATATCACTTATATGTGGAATCAAAAAATGGTACAAATGAACCTATTTCCAAAGCAGAAATTGAGTCATGGATGTAGAAAACGAACTTATGGTTACCAAGGGGGAAAAGGGGGAAGGGATAAATTGGGAGATTGGAATTGGCATATACAGACTAGTATATATAAAATAGATAACTAATAAAAACCTAGTGTACAGCACAGGGAGCTCTACTCGATACTCTGTAATGACCTATATGGGAAAAAAATCTAAAAAAGAATGGATATATACATATGTATAACTAATTCACTTTGCTGTACAGCAGAAACTAACACAACATTATAAATCAACCATACTCCAATAAAAAAATTAATTTAAAAAAAAGTGTGTTCATTTTATCTAAATATCCTAATTGTGGGCATAAAAATGTTTGAAATATTCCCTTATTTTTATGTATGTAGGGTCTATAGTGATGTCGTCTTTCCCTTCTGACATTGGTAATTTGTGTATTGCCCTTTTCCTTGGTAAACCTAGATAGAGGTAAACCAATTTTATTGATCTTTAAAAACAAAAAAAGTTTTTGGTTTCCTTGATTTTCTTTAATGTTTTTCTATTTTCAACTTCCTAGGCTTCTCTTCTTACCTTTATTTCCTTCCTTCTGTTTGCTTTATTTGCTGTTCCTATAAATTTCACTCTAATCACTGCTTTGGGTATAGCCCACAGTTTTTGACATGTTGTGTTTTCATTTCCTTCCATTAAAAATATTATCTAGAGTACGGCATTTCATTTTGGGAAAATGCAGAGACGCACGGCAACCCGTTCAAGGTCTCGCCGCTAAAAGTGCGGCTTCAGCTCCGGCCGCTTTGTGCTGCTGTTGATCTGATCAGCGAGGCCTGGGACACGGGACCAATAAAAAAATATATATATATATATTATCTAATTCTTCTTTTGACTTCTACTTTGATCCATGAGTATTCAGAAGTTTATTGCTTAATTTCCAAATATTTAGGGATTTTCCAGATAGGCTCCTGTTGTTGATTTCTAGTTTACTTCCATTATGTTCAAAGAAAATACCCCGTATATTTTAAATTCTTTTAAATTTATTAGGTTTGTTCTATGACCCACAATATGATCTATGTGGATTAACATTCTATGTGCACTTTAAAATGATGTATATTCTGTTGATAGGAATGTTACACAAATGTCAATTAAGTCAAGTTGGTTAAAAGTATTTTTCAGATCTTATATATTTTTACTAATTTTTGGTCTGCTTATTTTATCAATTATGAGAGGGGAGTGTTGAAGACTCAAAATATAATTATGGATTTGTCTTTTCTCCTTTCAGTTCTATCAATTGTTGTTACAGGAATTTTGAAGCTCTGTATTTAGGTGCATACGCATTTAAGATGATCATATCTTCTTGATTAGTTATGTCCTTTATCATTATGGAACATCCCTTTCAACATTCCATTTTCTGAAGTCAATTTTGTTATTAAGATAGTCACTCCAGTTTTCTTATGATTATTGTTTGCATGGTATAACTTTTCTCATTCTTTTACATTTAACCTATTTGTGTCTTTATAGTTAAAGTGCATTTCTTATACTGAAAGTGAGTTTTTTATAGCCAGCATATAGTTAGTTCTTGTTTGTTTTTTCAATTTGATAGTCTCATCTTCTTAATTACTGTATTTCAACCACTTACATTTAATGTAATTATTGATATGGTTGAATTAAAATCTACCATCTTGCTAGTTTCTTTCTATTTGTTCCATCTGTGTTTGGTGCCTTTGCCATTTGCCATCATGTTTTGGGATTTAAAATTTTTTATTTTATTTTATGTACATTATTGGTTTCTCATTTATACCTTAATATTTTAATTTACACTTTACTATTTTAGGCATTGCCCTTGATTGTAAAATATACATCTTTAATTAATTACAGTATAACTTCAAATAATACTATATAACCCTTCACATATAAGAAACTTAACAATTGTATATTCCCATTTCCTCCTTTCCATCCTTTGTGCTAAAACTGTCATACATTTTATCCATACATATGCTATAAACTCACAGAGAATTGCTACTATTTTTGTTTCAGAAAGTCAATAATCTTTTAGAGTGATTAAAGTTAAGGAAAAATTTATTTTATATTTATCTTCATTTTAGCCATTTCCAGAGATCTTTACTTCTCTCTGTGGATCCAAGTCTCTGATGTTGTATTCATTCTGTCTGAAAAAGTTGCTTTAACATTTCTTGTAGTGCAGGTCTTGTGGTAATAAGTTCTCTCAGTTTTTATTTGTCTGAAAATGTCTGTTTCTCCTTCATTTAAAAGGATAACTTTATGTGGTATGGAATACTGAGTTGACAGTTTTATACTGTACTTTATTGTTTTCTGATTTGCATAGCTTCTGATGAGAAGTCTGCTTTAATTCTTAACTTTGTTCCTTTGTATGTTATAGGTCTATTTTATTTGGGCTTCCTTCAAGATTTACTCTCTATCTTTGAATGTGATCAATTTGTATATGATATGTCTAATAGTGTGGGGTTTGGAAGGAGAGAGATTTATCCTGCTTGGGCTTCTTTGAGTCTCTGTGATTGATGATTTGATGTCTTTCATTATATTTGGAAAATTATTCATCAATCTCTTCAAATATTTCTTCTATCCCATTCTCTTTTCCACCTGATTCCACTTACACATGTTATGCCACTTGATATTGTATTACACCTCTTGGATGCCCTGTTTTTGTTCTTTTCATTCTTCCCTCTTTACCTCCTGACACCTTCCACTTTTGTGTAATGACTTTATAATAGTAAAATTACATAATTATAAGGTAATTTCTATTGTTCCATCTTCAAGTTCATGATTCTTTCTTCGGCTGTGTTAAGTCTACTGATAAGCACATCAAGAACATTTTCCTCTCATGTTTCATATCTAGCATTTCCATTTGACATTTTCTTACACTCTATCTTTCTGCTAAAATGCCACGTCTGTTCATGCATATTTTTTTTCTCATCAGGCATACCCTAACATGGTGCTTTATTTCTACTAAACATAAAATCAGGAAACAGAAGCAAACAAATGAAATAAACCACCTAATCAGTTTTAAAACATAAAAATGGGCTCCAGGGTAGAGTAGAATCTAGGACAACAGTATTTTAGAAAATAAAATTGAAAAAAATAAATAATGCCAAAAGCACACAGTAAATGAAGCCTGTTTCAAAGCAAAAAGACTGAATTAAAAATAAAATCTTTCAGGCACTTCAGGGAACACAAGAAGCATGTATTAAGCTGAGCAAGTTGTGAATAGGGAGGAATTCAACACCTGTTTGGGAAGCCTTTTCCATTTAGGACTCATAAACCAAGCTCTGTCATTTAAGGTTTAATCCTTTGAAAAAACAAGCCTTTATCAATAAAGGTGCCTCACTCTGTCAATTTTCTTTCACTTGGGATGGCACTCAGAGTGCAAATGATGTTCATGCATATTTTTCACCTTTTCCACCACAGCTTTTAATCACAGTTATTTTTAATTCCCTGTATGATAGTTCCAACATCTGCATCATATCTAAACCAGGTTCTATTGAGTGCCCTGTCTCTGGACAGTAAGGTTTTTTCCTTGATTATTTGTGTTTCTAATAATTTTTGGTTGATGTCAAATATAATCATACTATTGGTAAATGTAATCATATTATTATATGGTCTTTACATTAAAGTAGGAGATGTCATGCGATAAAGAGGGAAATAAAGTAGGAAGAATGAAGTGTCAGGTATAAAGAGTGAAGTATGAAATAGTACAATATTGACTCAAAATAAACATTAAGTTAAGAAAGAATACAGTTAGGTCTAAAGTAACCTAATTTATTATTATTAATTTTAGGTTACTCTAGATACACTAAAAATAACAATAATTAAAACAGAGTGTAAATAAATCCATAAAGGAAATAAATGGAATATGCCCCAAAAATGATCAAACAAAAAGAAGGCAAAAGAGAAGAAACAGAGGAAGAACAGAAAGAGAGACAAATAGCAAGATGGTAGGCTTAAATCCATATCAATAATTACACTAAATGTTAATGGGCTAACCATTTAATTTGATGCAATATCTGCATCAAATTTAACACAGATTTTGTCATATCGTTAAAGGATAAAAATCAAGAACCAACTGAACATTATATACAAAGGGTGCACTTCAAATATAAAGATACAGATGGGTTGTAAGTAAAAGGATGGGGAAAATATACATGCAAATATGAAGCATGGTTATAACAATATCAGAGAGAATAGACTCAAGACAAGGAGTATTACTGAGATGAAGAGAGAGATTTTATAGTAATTAAATAGTCATTGCATCAGGTAGACAGACAACTCTAAATGTGTATGTGTCTAACAAGAGAGTTTCAAAACACATGAAATAAAAACCGACAGAACTAAAGGGAGAGAGAGACAAATCCACAAGCACAGTAGGATATTTTTAACACTCCCCTCTCAGTAAAAATGTGATGATGTGAACAACACTATCAACAAACTTTACCTAATTGGCATTTACAAAGCAACACACTCAACAGCCAAAACTAATCTACGGTGAAAAAAATAAGAACAACAGATGCCTTTGGGAGTATGGCATTGAGAAATGACTGGGTAAGGACGTGAGGAAACTCGTTGTGGTGATGTTTAACATTAACATCTTGAAGAAGATTAAATGACTGCATTTCTCAACACCAAGAATGCACACATAAGATTTGTGAATGTCATTATATGCAAATGTTTCACAAAAGAGAATAGTGTTGTGTTTGCAAGTGTTTGCAAATATTGAATTTGTGTAATAACATGCATGCTGAAGTACTTAGAGAATAGTGTACTGCTATTTGTAATTTATTTAAAAATGCATCAAAAATAATATGTATTCATGAATAGAGAGATAAATGGATGTATATGGACAAAGCAAGTATAATCTAGTTGGTGAATGTATCAGTAGTAACTATAAAATTCTTTCAATTCTGGTGTATGAAAAGCTTAATAATAAAATTTTGAGAAAAATGAAAATAAAAGCTTTTCCAGAAAACAAAAATAGATTAGAACTGGATAAAGAAGATATGGTACATATATACAATGGAATATTACTCAGCCATAAAAAAGAACAAAATAATTTTGCAGCAACATGGATGGATCTAGAGATTGCCATACTAAGTGAAGTAAGTCAGACAGAGAAAGACAAATATCATATGATATCACTTATATGTGTAATCTAAAAAAAATGGTACAAATGATCTTATTTACAAAACAGAAATTGAGTCACAGATGTAGAAAACAAACTTATAGTTACCAGAGGGGAAAGGGGAGGGAGGGACAAACTGGGAGATTGGGATTGACATATACACACTACTATATATAAAACAGATAACTAATAAGGACCTACTGTATAGCACAGGGAACTCTACTCAATACTCTGTCATGACCTATATGGGAAAAGAATCTAAAAAGAGTGGATATGTACATATGTATAACTGATTCACTTTGCCATAGAGCAGAAACTAACACATTATTATCAACTATACTCCAATAAAATTTTAAAAAAATAATGTATTGTCATCAGAACTGAGCTATAAGAAATGTTAAAAGAAGTTCTTCAGGCTGAAAGAAAGTGACACCAGTTGTAAATTCAGATCCACATAAAATAATGAAGAGCAATGAATGGAAATGATAAATAGGTGGGTAAATGCAAAATACCACATTCATTTTTTTCTTCTATTTTTTTGGGCTGCATTGGGTCTTTGTTGCTGCACGTGGGCTTTCTCTAGTTGTGGCAAGCAGGGGCTACTCTTCATTGTGGTGTGCAGGCTTCTCATTGCTTCTCTTGTTGCGGAGCACAGGCTCTAGGCGCGCGGGCTTCAGTAGTTGTAGCACGTGGGCTCAGTAGTTGCAGCATGTGGGCTCTAAGGCACCCAGGCTACAGTAGTTGTGGCGTGAGGGCTCAGTAGTTGTGGTTCACAGGCTCTAGAGCTCAGGCTCAGTAGTTTTGGTGCACGGGCTTAGTTGCTCCGTGGCATGTGGGATCTTCCTGGACCAGGGATTGAACCCGTGACCCCTGCATTGGCAGGCAGACTCTTAACCACTGCACCATGAGGGAAGTCCCTACATTCATTTTTTAATTCACTTAAAGGTAATTACATCAACTATACTTCAATGAAAAAGTTAATAAAACTAAAAACAAATAAATAAATAAATTAAATTAAATATTTAAAGTCAAAATAATAACTTGTCCCAAGGTTTATAAAATATTTAGAAGTAAAACATATGAGATTAATAGCACAAAGGACAAGGAGACAGAAATGGAAGAATATGATAATAATGTTCTTAGATTAAACTATGATAATTTAAAGATAGATGTTATAAATCTTGCAGTAATCACTAAAAACAAAGAGATGTAGCTTACAAACTAGTATTAGAAATAATATAGAATACTAACATTTAGTCAATTAAATGAAGGCCAAAAAAAGGAAGAAAGAGAAGGAGAGATATAAACATAATAAGATGACAGATTTAAACATAACCACATTGATAAATGCATTAAATGTATATGGTCTAAACACTACAGTTAAAAGACAAGTATGGAAGACTAGATGAAAAACAATACCTAACCATTTGCTCTCTTCAAGTAACCATCTATACACACACACAAACACACACACATACATATATACATATGTATATATATGTATATGTACATGTAAATATGTATGCGTGTATACATATGTACACATAAAGTTAAGAATATGAGGATGGGAAATCTATAACATGCTGACATTCAGCACAAGATAGCTGGAATAGCTATATTAATAGTAAAAAAAAAGGATAGATATACAAATATTAAGCATAGCTGGGATGTCTATATTAATTTTGACAGAGTAGACTTTAAAGCAAATTGCCAGTGATAAAGAAAGACATGTCATAATAATAAATATTACCAGGGATAAAGCAAGTGGTTTCCTAATGCTGAATATACATCAAGAGGACATAATAATCGTAATGTGTATGTACCCATTAACAAACTTTTCAAATACATGAAGCAAAAATTGGAAAAACTGAAAAGAAGAATAGCTGAATTCAAATGTAAGTTGAAGATGTCAACAATCCTCTCGCAGTGATTGATAAAATAAGAAGACAGAAAATCAGTAAAGATATAGACGACTTGAATAACATGTTAAGCAACTTGACCTGAATAACATTTATAGAACACTCCACCCTACAACAACAGAATACACATTATTTTCAAGTGCACATGGTACATTCACCAGGTCAGACACATGCTAGGTTCTGAAACAAATACAAATGAAATTTTAAAAACTGAAATCATACAGCTGATGTATTTTCATCCCCAATGGATTTAAATTAGAAGTCAACAGCAAAATGATCGGGAAATTCCCAAAATATTTGGAAATCAACCAACAGATATCTAAATAACCCACAGGTCCCAGAAAAATCACAAAAACTAGAAAATATTTTGAACTCAATGAAAACAAAAACACAATACAGCACAATTTATGGATGAGCTGAAGCAGTTGCTGAGAAGGAAATTTAGAGCTTTAAATGCTTATAGCAGAAAAGAAGGAAGGTCTTAAGTGAATGACGTAAGAAAGTGTCAGCAAACTATGGCCCACTGGCTGTCCCACTTGTAAATAAAATTTTATTGAAACACAGCAACACCTATTTATGTATTGTCTATGCCTGCTTTTATACTACAATGGCAGAATTAAGTAGCTGCAGCAGAGACTGTAGGGTCCATAAGACTAAAATATGTACTATCTGAGCCTTTAAGAAAAAGTTTGTCAACTCTTGATCTAAGGTACCAACTTAAGAAGACAGAATAAAAAAGAATAAATTAAATTCAAAGTAAGTAGAGAAAAGAAATAGTGATGATAAGAGCAGAAAACAATTGAAGGAAAAAAACAACAAAGAAAATCAATAAAACCAAAAGTTTTTTATTTGAAAGAAATCAATAAAATCGATAAACCTCCAGCTAGACTGATCAAGGGAAAAAGAAAGAATATTCAAATTCTCAATGTCAAGAATATAAGAAGGGACAGCACTACAGATACTATAGGTATTAAAAAGGTAATAAGGAAATATTATGAAAAACAATGATAAAGACAATATCCAAAGGAGAGCTCAGGAAAAATAATTCTAAAGGAGCATCTCATCTTGATTTGTCACAGTAACTCTCAATCCTTTTAAAGAAGTCCAGCTGTTTTAACAAAGTCAACTTTCTTCTATGTGCAAAAAAGCAATGCCTTTTAATATAATATAGCTAATATAATATATCTAGAGAACAGCTATAAAAGGGAGAGAGGTTCATTCAACTATGCATTTATTATTCTGTAAGGAATCTTCTGCTAATCATATAATTATTCTTTTTTCAGTGTTTCAAATTTAGAGTGTATTGTCTATTTCCTGGAAATACACATGCTTGATTCCAAGTGGAATTTGAGTGAGAATGCAGTCTCACTATGATTTTAGAGAGGCAAAGGTTCACAGTGTAGATCTTTACTCTTGAAGAGAAATAATGGGAATGGAAAGAAGGAAAAAACACATTTCTAGGGGATCAGGCCAGGAAAACGTCATCAGATAAAGTTATGAGATGTGATGAGTTAATATTCTTTAATATATTTTGGCTCTGTTTGAAAACAATCTGGCTCCTGAAAGCTGTGTTAATCTGGATTACCACCCTCTGAGTTAACATCTCTAAGATAAGCATGCATTTATGAAACTAAACATTTTGCATTAAAATGATGATTGTCCGGATCCTGATGGATTAGATTTTTTTCTAATCTGGTTTTTGACCAAAGTATTAATTCAATCATGGCATTGAATGAAAAATTTATAAGGAACTTAATCAGCATACAGAGATGTAGCATCTCTATCTCTGTCATTTTACCTTAGCATGAGATAAGAATGATAAAACAGATTAGAAGAAAATATACGTGTTTCACTTTCAAAATTAGAGAACCTAATCATTTTCTTGATGTGAAAAGTTTAATGAAAAAGTAGACTGATCTAATTTGGGATGCTTAAGTCACTGGCAAATTTAAATTGTTTTAAAAAAAACTAATAAGCCAGGCTCTTGAGTCATACTGAATGATTCACCCATGAATTCTTGAGGGGATTAATTTAAAACAGTTCCGAAGAAACAGCATCTTCACATACCTACTCTAAAAAAACAGAAGAGAACAACAGAAAAGGGAAATTATTCTAGAGGAGAAAAAGGCAAGCATCAGGACAGAATAGAACCTTGTTAGCCTGGTTGGCCAATCAGAGCAGATGAATTCAAGAGCCACATGATAAGGCAAAAGAGTGAAAAATAATGGAGTATTGGCTTCCATGAAAATAAAGTCTTCCTTGTCTCTTTCACACTCCTACTCACCTCCTCCCTCTCTTTTACTTTTTGCTGGATCCCTAAGTGAGAGGAGTAGTGATTTGTATTGTTCAGGTTCCAGGGAACCAAGAGACCCACGCGCTTCAGGGATCCAGCTTTCAAAGAACATGAAAGGCACAGGGTTCATGGTCATGACCCTGTCTCCTACTTCTTTTCATAGCAAGCGTGGGAAGGGCAGGACCTGCTTCCTCATAGAAGAGAACCAGCCACCTATCTCCCCAGACTCTCCACCTTTCCCCACTTAGCAGTCACCCCTGAGATTATGGCCTGGAACTCCTGTCAGAGCTGCCATGAAGGTTGAATTACCATGAGCTACTGGAGGTAGAGGTCCCCTGCTTCGTCACTCTGGCTTCATGCATGCATTGCAAGACCTTTTGTTGGTAGCGTAGTGTCAGGATCCAGGATTCTGACTTATCACAACCCCCCTTTCTTTATCCTAGGCTATTTAGTTGTTAAAAGTTTAGAAAAAGGGAGAATATTAGAGTTTTGCCATGCAGTTTGTGGCTAAAGTACCAGGCAACAACAACAAAAAGTTACTTTGCCTTATTTTCCCTCCCTTTTCTAGATGGCCCCCTTAGTAAGCCATCTTAGACTGGAGGAGAAGCACAGCTGAACCAAGACAGTATTTAGGTATTCCTAGGTCCCTTAGCAAAAGAGTAATTTCTTTTTTTTATTATTGTTATATTTACTTTTTAACAGCTTTATTGAGATAAAATAATATACCATACAATTTGTCAATTTAAAGTATGTAATTTGATGGCTTTAGTACATTCATATAGTTGTGCATCTATCTGGAATTTCTATATCATTTATGAACATATCCCAATATTATCCCAATTTTTTTTTTATAAATTATTTATTTATTTATTTTTGGCTGCATTGGGTCTTTGTTGCTGTGTGCGGGCTTTCTCTAGTTATGGTGAGCGGGGGCTACTCTTTGTTGCAGTGTGCGGGCTTCTCATTGTGGTGGCTTCTCTTGTTGCGGAGCACGGGCTCTAGGCGTGCAGGCTTCAGTAGTTGTGGCATGCGGGCTCAGTAGTTGTGGCTCACGGGCTCTAGAGCACAGGCTCAGTAGTTGTGGCACCAGGGCTTAGTTGCTCTGCGGCATGTGGGATCTTCCCAGACCAGGGCTTGAACCCGTGATCTCTGCGTTGGCAGGCGGATTCTTAACCACTGTGCCACCAGGGAAGTCCTATCCCAATTTCTTAAACAATGTAAAGATAAACCTTGAGATTTTTACTATTAGCTGTGAAAAATTTTAAACATGAAATCCCAATCAATAAAAAAATCCAGAAAAAGATATAAAAGATAAGGAATGATAGATGATACACACTCTGTGCTTAGAACTTTTCCTTTTTTTCCTATTTAGTTCTGTTTTCCATTTATATTTGAAAATTAATCCTATTGTTTATTTATTAAAATAAACTATATTCATGTGAACATATCTGTTTGAGTTTTTAATGATCCATGCCTACAGTTGTTCACTTATAGGACATTTTCCCCTGCAAACCTCAAAATGAAGCCAATGCTAATTATTTGGTAGCAGGTCAAGACTTAGCTAGAGCAGGAACTAAACATCCTCTGGCTGATATTTATGTATACCTGTCCCTCTCCTGAAGGACTCAAGATCATTCTTTTAGGAAGGTGCTCTGGAACCATAAACTGTCAGATTATCAGGTCCTGTGTGACTCTAGTTGTTCTCCTCTCTTCTTAACCTCTTTTTATTAACAATAAGAGATGCAAGTTCTGCCAAGAAAAATACAACAAACTGGATCTCAGCTGCTGCCTAGAAGTTTTTTAAAGAGAAACACAAAATGTTTATTCAAAAGGAAAATATAGTTGGCCCTCTGTAGCCACAGGTTCCGCATCTGCAGATACAACCAACCAACTCCAGAGAGTTCCAAAAAAGCAAAAGTTGAATTTGCCATGCACTGGTAACTCTTTACATAGGTTTTACATTATATTTACAACTATTTACATAGTGTTTACACTGTATTAAGTATTATAAGTAATCTAGATGATTTAAAGTACAATACATGGGAGGATGTACGTAGATTATATGTAAATACCACACCGTTTTACATATGGGACTTGAGCATCCTCAAGTTTCAAATTTCAGTATCCCGGGGGTCCTGGAACCAGTCCCCCTGTACTCTAAAAATGCTTCTGAAAGCAACAATCACATTCAAAAGACCATAACTTTGGGCAAAACCAACTGCTTTCACATAACAATAAATCATTTGCAGAGAGTCTAGAGAGTATTGTTTCTTTTTCACACATCCTTTTATGGTAAGGTACTCATGTAAGATTAGGAAAGGCTGGGTATTCCCCTCTGTTGACTCAGAAGGACATTCAGTGCTAAGACTTGGAAGTGATCTATTCAGAGATACACATGGGGATGGTAGCAAAGCTAGAACAGAAGTTTTAAGAGATGAGGACTAGAAAATAAGTGTATTTTCTAATGCAAGAGCTGGGAATACATATATCTGAAGCAGTTCATCTCACCACAATATTTATTTAATGTTGGGTTGCCAGATAAAAGTACAGAATACCCAGTTAAACTAGAATTAAACAGCAATTAATTTTTAATATATGTATGTCCCATGTCATATTTGTAACATACTTATACTAAAAAATTATTTGTTGTTTATCTGAAATTCAATTTAACTGGACATGCTGTGATTCACTAAATCTGTGACTCTATTTAATGTGTCTTTTAAAATTATCTAAAGGGACTTCCCCGGTGGTGCAGTGGTTAAGAATCCGCCTGCCAATGCAGGGGACATGGGTTTGATCCCTGGTCCGGGAAGATCCCACATGCCGCAGAGCAACTAAGCCTGTGCGCCACAACTACTGAGTCTGTGCTTTAGAGCCTGTGAGCCACAACTACTGAAGCCCACGCGCCGAGAGCCCGTGCTCTGCAACGAGAAGCCACCGCAATGAGAAGCCCGCGCACCACAACGAAGAGTAGCCCCCGCTCACTGCAACTAGAGAAAGCCCACACGCAGCAGTGAAGACCCAATGCAGTCAAATAAATAAATTATATTAAAAAATAAATAAATAAATAAAATTATCTGTAAATGCCCTTGGCTTTAGATTTTTAATCTTCAGGTCAGACTTATCCCCTGAACTCCAGACTCATAAAACCAATTGCTCACATGACATCTCCACCCCAGTACCTACGAGACATTTAACACTCAACATACCCAAAACTGAGCTCCAGCTCTCCACCACCATGCCTCACCTCTCCCCAGGCCTGCTCCTCCTGCAGTCAGCCTCACCTTACTTAATGGTCTATTCTTCTATTGCTTGGGTCAAAATTTGGCGTCATCCTTTGCTCCCCTCTTACTCTCACACCTCGAATCCTGTATTTTTGTGTCATTGTAGAAAATCGGAGGAACTCTATTTTATACTTCTGTAAGTCTGAGGCTAGAAAACGGGTTCAGGCAGTACAATCAATGAAGAAATATGCTCCCAAGGACTTCTGCACAGAGTTTCTCCTAGTCCAAAGAAGTCTCTTTTTTGGAACCAGGGAGCCTCTTGCTACACTTGGGTCAATCAACCAATAAATGACTATGCTTAAAGAAGGGCAAAGGTAACATCTTTTTCATTGTAAACTCAGTCCAAGGCTTTCACTTTTACTTCCAGCACAGTTTAAAATGTATAGTAGGAACTGCTAACTGCTGTTAAGTGGGGAAAAAGAAAAAAAAAACTCATTACCTAAAACCCCTACCCCACTCTGGTTATTAAATGAAACAGTTATCTTTTCACCTTTAGAGTAACAGCATCTCGCTTTCTGGACTCTTAATAATTCTTTCCATCCAGAAGAGAAAGGAGTTTCATGAAATTAGTAGAGAATATACAATGTGTAAATCTGTATAATGTCCAAGTCCAGCTTCAAATTTGAGAACTCCAGGACATTTTCTGGCAATTCTTTGTTTGATACACATGATAAATGTTGTGAGGTCATGTCAGGTCTTTCTTATCAACATCAAGGAATCCAGAAACTAGATAATTAGAGCAACACAGAGCAGCCTAATTTTTTTAGCCAGTCCAGACCAATAAATAGTTTCTCTAAGTTTCCACCAGACCAGTGGTTACCCTCTGAGATTCTCACCAAGGAGCAATGATTTCTACTCTGCTGTCAAGGCTTGACATGCCTAAGGTGCTAGAGATGCTGGGGAAGAACAGCCAAAGCAAAAAGGGTTTATTGGTCCATCAATATCTTCAGATATTTAAGGTCCTAGGCTTGGTGCACAACAGAGCCAAATTGGAAAGCAGTGTTTTCTGTCATGTGGTTTTGCTATGACACTGTCAATAGCAACTTCTCATATAACATGTCAACAATGGCATGTACATCTCCAAAACATGGTAAATGTGATTAACAATGCAATTTGTAAAAGTGACCAGGTCAAAAATAATGAAGGTACCACATGAGAAAAACAATTTAAAAGATGAAATAAATAAATAAATAAATTACATTGAATCCCTCTATCAAATACTCAAAGATTCGTATAAAAAAATAAGAATCAAAAATGTAGATTGCAATATACTTTTTTTTTCCTGTGGGACACAAAGAGGAGTAAAATTTCTTAAACAGGTTTCAAAACGATTGCATTCTACATAGAAAAGTTCATTGTTAAAGTTCAATTTTGATACGTACTTCTCTACTGTATTGCCACATTATCTCCATATCAGGAATTTTTCTTAGCCTTCAAATTTTAAGGAAACAACCAAATTTGAATGGATGATCTATTTTTTTTTCTTTTTTGCACATTTCAATGTCAAAAGTTTCCATGCCTTTTTAAGAACATAGCAGGCAGGGCATGTGTTTCCTATGTTGCTGTGCCCAGGGTCTCTGAAATCTTCTAAAGATTCTGTCATATAACAAAATACACCTTTCAAGCTAGATAAAAAATAATTGAGTCTATTTTTTTAAATGTCTGCAACAAAGCTATTAGCTCCCTGAAATAAAAAGGGTTTGTACAGATAGCCTTCAGAGGCAACTTCACAGGTGTCCAGTTAAAACTGTGATCTCCAGAAGACTTCGTGTGTGTAAATTCTATTAAGTCATCAAGAGCACTTTGAGTATTCCAAGTTAGTGGAGTTTCTGCCCATTTCTCATAAAGACCTTCCCATAGTCATTTTTCTTCCCAGTGATGAATTTACTAACTCTGAATGCAAATACTTCCCTTTATCCCATCATCTTCCTGACAAGTCTCTGGGTAACTGATTCCTAAAAGGCTGTGCCTTTTCAAAGATAACTGAAATGTTTTCATCCTAATATTGTATCAACTGATCACTTCCAACAATCAAATTTTCATTTGAATATTGTATTTGGTGAGTCTCTCAGACCATCTGAAACACTGAATCTGCACGTGACAGCAATCATACTATTCAAAACATTCTCCCGCACATGTCACTAAGAGGAAAACTACCTACCCTGGAGTATAGCTATTAATGTCAAACAGACTGTCATCGGAGAAAACAAAAATGCATCAAAATCAGCTTCAGACAAAGTACAGCCCTACGGAAAAACATCCGGTTTTTATGTGCAAATGTCTTAAATGCCTGATTGACATGTTTAAAGAATGAGTTAGCAAGGAATCTGCTCCCGGTCTCTCTCCATAACCCAGAATAATGTTATAATGAAAAGAATTTTAGAGTTAAAGGGTTTTTCATCATAGCACACTACATGCATTTGCCCCAGTTTCTAGTAAACATTATGAAGAAATGTTTAATTTCTAGCTTGGGCCGAGGGCTCTGTTTAGCTTATCAAAGCACAGACCTGCCATAAACGCTGGGACTCTTGCCAGAAATTTTTTTTCCTGCAACTCTTAGTAAAGATCATACCTCGAAAGCATTGTGCCTTGCAAACCACGCAGATTTAAGTTCCCACTCCCGCCTACAGAGCTTGGCACCAGCGGCTTTTGAGGTATCCCTCATCTCCTAAAACTCAGACTGAATCGCCACCACCACTCCCCACTCTCCCACCACCACCGTGTCGTCATCCTTGCTCAGCTCTCCGGAGCTCAGCACGGAGCGTCCCCCAAGACCCTGCAGAGTGAACTCACGGTACCACCCAACTCCCATCCCTGCATACACCCACAAACACTCTCCTACTCCCTCCGCTACAATCTGCCCCCAAATGTGTCACCCACCTGACTCCTAATCCCATACCCCAACGTCCCTGGAGCTCTTCCCCCCTCCTGGTGGCTTCATCCCCAACACACCTGTCTACCCCGCTGGCCGACTTCAGGTGCCCACGCTGCGCCCTATCCCGCGCCCCCTCAATCTAACTGGCGCTTCGCACTCCGCCCCGAGGAAGGTCAGTTCGCTCGGAGCACCTTCTTTCCCCACCCCTTGCCCACCCGCAGACCGTCCCCGGCTCCCACCCTCGCGGGCGCGGAGAAAGGGGCGGCTGTAGTACCTGCCGAGAGCGCGGCGGCCGCGGCGAGCAGGAGAGCCTGGCGAAGCGCGGCGCGGAACGCTCGGGTCATGGCCACCAGGCGCCGCGCCCGGGCTGCGAGGCCCCGGAGCGGAGCGCGACGGCCGGGGCAGCGCGGGCCGCTTTGAAGTTCCCGGGGCGCAGGAGGGAAGCACGGCCCGACACCCTTTTGAAGTGTGCGGTTGGCTCTAATCAGCGCGGGCGCCCCCCTCCCCTGCCTCCCCCATCCCCCGCCCCCGCGGCTGGCGGTGCGCGGCGCTCCAGCCACTGGCCCCGGGAGCCCGGCTGGCAGGGGGGCGGGGGGGCGACAGAGCCCGCCCCTGCCGCGCCTCCGCCCCCTGGGCCCTCCGGCAGCCGCACGGGGCCTGCCGCTGCCCGGCTGGCGGGCAAGGGCGGCCCGCAGGAGAAGCAGTGAGATCGCAGAGAGGTGGGGGCGGGGGGGGGGGCGCAGGGGGAGGCAAAGAAAGCAGGTGGGGTGGCGCGGAGTCTCCAAGACTGGATACGCTGAGAAGGGCGTCGGGACAGGAGGGAAAGCCCTACGGAGACTTCAGGAAGACTTAAACCCTGCAGCAGTTGCTTCCTGTTGGTCCGCTCTATAGTCTCCTACAGAAGATCCACGTCCAGGTCTCTTGACACTCATTTGTCGTCCAGTGCCCTAAAGGTTTTCTAACTAGACTGAGCCCTGAAACATCCTGGGTATTCCTCCTGGCTCCTCACTCCGCCACGTCCTGGCTGTGCGCGCGTCTGTGGAAGGGCGCCCTCTCTGTCCAGCCCTGGAAATAACCAGTTGCCCCACTGCCTAGGCTACCTATAGTTTTGGCTTAACAAACTTCATCTCTAATCTGACGCCTTCAAGTGACCCCCCCCCCCCATGAATGGCGACTGAAGCTGGACTACCTTCACCAGGTGATGTGGTCATTTGCAATGTGTAATCCAGGTTTAGAAGGAAGTAGAGGACCCATCCTATGCAAAATACTTAGCAACTACAATTTCAGCAGTTGAAAAACTGAGGGGCGGGTTGGAATCATACACAAGCTTTAAGGGGAGGTGAAGAATGATTGAAAGTACTGCATTAGACACTTTAGGTATTGTTTAAATCCCTGGGGCTTATCAAATGAGTGTGCTTCCCATGTGGATTGCGTTTGAAAATATAAGGGCAGCATTACCAATTAATAGAAATTAGCCTAAATTCAATCCAGGTATGTAGCTTGTACATTAAAGTGAATGGAATTATTTTTTTTTAATTTTTATTGGAGTATAGTTGATTTACAATGTTGTGTTAGTTTCTGCTGT
This sequence comes from Balaenoptera musculus, assembly GCF_009873245.2. NCBI lineage: Eukaryota > Metazoa > Chordata > Mammalia > Artiodactyla > Balaenopteridae > Balaenoptera > Balaenoptera musculus. The sequence goes on from NC_045791.1 coordinate 40,120,275, forward strand.
ACAGCAAAGTGAATCAGTTATACATATACATATATCCACTCTTTTTTAGATTCTTTTCCCATATAAGCCATTACAGAGTACTGAGTAGAGTTTCCTGTGCTATACAGTAGGTCCTTATTAGTTATCTATTTTATATATAGTAGTGTGTATATGTCAATCTGAATGGGATTATTTTTAACTGAACAACACAAAAAGCCAAGAATCCAGTGCTGGTGTTATTGCTGCTGTTAGGGGCCTCTTTGAAAAGTGATCGTCATATAAATTAATTGCTTTAGAGTAAGAGATATTACTTGCTTCTTCACCTACTTTAGCTCTAAATAGCACATCTATGGAAGACCTATTCTGAAATGCTGTATGCGGTTGACTTAATCAAAGAGTCACGGTATTGGGGGTGGGATATTTGTCGGACTTCGATGCATGATAATGACAGTCTTGAGGATCTCACCCCACCACCACCACCTTGTATGAATCAAAACATTCCTAAGCATAAAAAGACTTTGTTCTCTTTTCCTTCTGGATCCAAGCAAACAAATAAATCAAAAAAAAAAAAAAAAAAAGGAGATCTGGGACAAGCCTGAGCCCTTCCAGACACCCACAAAACAGATGCTTTTTTTAAAAAAAGAAAAGAAAATGCTAGAACACATTATATTTTGGCTGACTTAGCTTGCTCATTATTTGGTAACTATACCCTAGATTGTGATCTACCATTGGATCATGAGACTTGGAGCCTAAAGATCAGGGCCTGCTTCCTCAAAAGTAAGTGGAACTTTGTTCCTCCCTATTTCTCAGAACCACGACAGGATTAAAAAGGGTAGTGAATGTGAACATACTGTCAAACCGTAAGGCATTATGCTAATGTCAGGTATTTACCCTACACATATTTATTTTGTCTCTTGAATACAGTAAGCAATTTCCCTGCAAGTTGGAAAGCTCTCATCTTCTAAGAAAGCAAGGTTATTATCCCAAGAAGTCTGATATTAAATAACTTCAATATTCTAAATAAATTCAACACTTTCCTCTTAGTCTAATGGTGCATTGTCTGCTATGTTATCCACCAGTCACATGTGAGTAGTGAGCACTTGAACTGTGTCTAGTCCAAATTGACATGTGCTGTAAGTATAAAATGCATGCTGGATTTCAAAGACTTACTACAAAATAAGAATGTAAAATATATCATTAATAATTTTATATTGCTTACATGTTGAAATGATAATATTTTGGATACACTGGGTCAGATAAAATATATTACTAAAATTAATTTCACCTATTCCTTTTTACTTTTTAATATAGCTATTAGAAAATTTTAAATTATATGTGTGGCTCGCATTCTATCTCTATTGGACAGTGCTGGTCTAATGAATCCTCCTCAAATGGCAAAAGATCATTACCTTTGTCTTAAGCACAGTATAAAAAAGCCAAGTGTTGTTAAGTACCTTGCCAGTCAACATGTGGCCAGCCAATGAAGGAAGCAGCAACTCTTGATATATTGGTGCAAAGTTCTGTGATACAACAAAAAAAGGTTAATATGTCAAAATCTAAATACTTAACTTGTAGGATTATATTAAACTACATCTCCAAATACCATTTCCCTCTGTCCTAAGCTCATGTTCTTCTTCCAACGTCAGTTCTATGACAGCTTTGAAGTAATGAGTTAACCACTCAGCATGTATTGAGTTCCAATGGCTGGAAAAGTATATTCTTAGGAAACTATAAATATTTCTGATAGGCTTGAAGAAAAGAGCTTCATCCTTATAATGTGTCCCAATTTTTACTTAAGAGTATACTTTATTTGTACACACACACATAAACACACCTATGGAAATTAATCCAGTTTTAATCCAATATCTTTTAAAATGAACTATTATTAAGAAAATACTCCTTGGAGCATATTGAGTGACTCCTGTTACTTAATATAAGCAGCACAACTGCATTGTTCAAGATATGATATAATATAGTACATCTTTCATACTTTTGTACATAACAGAAAAAAATTTACATGTGAAATTTTTTTAAATTTCACTGGAAAGAAATTTACATGCAAATATGTTTCTAAAGATTTAAGCTTCCCCCCACCCTTAGTCATCTATTTGTACATATTCATTACCATAGCAACATTACATCATGACTCCTGGATTCTCATCATCAAAGGAAAACAAAAAACAACAAATAATTGAGGAGTTCATAACCCATCAGCAAAACAGACTTTGGGTGAGTAAATCTTACATAACCAGGGAAACAGGTACAAATTGTAAAGATCTGATACATTTGCAGAATAACATTCCAAATGAATAAGGCAAGTAAACGTGTAATAACTGAACTTTGAAAACGACTATTGGTTGGGTGTGGTTGTTTAGGATTTTTTTTTATCATACAGGTTTCTTTTATTATTATCCTTCCCAGAATCATGAATGCCATGCATCTTAATTTCTCATTTCATCTTGGAACATGAACTTGTCATGGAACAAGCATATGGTGAGGAGGCATACTATGATAATTTGCTACATACTGTCAAGGTCTAATCTTTTCTCATTTTACTGCGTTTTTCCTTCCCTAAACTCACATCCTCTCTAAAGAAGTGCATGACACACTCACCTCCACTCATCTCATTTCTTAATCCCAGAAAGTTTTACATTGGGAAATTTTAGTTTCATTTCGGTTCTTCTTCTCTTGTCTGTTGTTAATTCTATCCCATGAAAATAGTCATGTGTTTTAGGAACTTTGTTGAGATTCTACAATATATACCTTCAAAGTGTCTACCTCATGAGACAGCTCAGGTCTCATAAAAAAGAAAAATAATGACCCCACTCTATGGACATGGATAATGGGGGGATATCAAACAGTTTCTTAGCTCGACTGCCACTGCTAAAAGCTTAATGTCTTTGTCAAGTATTCACACTATGTGTTTTCACCACCTTCCAAAATGACTGCACCCCCTTCACTGACTTTTGTATGCTTTTAATACTATTAATATGGTCTTTCAACAAACTCAAACTTTGTCTGTTTTCTCTTCCACTGGCTAATGTCAGTGTGCTGAGCTGATTAGCTGCATTCAATACAGGCTCTATCTATAAAAGACAGGTCAGAGATTCAGTTCCAAGTAAGCAAGCCTCCACCACTTGGATCATTTCCTTAAAATGGGCCTGTAATTATATTCTACCAGAGTGAGGTTACAAGGAGGTAAGAGAGTTAGATGACTCAGTACAAATCCATCCCTTCCTGAGTAAATCACTCAAAAAGGACAGTTATTTTTAACCCCAGACAAATACCCTGTTTCTTTCCCCCTTATCACTTCCCTCTGTCTCATCTTTTACATCCAGTTAACCAGTAGTTTCTATGGATTCTAACTTTTATAAAAAATCTCTCAAATTTTTTCACTTCTTTCCATCTCACTGCGACCATCCTACCGCAAATCATCTTCTTTTACTTGAAACGTCAAAAATGCCTCCTAACTGGTCCCCCTTCCTTGAGATTCACTCCTCTCCAATCTATTCTCATGGACTCTTCAGCCAGAGGGGTCTTTTTATGGCAGAAATGTGTTCATGTAACAGAATGCTACCTAAGACGTATTGCTAGTTCTAACACTGGCAGTTCTGACATTGGCAACTGAAATTAACTTGGCACATAATAAGCACCCAGGGGGACTGACCTTTGAGGTGCTCTGCCCTGTCCCCCAATGGGCACAGACAGTGCATCTGACACCATCAACACCCTGAGGCCGGACAGTGGATGATTCTGCTAGGATCTCTCCTGCTGCTGCATCTGAACACTAGCTGTGGCTTTCTTCACCCTAACTGTAGCTTCAAGGAAGGCTTGGGAATGGAGCATCAGGTTTTTTTAAATATTTATTTATTTATTTACTTACTTACTTACTTTTGGCTGTAAAACATAAAATGCACAAAATAAAAAAGATTGCCAATGACAAAAGCCCAAAAATAGTTATCAGAAGTACTCACTTTCTATCCCCTAAGAGTGAGACTCTTGTTCCTACACTGAGAAGTCAGGGATTTTTCTATAACCTAACAGGACAAGAAACCAAAAAGAACAATGATAGAAAGATTACTGCCCAAAGCTCTAGAGGAATAAATCTGAGAGTGATGCAGAGGATGCTGGGAGATCTCAAAAATAATCCAAACTCAATTACTTCCTGTTGGATTGTCTATGTGACCCAGTAGCTTTTACTAACTACTGCTGCCAAATAGGGTGCTTATCTTGTGATAGGACCCCACATGTGTCCTGCTCTTAGAGGTTCATAATAAGTCATTATCAACCCACTCATTTCCTTTAAGGTGACTCCTACATTAGGATTATCAAACATACAGCAAACCATGACATTTTGGAAGATAGGGTACATTATTTTCTTGGTGTGCCCCTTCTCCTATCTATTGTATAGAGATGTAAAATACATTGATACTTCTATTTATGAATTCTCTGGAAACCAGATTCTTAAGAAACTGCTGTGGTTGAGGGAAAAAGTCACCCAATACTTGGTCCATCACTGAAAACCAAGTTGGCTCATAGCTTATCTCTTCCCACTCTGGGCAAAAGGACTCCACCAGTTAAAAGTAAATTAGCCTCACTCCAAGAAAAGAGGCAAAGTAAGCCCAGCTGGTCTTTGATATTTCTAGCCTCTCTTATTCCTCTTTTGCCCCCTCTGTCCTACACAAAAGGCTCCTAATCTCCCACCCATTCCTCCCATTCAAACAAGAAACATTCTGAAATTGTATGGTGATTGGTTGATAAATTATATTTCAGAATGAACAAAATTCTATCAAGCTAGTATATAGCTGTTATTTGTATATTGTGCCTTTAAGGGTTTTTTTTTTTTTTTGAAGAAAAATTTTTTGTTACATGACTTTCAGAAAACAGCAATGATTAGGGGGAAATCTGACGGCTATGGAGAAACTTACTAGAAAGAAGAATCTATAAAGATAGTCCTCTAAAGAGCCCAGAATCTTGCTCAATAACTCAAGTCTAATACGTTCTGAGGTTTCAATGGCGAGAATATTGTCATGTAAGGAAGAGGTTGAAGGATAAACAACTCAGTAATCAACTCTGCCACCACCACGTGGGCCCAGAGAGTGGGGACATGCGGACATAAATAGAAGAAAAAGTTCACCTGTAATACTACAGCTTGATGGGGAGCACAGCTGCTCTCTAAATTCCTAGTCCTGGAGTTGATGCAAGGCTGGAGGAGTGAAACGAACTCCACTTGAAGCTCAGATATAATAACAAGGGAAACAAAACCAGATAGGAACATATGACCAGGCAACATAGTTCATAAAGTATTGTTTGTTCATGTTCTTTCCTGTTGTCTCCTAGAGAGGCGTTTCCCCCCTCAGCTCCAGACTCATTTCCCTGTGGCCTGTTCAGCAGATGCCATCTTACTTAGGGGGAGGCTGACCCCAGAGAGCAACAGACATTCCCTCTTGCCTTTCTAAAGCCCACCTTCTAAATGTTCATTCTTCTCTGAGAATCCTCCTCTTCACCACATCATTGACTCCAGGAATATCCAACTCTTTAAAGTGAGACCACTTACTCTCCTCCCACCCACATAGGTGTGACCTTACCACTTCACAGGAGCACCATATCAGAATCCAAAGCACCAAAAGCACCAAAAGAGGTACACATTGAGGTGCACACACATGTACACACACACGGAGTAGCAAGGACCCAATTCACTGCAGCACCAGACGTATCTCTTTGTGGATGACTGACAGTCAAGTCTGCAATCAAAAGCACCAAATATGAATTTCGTTTCGCTGAAGAGGGTGGCCTGTCCCATTACCCTGCTGCAGCTATCTATTAAGAGATCAAGCCCAGACTATACCAGAGAGGCAGAGAAGTGGACAACTGGTTGTCATCTGTTTCTTCAAGGTCCTGGAAGACCTTGAAGCCGTGATGTCCTTAGGATAAACAAACTGGAGAACAGGATTTTGTCGTACTCTTTCATAAATCTCAAAGGTCAAAGTATCTGATAGCACATGGCATAGAAGCAGATGGAAAACTTGCTATGTTGTATCTTGATTTAATTTAGATGGCTCCTACAAAGCCCCAAAGTTTCACTTTAGTTATAAGTTTTATGGGCAATTAATATATCTTCAGCATGTATATCAAAGCACTACTGCTAAGAGCCTTTTCTTCGTTCATTCCATAAATGGAGTGACCGTTATGCGATGGAAATGGTTTCTTGACACTTGAGTCAAATACACCTAGATCCCAACCTCTCCTTTGTTAACAAGTGTTAATACACCAGAAGATACATTTGGTCCTGTTATTTCCAAAAAGTGGACTTATTTTGTTGAAACCTTTGAATTATTGCCATCTCTGCCATTTGATAACTGTGTAACTATGGTCAAGTTATCCTTTGGGTCTCTGTTCTTTTCTCATGAATTCTCACTGGGCAATTGTGAGAATTACACTAGAATTAGTATCGTTTGATGATCTAAAGCCATTCTACATTGTAAGCACTCAGTCAATGTAAATGTCCATCCTCTTCTTTCCTAGTTTTTACTAAAAATTGTGTTTAAAATTGACTTCTTGCCAAAGGAAATAGGACTAGTTAGTAGCATTAATGTTTAATCATTTCCACAAGGTAAAAATCATATAACTATTTAGAGTGGCATTTTGTACCTAACCCACAAGGTGGTTCATCAATTATTACTTAATTCACCCAATACCTACTTTGTGCAAGGCACTAATTTCAGACACTGGGTATATAGTGTAAAAAAAAAAAATGTCATCTACTTTTTTGAAATTTATGTCAAACAAAAGAAAAAGATCTTAAAAACTAGTTACAGAATTAATTAAATTGTGATAAGTACTAGAAAGGGCAAATATAGGGTACTCTAAAAATTACAATGGGGTGAATCTGTCAGAAGTAGCAAGGAAAGTTTCTGTTAGGATGTGTGTTGAGCAGAGTTTGAAAGTAGAATAGAAATTAGTTAGGGGTTGAGTGCTTGCATGTGTGTGTGTGTGTGTGTGTGTGTGTGTGTGTGTATGAAAGACTCAAGGCAAGTAGGCACTTGGTTTTAGAGAAATCCGAATGCTAGAGATGAGTCTGAAGATGTATTCAGATCAGGTGGGCACCTTTTAGGCAACATTAAGGATTTGGATCCTAATTTTTAAAGTAATGGGAAGTCACTGGAATTTTTCAATAAAGGGAATGGCATGATCAGATTGAAATGTTAAAATAGCACTCCAGCTTCTAATGCGGAGAATGGGCTGTGCCTAGGCAAGAGTGAAATCTAGGTCACTAGCCAGGAGGATTGCTCAGTCATCTGGCTGAAAAAAGACTCTTGGCAGGAACAAATTTTGACAAAGGAAACAGAAAAAAGAGCAGTTTGTTGAAAGAGGAGAGGGAGACAGGAAAGGAGAGGAATGATTCAAGGTATCCCTCAGCGTTCTGATGCCTGCCCTGTGTGGGCCATTCACTCAGAGAGGGAACACTGAGAAGAGTCAGGTTGGATTTACATATATACACTACTATATATTAAATAGATAACCAACAAGAACCTACTGTATAGCACAGAGACTATACTCAATATTTTGTAATAACCTATAAGGGGAAAGAATTTGAAAAAGTATATATATATATATATATATATATATATATATATATTCATAACTGAATCACTTTGTTGTACATCTAAAACTAACACAATATTGTAAATCAACTATACTTAAAAAAAAGAGTCAGGTTGGATGTGTATGAATTCCACTTCAGACACTGAGTTAGAAATGATGAGACATGCGTTAGAGCTGAGGAGCCAGTAGTGAGATATATAAGTGTAGGGTTTATAAGATTGATCTTGGTGAGAAGCAAAAATTTGAGTTCTCTTGGTATGCAAGGCAGTGGAAAAGATTTTCTGTATACATTTTTTTCAGGACAGACACCCACTGTAGCTGTCTTAAAGTTTTTCCTGATTTTTTACAGTCTCCCAGCAGAGTTCATAATTGGTTCAACCTGACCTAAAATGTTTTCAAGAATCATGCTCTATGGCACCAAGGTTTAGACTCTTAACCAATTACTTGTTTTAACTGATTAAGAAAATTCAAAGTTCTTTCCTGAGCAAAACGTTAACTCTATGCATAAATTCCAGCATATTAGCTAACTCCTGAGCTGGTGTGTTGATCTTTTCACTGGGCTAGACTTCACATTCAGGTACTCAAGTATACACAACCGGAAGAGAACTTTGCCCCTTCAAATCTGGGTTTAAACCATGTGGCTTCATTAGATTCACAACACAAAATAGCCACAATACAGCTACTTCTCAGAAAATCCAGTCGTCAATGAAAGAAATCCATTTTTGCCTGAGAAAATATTCGTAGGGGAGGAGGGAAGCAAGATAACTCTGCTAAGTTAATCAGTAAGAAAAGTGTTTGTCATTGAAGGCATTTGTATTATTTTAATCTGCTATTTTGCCCTAACTGGGGATCATTTCCTTGAAATGATCATTGACGCTTAAGGCATTAAAGAACAAATATTTGCAAGGTCTTAAAGCTCTGCCTCTTTTTAGGCATGAAGTGATAGAAAAGGAAGAAGGAGGAAAAGTTAAATTATTAATTTATATTCCTCAGTGTTCCATAAAGAATTTCAGAAACTTTACAAGAATTCATGGAATGGAGACACTGCTTCAGGAAAGAACCCTTGTGTTCTCCCTACTTGCTGCAAGTAATAAATCCTTCTCCCGCCAAAAACAAAAATTCATGGAATGAAACATACAATTTATTTACACACACACACAAAACAAGGGAAAATACAAATCAGAGTAGATGACTATAACTGAGGGTGAGGTAAAATTCAAATATGCAAGCCAAAGACCCCTCCAGAAGTACTAAAGTTGGATTGCAGACTTGAGTCTGAAATTTTGGCTTTTGCATAAAGGGATACATCATTATTTTATTTATTATGCATAAGGAAGGTATATTCTCTCTTCTAAAAGTAATTTGTTGGTTGAGGTTTTGTTTAGAAGACACTGGAGGTATTTTTAAACATTTTAAATATTTAAAATATTTGAGTATATTTAAAATATACTCAAAAATATTCCTAAAGCAAATGCAGTCGTAGATTTTATACATCTATTTCTGGCAGTATTCTTCAATTCAAGACTAGGGCATTATTCCAAAAACAGCTCAATAACAGCAATTCTGTGAGATGACAGAAGTGGAGGGAAGACGGTCAGTGTGGCCCAAATATGTGGCTCTATGATGGCCTAACTTAATCCACAGCTAAAATCGGACAGAGCTAGATGACTGACTCTTTACTGTTTTAGATGAGATATCCTAAGGGAATCTGCTTAAAGCTATCGATCTCCAGAAAAACAAACATTGCACACACACGCACACAATGTATAAATTCAGAAGGTTCACTAATCTTTTAGAGCCCAGGTTGGAATATGGGATCTTAAGTGCCTATTAAAAAATTCTATTAAAAAATTAGAGGTATTATGAAGCAGTGTTTAAGATTATATGCACTGGCACCACACGGACCTCAAGTTTGATTCCAGGCTCTGCCACTTGCTAGCTTTAGAGAGCTTTAAGCAAGCTATTTAAGTTCTCTAAGCCTCAGTTTTCTCATCTATAAAATGGGGTCCATAATATTGTTTAATTCATAGGGTCAAGGTGAGGATTAAATGAAGTAATGCATATAAAGGGCTTAGCACAATGTCCTTACCATAGTAAGGACTTAATTAATAGCAACTATTAGTTATTATTAGCTTAATTAATAATTGAAGGTATTATTACTTGTTACATTGTTTATATTTCCCTAGACGACCAAGAACATTATAGAAGTGGTGATCAAACAACAAAAAACTGTGCTTATATGTAAATGTAAACAATTTCTCTAGGAAGGGTATATAAAATCTTTTGTCAGATTTTCAGTGAAGTCCATGGGTGGAAAATGTAAAGACCACGGCAAAAAAAGCAAACACGTGTTGGCTGTGTTCTCTGTGAAAGTACTGACTCACAGCCACAGCTCCGCACTCAACATTTTGAGAGGACACTCACCAGCTCAGGGCAAATATTTATCTCATATGTTGATTCTCTAAGAGACAATAGTGGCCTCATGGGTCACTAAGCTCTTTTAGTGATCTGATTCTATTTTGGGACGCTCCATCGTTGACCTTAACTCTCCTGACCCATCTCTTAGATCCTTGGATAGATCAAAGATACATTAACCTAAGAATCGATAGAAAACCTCTCAAGTAAGTTACTGAGCTATGCAAAATTACTTTAAAATCTCTCCCAAAATGCCAGCAGTCATCACTGCTTCCCTGTTTTTGGCTGTTCCCTCCTTTTCCATTTTCTCAGTTATTTCATCCAATGCCGCTACTGTTCTTTTTTTTTTTTTTTTTTTTTTTTTGCCTAACCCAGACCCCCCATTTTTATCCTTTTTAAAGCTAACGTTTCCAATAAGAATATTCTTTTTTGCTTGACCAAACCATCAGGGTGCATCTCTAAATCTTAACTCTCCTCTACAGTGTTTATTGCATCATGTTCAAAGATTTGTTTGTTGCTAGACATAAAACATGATTTATTTTATCCTTTTCCCAATTCAGAACCATTCTGAACACTTGTGTCTCCTTTCACACAACCAAGAATTCACTATATTGATATGAAAATTTAAAAGCTTTAGGAACTGGAAACCTTCCAAAAGCCTTGCAAAATTAAGGTTAAAGATGAGACCTGCATCTGGGGAGCAATGAGCTTTGTTTTCTGAAGTTCTGCCTTACTAATATGTTTATACATTATGTGACTCAAATAAAAGCCATCTCCAGCTCTTGCCTTTGTTATTTTATCTTTGTTTTAGTATCATGATTTCTGTTTTCTGAATTTTTTATCTCAAGTAATTATTTAATATTAGGACAATATCCTCACTGCAAACAAATCAGGCTCCTTATGAGTACCTACAATAAAGAAAAGATGCATATAGCGCTTACTATATGCTAGGGGCATGCTCTGAGCCTGTCATACATTATCTCATATTATTTTTACCACACTCTTGTGAGGACAGCTACCTTTCGCATTCTATAGGTGAGAGGGACTAAGACTCACAGAGTTTAAATGACTTACCCTTGTTCATTGAATGTAAAGTTTTGATTTTTAACTCAAGTTTGTCTGACTCTAAAGCCCTTGTTTCTCTGACTAATCAAGAGGGATCCAATTAACTTCATCAGAAACAACAAAAGGACTTTATGAAATTACATATCTTTGAGCCCCTTGAAGCTTCTAATTCAGTAGATCTAGGTAGAACTTGGAAAACTGGTAAGGACTTGCTCAATTGTATCTGTTGTTAGTTATTAGTTATGCTGTTTCGGTTTTTCTAATAAGACCAAGAACATTAGAGAAGGGGGTATTAATATTCAAAGCATTGCGTGAATATGTAAATGTGCATATCTCTGGGAACTGTTCCATAACCTTGTTCAGATTCTCAATGAGGCCCTTGAACCAAGAAAGTTAAGAACCACTGGATAGAGGCAAACACAAGCAAGTTTGTTCTATTTTTTTTTAATGAAGATTTCTATTCACACCTGAGTACATTTTATTCACCTTTTAAGAATACCAGTGTGCTCAGGGCAGGCGTGTTTATTTCATACAGTGTTACTCTAAACTCTATAGGTCACAAAATATCTCAAAGCTTTTTTATTGCTCAAATTACAAATACCTTGGACCATTCCACCTTTCATACTAACACCTCTTCATCTATCCCACAAACCCTTGGATTTTCTCAAGTCCATGTGATTCAGATTCATAGCCAGGTTTGGGAACAACTATTATTTACTGAAACTCTTGGTGTAACACTAATCCTATTTATTAACCAAAACCTCTTTATTAACTAGCACCAGTTGGTGGCCTGAAATAATAAAAGTTTCCCTAAATGTGTATCATATTTGCATAGATACTAGAGTAGTTTTACATGGTATGTATCTTATTACCACAGCTAAATTCATGTTAGTTATTACTTCTGCACACCTTTATCCTCCAAGCTGTTGATGAACATGAATGCCTGATCACTAGGAATGCCATCGTGGTGTGAGATAACACTCATCATCCTAGCACTAGGATCTACTCTTCGAATTGATTTCTAGAGGTGATGCAGCACACACCTTTGGTTACTGCCCCATTGCTCATTATCCCCTTCCTTCTGATTTGTTGGTTGCAATGTGTCCAGCCCTGTGGAATAAATTATCATTGGTCTAAGTTACTCCCCTTTGTCCTGTGGTAGGAATATGACACAGTTCTTACTCATTAACAAAAGAATTGGAGGTGGGCAATCTCGGCATTGGTTTGGTAGATCACATTGTCATAAAGAACCAAGGTACCGTGCCAGCCTCAACTCTGCACAGATAACATACACCCCTTTTTTTTAAAGGATTTAGGTTCCTACGATATATTGATCTAAATCTATAGTTAAGCATTATTGTTTTCAGTAAAAACACAATGATTTCTGTCAACTTCAATACTGGAATTATCAAAAAACTTTTGATGCTATATATTAAAACAGATTAATTTTAAAATAATATATATTAAAAACATATCCATTAAAACCATCTATTAAAAACTGTTTAATTTGATTATATATATGATCAAACTAAACTAGCCATGCTCAGTTTCCAGTGAGCATGGCTAACATTAAATAACGTCTTAAAGCCTTGATAGAGGATATTGAAGGCAAGGCAAGGAAATGGATGCCAGACATTACATTGAATAGAACATTCTATACAAAGCTGAATTGATGAGCAATTGGTTGTCCCACTACAATGGTAAAATATTTTTGGTTTCTTTAGATTAGTGAGAATCCTGTAGAATTGATTTAAAAACAAGAACTTGAACATTATGTAATGCTACAGACAATGTTTAAAAGAATAATTTATTGACACTATTCACTATGATTATGGCTCAAATGATTGTCATGATTTTAGCAAGGACTCCCAAATGCTCGCCATTTTACAAGCACGTTGGCATTGAGAGGACACAGCCAGACATGTTTCCCTTCAACTCACCTTGGATGATTTTTTTTAAACCACCGAAGCAAACTTGACTTGAAATGTATTCAGTGGCTTATGTAAATGTTTTGCATAATATATTACATGTGAGAAAAAGAATTTGTCTATTCATCTAGTCCAACTTTCTGTCATTGTTCTCATTTTGTTTTGTTTTTGCTTAAGAATGCTTTCCCTTTACCTTGCACTTACTTTTAAAGGCTCCAGCAAAACGCCCTCATTGCTTAGCCCTCTTGCTAAGTATTAGGTGTTTGGGGGGCAAGGCCAGTGCCAAAACTGGGAAACATGTAGTCCACCATAGTAGAGGATTAATTAAACTGTTAACATAACTGGAATGAAAGTCAGAAAACTTGGGTTCTTCTTCTGGTTCTTTCACTAACTACTATGTATTTTAGGGGCAAACTACAATAAGTAACATGTAGTTAGTCCTTGCAACATGATAGGAATTTTACCAAGCATAAAAAAGGGGTTTTCTCATTGAAACAACATATTATCCCTCTTAGGGACTTAATATTATTGGCCTCATCCTCACATCAAAAAAAGTGAAGCTCAGAATTTACAGCTAAGTTCCCATAGCTAAGAAGTGGTGAACCAGGATTTGAACCCTGACAGTATGATTCCAGAAACTAAGCTTAACCACATAGGCTTCTCTCCTCTCCTAACCTCATTTTCCTCTTGTGTATAATTACAAGAGAAATATATTAATAAGATAATTTCTAAGGCTCTTCTACGCTTCAACATTTTTTAACATCTATGTTTCCAGGTACTTTGCCCTTAAGCAAGATAAGATTCAGCAAGAAGGATAAGTTTCCAATACAAATATATATAATATAAGGCTATCCATAGTAAAAATGGCTAAGTTCAATTTAATAAACATTAATTCAGCACTACAGATATACCAGATATAGTTTAGTTATGCAATTGATGATATATTGTGTGTTTATACATATATGAATAAAATATTCAAGATGGGAAAGCTTCAAGTTTGGGGAAGAAATGTCAAGTGTAAGCTGATCGCTTTAATAATATGAAACAAATACCATGATGGAGATATTCTTAGGACACTCATATGAGGAAGCACAAGGCACTTAATCCATCCTGAAATAAAGGGGGAGGGAGAAGAAGTCAGAAAAATCCTCCTCTGGAAGAAGATGTCCAAGCTGAGCCCTATCCAGGGAGTAGAGTCAGCCAGAAAGGGAGGGGGTAAGGGACGGAAAGTGCAGGAGCAAAGCCACAGAGCAGTGAAACAGAACGACACATGTGGGAAGCAACAAATACTTTGTTACTGGAGATTCACATATGAGGCAGGATATAGTAGATGATGAGACTAGAGAAGAAGGTGAGGCCACATCATGGAGCTATTTAAATATTATTTTTAAAAGCATAGATCCTAACCAATTGGTCATGGTCAGCAAAGAAACTGCACATGTACCACATTTCTCCCTGTCTATGCCCAAGGTAGACATCACTAACAGATCATCAATCTCCCCACCGACCCTGGTCACAGTCAGACAGTCCTCCTCAAATCAGTGCCCTGGGCAACTACCATTAATGGATTGCAATTTGCATTCAAGATGGATTTCATCTGCTATTTCAATTGTAGCTGATAGGCAGCTATCCAAAAGCTCTTGTTAGGCAAGCTGTATACAGTCAATAGAAGAACTTGTTAAAAATGTAATTACAAATTTAGTACACTGAATGGGGCCTGATAGTCTGGATTTTTAATAACTTCCATAGAGAATCCTTTTGCCCTGCCATGTTTGGGAACCTATGATGCAGAGCATTCAGGACAAAAAGAATGACATGAATCCAGAGTTGCAAACTGGTGGCCCACAAGCTAAATTTGGCTTTCATATGTTTTACAGGGCTGGCTAAGTGATTTTTGCACATTTTATTTTGTATTTATAGTTTATATTTCCCAATATTTAATAACCACATAAACTCAGAATTTTTTGTTGTTGTTGGCTTCTCCTTAAAAATTAGAAAATCTGCAACACTGGACTTCCATTCCAACATGATAACAACCAGCTGGAAATGAACGAAGCTGCCTCTTCGGATGGGGCATGCACTTACTATTTTGTCACAGTCTTCTTCATTCCCTGCTACTACAGATGAATATCACTGCTGTTTACCATGGTGTTTTCACTCTTGCTTTGCTTCTGCAGATAGTGTGTACAGACAAGAGGAAAGTGAAATATTTTGTGGACCCCTGTCTTTGTCAAAAGCAGGAAAACAAATGACAGACCAAAAAGGCCATTCTTAGAGGCAGAAAATTCATGAGTACTAGGGCATCAAGCCTTTTCTCATGAAATTTCAAGAAAGATTATGTTCTTATGCAATGGCTTTGCCAAACAACTGTAAGTCAGTTTCACAATTTTAATGATACCAGGGAAGTTTGATTCTGCCACTGTTTTTCTTATATGTTAAAGAGCAAAAGTTCAGTAGGATTGCAGCAGAGAAAGAAAGCCCATCCCAGAATGTGACACTACTTGCTGCAGTGCAGAATTTAGTATGATGGGGCTGGGTGCAGTTTGTCAGCAAAATCACCTCATTATAACAGGCACCAGCTCTAACAAGGACTTCGGCCTTATCTTAAAACATGTGCTGCTGGCAAAGCCAGTCCTAAATTTAGTGGTTTGTGAGCAATCCTGTTATACACCCTGATTATTTGTGATCTCATAATTGGTTTTCCAACTGTATTCTGAAAATATAAATCATCTTAAGTGAGATTTTAGAAGTAACTATTCCATTAAACTTTGCAGCAAGCAGTACTGTGTAAGGATAACCATGATGTCATTTTTGTTAAGTTTCAGATACACAAGTACTTGAATGCATTCTAGTCATAAACCTTTAAACCACAGAGAGATATAGAGAATAAAATGTGAAAATCTCCCATACTCTCTTCCCTACCTCTCCACCTCCCTCTCCTCAGAGGAGCCCACTTTCCTTATCAGAAGCACTCTAAACTGACATTTAGGTATGACTTTTCCAGGCATTCTTCTACATAGCTATATACACTATATATACTTTTGTCTGGAGGGTTTCTTATCACTTCTGGAATCACACTATACATTTTGTTCTGCAACTTGCATTTTCATACAGCAGTATGTTTGGGAAACCGTTCCTTGTTAGAATTTACCACATGATTTTTAACCATTGTATAACATTCCATATCAACCATTCTTCTGTTGATGGATATTTAGATTGTTTCTATATTTTTTTATGATGTGGCAATTCATTCTCTTAATCCTATATCTTAGTGCACACATGTATGTACAAAAGATGTCTAGAAGTGGCATCTGCCAGTTCAAAGTGAATGTATAATTTTTTAGCTACTCCCAAACTATATTCTACCTGCAATGTACCTATATGCTCTTGGTTATTACAAATATTTTAAATGTTTGTCTATCTAAGGGCAAAAATATATCTCTGTTTGAATTTGCATTTGAACATTTTTCACATGTTTATTAATCATTTGTAATTTCTTGAATTTCTATTAGGTTGTTTTTTCCCATCCTAATTGGCATGAAATTTTTAGATATTAAGGCTGATATCATTTTATGTCCATATGTTGCAAAAATTTTTTGTCAGGTTGACAATTGTCTTTTGACTTTAATTTTGACATCTATTGCACAGAAATTCTGAACTTTTAAATATTAAAATCAGTTGATGCTTTCCTTTATAACTTCTGAATTTTGTGAATCCCAGGAAAGTTTTACCTCTTTCAGGGTTATAAATATACTATTCTTCTCTATTTTCTCTTTTTTTTTTTGGCTGCCCTGGGTCTTCATTGTGACGTGCGGGCTTCTTTCTAGTTTCAGCATGAGGGCTTCTCTAGTTGTGGTGCACGGGCTCAGTAGTTGTAGTGCGTGGGCTTCTCTCTAGTTGCAGTGTGCGGGCTTAGTTGCCCTGCTGCATGTGGGATCTTAGTTCCCTGACCAGGAGTTGAACCCATGTCCCCTGCATTGGAGGGCAGATTCTTAACCACTGGACCAGCAGGGAAGTCCCTCTTCTCTATTTTCTATACCGGTTACTCACCAGGCCTACTGGCCTGGGTTTGAATCTCATAATTAGATGAATGTGGGTCTTCAGCCTTCTTGAAAAGCTTGGTGGACAAGCCAGGTTCTTCAGGGCCCATGTGGCAATGTGCAGTCAACAATTAGGAGACCTACTTTTCCATATAATCCAGCTCTAAAATCATGTGGCTCTGGGAGTATGGCATGTTTAGAGACAGTACCTTAAACAATGACATTCCCACTATGTTTACGTTTGGCATCACTTGGGCTCTCTCTAGATCAGCAGAGGAAGCTATCTCAATTGGGGTTCTACCCAGCAAACTGACTTTAATGATACTAACAATAATAACACTATTATTAATTATTAATAATCACATTAATATGTTGATGATGATAATCATGCCAAATATTGCCAATTAGGTGTATCAGGATGACATGTATCATCTCAATTAATATTCCCAGTAATCTTATGATGTAAGCCTCATTACTGCTATGACCTTCAGCAACTACTCACATTTTCTGAAGATGCCACAGCTAGTAAGTAGCAGAACCAGATTTCAAATCAAAATCTGTCTGATTCCAGAAGCTATAATTATAGCCAAGAAATTATCCTGCCTCATGTCAGATGGTTCATGAAATAACCCCTATGAGAATATCCAAAAAACAACTGAAGGACACTAACACAGTGGCTGAGGTCCTCAAATCTAGTTAAGTAGGGGTTTGTGTCATGTAAGTTGGGCATTAAATCAGTATAAGTAAATTTGAAATTTGATATGGATTTCTGGATGGACATAAGATCTAACTGTGAAAAAATATTAATCTGTAGAAGTGCTAAAAATCAAGTGATTTTTTTAAACAACTTGGAAGATGACATGATCTTTCTAATTATCAAACGAAACTCAGGCAGTCGCTGCGCAGCCTCTCGGGCCATAGGGGCAGGAACATGTCTCCGCCCTGGCTGACCAAAGACGGACAACGGGAGAGGCTGGGAAGTCCAAGATCAAGGTGCTGGCAGATGGCAGATTCAGTGTCTGGCCATGCCATGCAGCATGAGGGATCTTAGTTCCCCAACCAGGGATCGAATCTGTGCCCCCTGCATTGGCAGCACCCAGTCTTAACCACTGGACTGCCAGGGAAGTCCCTATTTTAGCTTATTAAAAAATATATCTTGGATGCTGAACCAGCTCGCCAGACACGCGAACTTCGAATTTCGGCAAGCCATGCTGCCAGCCGCAGGTGAAGGGCCATATGCCTGTTACGCTGGAACTACGTTACAGGATTTGTGGACTTCTACAAAGGCACTCTCATCTTTCGATCTAACTCTGTGTTCTCCAGGGACTCCAAGACCACGCTGAAGGATGAGAGACAGTTTACGAGGCACTGCAGGGTCCACAGCCAGGACCAAGGACAGAAAAGTTGGAGAAAAGAAAGATTCCCAAAGATATCCATCCTCTGTGGCCTCTGTTAGTTCTGAGATATGTTCCTTTCAATCAACACCAGTGTGGATGTATCTTGTCATTATAGCAACCATCTGCTTTCAGATCTTAGTTCCCTGACGGGGGATTGAACCTGGGCCATGGCAGTGAAAGAGCTGAGTCTTGACCACTGGACTAACAGGAAATTCCCAAGCTGTGTGACTGATAGGGTCTTGGTGTTCTGGGCAGGTGTCACGCCAGTGCCTCTGAGGTGGGAGAGCCAAGTTCAGGACATTGGTCCACCAGAAACCTCCAGGCTCCACATAATATCAAACAGTGAAAGCTCTCCCAGAGATCTCCAGCTCAACACTAAGACCCACCTCCACTCAATGACCAGCAAGCTACAGTGCTGGACACCCTATGCTAAACAACTAGCAAAACAGGAACACAGCCCCACCCATTAGCAGAGAGGCTGCCTAAAATCATAATAAGTTCACAGACACCCCAAAACACACCACAGGACACAGTCTTGCCCACCAGAAAGACAAGATCCAACCTCATCCACCAGAACACAGGCACTAGTCCCCTCCACCAGGAAGCCTACACAACCCACTGAACCAACCTTAGCCACTGGAGACAGACACCAAAAACAACGGGAACTATGAACCTGCAGCCTGCGAAAAGGAGACCCCCAAACACAGTAAGTTAAGCAAAATGAGAAGACAGAGAAACACACAGCAGATGAAGGAGCAAGGTAAAAACCCACCAAACCAAACAAATGAAGAGGAAATAGGCAGTCTACCTGAAAAAGAATTCAGAGTAATGATAGTAAAGATGATCCAAAATCTTGGAAATAGAATAGAGAAAATACAAGAAATGTTTAACAAGGACCTAGAAGAATTAAAGAGCAAACAAACAATGATGAACAACACAATAAATGAAATTAAAAATTCTCTATGAAGAATCAATAGCAGAATAACTGAGGAAGAAAACGGATAAGTGACCTGAAAGATAAAGTAGTAGAAATAACTACTACAGAGCAGAATAAAGAAAAAAGAATGAAAAGAATTGAGGACAGTCTCAGAGACCTCTGGGACAACATTAAATGCCCAAACATTCGAATTTTAGGGGTCCCAGAAGAGGAAGAGAAAAAGAAAGGGAGTAAGAAAATATTTGAAGAGATTATACTTGAAAACTTCCCTAATATGGGAAAGGAAACAGTTAATGAAGTCCACGAAGCGCAGAGAGTGCCATACAGAATAAATCCAAGGAGAAACACCCTACAAGACACCCACTTCAGACCTAGGGACACATACAGACTGAAAGTGAGGGGATGGAAAAAGATATTCCATGCAAATGGAAATCAAAAAAAGCTGGAGTAGCAATTCTCATATCAGACAAAATAGACTTTAAAATAAAGATTATTATAAGAGACAAAGAAGGACACTACATAATGATCAAGAGATCAATCCAAGAGGAAGATATAACAATTGTAAATATTTATGCACCCAACATAGGAGCACCTCAATACATAAGGCAAATACTAACAGCCATAAAAGGAGAAATTGACAGTAACACAATCATAGTAGGGGACTTTAACACCCCACTTTCACCAATGGACAGGTCATTCAAAATGAAAATAAATAAGGAAACACAAGCTTTAAATGATACATTAAACAAGATGGACTTAATTGATATTTATAGGTCATTCCATTCAAAAACAACAGAATACACTTTCTTCTCAAGTGCTCATGGAACATTCTCCAGGATAGATCATATCTTGGGTCACACATCAATCCTTGGTAAATTTAAGAAAATTGAAATCATATCAAGTATCTTTTCCGAACACAACGCTATGAGACTAGATATCAATTACAGGAAAAAAATCTGTAAAAAACACAAATACATGGAGGCTAAACAATACACTACTAAAAAACCAAGAGATCACTGAAGAAATCAAAGAGGAAATCAAAAAATACCTAGAAACAAATGACAATGAAAACACATGACCCAAAACCTATAGGATGCAGCAAAAGCAGTTCTAAGAGGGAAGTTTATAGCAATACAACCCTATCTCAAGAAACAAGAAACATCTCAAATAAATATCCTAACCTTACACTTAAAGCAATTACAGAAAGAAGAACAATAAAACCCAAAGTTAGCAGAAGGAAAGAAATCATAAAGATCAGATGAAAAAGAAATGAAAAAGAAATGAAGGAAACAATACCAAAGGTCAATAAAACTAAAAGCTGGTTCTTTGAGAAGATAAACAAAATTGGTAAACCATTAGTCAGACTCATCAAGAAAAAAAGGGAGAAGACTCAAATCAACAGAATTAGAAATGAAAAAGGAGAAGTAACAACTGACACTGCAGAAATACAAAGGATCATGAGAGATTACTACGAGCAACTATATGCCAATAAAATGGACAACCTGGAAGAAATGGACAAATTCTTAGAAATGCACAACCTTCTGAGACTGAACCAGGAAGAAATAGAAAATATAAACAGACCAATCACAAGCACTGAAATTGAAACTGTGATTTAAAACCTTCCAACAAACAAAAGCCCAGGACCAGATGGCTTCACAGGCAAATTCTACCAAACATTTAGAGAAGAGCTAGCACCTATCCTTCTCAAACTCTTCCAAAATATAGCAGAGGAAGTAACACTCCCAAACTCATTCTACGAGGCCACCATCACCCTGATACCAAAACCAGACAAAGATGTCACAAAGAAAGAAAACTACAGGCCAATATCACTTATGAACATAGACGTAAAAATCCTCAACAAAATACTAGCTAACAGAATCCAACAGCACATTAAAAGGATCATACACCATAACCAAGTGGGGTTTATCCCAGGAACACAAGGATTCTTCAATATACGCAAATCAATCAATGTGATACACCATATTAACAAATTGAAGGAAAAAAACCATATGATCATCTCAATAGATGTAGAAAAAGCTTTCAACAAAATTCAACACCGATTTATGATAAAAACCCTCCAGAAAGTAAGCATAGAGGGAACTTTCCTCAACATAATAAAGGCCATATATGACAAACCCACAGCCAACATCGTTCTCAATGGTGAAAAACTGAAACCATTTCCACTAACATCAGGAACAAGACAAGGTTGCCCACTCTCACCAATATGATTCAACATAGTTTTGGAATTTTTAACCACAGCAATCAGAGAAGAAAAAGAAATAAAAGGAATCCAAATTGGAAATGAAGAAGTAAAGCTGTCACTGTTTGCAGATGACATGATACTATATATACAGAGTCCTAAAGATGCTACCAGAAAACTACTAGAGCTACTCAATGAATTTGGTAAAGTAGCAGGATACAAAATTAATGCACAGAAATCTCTTGCATTCCTATACACTAATGATGAAAAATCTGAAAGAGAAATTAAGGAAACACTCCCATTTACCACTGCAACAAAAAGAATAAAATACCTAGGAATAAACCTACCTAAGGACACAAAGGACCTGTATGCAGAAAACTATAAGACACTGATGAAAGAAATGAAAGATGATACAAACAGATGGAGAGATATACCACATTCTTGGATTGGAAGAATCAACATTGTGAAAATGACTATACTACCCAAAGCAATCTACAGATTCAGTGCAATCCCTATCAAACTACCAATGGCATTTTTCACAGAACTAGAACAAAAAATTTCACAATTTGTATGGAAGCACAAAATACCCCGAATAGCCAAAGCCATCTTGAGAAAGAAAAACGGAGCTGGAGGAATCAGGCTCCCTGAGTTCAGACTATACTACAAAGCTATAGTAATCAAGACAGTATGGTACTGGCACAAAAATGGAAATATAGATCAATGAAACAGGAGAGAAAGCCCAGAGATAAACCCACACACATATGGTCACCTTATTTTTGATAAAGGAAGCAAGAATATACAATGGAGAAAAGACAGCCTCTTCAGTAAGTGGTGCTGGGAAAACTGGACAGCTACATGTAAAAGAATGATATTAGAATATTCCCTAACACCATACAGAAAAATAAACTCAAAATGGATTGAAGACCTAAATGTTAGGCGAGACACTATAAAACTCTTAGAGGAAAACATAGGCAGAACATTCCATGACATAAATCACAGTAAGATCCTTTTTGACCCACCTCCTAGAGAAATGGAAATAAAAACAAAAAGAAACAAATGGGACCTAATGAAACCTAAAAGCTTTGCACAGCAAAGGAAACCATAAACGAGACGAAAAGACAACCCTCAGAATGGGAGAAAGTATTTGCAAATGAAGCAACTGACAAAGAATTAATCTCCAAACTTTACAAGCAGCTCATACAGCTCAATATCAAAATAACAAACAACCCAATCCAAAAACGGGCAGAAGACCTAAATAGACATTTTGCCAAAGAAGATATACAGATTGCCAACAAACACATGAAAGGATGCTCGACATCACTAACCATTAGAGAAATACAAATCAAAACTACAATGAGGTATCACCTCACACTAGTCAGAATGGCCATCACCAAAAAATCTACAACCAATAAATGCTGGAGAGGGTGTGGAGCAAAGGGAACCCTCTTGCACTGTTGGTAGGAATGTAAATTGATACAGTCACTATGGAAAACAGTATGGAGGTTCCTTAGAAAACTAAAAATAGAACTACCATATGACCCAGCAATCCCACTACTGGGCATATACCCTGAGAAAAACATAATTCAGAAAGAGTCATGTACCAAAATGTTCATTGCAGCTCTATTTACAATAGCCAGGACATGGAAGCAACCTAAGTGTCCTCTGACAGATGAATGGATAAAGAAGATGTGGCACATATATACAATGGAATATTACTCATCCATAAAAAGAAACAAATTGAGTTATTTGTAGTGAGGTGGATGGACCTAGAGTCTGTCATACAGAGTGACGTAAGTCAGAAAAAGAAAAACAAACACCGTTCGCTAACACATATATATGGAATCTAAAAAAAAAAATAGTTCAGATGAAACTAGGGGCAGGACGGGAATAAAGACTCAGACATAGAGAATGGACTTGAGGACAGGGGGAGGGGGAAGGTAAGCTGAGACGAAGTGAGAGAGTGGCATGGACTTATATATACTACCAAATGTAAAATAGATAGCTAGTGGGAAGCAGCTGCAGAGCACAGGGAGATCCGCTCAGTGCTTTGTGACCACCTAGAGGGGTGGGATAGGGAGGGTGGGAGGGAGACGCAAGAGGGAGGAGATATGGGGATATATGTATATGTATAGCTGATTCACTTTGTTATAAAGCAGAAACTGGCACACCATTGTAAAGCAATTATACTCCAAAAAAGATGTTAAAGAAAACACTCAGAAACCACTAAAAATAGACGATAAATTCTACTACATGAAAATAAAAACTTTCTGCATTGCAATAATGACCAAAAGTCAAAAGACAAATGATAACTTTGGGGAGGAGAGGGTGGGAATTTGCAACCAACACCACTATTAGACAACCAATAGCCTTAAATGTAACGAGTTCACGTAACTCAATAAGGAAAATCTAAGAATCAGATTGGGAGAAATGGAAGATAAATATTAATAGAAAAGATAATACAAATGATTATTAAATATATGAATTATTGTTCAGCCTCACTGATACTTTTTAAAAATAGTAAACAGAGAATTCCCTGGTAGTCCAGTGGTTAGTACTCTGAGCTCTCATTACCACCGGCCCGAGTTCGATCCCTGGTCAGGGAACTAAAATCCCACAAGCTGCACGGCTGGCCCCCCAAAAAAAGTAGTAAACAAAATCATAATGAGGTTACATTTTCATCTACCATTCTGGCCATGATGAGAGAGAGAGAAAGAGAAACTATGTTGGACAGAGTTGAAGGGAAAATACATTATGGAAAATGAATTATGAAAATGTATATTTCTTATACATTGTTGGTTGAAAAGTATGTTGATACAATCTCTCACAAAGGAGGCTTGCAATTTTAACTTTTTCAAAATAAAATTGCTCATACTCTTTGATCCAACAATTCCACACTTAAGTATGATGCTACAGATATACAATCACCTGGGTGAAAATTGTATACATATAAAGATATTCACTTTATTGTAATAGCAAAGGTAGGAAACAACTTAATAAGGGACTACTTAACATTTAATAAGATGAATAAATTACACTAATCCATACAAGGGAATACTTCAGTGTCAATAAAAAGAAATAAGCAGCTTAAACAGACCGATCTATTATGAATTTAAAAAGCAAGATAATGAGAACTTACTGTATAGCACAGGGAACTCTACTCAATGCTCTGTAGTGACCTAAATGGGAAGGAAATCCAAAAAGGAGGGGATATAGGTATACATATGGCTGATTCACTTTCCTGTACAGCAGAAACCAACACAACATTGTAAAGAAACTATACTCCAATAAAAAAATTTTTAAAAAGCAAGGTATAGAAGAGTATATAGATTATGACAGCATATATGGAGGAAAATTTTGTATACACACACACACACACACGCGCACATACACAGAAAATCTCTGGAAGGATTCACAAGAAAAGGAAGGAAACTGAGTAGTTGGGAAATAGTAGTAGGAAGGAGATTGATTTTTCATCATATACTCATGTGTACCTTTTGAACTTTGAATCAAGAATAAATTTTACTTATTAAAATTGTAATGATTGGGCTTCCCTGGTGGCACAGTGGTTGAAAGTCTGCCTGCCAACGCAGGGGACACGGGTTCGAGCCCTGGTCTGGGAAGATCCCACATGCCGCGGAGCAACTAAGCCCGTGAACCACGACTACTGAGCCTGTGCGTCTGGAGCCTGTGCTCCGCAACGGGAGAGGCTGCTACAGTGAGAGGCCCGCGCACCGCGATGAAGAGTGGCCCCCGCTTGCCACAACTAGAGAAAGCCCTCGCACAGAAACGAAGACCCAACACAGCCAAAAATAAATAAATAAACAAATAAATTAAAAAAAAAATTGTAATGATTAATGTTACTGGGACATTTACAAGGATATCTTCAACAGGAAGCTTTGTTATAGAAAAAATGTTGAAGGCAACCTCAATACCTATCAACAAGGAAATAATTTTTTAAAAGGTAATGCATGGAATAATGCACTGCTGTTAAAACACTTAATCTTTATACATGGTTGTTCACTTTTAGGATTAAAAAACGTTACCATACAATAAGTCCCAGTGTCTATAAAACAAAGACTACATATGTGTATGTATATGCACACATCTAGATGTGTTTGTGAAGGAGAGCCTAGAATTTTACACTCTATAAATACCTGAAAAACAGAGGTTAGTGGTAGGTAATCACTCTCATTTTTTATTCATCTCTGTGTTGTTTGAATTGTACAGGGTCATGTGTTACATTTATCATAAATATATACTCTTTACATTTAGATAATTAAACAATTATCCATATAATTAAAGTCATTGAGACCTTATTTGTATTTCAAAAATGGAGAAGTCAGGGACCTGGTGGTTATATATATATTATTATTTTATAATATATATTATTGTTTTATTATTTTAATTTTATTATTACTTTATTATTTTTCTGGGTTTCCTGGACATGCATATTTTCTCCTTTTTTGTCAATTTTTAATTTTTAGACAATTTTTAAAATGACATGCATATTTTTTACTTATTATATGCAATATACTCAAACCTTAGGAAGTGTATGTAAAATAAATATTTACTTGTTTACCATATGTTAAGGTTTATATGCTGAAATTAACCTACCGTCAACATTCAGACCTCAATGAAAAGGAAAAGTACTTGATTAGGTTAAAAACAGCAACAACTGGGATTTCACATTAAGAAAACAGCCTCAATTCTAACTCTGAATTTTTTACTGTTTATTTATTCTTTTGAAGCTCTGTGTCAGGCCAATTTACAGATGGTCTGGTGAGCCATAGGAAAATAACCCCGCTTAGCTCATGAATCATAAACAGTTACTGCAAATAGTTATTAATGCAGCTTCTGAAGGCATCTGCTTTACCCCAAGGGAATATTTTACCTATAAGTTTGAGTCTTGCTCAAAAGCAAAATAGGTAGATTGATGCCCTGCTTATAAGTGAAGCTGCCTCATAATGAAGTCCTTTGGGTACTTCATAATCCAAATTCCTTACCACAAAGAAGGTTTAAAATTAATTCAATTTAATACAGAAATCTGTTCTGTAATTAATACAGTTTATAAGAAGAATCATGTTCTATAGTTTTCATAATTAAATACAATTGAGTACCCCAAAATACTAGAAGACCTTCACTTTCAGATTTTTTAGAATGCCAGCTATTAATTGGCAGAAAGCATGTTTTCCATTTGTTCTTCAGTGTATTTGAATCTTTAGTTGTACTTAACAGATATTAACCAACAATGAGTTTTGCATTTTCAAAAGAAGTCACTTATCTTAAAGAACTACTCCTGGATAGTTATGAAATTGTCCAAGGACAGAAGAAGGCAAATCAAATCCCATTCAAACTTACTCAAGTACTGTTCAACTTTATTCTAGGGATGTGGTTATTCAACTTCATTGTTTTAGATATGAGAAATGTATACTATGTGTTTTTACAATATAACTCAACGTGACTCATTTGTGAATGATATTACAGAGAATGAGTATAAGAAAACTGGACTTTACAACCCTTCATAATTAAGGACACTGGTGATAAAAATCGCTTCCCTAAAAGGCTAAAGATGGTTAATATTCTATGCCTTCCATGAAATATCCAGGTTAACAGGACCTCACAGGTAGCAATGAGTATAAAAATATTCCAAGAATCCTATTTTAATCAATAGACTAAGTCTCCATTCCTACCAAACATTTTATTTATGGAACAGCAAAGTGCTTTTGTTTCTATACTTTTCCCCTTGTGAAGTGGACATTCCGGTGAAGATTGTAGTACCTCAAAGTTAAGGGCAAAGTACAATATTAGAAAGATCCTTGTACCGGAAATCAGGAAATGTGAGTACTAATCAAAGCTCTGCCGAGAATTGACCAAAGGAAAGTCAGTTCACAGCGGTCCTTAGCTTCTCATTTTGCAAAATAAGGGGCTAAATTAAAATTTCCCTAAGGTCTCACTAGGCCTAAAGCATTATAGAATAATGTTTAAAAGACTGTCCTCAATGATATATACTAGGTGTATAAATTTGGGCCAATTACTTTTTGTGCCTTAGTTTCCTCATCAGGAAAATCAGGATAGTAATAATATCTACTTCATTGGATTATTGGGAGATATCAATGAGTTAATATGTGTCGAGAGCTTAACATCTTCTCAAAAATAATAAGGGCAGTGATGAAGAGGCTGACGGTGGTGGTGGTGGTGATGATGATTTTATGAACTGAACATAATGAAAGAAAAAGGTAAGGTAAAAATATTTGGATCATCTGTAAACTGTATAAAATTCTAGAAAATACAAATGTGATTATACAGAGTGGTCAAAGAGAGATTCAGTTGAGGAACTTTGTAATGTAAGTCTCATCTATGTTTATCACTTTCAAGGCCACTTGTGCCTTAGACACTTAATCACTGGATAAATAAACCCCCAATTCTATTAATTGTTTTAAATACAAAATTACATTAAATTTAAATGTCTGATTTCAAAAAGAAGCACTGAAAAAGAATCAAATATAAGTTTTTTCATTAGACATAGAGATTCTTTGAGAGTGATACCAAGTCTATTATTCCTTGTCTTGTTCTTATCTAGTGGTATCCCTCATACTGTGCTTCTCTTACCATCCTGACTCAGAGACAGATGTTTCTCAGTCATTTGGTCATAAAATGTTAACCTTTAAAGAGTGGGCAACTTATCAAAACGAGTTATAAAAACACAAGACCAGCCTGTAGAACATATAAACACGAGTCAAGAGATCTGTGTTGTATTTCTGGCTCTCCCCATCTTTGTCTTACTCTGCTACCCTTGGTCAAGATTCTGCATTACTCTGTGTCCACCTACGTAATTCTTAAAAGTGACAAGAACACTACACATCCCTTTCCTACACTATTCAAAGAAAAACAAGAATTTATATTAGATATCTCACTTTCAAAGATCCACTTTTCCTTAGGTAACTAACATATTATAATTCTTCAAAATGACAAAATGAAGTCCTCCTGGTACCCTTTTTCACTTCTTCTTTTTCCCTCTCAAGAACAGAGCCATCATCGGATACTATTTATAAATCCACTCTCAGAAATATTTAGTCACATACTCAAAAAAAAAAAAGACTCTTCACAAGTCAACGAAGTAACTCATGTACCACCTGGAAATGGAAGTTCTTAAGCCAAGATCCATAATCACACTGCCAAGATGGCTAGCAATTTTGTCCCTGAATGTAGTGTGGCCATTGGTTTCCTTTTGCCTCGTAGGGCCTCCTTTCTTATTAGAGTAACTGTTCCCTGGAGAAGCCTAGTCTAGTGACTGACAACGTGAAGCAACTTAGGCAAGACTCCAGGAAATACTGTTTTGCCAAAAGATGGTGAAACTCTAGCTTGATGTTTTCCACTTCACGTCCATGGGAAACTGTGAGGGGGTGTAAGATTAAAAGCCACGCTCATTGAGTTTGCAGAAACTCGGCAGTTAATGATTGACTGGGACTATCAACACACAAGAGCCATGCACACCAACCAATGAAAAATGAGAGGGAATGGAGCAAAAGGGTAAAGGATGCAGTTACTCTCAATAAAAGGTATGGTGGTTTTGAAAACAGACAAACTCAGTCATGCGCTTCATGGGAAAGCCAAATCAAATGTGTTTGTTTTAAACTCTTTTAAATACATTTTCTGCACTATCTCCCAGTTCCAGTGGATAAAATCAGCCTTCAGCAAAATTACTAATAAGTTTTTTCGGGGTAATCTAATCTCTTCTTTTGTTCATCCAATGCCAAAAGATAAACAAGTTTCTTTTTTAATGTACTATAAGCTGCAAGCAGATATCCAATTGTGTTAAAATTCTGTGTGAGATAAGAATAAACTGGTTGAAAGTAAGGGCCTGAATTGTTTTCCTGCAAATAAAGCACATGAGCTTTAGTAAATAGGCTCAGTGGCTTCTATTTTGGATACTCAAAGGTTTATTTTTACTTATTGGATAAATGTTATTTTTCAAAATTTGAGATTCTTCAGTTAGCTCTCATTGCTAATGAGCACATTTGTCATTGCCTTACACTTGTGCAGTCATCTCCAAGTCTATTATATCTGTCATGAAGTGTAAACATTCAGGGCAAAGGCTCTGCCTAAGCCAATTCACACAGGTCCTACTCAGCATGAGCCATACAGCAAGTACACTCTTAAAGCCAAGTAAAAGCAATAAAAGAGATTCAAAACAACAAAAACAACAACTCAAATTTGTTGAAAAATGAAATCCATATCTTCCCATTTGGTATGGGTCCCCTTGAGGGCAAAAACAGTGACTCATTTACCATTGTATTGCCGACACTGCATAGTGCCTAGCACACTGTATATTAGTTACCTTAGTCATTACTTGTGGACAATGAATTAATAAAGGAAGACTTTTTTACCCACTCATAACCCAAGGCAGCATGGTGTAGTGGCTGGGATACTCACCCTCTGAGACTCTGTTTCCTCATCAGTAAATGGAGTAAATATATTTAATCCCACAAGGTAATTGTAAGGAGTAACTGAAAAAACATGTGCTGACGTAGGACCTGGCCCAGAGCAGGTACCATTTGCTGAACTAGAATCTTAAAACTTTTAAAATCAATTAATAAACAAGGAAAGACATGAATTCTGCTTATTCAAAGAGTTTATTTGGATCAGAACAGCCTGTCTCAAGAAGAGGTGGTGGGCTTTCCCTTGACGTGGGGAATATTTAGTCCTCATTCCCTAGATATGGAGACTGCATTTATAACAGCAAAGGATTTGATGAGAAAAACTTGCCATAGTTCAGAATCTTAAATCCATTTATATGGTCTCTGGGCTCCAGGGTCACTGAGTCATTCAAGGGTACTGGGAGCACAGCTGACATTTAGGTCTGTAAACCCTCTTGGACCAGCATCCTCAACCCCACCCAGCTGAAAGCCTGCTTCAATGAATCTATACAACCAGCAATATTGGAGTATCCAAATCTCTTCTGTTTCTCTTTTTTTCTTTTAGACACAATTTTTACTTTAACTGACTCATTTGAATCTGCATCAGGGAAATGGTTAAGTCAGATAAAGAAAACAATATCAAAATCAATCAAATTTATTAACGACTAGCTATCGAAATGAGTGCAGTAAGGTCAGAAATAGATGACGTTAAAAGCATGGTTCCTAAACCAACACTGTCCCATGCTACAGTGCTGAATTGAGAGTGATTAGGACTATTCTTCTCAGATTCCAAAATATACAAAGTGTACTTTAACCAAATTAATAAGCTAATAAATTTAGAGTGTTCTTTTCTCTTCGACCAAAGAATCTGAATCCAAGGTTAGTGAAGTAAAAATCTTGGGCAAAGCAACAGCAACAAAAACAGGCAAACCAAACCAACTTCTTGTGTGTTCCTCACTGTGACAAAACGTTACAGTGATGAAGTTGATGAGGAGATTTATTAAATTTCCCAGGTTGACACACTAGAACCGCCCAATTACCACAACAAAAGAGCACTCTCTGTCCATGACTCCAGATTTTATTTTGAATTGTTTGGGGAGGGAAAACACATCTGCTCTAAAGAGGAACACCATGTGCTATTGGAGATATTCATTGCCTTGCCACTAAGTAACTTACAGAATATTCTACAGCTTTCACTGGTATTCACATAAAAGCATTGTTTGATAGCAATCAACCTATTTCTTTTGTTGGAACAGGCACTGCCACGCTGTCTCACAGCTCAATATGATTCTTACAGGGTTCCAGGAATTATCCCCAGCATGATGTCTCAAGAGCAATAGCAAAATAGCCGTTTTTCACGTGACATTTTTTTCATTTTAGAGCCACCAAAACACATTTTGGATAACAAATAACTTTAAAAAAATTCACCTTGCCTCTCTCCCTCAAAGCTAATAGTACCAACTACAGACACGGGGGAAAAGAAATCAGAAACAGTGAGATAGACATAGAGAGAGTGGGTATTTTTGTCATTGCAATAAAATGGAGCACTGAGGCGTGTAATAAAACAGCAACTGCTTCTCACCAGCACCACTAATCCCCCAGAGTCGCTCTTGGATTCAAAAAATGCTCAGGGTTGGCTTACTTCAAAGTCAAAGTATGTGGCTACTGAATAGGGTGATTTGAGGAGTTCTTGGAGTTTCTCTGGCTCCAAAATACTCACCTTGTCAGTTTCCATAGTTTTAAGATTCCATTGTTGAGGTTTTATTCCTTGAGGTTCTGAAGCACGGCATGTTAGCATAAGGATACTCCTGAAACCTATAAACGTTAGGCCACCATCTAAACTTTCTGCATATCTCAGAGGCAATGTCTTCTCAAGAGTGAGTTCTTTGAGGGCTCTCCTCAGTCTCCAGAGGAACCTAGATAAGTGCTCTCCAAATTTGATGTATACATAAATCACCTGGAAATCGTGTTAAAATACAGTTCTGATTCAATGGGTCTGGGGTTGGGCCCAAGATTTCTATATTCATAGTAAGTTTTTGGATGCAATTGTCTCTGATTCACAGACCACACTTGGAGTAGCAAGCTCCTAGATTCTTCCCAAGGTGACCCAGATTGGGGCACAAGCCCAGGGGTCAGCAAGGTTTTATTGTAAAGGGCCAAATTGTAACTATTTTAAGTTTTGTGGGCTACAGGGTCTTTGTTGGAACCATTCAAGTCTGCCATCATAGCAAGAAAGTATCCACAGACAGAATTTAAGTGACTAGGCATGACTGTGTTCCAATAAAACCTATTTACAAAAACAGGCATCAGGCCAGATGTGGCCTACTGGCCATGGTTTCCAGACCCCTGCTCTACCCATGCTTAATCAAGTAAAAGAAAAATGTGTTCAGAATACAACCAAGAGAGCAACCAGTTAGCAAAACTCTGAATATCCTCATGGAAAATTTAGAATCCCTTTCAGAAGCTTAGCCTGGTGCCGTAGATGAACAGGACCTGAGAAGCGGATGTGCAAGAACACCAAGTCACCTACCATTTTACAATTGTACATAAAACATGCCTTGTGCTCATTTTGAGTTTTCCCTAGCAGAATAAGGGACCTAGGTGTGGAAAAGGAGCAAGGCAAGTTTATATCCTGTGAGCTCATGCCTCAACCACCAGTCTTTTGTTGATACAGGTGAAATCACACTTAAAAACTTTTTTTTGGCAGCCAGAAAGAGAAAAGATATTCCTGAAGGGCACTGTGAAGCCCATTGTACCTCACCTCACAGTGACACAGATGGCCCTGCACCTTGTTTTGCTGACTATTAAACCCCTTATACATCCCCACTCCGCACTTGAGAGCCTAGATGTGTTGATACTCTCCTAGGCATTCTCATATATCCAAATTCACTCATTTACTCATCAAATATTTACAGAGCATCTATTTTGTAAATGGGATAGCTGTAACTCCTGGGGAAAACATGAACAAAACAGACATGATCCCCACCATAGAGTTTATGGTATAGTGGTGGCTTCGGACACATATATACATAATTGAGTTTCAATGTGCTAAGGACCATGAGGGCAAGAATACTGGTGCTCCGAGTGATGGCAAGACAGACATGCAACTGAACTAAGCTGCAACCTAAAGAATGAACAGTGCTGAAAGAAGATGAAAAGTGGCCCGGGAGAAGAGAAGTATGGGCAATAGTCGGGAAGATAAAGAAAGACTGTGTGTCAGGAGAATGGAAAGGCATTTAGTGAGACAGACGGAGAATTTAAGGAGGAAATGGTGAGAGATAAGACTAGAGATATATGCAAAACCCAAATAATGAAAAGTCTTATAAATAGGATGAACTTACAGTCTATCAACCAACCAACCAGGACACATTTGTGAGTGAAAGACTGTTAATAATTATGCTGAAATAGCAAGCGAAAACTGAAGCTATTCCAGGAAAGTGGGTCATATGGTCAGCCTACTTATAAACCATATGAAGGAGATAGGTGTGTATACAGAAGGCAATGAGAAGCTGTTAAATATTTAGGGCAAGTGGTGATATGACCAGATTTGTGTCTCACAACAATCGTTCTGGCTGCATTATAGCAAGGAGAGTGGAGCCTGGCACTGAAAGTGATTGGATTAATTTTAATGCACCCTTGTGTTAGGAGAACATTCTAAGATTCCAGAATCTCAGTCCTAAGAGAGAGCTACCACTTTGTAAAGATCAGTCCTGACACTCAGATGCAGGAGTCTCCAACAGACTTGTATTTTAGTCCCATTTTTGCTAATTACTAACTATGGTATGGTTCATCAATTACATTCAGATGTGTGGGGGGTTTTCCCCATCACCAAGCAATTCCAAACACCAGCTGGGTGTCCTACAATTCAACTCAATTCTGACACTATCTACTGGAGATTGCATCAGATCCCACAGGTTAAGGGCTCAGTCCTGCAAGACTGCCACCCCCCTTCAAATGTCAATCCTAAATCCAGGTTGTCACCTGTGCCTCTGACCCACTGGCTGTAGATTGGTGGTTCCAATGATCCCTTCCTTGGGTTTGATTAATTTGCTAGAATGGCTCACAGAAATCAGAAAAACATTTTACTCACTAGATTACTGGCTTATTATAAAAGGATATACATCAGGACAGCCATATGGAAGACATGGTACAAGGAAAAGGTGTAGAGATTCCATGCTCTCTCTGGGCCTGCATCTTCATGTCTTCCCCCACTCAGAAGCTCTCCAAACCTGTACTTTTGGGTTTTAATGGAAGCTTCGCTACATAGGCATGATTGATTAAATCATTGTACATTGGTGATTGAACTCAATCTCCAGCCCCTCTCTCCTTCCAAGTGACAGAACGTGTGTGGGCAGGTGGGAGGTGGACTGAAATTTTCAAACTTCTAACCACATGGTTAACTCCACTGGCAACCTGCCCCATCCTCAGGTGCTTTCCAAAAGTCACCACTTTCACATAACAAAAGTCATTTTTATTGCTCTCATCACAGGAAATTCCAAAGATTTTAGGAGCTCTGTATCAGGAATGGGGATGAAGACCAAATATATATTTCTTATTGTAAATCACAATATAACACTGTGTTGACCTCAACAAAGTTGATTAACTTAATTGTGCCATTTGTTAAATGGGTATAATAGGACCTATCTTCTAGGATTGTGTGAACATTAGAAATTGTTCATATAAAGTGCTTAACACAAAGACACACTATATGATGGTAACAGTAGTTGTAGGAGTAGTAATACTTGTTGTAGTGGTACTTGTAGTGTACCGTAGTGGTTACTGCTAATGGTAGTAGTCGTAGCAGAAATAGAAATAGTAGTGAAGCATTAGAAAGGAGCACCAGAGTAACAGAGAACACTGGCATCTGTGGGAGCTCCATAAGGGAAAAGCAATACTGGAATGAGGGAGCAAGGTAGCTGAACACAAACTCTACTTATTTGTCAGTGGTGTCAAAGATGTGGTTGATTGACAACTCCTTAAAGGTGGTATGTGGCCTTGTCCCATTTGTATATCTACCTTTTTCATGGTGCTTAGCTCAGAGCCTTGCATACGGTGAATGCTTGGTAAATGTGCCTGTTGAATTCAATTGAACTATATTTGCCCTTGGAAAACCACAATTTGACTTCTACACCAGCACTTCTGGAAATGGAGCGAACGTAGGGCAGCTAGAATATCATGGGCTTTCTGATGCAGACTTCTGTCCTACAGTTCAGGGAAGAATGGCAAGCCGGCAGGCATAGGCTGATGGTTCACAGATGTGTCTTATTTGGTTGTCAACGTGAAAAGAATGAACTCGTATTTAAAAATTGAAAGGCTTTACATAAAAATACAAATTTCCAACTTTGCTTGAAAAATTGGAAGATGTGGCATCACTGAACCATCACATGGTTACATACTTGGGAAAAAGTAGCAGCTGCCTCACTTTACGGGATCTTTACATCCCTCACCACAGGGCTCTAGGCTCTGGGCCAGGCGTTTGCAAACTGAGGTGCCTCGAGGAAGCAGGCAGGCGCAGAAATGAGAGAAGTGAGCCAAAATGGAGCCCTGGTGCCTAGTGGAATGAAGGAAGAGTGCCCCACCCAAACTCGGTCAGCCTATACTCAGATCCAGTCAATTAATGTCATCTGAGAATAAGGGCCCAGAGTATCAATATTCTGTTTTCCAAGAGAAGTTTAAAATCCAAATTTTATATTGAAATCTTCACAGCTTTTTTTTTTTTTTAATTTTTACTGTTTTTTATTTGCTACTGCCACGAAGATCTGCACCTGCGTTGGCTCCACCTGGAGCCCATGCCCTAGGCTTCCAGGCTCACTGCTGCAGCCCTCCTACTAGTAGCAGCCTAGCGTCTGTGGGGCTTCTGGCAGCAGCGGCGGCGGTGGGAGGGGCACGCAGCGAGGGGCACGCACGCACGAGGACGCCGACGCCCCGCGCGCCTTACACCGCATCGCCGCTCGCGACCCTCTCCTGCACGCTCGGACTGCCAGCAGTGGCGGGTGTGGGCCCCTCGCTCCAGCACCATCCATTTTCGGGGCTACTTGATTCAGCAGGTGAGTTGTTACCCTTGGCGGATTCTGACTTCCATGGCCACCGTCCTGCCACGTTTTTAAAATATGGTGATCACCTTTTTGAAAAATGCTGTGCAGGCAAAATAAAACACATGTGAGAGTCAGTTCTATCTTATTGCTGACCGGACTGCAACCTCCGCGTGGTCCCGCTCTTAATTACTACCCAGTGGAATGGGCAGGAGACATTTTGATGCAGCCACTTTAACAGTGTGGCCTTTTGGATGTTCACATCTACCTATTTTATAGCCCTCCAAATGAAACATTGCATTTTCAGCTTTTAAGAAATGATGGAGAAATGTACTCCACAGCCCATCCTATCCCATCCCTCAGTCTTGCACCATCCTAGCCCCAGGCCATCCTGGACTGCTGTAACCCCACCGTTTCTTCCATCCCGTCCTTGTGGCCCGTCACAGGCAATGCACAGGCACTGGATGCAGTTGTGATAGATCTCTCCCTAAATACATTTTATTTTAAAAAATTGTTTTGGTTGGTATTTCTCAGATGGATTTATTTTTTAATAGAAAATTTTCAAAATTCTGCATAAACTGTTAAATCTTATTATGCCAATTAAGCAACATAACTCATTGTTTTTCTTTCATTTCTATTTTTCATCTTGATGAACAAAAGAAAATATGTGAATTTTACCTGTAGTGGAAAAATAGATCATTGACTTACATTTTATAACCTGTCTGCAATTTTCTTGTTGTTGTTGTTTAAATTTATTTATTTGTTTATTTTTATTTTTTTGGCTGTGATGGGTTTTCGTTTCTGTGCGAGGGCTTTCTCTCATTGTGGCGAGCGGGGGCCACTCTTCATCGTGCTGCGTGGGCCTCTCACTGTCGTGGCCTCTCTTGCTGCGGAGCACAGGCTCCAGACGCGCAGGCTCAGTAGTTGTGGCTCATGGGCCCAGTTGCTCCACGGCATGTGGGATCTTCCCAGACCAGGGCTCAAACGTGTGTCCCCTGCATTGGCAGGCAGATTCTCAACTACTGCGCCACCAGGGAAGCCCCTGCGGTTTTTAAAATTGAAGTATAGTTAATTTACAATATTAAGTTCAGGTGCACAGCATAGTGATTCAATATTTTTATAGATTATACTCCATTTAAAGTTATTACAAAATAATGGGTATATTTCCCTGTACTGTACAATATATCCTGTTGCTTATTTATTTTATACATAGTAGTTTGTATCTCTTAATCCCATACCACTATCTTGCCCCTCCCCCTTCCCTCTTCACACTGGTAACTACTAGTTTTTTCTCTATAGTTGTGAGCCTTCTGTTTTATTATATACATTTTTTGTTTTATTTTTTTGATTCCATGTATGTGATAACATACAGTATTTGTCTTTCTCTAATTCCACTAAGCATAGTGATCCCTAGGTCCATCTACATTGTTGCAAAGGGCAGAATTTCATTCTTTTTATGGCTGAGTAATATTCCATTGTATATATATCCATTGGCGTTTAAAGTAATTATTGATAGGGATGTACTTATTACCATTTTATTACTTGGTTTCTGGGGGTTTTTTTTTTGGTTCTTCTCTGTTATTCTTCTTTTTGTTTCTTCCCTTGTGGTTTGATGATTTTCTTTAGCGGTATGCTTGTATTCCTCTCTGTCTAGTTTTTGTGTATCTACTGTAGGTTTTTCATTTGTGGTTACCAGTTTATATATATTGACTGTAACTATATCTACTTGTTTTAAGCAGGTAGTCCTTTAAATTCAAAGACATTCTAAAATTTCTACATTTTTTTCTGCCCTCCTCCACATTTTGTGTTTTTAATGTCATATTTTCTATGTTTATCCCTTTACTAATTATTATAGTCATAGCTGATTTTACAATTTTTTGTCTTTCAGTCTTCATACTAGCTTATTTAAGGGGTTGATTCTCAGCCTTTACTATATATTTGCCGTTACTAGTGGGATTTTTCCTTTCCTATAACTTCTTACTTCTTGTTATAGTCTTTTCTTTTCCACTTAAAGAAGACCCTTTAACATTTCCTTTAGGGTAGGTTTAGTATTGATGAACTCTTAATTTTTGCCTGTCTGAGAAGTTCTCTCTCCTTCAATTCTATTTTTTATTTTTTTATTGAAGTATAGTTGATTTATAATATTGTGTTAGTTTCAGGGGTACAGCAAAGTGATTCAGTTATATATTTTTTCAGATTATTTTCCATTATAGGTTATTGCAAGGTATTGAATATAATTCCCTCTCCTATACAGTAAATCCTCGTTGCTTATTTATTTTATGAATAGTCCTTTGTATCTGTTAATCCCATATTCCTAATTTATCCCTCCCCCCTTTCCCCTTTGGTAACCATAAATTTGTTTTCTGTGTCTGAGAATCTGTTTCTGTTTTGTATATAGATTCATTTGTATTATTTTTTAGATTCCACATATAAGTGATATCATATAATAGTTGTCTTTCTCTGTCTGACTTACTTCACTTAGTAGGATAGTCTCTAGGTCCATCCGTGTTGCTGCAAATGGCAATATTTCATTCTTTTTTATGGCTGAGTAATATTGCATTGTATATCTATCACATCTTCTTAAATCAGTTGTCTGTTGATGGACATTTAGGTTGCTTCCACGTCTTGGCTATTGTAAATAGTGCTGCTGTGAACACTGAGGTGCATATATCTTTTCAAATTAGAGTTTTCATCTTTTCTGGATATATGCCAAGGAGTGGGATTGCTGGATCATGTGGTAGTTCTCTTTCAATTCTAAATGATAGTCTTGCTGGGTAGAGTATCCTAGGTTGCAGGTTTTTCCCTTTCAGCACCTTGGCTATATTCATGCCACTCTCTTCTGGCCTACAGTTTCTGCAGAGAAATCAGCTGATAGCCTTATGGGAATTTCTTTGTATATGCCTCTTTGTTTTTCTCTTGCTGCCTTTAGACTTCTCTCTTTACCTTTGACTAAATTTTGCCATTTTAATTATGATATGTCTTGGTGTCAGTCTGTTTGGATTCATCTTGTTTGGGGTCCTCTGTGCTTCCTGTACCTGGATATCTGTTTCCCTTTTTAGGTTTGGGAAGTTTTCAACCATAATTTTATCAAATATATTTTTGATTGCCTTGTCTCTCTCTTCTCTTTCTGGGACCCCTTTAGTGTGAATATTGGTATACTTGCTGTTGTCCCATATATCCCTTAAACTCTTTTCATTTTTTAAATTTGTTTTTCTTTTGGCTGTTCTGATTGGTTGATTTCCATTATTCTTTCTTCCAGATCACTTACGAGTTCTTCTGTATCACCTAGTCTGCTGTTAATTCCTTCCAGTGTGTTTTTCATTTCAGTTATTGTATTCTTCAGTTCTGACTGGTTCTTTTTTATATTTTCTAGTTCTTTGTTAAAATTCTCACCATATTAAGCTATTATTTTCCCTAATTAAGTTAACATTCTTATTACAAATGTTTTGAATTTTTTATCTGCTAACTTGTTTATTTCTGTTTCATTATTTGTTCTTTCAGGTTTTTTTTTTCCCCATGCTCTTTCAGTTGAGACAAACTCCTCATTCTTCTCATTTTGCTTAACTTTCCCTGTCTCTATGAAATTAGGTGAAACAGTTACCATTGCAGTGTTGAAGTTGTGTCCTTATGTGAGTGTGTCCCTATTCAGTCTGTGTGTGCCCAGTGACTTTGGTAGGAGAGCTGGATTTAACATGAACACAAGTCACATCTTTCCTCAGGGTGTGCTGGCAGCTGTCACCGTGGTAGGAGGTAGGGCTGGAGATGGAGGGGCTAAGGCCAGAACCAGATGTGAGGTGAGGCTTCCCCTCTGCTCAGTGGCCATCACTGCCCTATTGAGGGTGGGATTGGGTGCCAGTTTGCTGGGGCAGAAGCCCTGAGGGTCAGTTCCGAGCTGGCTCAGTTCCCTTTAAATGTGTGTTGTCCCCACTCCCAGCACTGACACCATCGCCCCAGAGCAGGAGGGGCCAGTGTGGGTGCTTAGCACGGGTTGGGGTGCAGACTAGTGGTCCAGCTGGGGTCAGAGACCCACAGTGGTTCTGATGTGCTGCCTGTGTAAGCACCAGTAAAGGCTGCCCCCGCCTTGCTCAGACGTTGCTTTGGGTCCAAGCCTTCTTTGTCACTCACAGCTGAGATCTCCTTTCAGCCTCTGCCACCCCTGCCCTGGTTTGGAGCTGCACTATAGGTCAGGCAAGGCCTGTGTGGGCTCTCAGGGTAAGCTGGAGTGCAAGCTGTGGTGGTCTGGCCACAGAGGGAGATCAGGGCTGCTTCTGGCCTGCTGCCTGTGTACGCACCAGTAAAGCCTGCCTCTCCCTACTCAGACACTGCTTTGGGTTTGAGCTGCCGCTGAGTCTCACAGCTGAGCCTTCACGCCCGTGTTGAGCTGCATCGTGAAGCAAGTGAGGCTGGAGCATTTGCTCGGCTCAGGCTGGCGTGCACACCAGGGCAGCCCCAGGAAAGTGGCCGGCCTCCCGGGCAGTCTTCAACCCGCCCTCTCTGCCCCGCTTCAGGAGCAAGTAAGTGTGCTCCTCAGGAGTGGAGTCCAGGTTTCCCACAGCCTGCTGTTAGGCCCACCAGCCAAGGGGGCTTGTCTTCCCTGCGTCAGACCCCAGGACTGGGATGCCCAGTGTGTGGCTTGAACCACTCACTCCTCAGGGAGGCTCTCCACCTGCGTAATTTCCCTTTTCCTCTGAGTCCCCTCCCAGGGTCACAGGTCCTGCCTGACCTGATCACTTCTCTTCCCTTCCTCCCAGATTGCGTGTAGATCTTTCTCACAACCTTGGTTGTACAGGAATCTGTCTGCCAATTTCCAGTTAGTTTTCAGTGAGAATTGTTCCATAGGTAGATGTAATGTTTAGGTGCTTGTCGGGGGAGGTCAGATCCATGTCTTCCTGCTCCACCACCTTGATCTTCTCTCTGTGTGCAATTTCTTACATTCTGGTGGGCTCTATCATATTTCTGTCAGCCACACGTTTTTTTCCCTTTGAGATTTTTGGGGAGAAGAGAGAAAGTGGTCATAGCAGAGGAGGATAAGGTAGTGTTAGGGATGAGGTGAGGGAATCTAGTATACAATGCTTTATAGCATTTTTTAAGCAAAAATATCAAAAGATTGCTTCATCTGGGAATAGACTTCTCAATTTGATATGATTTCCCTTACTCTCATACAATGTGGGAATTCAAACAGTGATTTTTGTGTGAAGTCTTCTGATATTTTTGAATGTTTGCAAATAATTTTTAAACTTATTTTGATAAAATTTCTCTTTTAAAATAATTTCTTTGAAACCTCATCACTGATTTCTTTCTACGGTGCTCTCATTCTTTCTTCTTCCTAAATGGAATTACTGTGGCATCTTCTCTTAATTTTTCTCTCAACCAATGTTGGCTTACTTCTGTCTGTTAGACTCGTTCTTTTTACTGGTTTTGTAAGCTAGTTCAGAGCCATGTGAATCCTCTATCCCCAAACTGGACAACTTAGAACTTTCTTTTTGTTGGAGTGATGAGTTTGGATACAGGAACTCCAGGAGTTCCCTAGGTGGTTCTTTATTCTAAAGAAAAAGCTTCTATCCTCTGTTTCTAAATTGTGGAAATAGCCATTAGGTATAACACTTTGGTAGCAAGTATGAAAAATTATTGAAAGAGCTAAATTTAAAAGTT
Organism: Balaenoptera musculus; assembly: GCF_009873245.2. NCBI lineage: Eukaryota > Metazoa > Chordata > Mammalia > Artiodactyla > Balaenopteridae > Balaenoptera > Balaenoptera musculus. Next base: position 40,161,942 of record NC_045791.1, read on the forward strand.
GTATTTATTATCACTATAAAAGAATGTCTCAGGCATCCAATACAGAAAGGCTACTGGACCTCAGGAGAAGACAAGAATGAGATACTGAAAATCTTTCAGTCCTCTCTGTCTCTCATCTCTCTATGTATCTGCTTCCTTCTTATTTCTCTTTGCGGCCAGCTTCCTTTGCCTCTCCAGACCACAGAACAGCCAACAACCACCCCCAGCTCCTGGGTTTACAGATTCTCATTCAGTGTATCCACAGAAACTAGCTTGCTGTCATTATCATAAATCTGAATTCCAGAAGAGAGCATCTCATTGGTTCCTTCCTGGTCCCATTTGCCATACCCAGGTGGCTGAGTCACACCGAATAAGCATGGCTGCAGTTCAAGTAAAGGAAATTTCCCAAGACAGTGTGGGATAATTTAGCTTATGTGCTGGGTGTATACCCCAAAGTATGACTCACTCCAAAAAAACCTCACTTAACCAATGAAGCTTATCAAACTGGCAGTGTAATATAGTTTATTTTCCTCAAACTTTAGTGTCTGAGTACCGCTATCACATTTTTTTTTCCATTTCCAAGTACCAACTATCCCATTATTTACTAAATCTATTTCTTAGATCAAACTTAAGGTACTATATTTCCCTGTTCCTAGCAATTTTCTGAAGTCACAGGGTTGGTGTGTCTTATTTTTTCTAGTATTCATAAATTTACATCTATAACTACTAAATTAAGCTGTTAAAATAGCAAAAAAATTTCATGGATGGTCCATTAATGACTCTCTTGTCTGCACTACCTATTTAGCCTCCTATCTAGGTGCCTCAGATCCACCCTTGTTCATCTCCAACCCATTCTCCGTACTGCAGCCTGAGTGATCTTCTGGACCCACATGTGTGATCAGGCTGTCCCCCACTCCCCAACTTAAAATGCCTGGTGGCCTCCCCTTCTTCAGTGAATGACAACTCCATTCAGCCTGTGGTTCAGGTCAAGCCCTTGGAGTTACCCTTGACTCATTTTCTTTGTCTAACACCCTTCATCCAATTTACTTGTATATCATGTAGTCTCGATCTTTGAAACGCATCCAGAATCTGACCTCTCCTCGCCACTCCTACTACCACCCCCATCAAAGCCAGCATCATGTTTCACCTGGATTATTAATCTAGATTCCCAACTGTTCTCTCTCTTTTTTACCCTTACCCTCTTACAGTCTATGTCCACAGAGCTGCCAGGGTGATCCTTCTCAAACATAAGTCGTATCATATTATTATGTTCAAAATGCTCCAAGGACTTCCCATTCCATTTAGAGTCAGAGTCAAGGAGTTTACTTCAGTTCCAAGACCCTATAACCTGCTCCTCTAAGATCTCTTCTCAGATCCTCCCTCTTCCCTTTCCTGTCTGTGTTCCAAGAACACTGGCTTCTCTGCTGTTTTAAATATTCTAAGTATGTTCTCACCTCAGGACCTTTGCCTGAGCCATTTCCTCTACTTGGAACACTCTTTCTTCTTATAGCTAAATGGTTCTCTCCTTTACTTCTACCTTTTGCTAAAAATTTATCTTAACAAAAAAAAGAAATCTTCCCTTGTCACCGTTTGTAAAATAGCACTTCACACCACCATTATTTGTTCCCTGCTTCATTTATTCTCATGGCACCTGTTACCACCTGACACATTATATTTTTTATTTATTTATTTATTTATTATCTTTGTCTCTCTCCCCATGTAACCCACATGATGGCAGGGACTTTATTATGTTCATTGTTCAAACTTCGGTGCTCAGAACAATACTTGTTTCTTGATGGATGCTCAAAAAAATTGTTGAATGAATAAATCAGTGATATAAGAATTAATAAGTAAATGAATAAATGAACATGACCTTCATAGCTTCATGGTCTACCTTCAAAGTCCCCCTCCAGTCTTCTCTCTTGCCATCCTTCCCCTCCTTCTCTGTGCTTCAGCTTTTTGTTTTTTCTAAACTTCTGAAACATGCCATGTTTCCTTCTGCACCAGGGCCTTTTATTCACGCTATTGTGTCTATTAGGAATACACTTTACTTTCCTCCCTCTTTGCCTGCTTAAACCTCAAAGAAGAGTTCCTTGGGTCTATGGGCAGGCCAGATTCTATTATATGTTCTCATAGCATTGTGTGCCTTATTTTGGGTCACTTGTCACAGTTCTAATCCTACATTTATGTATGAGATTTTTGATTGCCTCCCCACAAGAGTGGGATAGGGTCTTTCCCATCTAGGGGCCAATAAATATTTGTTGAATAAATAAATGAATGTAGATTCATGTCCTAGTAATAGACCTGTAGCTAATTTTCTGCATAAATCCGGACAAGTCACTTTCTCTCTCTGGCCATCAATTTCCCTAACAGTAAAATAGGGAAGCTGGTCTATAGAAGACCCGGTCCAGTTTTCCCTTTTATCCCTTTAATTTTCTTTGGAGTTGAAGGTAGCCATGCTCTATACATGCCTTCTGTTTAGGTGAATGAAATCTAGTGAATTCAGAATACATCCTACACACTTATTGAAGCAAACTCTGTTTTCTTTGTTCTTGAGCTCAAATCATTTTATAGGCAAAATTTACTCCCTAAGAGTTCTTTTTTTCCTTCTTTCTTTTTGTTCTCTGATCCTTTCTACTGGGAGGACACAGTTATCATGAAGCCTGTCTAACAATGAGGAAGGTAAGTTAAGTTATGACAGAGCTCTGCTAGAATGCTCTACCAATTCTCACTCTTCCCACAAATCATGCTGCTTCTTGACAATGTGTCAACTCCTGTATAGGGCTTGTCTGTTACTCATGTATCTCAACATAAGAATGTTGAGGACTGTTTGCTTTAAGAGGCTTATTGTGGGTAAAAGAAGGGATTGTGCCTCTGTAGTTATGAAGCGAGCCCCAGATAAATATTTTATGGAAGGACAGTTTTCCAATTAAAGCCTTTTAGCTCCTATACTCAAGCCTTCTTCAAGTTCCCTGTTTGATCTCTGAGAATTGCAGAATTAACAATTATTCAATCCAAGCCCCAAAGTCTGTGGATGAAGGAATTGAAACCCAAAAAACTGAGTGAGTTGTCTAAGGTCACAGAACTACTTAAATGCAGAACTAGGAATAAAATCTAAGTCTGATTTCTGGTCTAGTGTGTTCCTAGGAACCTAAGCAAGCGTTCCTAGGAAACTCTAGGGACCTAACATCAGTTACCTAAGTTGATGAGGTGGGCATGACTAAGTTAATGCAAATCAGCACTCCCACCACTGAATTCAGCACTGAATTTAAAGGCCTCACATCACAGCGTGGGGCGTTCAATTATCTCTATTTTTAAGTATTCAAGAGTCAGATTGTATTACAGACCAATCTGGGCCTAGTGGAGGCAGAGTATCAGCACCCAAAACCCCTTCATTTCAAATTAAAAATAAATTCACTCTGGTTTTCCTCAAGGTGGCTCTTTGCTTTAGTTAGAACTTTTCCCTCACTTTTGAAAGCCTTTCTGTAGGAGGCTCCTATGTGCAAAGATGTTGGCTTCAAGGCCAAGTGGCTCGGAACCATTTGCCTGAGGAGAAAGGTGTATTTAATTAGAAGGTTCTTGTTTCAGATAGAAGAGCAACCTGAGGCTATTGATAAGAGGCTTTTCTTTGAGGAGCTATGAGACTCTAGGTAGCACTTGATCAAGTATATCTAGAGTATGTCGCCGAAAAGGGCTGGGTGTCTTTCTGACGCTGGGAGAGCACAGTCTGAGGACAGACTATGGAACCCTGTCCTAGTATCTCTACTTTCTACTGTATAGCCTGAGACTAGACACTAAATCTCTCTCTGACTCAGTTTTTAAATAGTAAGTGGAGATTAAAAATGGTATGTACCTGGGGGAGGGTTGTTGTGAGTTTTAAATGAGTTAAAACATGCTTTGGACCATGCCTAGCACATAAAACATATTCACTACTGTTTTTGTTATTATAGTCATTAATATAATTCCTTTTACCTTCCTTTCTTGTCTTGGAATCACTTCAGTGAAAGGCCGGTGTCCTCCCACAGACCTGCATGACAGCAAATGCCACGTGGCAGACTCTGAGGGTCCTTATACTCTGCAGTGTTCTCCCAGTGTTGGCAGGGCTTTGTTGAGCCTGCACTATAGTTTGACTTCTCCCTCTGCCCAATCCTACTTCTTCCTCTTGCCTCTCACAGAGGTTGATCCCTGATAAATACTCTGTATGCAAACTCCATCTCGGCATCTGGAGAACCCACCCAATGAAAACTGACTTCCAAAGGATGTTAGTAACATATACTAGACAGAGTTTGGGAGCCAATGTGAAAATATGGAAAAACATTTGAACTATCAGGGTCTCAGTTTCCATATCAATAAAATGAGGGTAATTATCTTTAACATGCAAGGTGTTATGAGGATTTAGGGAAAGAGTAAAGGGCCAAGCCCATAGAAGTGAATGCTATAAGAGTTAATTTGAGACCCCCTCCATTTTACCCTTTTGTTTTCTTCAATTTACTTTTTTCTCTTCCTTTTCCTAACCCAGTCATATTTTTTCCTCTTATTTCACACATTGTTTTTCATCTTCCTTTTCTGTCTCTCCACTTGTCACACCCTTTCAATTTTAACTTAGTCCTTTAATCAATGTTGTTGAGGTCCATTTTACATACAATAAAATGCATACATTTTAACTGTGCAGGTGATGAGTTTTGAAAAGTGTATATACGTGTGGATCCACCATCACAATCAAGTTATAGAGCATTTCCATCATCAGAAAAGGTAGCCTTGTACCTTTTCCTAGTCAACCCTCACCTCACAATCCCAGCATAGGTAACCATTGATCTACTTTCTGTCACCGTAGATTGGATTTGTCTTTTCTGGAGTTTCATATGAATGTAATCCTACAGTGTGTATTCTTTTCTGGTTTTTTTTTTCCCTCTCAACATAATGTCTCTGAGATTATCCATGTTGTGTGTGCACCATAGTTTGATCCTTTTCATTGCTGTGCAGTAGTCTATTTATGAATGTATTACAATTTGTTTCTCCATTTACCAGATGTTGGGCATTTGGTTGTTGGCTATTATGAATAAATCTACCGTGAACACTTATGTACAAGTCTTTGTGTGGATATATGTTGTCATTTCTTCTGCAGTAGAATTGCTGAATCATATGTTAAGTGTATCATATGTTAAGTGTACCTTTATAAGAAAATGCCAATATCATGTTGCATTCCACCTAAAAAAAGTGTGCAAGTTTCAGTTGCCCCACATTCTCTCCAGCACTTGGCATTCTCAGTCTTTTTTAATTTACCTAGCCTAGTAGGAGTGAAGTGAAAGTGTCTCATTGTGATTTAATTTGCATTTCCCTGGTGACTAATGTTTCACGCTTTAATGGCTCTTGTATGTTTTTTGTGATGGTTTTGTTAAACTATTTTGCCAGTTTTAATTGGTTTTTTTCTTATTACTGAGTTTTATAATTTTGGCATGTATTTTCAATGTAAATTATTTCTTAGATATATGTATTGTGAATATTTTCTCCAAATTTTTGTCATCTTATCATTTTTCTTTAGATCATTTTTTCACAGAGAAGTTTTAAATTTTGATGAAGACCAATTTATTACTTTTTTTTTTATCATGCTTTTTGTGTCCGAGTTATAAAATCTTTGTCTACTTCAAGATGGCAAAGACTTTCTCATATATTTTCCCCTAGAAGTGGTATAGGTTTTACATTTTTTAGGTTTCACATTTAGGCCAATAGTCCATTCCAATTTACTTTTTTTTACTGTGATATAAGGTACAAGTCTCATTATTTTTTTGCATATAGATACCCAAATCTAGTACCATTTGTTGAAACTTTCTTTTCCTCCATTGAATTACTTGTCACCTTTGTCCAAAATTGTATGACTGTGTGTGTATATATATATATACATATATATATATATATATGTATATATATATAGTCTATTTCTGTAGTCTATTTCTGTTCCATAATCTATATGTCTATCCGTGTGCCAGCAGCAAACTCTCTTATCATGGCTTTTTAATGTCTTAAAATAAGATGTGTGTATGACCTCAAACTGTTTTCCTTTTTACAGTATAGTCTTTTGGCTACTTTAGGTCCTTCACATTTCCACGTGAGTTTTAGAATCTGCTTGTCAATTTCTACAAAAATGCCTGCTCTGATTTTCACTGGGATTTCATTGAATCTATTTTGGGAAGACTGGCAGCTTAAAAATATTGTCTTCCTATCAGTGCATAATGTATCTGTTCATTTATTTAGATCTTATTAATTTCTCTTAGTGAGATAATTTAGTTTTTAGTGTAGATATCTTGCATATCTCTTGAAAAATTTACTCCTCAATGTTTTGTATGTTATTTTAAATGTTTAATTTTTTTTAGAATTTCACATCCTAATTGTTTATTACTAGAACAAAGAAATACAATTGATTTTGTGTATTAATACTGTTTCCTGAGACCTTGCTAAATTCACTTATTACTTGTAGGAGATTTTTTTTTATGTGGATTTCTTAGTATGTGTACATAGACAATGATATTATCTGTAAATAAAGATAGTTTTACTTTTTCTTTTCTTATATGTACGCCCTTGTTTATTTGTTTGTTTGTTTTGTTGCACTGGCTAGGACCTCTCATACAACAATTGAAGAGAACTAGTAAGAGTGATATCCTGTCCTATTCCCCATCTTAGAGGAAAAAGATTTAATCTCTTACCATTAAGTTAGCTGTAGGTTGTTTGCAAATGCCTTTCATTTGGCTTAAAAGTTTCTATTCCTAGATTGCTGAATTTTTATTGGTATTAAGATTTTTCAAATGCTTGTTTTTACATCTACTGATACAATTATATGTTTTTTTTCTTTTATTCTGTTAATATGATTTATATCAATTGATGTTTAAAATGTTATGCATTTCTAAAATGAGTTTGTGCAATAATACCACTTGGTCATCGTATGTTACCCCATTGATATATTGCTGGATTCAATTTGATAATATTTTCTGTTTGGAGAGGTTTTAAATTGGAATTCAATTTTTTAAACTGATATAAGGCTATTTAAAGTTTTTTCTATTTCTTCTTGAGTTGGTTTTGGAAATTTGTGCCTTTCAAGGAATTTTTTCATTTCCTCTAATTTGTCAAATCTATTGGCATAAATTTGTTCATAATGTTCCCTTTTAAAGAATCTATAGTAAAATCCCCTTTCATTTCTGATGTTGGTAATTTGTGTCTGCTCTCCTTTTACTTGTTCCGTTTACCTACAAGTTTATCAATTTTATTGATTATTTCAAAGTACCAGCTTTTCATTTCATTGAGATTTTTTGTTGTTTGTTTTCTATTTCATTGATTTCCACCTTCTATTATTTCCTTCTTTCTCCTTACTTGGGGTTCACTTTGCTGTACTTTTTCTAGTTTCTTAAAGGATAAGTTTAGATAATTGATTTCAGACATTTTTTTCTCCAAAATAATCGTTTAATGACTGATTATTTTCTCTAAGACAGTGCTGGCCAATAGACATTTCTGTGTTGGCGGTACTGTTCTCTGTACTATTTAATAAGGTGGTCACTAGCCTCATGTGGTTATTTAGTGCTTGAAATGTGGCTAGTGTGACCAAGAAAATGAATTTTTATTTTATTGATTTTAAGTAATTAAAATTAAAATGTAAATGGTTATATGTAGCCGGTGGCAACCATATTGGACAGCATATCTCTAAATACTACTGCATCCCACAGATTTTGATATGTGTATTTTCATTTTTATTCATTCAAAATATTTTCTAATTTCTCTTATGATTTCTTCTTAAACTTATAAATGGATTGTGTGATTTCCAAATATTTGGGAATTTTAATTATTGATTTCTAATTTAATACTATTTTGTTCAGAGAACATACCTTGTATGATTTCAATCATTTTTAAATGTATTGAAATTCATTTTATTGCCCAGCATATGGTCTACTATGGTGAATCAACTATGTGCACATAAGAAGAATGTGTATTCTGTAGTTTTTGGTAAAGTGTTTTATTCATGTCAATTTGCTTGATGGTGTTTTTGAAGTATTTTATATCTGCATATTCTATCAGTTACTGAGAGAGGAGTTTTTAGTTTCTAATTGTAATTGTGAGTTTTTTAATTTCTCCTTTCATTTCTTTCAGTTTTTGCTTCATATATTCTGAAGCTTTGTTATATGTGTATGCACATTTAAGATTATTCTATATCCTTGAAATATTGATCCCTTTATCATTATGAAAGAAACCTCTTTACCCTTTGCAATGATCCTTGTCTTGAAGTCTACATTGTCTGGTTTTAATTTAGCCATTCCAGCTTTGTTTTGGTTACTATTTGCAATATATACCTTTTCCATGCTTTTTTTTTAAACCCACTGATGTCTTTATATAAGATAATTTGTTGAAAACTGCCTATAGTTGAATATTGCTTTATTTTATCCAGTCCAACAATCTCTGACATTTAATTGTAGAGTTTAAACTATTTACATTTAGTGTATTTATTGATACGTTTGAGGTTAAATCTAATATTTTGCAATTTGTTTTTTGTCCTCTCTGTTCTTTATTTCTCATTTTCTACCTTCTTTTCAATTCATTCCTTATTATTTGTCTTTCATTTTATTTCCCACTACTGATTAATTAGCTATACCCATGTGTTTTGTCTCTTAAAGTGTTTGCTCTAAGCTTTACAATACGCATTTTAAACTTAACACAGCCTGTCTTCAAACTAAATCACAAAACTTCACATATAACATAAGAACTTTAGAACTGTATAACTTATCTCCTTTCTTCTCTCTTTTGTGGCATGATTGTTAGACATTTTTCATTGTAAGCCTCCAAATGCATTGTTTTCATTATTACTTTAAACAGTTAGCTATCTTTAAAATTTTTTTAGTGAGAAAATAATAATTTTTCTATTTATCTATCCATTTACCATTTTTGGTCCTCCTTATTTAAGTTGTCAGCTGATATAATTTTTTTCTTGTTCTTCTGGCAATGCCTTCACACAGCTTTTACTTACATGAAAGTGTTTCATTTTTGAAAGATATTTTCTCTGGGTATAGAAGTTTAGATTGACACTTTCCCCCAGAATTTAAATATGTTGTTATATTGTTTTCTCAATTTCATAGGTTTTGATGAAAAACTTGCTGTAATTTTTATCTTTGTTTCTCTTTACATAGTCACTTTTTTCTCTGGGTAATGGTTTCCCCTTTATCACTGTTTTTTTTTAAGCAATTTGATTATGATGTGCTGTGGTTTTCCTTATACTTGTCCTGCTTGGGGATCATCAAGCTTCTTATGTCTCGGTTTATAGTCTTCTTCACATTTGGAAAAATGTTTGGCCATTACATAGTCACATGTCTCTGCCCCCACCCCCTTGTTTTTGGTTTTTGGTTTTTTGTTTTCTCTCTTCCTGGGATTCCAATCACATGTATGTCATGTTAGACCCTTGTTGTTGTTGTCGTTCTTCTTCTTCTTGTCTTCTTCCTCTCTATGCTTCATTTTGGAGAATTTATATTGCATTTTCTTTAAGTCCACTATATTTTCTTTTTTTTTTTTCCCTCCAGTTTCTAATCTGCCATTAATTCTATCCAGCAAAGTTTTTATTTTAGATGTTATAGTTTTCTTTCTTTTTTTTTTTTTTTTTAGCAGAAAAACGTCCTTTACTTTTCCTTCTTGTAGCATTATTGGCACAAGAAAAGAACATGTCTGGTTTAGAAATGATGTTAAGTTTCTACAAAAATGAAGATGTACTTTGTATTTGTATTAACTTAAAAGTATAAAAAGCACAGGATACATTTTCAGACCAGTTTTACTTTTACCCACTTATGGTAATATGTGCAGTGTTAGAATGTACTTAGGTAATGTGTAAATCAAATGAAAAATCCAGAAGCAGCTGGTTCTGAATTACAGCACACACTGGAAATTTTGAGAAAGGAGAACGCATATTAACAAAGAGAACACCAGCAAGCTCAAACTCAAGTTTATATGCTGAGTATTTTTAAAGGGTTTAAAAAGCGTGCTCAATCAGCATACAGCTTTTTCTCACTTAACAGGTGCATTTCTATCTGCTTGTGTACAGCAAAGGGTAAAAACTTGAATCAACTTACTTATGATTTCAGAGATGTATTCCATGGAATTTATTTCACTGCTCCTACCATTGATTCTTCAAATAAGCAAAGTACAGAGGGTCTCATCCCTTGAAATTGCTTTTAAACTAGCACTTTATATTGAAAGATAATAAGTAGAAACCTAGCAATTCCTGGTACAGTGCCTGGACTTAGCCTCATTTAATATAAGAATTGGATGTACAACAGAAAATTTATCATTTTCTTTATCCTTGGAGGAGAGGGAAAGAATAAGGAGAGGTGGGGACATGGCTGCAGGATTTAAGAGTTGAATGGAACAATGCATCTTTCACAATGCTGACAACTCCACAATGAAGAACCACCATGAATCTCATCAATTTCTTTAGTTCATACTGGATTAGGAATTTAGGTTCCCCTCTTTGTGTATCAATTAATTCAAACTTTTCCAAAAATTAATACTATGAGATAAACTCTAACTGCAATAGGTATTTTCTAAGTAGGAGACCAAACACCAAAGGGAATCCCTTCTTCCAACATCTATTGGTATGTTAAGATTTCACCAAAGAGGAAATCTAACACTTAAATATGAAGTCTCTTGGCCAAGTAAGAAACTACAGCTATTATGGGTATTACCCTACATAGCCACTATTTGTATTACATATTAAATTAAACCCATCATTAAATATGCTTGTATAATTATACTGTGAATGATGATAGCAGTGATGATGCTAGTGAAAAAGGACCAAGAAGACTAAGAGGGAAAAAATGTGAAAACAAGTAGAAAGCAGACAAAGAGTTGGGCATTTTCTGATCTGAAAAGAACATTTTAAACATAGAAATACAAAAAGAAAAGTATTTCCTTATTTCACCTATGTGGAAATATGAAACATTTATTTTAGATATCAGACAAGAACAGAGCTAAATAATCCAATTTTACTGCAGCAGTATAAAAATCATCCCTTCACCACAGTGTAAGATTTAAATGCATCTGCACAAGGGTACACATTATATAAAATGTAGTTAAGATTACTGCAGCCCTGACAAGTATTTCCAGTCCCTAACCCAGGTCCTACTGCAATACTGGTGGTCCCAATAGTTTCATGGAAGTAAATCATTAAAAATAATAATAATAAAGCAATTAAAAAGACAAATCAAAATGCCTCAGTGACCATATATCCATCTCAAATTTTATTTAAATGTTACATTTGCCTCCCACTAATAAATCTTTATTTCACTCAAACTTGAGCAATAAATCTTCCATACTGAAGTATCTTCCTTGCCTAATTAATTCAAAGGAAAAAACCAAAATGATTAGTAAAGAAAATGTAGGGATTAACACACACTTTTAATTTGTTTTAAATATTTTTAAGGTTTAAAAATTGTTTAAAATTTTAAATTTCTAGTAAGAAAACATTATCTGAATGAGTACCCTAATGGCAAACCACTGTAAAATGTTTCAGCTGCATTTGGGGCAGAGGGGTAGGGATTATCTTCAAAGCACCCCAGCTGTCCTCATGAGAAAGTCAGAGGTACACTGGTTTGTATTGCGACATCCATTAGGTGATCTAAGTTGCTTTTCCTTCAGCAGGGGCTTTATTTGTCAGAAGGGCATTATGCTTGACCTCCAAATTTGGCCGACAATTTACTGATGAGATTCACAACCTTTGGGTTGCTCTGATATTTTGACATACTTGCCGGGTTCTGAGCCACATCCTGGAAGGCCACCATAACTTCTGGATCCTGCATGGCTGCAAGAACCTCTGGATCACTAAGAATTTCATTGAGCCCAGGCATTCCTGCCATTCCAGGCATGCCCCCTCCCATTCCAGGCATTCCTCCAGGAAAATTACCAGGCATTCTGGCAGGAAAGCCACCTGGAAAAGAGCCATCCTGAGCTCCTGACTGTCATCTGGCTTCTTCCTCCCTCTGGGCTCTCTCACGTTCTTCCTGAGCCTTCTTGACCCTTTCTGTTCTTTCTTTGATCTGTCTCTCTTTACGTTTTCGCTCTTACTTTCTCCTATGTTCAGCAATTTTCTGGGCCCTTGGTTGAACTTCTTTCAGCATTGCACTAACATCTTCATCATAATCCAGCTTACAGGCAAGGGCAAGATCATGGGCAGCTTCTTCCCAATGGCCCAGAAATCTGTGTGCTTTCCTTCGCTACTTGTATGGCTGAGCAGAATCGGGATTTATTTCAATAGCTGTGTCACAGTCTCGGATGGCAGCATTTGGCTACTGTAATTTGATGAAGACATTTGCTGTCTTGGCATACAAAATGGCCAAACGAGGATTTCGCTTGATGGCATCTGTGAACAAGTCAATGGCTTTCTGTAGTTCACCATCATTTAGGGCATCAGTGGCAGCCACTTTTTTATCATTTGCCTGATCCATCATCTCTTCAGTTATCTCTACATTTTCATCTCCCATTTCTTGAGGGGCATCAGTGTCTGGTTCAATCACACCTTCATTGTCAATTTCTAGATCATTTTCCTCACTTGATGGTTCCTCTGTCTTTATGTTTTCCTCCGCCTTCTTAGTATCTGTTTTTTCTTCCTTGGTGTTTTCTTCCAATTTAGTTTTAGGAGTAGCAGGTGGTATTTTACCCCCCATGCTCTCCACCCACTCCCTCAGGAAGCCCATTTTCTCGGTGTGCAGAACGCTCGGGTCCTGCTTGCACATTTTCACGAAGGCTCGAAGCTCGATCACTTTGCGGGGGTCCATGGTCCGGAGGCGGCGGACGCAGCGGAGGCTGCGGCCGGATCCCTGGCCCCGGCGCTAGCTTAGTGTGACCGCGTAAGGGGGGCGGGTGCTGCGAGGCAGAACAGACTAGAACCTCCTATAGTTTTCATTTATTGAAGTACCTTTTTGGTTTTTTTTTTAATATCTTCTATTTCCCTCCTCTTTGTATTCATTTTCCTCTGAATTCTCAAGCATAATGATCATAGTTGTCTTAAAGTTTCTGCCTACTAATTCCACATCTCTGTAATTTCTAGATTTGTTACTATAGACTGATTTTCCTCCTGGTTATTGGTTATATTTCCTCTTCTTTATACATGTGTAGTGATTTTTTTCTTTTTTTTGGATTCTGAACATTGTAAATTTTATGTTATTTGAGTGCTGAATTTTGTTGTAGTCCTTCAAAACGTGTTTGTTGAGCTTTGTTCTGGTAATCATTTAGGTTATTGGCAGATAAATTTGACTCTTTCAAGGGTTATTTTTTAAGACTTTATTAAGGCATGTCTAGAGTAGTCTTCACTTGATGGGTAGCTAAGACCACACCTGAGGGTTGAGTCTTCCGTGGTCTCTACTGAATGCTTTTTCTATTTAATAAGGACTTTTTACCCTGGCTATTGTGAACTCAAAATATTTCCAGTGATGTGTGAACTCTGGAGTTGTTCTGCTTGCAGCTCCCTGGCAGTTGTTCTCCCCTAAGAAGCTGTTCTTTGCACACTTGTAGAATTTCACCGTATGAATGTACAGACTGATATTTAGCCAAACGATAAAGGGGACCCTATGAATATTTCCGAAGCCTTTTATCTTTCTCCCTCCATTACTCTTCCCCGCATACTCAAGCTCCCTCAGACTCCTTGAATTCGGAATGGTTTCCTCTACCCAGTGAGATTGCTAGAATCTTTGGGGTTCCCTCTTTCTGCATTGAGTTTGGGAAATTACCTCCAGGCAGAACTCCTAGGACTCATAGGATTCACCTTTATTAGTTTCCCATACCTCAGCTATCACAGTCCTGTGCTTCCTGTTGTTTAATATCTGAGAATTATTGTTTTATATATTTTGCTCAACTATCTAGTTGATTATGGCCTGACAGTAAGTCCAAACTTTGTTTCTTCCTAATGGCTAAAAGCAGAAGTCCAAATTTTCATGTTTATCCAAGGTTATACACGCACAGAGATTAAAGAGTCAATTTTCCAATGTTTTTATACAGCAGAACAAAACAACAGCAGTCCCCTGTCCTTGACCCCAGTGCTCACTCCCAAAGGCAATCACTTCCACATCTTTGTGTTGATTGTTTTCATATTTACTTCCATTTTGCTTATGTTGCTGTTTCTTGAGACTTTTGTTTTTAATATTGAATATTTACTGGAGAATACAGAGATTTGGCTCTTTATTACATTCTTCAGCTTTACTCCATACATAAAACTTTCCCATCACTCCATCTTCCCAAGATCATTATACCATAATTTTGGTTGGATAAATATTCAGTGTTTATACTATTTTGGCTTGTGAGTGTTTTTTATAGCTGGACCATGTAACATATAACATACTATGATTATTTTTATTTATTGCACACATTTTTGGTTCCCTGGAGTTGATAACTTACTTGTTTTTTTAATCTCCAAAACCTCCTCTAGTTGTATATTTACCCTCTTATTATGTTTGAACACTTCAGGTATTCTAGTTCTATCTTATTGAAGAAGTTTCTAGAGCCTAGAGCCTTGTGACCTGCTTTTACTTGGTCTTGTTGTCATCCGAGTCCTTTGTACATTTTTCCTGACATCTCCCTTTACCATCATCCTAGAGATTACATTTCCCTGTCTATTGGTTTAGATTCCCTCTTTCCTGTATCCCGTGTTCTCTTTCTTCTTGGTTTACTACCTCATTTTTGGTGGATCAAATCCTCTGGTAACTACTTGAGAAAAGATATGTGAGAAATTTTTCTGTTTTGTTGTATGTTTGCTTTTTGTGAAATTGTATGCCCTTATTTTACCTGCATATTTGATCAGTAGTTTTGCAGGTTATATTTTTATAAATACTTTTTATTTGACTCAGAATATTTCTTCACTTCCTTGTTTGTTAAGAATTTTTTCATAAATAGGTGTTAAATTTTATCAAATGCCTTTTCTGCTTCTGGTTATAGGAAATTTTTTTCCTCAGAACTTGGAATGTTTGCTTCATTTTCTTTCTAGTGTTGTTGTGATATTTGATCTTCTGCATGTGATCTATTTCTTTTTCTCTCCAGAAGCTTTTAGGATTTTTTCAAATCCCTAGCGTTCTAAAATTCCATGATGATATATCTTCATATGTTTTAGCACTGGTTTTCCAGGTAAGAAAAAGTTGAGGTTGTGTGAGCTTCAAACAGGGTTCTGGAACATCCCACTCTTTAGTGCCAATAGAAAAGCCTCAGCGAAGAAGTCAGGAGGCATGCAGTACTGGCTTGAGGTGAAACACATGTGAACCTCGTTGGAGCCTGGCAGATCTGGTTGCCATAACAGTAATTGAAACAAGAGGCTAGGAGGATCTGATGTGTTACATCAGAGGTATCTGATACAGTGTGGGTCTTTTTGCTTCCATCATGCTGAGCTTTTCATGAGCCCTTTTAGTCTAGAAAATGATGTTGAGTTTAGGAAAAATTTCTCAAATTACTTTTTGACGATTCCCCCTCCTCATTTTCTCTGTTTTCCCTTTCTGTAACACCTGTTAAGCAGATTTTGGATTATCTGGATTCTTCCTGAAGTCTTATGTTTTCTCCATTATTTCCATACTGTGTCGTATTGCCTGACTTTTTGGAGAGGTTTCCTCAGCCCCACCTTCTGAGTCTTTCTATTTCTTCATTTCTACTCTCATCTAAATTTCCAAAGAAATTTTATTGTTGTTGTTTCTGAATATATGTATGTATGTATGTATACACACACACACACACATTCCTGATCTTATTCAATGCTTGCAGCATTTGTCTTCAAATCCTCTGGATATCAATTATAGCTCATGTGTTGTTTTCTAGGTTTTCTTCTTCATAAAAATAGTCTTTGTTTCCTCTATGTTTATCTTTTTCTTGTTAGTTTTGACCTCTGTATTTGTATTGGCATTGCTCTCCAGCTGTTTGCTAATTATATGTAAGAACGGTACTCTGAAAAGCTGATTGAAAGCTCTCTGTGCATGGGTGAAATATTTAATTAAAAGAGCTTTCAACATCATCCCAAAGACTTTTCTTCTTGGCTGGTCAAATTCCTTAGAGAAAACTCTTTTAATCTTTGACCTGAAGGGTATATGACAGGCTGCCAGTGCTCAGGAATCCAAATGGGGCAAAAGGCTGAGAGCAGGACATTTAATATGCAAACTTTTACACATCTTTTTTTTCGGGTTAAGTATAAAGTAGAAGAGTACGTGCCATGTTAGTGATAGGGATGTTGATGGCTTTAGACATAATATAAAGGAGGTAGGAAGGCTTCATTCAAGAGGCAGGTGGATCTACCTAACCAGAATAGGAATTAATTAAGGTGGTTCTTGCTTTTGCTTCTTAGCTTATCTTTAGGTCTTCGGTGGTAGGAACTCCGGGGAGTCGTTTAGATGCAGTAAGTTGGAATATAGTGGCAGCTCCAATGAGCATATTTTAGGGTATAACTTGGGTTCCCCAAATTTCAAGATCATATTTCATACATAATATATATTTCAAATATGTGTATATATTAATCAGGTTTTTTCTGGTGACAGAAACACATTGCAAACTACTTTAAGCCAAAAAAATAAAATTCTATTGACCAATGTAATTGACAAGTTCAATGATAGAATGGGTCAGGTATGATAAGATCTAGATGCTCAGGTAATGTCATCAGGAATTTCTTTCTCTTTATCTCTTGGTTCTGCTTTACTCTATATAGTGGTTTGATTTTTTGGTGGGTTTCTCTGCATGGTGGACATTACGAGCATCAATTCAAGTTTTATAAAGTGGCTGGTACAACTTTCCATATCAGATTAGAGAAACTTCTTTCTTAGCACCCATGTTTAGGAAGCGTCTGAGAGGAGCTCTGCTGGCCTGCTTTGTGGACCAGTCATGATGGACAGAGAATGATTGACTGCGTGTTAATCACATGGGAAGAAGGGCTTGAGTCTGGTGCCTTAGATCACTCAGTCAATCTGATACGCTTAATCACCTGGGATAAGAGAAGAGCGGTTTCTCAGTGAAAAGGAGCCCTGGGAAGGGAGAGTTAAGAAGTGTTGTTACAGTCCTGAAATTACTCATTTTAGCTTAATTCATGCCAACCCACAGCTAAACATGGCTATTCCTTGAGTTTCAGGTTGTACATAAAGTCACCACAGACTTTAGACATGGGTAAAAGAATGGAGAGTTGTAGTTAGGGATGTTACACATCTTAAGATATGAGTTAGTCCATCTTTTAGGTATTTTTCCATCATCAAAGACCCCACTCTTGAGAATATGTTATTTCCTTGGGGACCCAGCTCCTATCATGACCACCAACAAATCTGGAACTCATAATAATAATGTGCTAATGAAGAGGGTGATTCTTTCTAGGTACTTCTGTTAATGGTTCCTAGGAGTCTTCACACTTTTTTTTTTTTTTTTTGCTATAGATTCAGAAGCATAGGGAATTGTACTTATTAAAGTTCAATCTGTAAGACCTTGGTAGCCTGAGAGGAAGAACCAAATCTTCTGAATCCTGTGTCATGTTGGGAGGAAAAAATAATACTCAGGGAGAGAGGAATGCAAGTGGCCCAAAGTCCAGGCAAAAGACCGAGGCCTTGAGACCTCTAAGAGTTGAAAGGGTAGGGAAAACTTCAAGGCCCCAGGACAATGAAAACCTTGATAACTGTTGTAGCGTTTCAGATTGAGGGTTTTTAGGTGGTTCAGGTACACGTGAAAGAATGAAAGTGAGAGAGAGAGAGGCGCAATGGTTGTGCAAACATGGCTTGGAAGGCAGCCCAGTGGTATGGGCAGTTAAATCTTGGGTATTTAAGTGGGTATTAAACACTGCCTAGGCGTCATCTGTTTATTTAGTAGTGACCATCTTGAGCAATGTGTTGAAAAGGTTTCAGAAGCTGCAGGAAAGAGGGCTGTAATTAGTTCAAAAGATCAGCCAGGGGTTTGAGAATGGTAGCAGATGTACAAGCCCAGTAATTCTTTCAATGACATTTGGTAGAATGGTCTAAGGAAATGTCCAGAACTCAAACCTAAACACAAATATTTAGACTGATGAATGGAACAGGAAATCAAATTATAAAATGCTTTAATCTGTCAAGTACTATAGGAATTAAACTGAGAAACACATTGGTGGATTCCTCAAGACTGTTGGTTGGAGGTGGGGTTTGGGGGAATCCATGGATAAATACATTGAAAAAATTATGTGATGACTTCAAAAATCACTTGTGAGTTTCTTGGGGAGGAATTTGTGCTTAGTAACCAAACAAGTGCAAGGACTATTAGAGCAGACTGCTAATTAGCAATCAGCCATTGCCTAATCTTATTGTACTTGTCAGTTTCCGTTGCCATTCAATTTAAGGATGCTACTTTGTATACAAAATAACACAAAGTTTCCAAGCGCCTCTGAAAGTGTTTTCCTTCATTCAGAAATCAAATATTTATTGAGCATCCACTACATGCCAGATGTGCTAGGCTCTGGGATATGACTGGTTATGATACACTTCCTCTCTATGTGGAGTTACAAATGTAATAAATGCCAACATAAGTCAATAGCCACAGAGCTGTAAGAACAGAGAGGAAGGAGAGATTCATCCTGCCTAAAGATTTGGGGAATACTTCACAAGGGAGGTAACATTTGAGATAGGCTTTTAAGGGCTGACTAAACGCTGTTGGCTCCGTAATTCCCCAGATTCACCTGCGTGCTTTATTTTTAAACTTTTTCTAAAAATTTGAGATCCTTTATAGATAAGGTATAACAAGGAGCTAAACAAAGGAAGACTGGGATAAAAAAAGGAAGACTGGGATAAAAAAAGAGAGAGAGAGAGAATTTACCTATTGTAGTTTAGAGGAATGTTGAACATCAAAGGAAGAGCTATAAAGCTTTGAGTAAATGGAATGATCTAATCTGTCACTACTGAGTAGTGACAGATCCTCTTTTTTAAATTATTGTAGTAAGAACACAATATGAGATCTACCCTCTTGACACATTTTTAAGTGTACAATACAGTATTGTTACCTATAAGCACAATGTTGTACAGCAGATCTCTAGAATTTACTCATTTGGCATATCTAAAACTTTATACCCTTTGTAAAGCAACTCTCCCTTTTCCCCTCCCCACACCCAGACCTTGGCAACCACCATTCTACTCTCTGTTTCTATGAGTTTAACTATTTTTAGATACCTCATAAAAGTGGAATCATGTGATATTTGGTTTTCTGTGACTGATTTATTTCACTTAGCATACTGTCCTCCAGGTTCACCCATGTTGTTGCATATGGCTCGACTGCCTTCTTTTTTTTAAGGCTGAATGATATTCTATTTTACAAATATACCACATTTCCTTTATCCATTCATCCATTAATGAACTTTTAAGATGTTTTCATAGCTTGGCTATTGTGACTAATGGGACAACAAACATGGAGTATATATATCTCTTAGAGATCCTGATTTCAATTCTTTTCAATATGTACCCAGAAATGAGATTGCTGGATCACATGATTGTTCTAGTCTTAATTTCTTGAGAAACCTCCATACTGTTTTCCAAAGTGGCTGCACCATTTTGCCTTCCCACCAACAATGTACAAGGGTTTCAATTTATCCACATCGTCACCAACACATCTTTTTTTTTTTTTTATAATGGCCATCCTAATGGGTGTTAAGTGATATCTCATTATGGTTTTGATCTTCATTTCTTTGTTGATTAGTGGTGCTGAGAATCTTTTCATAACCCTGTTGGCCATTTATATGTCTTCTTTGGAGAAATGTCTATTTAAGTTTTTTGCCTATTTTTTGATTGGGATATTTGTTTTTTGTTTTGCTATTGAGGTGTAGGAGTTCCTTATAAATCTTGGATATTAACTCTTTATGAAATATATGGTTTGCAAATATTTTCTCCCATTCTATCAGTTGCCTTTTCACTCTGTTGATTATTTCCTTTAATTACAAAGGCTTTTTAATTTAATGTAGTCCCACTTGTCATTTTTGTGTTTGTTGCTTGTGCTTTTGATGTCATGTCTTACATGCACTTTAATTTAATTGCCAAATATTTATTACATATTTACTAAGTACAATCCAGAGACCAAATGAAGACCTGGAGGTGGTAGAAGGAAACCCATGTTTCTCAATAAAAAGATAATCTTATAGTCCTTATGTAAATTTGGATTCCAAAGGAAATGACCATTTTTGTTGAGAGCCTATATAGCAAAGTGATAAAAAGTGCAATTCTGGAGCCAATCTGCCTAGATTTAGTATATCTTAGACAATTTACTGTGTCTCAATTTTTTCATCTATAATATGGGATGATAATAGTATCTATATTCCAGGGTTATTGTGAGGATGAAATGAGTTAATGCATGCTAAATTCTATATTCCTTGGCACATAACTTAATAAATGTTAGCTAATATTATTATTCTTTTTGGAAGACCAATAACTAAACTATATTAATATATTTATTCAGGCTCTATTTTATCAGGTGTGATAAATTTCCAGACTCTTGTAACTTTAGGCATCCTGGTTAATCAGATGTGAGGTCTGAGTGAGGGCATATGGTGTCTCACAGATGATGAGGTTTGCTTATTTATCAGTAAAGAAAATCTAATTTAAATGTTTTCTTAATGTATCAGATGCTTTCTTTGACCACCAATGACAATCTTCTCTCATTTGTATTCTTTTTTTTAAAAAAAAATTGAGGTCTAGTTAACATATAGCAAAATGCACAGCTCTTAAGTATACAACTTAACGATTGGTTTTTCTAACATATATGTATACCCATGTAACCATCATCCAGGTCAAGATACAGAATATTTCTATAACCCTAGAAAGTTCCAAGGCCATGCTTAACTCATGTTTTTATAAACACTGATTGTTGGGCCACCAAGGAGCTTGTTTCTCTTGGTTTTCATCTCAAGACTCTCACCATGCTGCTTTAGATGACATCCCCTGTCCCACCAAAACTTTCCATCTCATGGCCCCTTCACTTAGGACATACCTGCCTCTTGGTTAATAAATAAATCAATTAGGTTTATTTCATAGAACGTTAAAAACCAACACTTAAGTTACTATTTTTCCCTAGATAATATTTTAAATAAAACCTTTCATGCTTTAATTCCCAGAAGTGATTGATGGTAGGAATTTTAGCTATTACTGTGGTATTGTTTTGGTATTGATTTTGCACCAGAGGTCTGTAATACTCCTAAAATTATGTCAAGTTTGTGGTCCTGTACACTACTGGCATCAATCAGACTGACTCAGCTGGCACAGTGGGATCTGGGATCTAAAGGTGGGGGTCAGCAGATTTTTTCTGTGAAGGGCCAGATTGCAGAGCTTTTTTTGGTTTTGTGTGCTATTCAGTTCCTGTCAAGACTTCTCTGTCATAACTAATCAACTGCTGTTACAGGGCAAAAAGGAAACACAGGCAACAGTATAGAGTTGGGAATGGCTGTGTTCCAATAAAACTTTATTCAAAAAAACAGACAGTGGGCCATATTTGGCCTGAAGACTGTAGTTTGCCCACTCCTTGTCTGAGCTTGGCTTCATACCAGGTCTGTGACTTAAACTTTGTTTTTTCATCAGTAAATAAGGATACTGCTGCCATCTCAACTAACTTGTAAATATGAGAAGAAAGGATCAAATTAGATAATTTTCATAAAACTGCCTAGTACCAGAGTAATTGGTTAATAATAATACACAAACGTTGAGGCTTAACCAACTAATATTGGGCCTCCTGGAAAACTATCACCTTTGTTTCTTTTCTTCTAGCCCTCCACCTCATTCCCTACCTGTTAATCCCTGTTCACAGTCCCTCCCCCAACACACACAAATACCACATCCTTGGAACTCTATTTTCACCTGCTCCAGCTACACCCTAGGGCCCCCTTTTCCCATGCACACCCAACTGGCTTAATTTTTGCATGCTCCCTCTCCGCTGTTCCTCTTCAGATTAGACCACTAGTGGCAGAAAAAAATAACATGACTGGCCCAACTTTCTTTCTAAAAGGAGTGATTTGTAGATAAATGACTTGTTCCAAGATGTCTTGGAGCATCTCACAAGAAAAGTCTAAAAAAAAAGAGAAGTCTAAAAATTCAAGTGGAGTTTGTGATTCTAAGTACGTTAAATTACTTCTGAGACATTCACTTCTAGCCCAGATAACAACTCAGCTCTGGGAAACTAGGAGACGTTTGGATTTAGAGGATGCCATGTGAAGCTACTTGCACACATAGAGTTGCATTTACAGGGCGCACAGGCAGGTAGACTAGGGAGAAAGGCTGAGTCTAGACCCAATGTATCACCTGCCATTGCTAAAATGTACAAATTAAAAGAAATAGTGGGTTTGTGGCAGTGGTATGCTGGTAAACCAGCTCCCTTAGGGAAAGCAAGAAAGCAAGCCAGCACTGTTTGTAGCACTTATCAATTTCCATGGTGTAAATACTCCCACCAGGGATCAATCTACCAATCTATCAAGCTACCAGTGGATTCACAGCCAGCTCACAAAATTGCCGAATATTTCACAATCAGTTGTTCCTGCCAGTGCTGGCACATCACTGGCTCCACGGCTTCAAATATCAGGCAGGTTCGGTAAGACAAAAGTGTTTACCTCTAATGGTCTTTAGAGGAATGAAATCTTCCCAGTTTTCTAACTCAGGTGAGGTAAGTTCACAGGAAGAAACTTTTCTCCATTTTTTGATCCTTGGTCCTAAGAAACTGCATGGATATTAAGCTCTTCCTCCAAATGAAATAGTATAACTAGTTAACAATTTATTTCATTTACACACACACACACACACACACACACACACAAACGCACACACCTTACTGTATTCTTTGAGCTAATGACTGTTTTCTCTCCCAAGTTATGCACTCCACACTCTTTGTGCATGTTAGGAGGATTTTTGACAGAAATGTCAGTCCTTGCTTTTTTCAAAGTGTAGTCCCCGGATAAGTGGCATCACATCACCTGAGAGCATAATGGAAAGCAAAATTTCAAGTTGCACTCCTGATGTAATGAATCAGCTTTTAAACCAGATTTGAAAATGCATTAAAGTTTGGAAAGTGCTCTGTGCTCTATTCAGCTTACACTTAGGAGCTAGACAAAAACCCTGATGAAATTTGCTGTTTACCAGACCACAACAATTAGGCTTGTTTCTTTGTAGTGATGATTTGAAAAATTCTGTATAGATTTATTTTCATTTCAGTTATAAAAATATTCAGAATAGGTCTTCATGTTTCCTTTTTAAAACATGAAAGGAAACTGTCCTGTGCAGAATCATGGCAGTGTACTCTTAGGTAACTACCAAAAATAAGGCAAATTGGAGAGACGTTCTTGTCTTGGTTCAACCTTCCCTGTCAGCCTTTTGTTCATCACTTAATTACATGCTGTGATAGAAAGTATAGTGCCCCACCCCCAAGATGGCCGTGAACTAATCCCCAAAACCTGTGAGTATGTAACCTTGCATGGCAAAGGAACTTTACAGATGGAATTAATTAAGGATTTTGAGACACGAGAGTATCCAGGTATGCCCAGTGAGATCACAAGGTTCTTAAAAGGTAAAGAGGAAGGCAGGAGAGTCAGAAGAGCTGTGACCACGGAAGCAGAGGTCGGAGTTGCCCAACCACAAACCAAGGAATGTAGTCTCTAGAAGTGGGACGATGGGAAAATAATAACAATCCTCCCCTAGAACCTCCAGAATGTCCATGAGCCTGCCAACATCTTGATTTCAGCCCAGTGAAATCCATTTCAGAGTTCTGACCTCCAGGACAGTAAGACAACAAATTATGTTAAATCCTAAATGTGTGGTAATTTTTTTACAGCTGCAATAAAACCCCCAAACCCATGCCTGTCTCCCCAATTAGACTGAGCATTTCAAGAGCATGATTATATGCTCTACATTTTGTTTATAACTGCAGTACCTAACCAGTAGGTTCTTCATAAAGGTTTGGAGAAGAAAATGAGTGAACGGGGTAGTAATCTAGTCTCCTGTAGTGCAGCTAAACCTAATCTCACTCTTTCACTACAAAAGCTAGTCGGTTTCCACTACTCTTAGGATAAACAAAACGCTTACCATGACTGCAAGGCCTGCATGCCCACTGGGCTAGCCTGGTCCCAGCACTCACTCCCAGCTACACTGGCTATTTTTCACGTTTAAGTCCCTCCCCTCCCCATCCATCTCCCCATGTATGTGATTAAACCCTATTTCTTCCTTCAGAATTCCCTCAAACATCACTTCTTCCAGGGAGCTCATCCTTTATAGATTGAATTCCTTTTTTTTTTTTTTAGCACTTCCATTTATAACTATAAAAAGGTATCGTTCCAACACGAGATTCTAAGCTCTATGAGAGCAGAGACCATTTCCATTGTATACTTCAGTGCCTGGCATAGAGCAGGGATCCAGTAATTACACGCTGAGTGAAATTTTTTGAATAAAAATTAGTCATTGCATGTGTAAAAGAGAAAATGCTTTAGTGATGAGTCTCTCACTGTGTTAAGAAAAACAAATTCAGAAGTCTCTATACTACACAGCACTGTTGTTAGATTTCAGTCTCTGACCCCAATTTAGAATCTTCTACATTGAGCTACTGCCCACATTTAATGGTAGTTGATATTTGTCTGGTAGAGCTGTTAAATCACCACCACCACCACTTGCCTCCGTGCCCCTCCTCCCCCCTCCTTTCCCTCTCCTGCTTGCCCCTCCTCCCCTACACCTATACCTACACACCACTACCTGGAGTCTTTTCTTTCAGAGGCTTATCAAGTGGTACAGAGCCTGACATATGAAACCTTGAGACATTACCAGGAAGTTCTGCCATGGGGGCATGAACTCTAAATTGACTGTGTCAGGTGAGGCACTGAGAAAGTCATGTTCCCTCACAGTTCAGTCTATCAAGGACATCTAACTTCTCAGTCAAAATCAATTATGTTGGAGTGACCTTCAGTTCCCCTTAATATTAAGTGTTCTTCAAATTCAAATATAGTGCTTTTCCTTGAGGAAGCTGGACATCAGGTCCTCCTGGGCTGTCAGGAGGAAGAAAGGGTATGACAAATCCCAAAGACTTACACAAGTTGTGAACGTAAAGTAGTATTTCCATCATTTAATGCTGTAATCTAATAGATGCATGAGTATGGGCTCAGAGAGTTTAGACCATATAATAAAAACTGTGCTTGAGTATCCCAACCTACATTCCAAGCAGCCTTATGGCTTTGGTCAAGCAAAAGCAAATATTCATCTGCTACCCCATAAAGGTCTTGAACCCTCAAAAGAAGATAGACAAGACTCCTGCACTGACCATCTGCTGAGCAAGAGCTTTAAGTAGTTACCTTCTCTTAAGGTGAAAGAGCTCATGTAAGTGATTTTTTTTTTGGTAGGGCTTCAGTCTACTAAAGATTCTGATCTCATTTACCAAATGCTTAATT
This sequence comes from Balaenoptera musculus, assembly GCF_009873245.2. NCBI lineage: Eukaryota > Metazoa > Chordata > Mammalia > Artiodactyla > Balaenopteridae > Balaenoptera > Balaenoptera musculus. The sequence continues at coordinate 40,187,296 of NC_045791.1, forward strand.
GGGCGATAAAGTACACAGTCTGTTTAAAGTCTATCAGTGTTCTGCACACAGTAGGGAAATAGAGAGTGGTTTTAACCAATTTCTTATCATTATAAGTGCCCATTAGCACCCATTAATATAAGTTAATTTGTTTTTTTACTATTCCCACCTGGTTGAAAATCTTACTCTTCCAGCCAGGATATTTTGAATGGTGCTTTAGCTCTTAGCAATGATTAGATATAGAAAACAGAATTCCGTTCTTAGTGAACTAAGTGCATAAAGGAAAGATTGCACTAGTCTGAAGTTAATCAGTAGATAAAAGAACAAATCTTAAACAATAAGGATAAAATTAAAATCAAGAAAATGAATTCTTCTAGTCTTAAACTTGAATTTCACCTTTAAAAGAATGGGCCCCCAGATGTTTCTGAATATTTGGAACAAGAAATGCTCAATAAGTAACACTTACAAATGATATTTAGTTTTCTAAGACTGGGATCTTGAACTTGAAGCTACAAAGAAGCTGATTTTGTGTGCCATTAGCCTTCCCTAACTAACCCAGCTGTAAGCAAAAGAGAGAAACTTTCAGAGAAACTTTCTCAAAGTTGAGCAGTGAAGAAAAATGAATACATTTGCTTGTGCATTATAATAATGCTATTCATAGGTGTGTACTTAGCAAAATATTGAAGGGCAATTTGCTAGTAGCTATTAGAATTTAAAATTTCATTTCTAAGATTTCTAAAGAATGATTTGCACAAGTATATAAAAATATATAAGCGTGTTTGGCTTTGTAAAACACTAATAACCTAATTGTCTAATAAGAAATCTATTAACTGCTCAACATCACTAATCATCAGGGAAATGCAAATCAAAACCACAATGAGATGTCACCTCACACCTGTCAGAATGGCTATCATCAAAAAGAACACAACAAATAACAAATGTCGGTGAGGGTGTGGAGAAAAGGAAAATAGAAATCCTTGTACACTGCTGGTGGGAATGTAAATTGGTGCACAGCCACTGTGGAAAACAGTACGGAGTTTTCTCAAACTAAAAATAGAACTACCATGTGACCAGCAGTTCCACTCCTAGGTATATATCCAAAAATAACAAACACTAATCCAAAAAGATACATGCACCCCAGTGTTCATAGCAGCACTATTTACAATTCCCAAGATATGGAATCAAACTGTCCATCAACAGATGAATGGATAAAGAACATGTGGTATATATACACACATTGTATGTAATATACGTACACACAGTGGATTACTACTCAGCCATAAAAAAGAACAAAGTTCTACCATTTGCAGCAACATGGATGGACTTGGAGGGCATTATGCCAAGTGAAATAAGTCAGACGTAGAAAGACAAATACTGTGTGATGTCACTTATGTGCGGAATCTAAAAGATACAACAAACTACTGAACATAACAAAAAAAACAGACACAGATATAGAGAACAAACTAGGGGTTACCAGTGGGGAGAGAGGGGAGGGGCAATATATGGGTGGGGGAGTGGGAGATACAAAATACTGGATGTAAGGTAGGCTCAAGGATGTATTACACAACACAGGGAATATAGTCAATATTTTGGAAATAACTGTAAGTGGAAAGTAATCTTTAAAAATTACATAAAAAATAGCTACTGTTAAAATTTTTGGCATCTATCCTTCCAACAAATTATATACATAGCATCATATTACATACATATGCAAATTATATATATAACATTTGAAAAAAATGTTTAAATCTATTAAGTAAATTACAGTACATCAAGAGCTGTTTGGAAAGAAAGTTATTAACACAAATAATATCCATGCTATATTGTGCTGTGATAAAACAGGTTGTATAACAGTATTATGTATGTGTTTATGCATTAAAGTCTAGAATGATTTGACAAACTATTAACAGTGGATATATCTAGAAAATGAAATTGGGGAGAGAGGCAATATTTTCACTTTCTGTTTTATATACTTCTATATCCCTTAGGTTTATTTTTAATTTTATTTTACTGCCAATATAAGTATAAATGTCTTTTACACTATTTGCATATGGGCATATGTTTTCAATTCTTTTGTGCAAATACCTGAGAGTAGAATTGGGGGGTATTACATTCCCATCAGTAATATTCAAATGTGATGCTATTTGATGCTATTGTTAGTGGTACATACTGTTTTTTCACTTCTGTTTCCAATTGTGGGCTGCTAGTGTGTAAAAATACAATTGATTATTGTAAATTGGTCTGGCTAAACTCATTTATTGTAGTGGCTCTTTGTATGTTCCTTAGAATTTTCTGTCTACATGATCATGTTGTCTAGGAATAAATACAGTTTTACTACTTCCTTTCTAATCTCTGTGCTTTTTATTTTTTCTTGCCTTATTGCCTGGCTGGGACCATTTATACAATGTTAAATATAAGAGATAGAAAGGTATGTTCCTGTCTGGTTTCCAGTCGTAGGGGGAAAGCAACTTAGTATTTTGCCATTAAGTATGATGTTAACTGTAGGCTCTTTATGGATGCTATTTATCAGGTTGAGGAAATTCCCTTCTATTCCCACCTCTGAGAGTTTTTATCATGCATGGGTGTTAAGTTTGGTTGAATATGTTTTCCATACCTACTAAAATTATCATATGGTGTTTTAATACTCTTTTAATATAACGAAATACATTGATTTTTGAATGATAAACCAAACGTGCATTCTTGAAATGCAACTTAATTTTTATATATTGCTGGATTCAGAATATATGTTGCTGGATTCAGTGTTTTTACCTCCCCCCCCTCCAAGTTTCATTAAAATATAATTGACATATAACATCATATTTAAGGTATACAAAATAATTTGATATGTACATATTATGAAATGGTTACCACAATTTAGTTAAAATCCATCATCTCACATTTTTATATTTTTTTGATGATGAGAACTTTTAAGATTTACTCTCCTAGCAACTTTCAAATATACGATACAGTACTGGTAACTAGTCATCATGCTGCACATTACATCCCCAGAACTTGTTTTTCTGATTATACTCCATTACAGATTATTACAAGATACTGAATATAAATCCTTGTGCTATACAGTAAATCCTTGTTGCTTATCTATTTGATGTATAGTAGTTTGTATCTGTTAATACCATACTCCTAATTTGTCCCTCCACCCCTCTCTTGCCCCTTTGGTAACCACAGGTTTCTTTTTTATGTCTGTGTCTGTTTCTGTTTATTTGTATAGATTCATTTGTATTTTTTAGATTCCACCTTTAAGTGATATCATATAATATTTGTCTTTCCTGTCTGACTTACTTCATTTCTTATGATATTCTCTAGTCCATCCATGTTGCTGCAAATGGCAATATTTCATTCCTTTTTATGGCTGGGGAATATTCTGTTGTGTGTGTGGAATCTTCTTAAGCAAATTGTCTGTTGATGGGCACTTGGGTTGTTTCCATGTCTTGGCTATTGTAAATAGTGATACTATGAACATTGGGGTGCATCTTTTCGAATTAGAGTTTTAATTTTTTTCTGGATATGTACCCAGGAGTGGGATTGTTGGATCATATGGTAGCTCTAGTTTTTTAAGGGACCTCCATACTGTTTTCCATACTGACTGCACCAATTTACATTCCCACCAACAGTGTAGGAGGGTTCCCTTTCCTCCATGCCCTCTTTAGCATTTATTATTTATAGACTTTTTGATAGTCATTCTGACAGGTGTGAAGTGAGAACTCATTGTGGTTTTGATTGGCATTTCTCTAATAATTAGTGATGTTTCACATATTTTCTTGTGCCTGTTGGCCATCTGTAGGTCTTCTATGGAAAAAATGTTTATTTAGGTCTTCCGCCCATCTTTTGATTGGGTTGTTTGTTTTTTCGATATTAAGCTATATGAGCTGTTTTCATATTTTGGAGATTAATCCCTTGTCGCATCATTTGCAAATATTTTCTCCCATTTAATAATAAGTTGTCTTTTCATTTTGTTGATGGTTTCCTTTGCTGTGCAAAAGCTTTTAAGTTTGATTAGGGCACATTTGTTTATTTTTGCTTTTATTTCTTATGCCTTGGGAGACTGATCTAAGAAAATATTGGTATGAATCATGTCAGAGAATGTTTTGCCTATGTTCTAGGAGTTTTAGGCTATCATATCTTATATTTCTTATATTTAGGTCTTTAAACCATGTTGAGTTTAATTTTGTATATGGTGTGAGTGTATGAGGGAATATTCTACTTTTACTGATTTAAATGTAGCTGTCCAGCTTTCCTAGCTCACTTGTTGAAGAGACTGTCTTTTCTCCATTGTGTATTCTTGTCTCCTTTGTCATAGATTAATCGACTGTAGGTACGTGGGTTTATTTCTGGGCTCTCTATTCTGTTCCATTGGTCTATATAACTGTTTTGTGCCAATATTGCACTGTTTTGATTAATTTCCTTCATCAATGTTCAATAGTTTTCAGAGAATAGGTCTTTCACCTACTTGGTTAAGATTATTCCTAGGCATTTTATCTTTTTAATGCAATTTAAACAGGATTTTTTTTTTTACTTTCTCTTTCTGATATTTCATTATTAGTATAAAGAAATGCAACAGATTTCTGTATATTAATCTTGTACCCTGCTACCTTGCTGATCATTTATTAGTTCTAATAGCTTTTGTGTGGAGACTTTTAAGGTTCTCTATATACAGTATCATGTCATCTTCAAACAGTGACAGTTTTACTTCTTCCTTTCCAATTGGGATTCCTTTATTTCTTGTCTGATTGCTGTCACTAGGACTTCCAATAGTATGTTGAATAGAAATGGTGAGTGGACATCCTTGTCTTGTTCCTGAATTTAGCAGGAAGGCTTTCAGCTTTTCACCATTGAGTATTATGTTGGCTGTAGGTCTGTCATAAATGGCTTTTATTATGCTGAGATATGTTCCCCTATACCCATTTTTATCATGAATGGTTGTTGAATTTTGTCAAATGCTTTTTCTGCATTGAGATGATCATGTGGTTTTTGTCTGTCCTATTGTTAATGTGGTGTTATCACATTGATTTTTTTGCATATATTGAGCCATACTGGTCACTGTGGAATGAATCCAACTTGATCATGGTGTATGATCCTTTTTATGTACTGTTGGATTTGGTTTGCTAATATTTTGTTGAGGATTTTTGCATCCATATTCATCAAAGATATTGGCCTGTAATTTTCTTTTTTTGTAGTGTCTCTGTCTGCTTTTGGTATCAGGGTGATGGTGGCCTTATACAATGAGTTTGGCACTGTTTCTCCTCTTCAATCACTTGGAATAGTTAGAGAAGAATAGGTATAATTTCATCTTTGTATGTTTGGTAAATTTCCCAGTGAAACCATCTAGTTCTGGACTTTTGTTTGCAGGGAGCTCTTTAATTACAGATTCTTTTTCACTTCTAGGGATCAGTCTGTGCAAATTGTCTGTTTCTTCTTGACCCAGTCTTGACAGGCTGTATGTTTCTAGAAAGTTGTCCATTTCTTCTAGGCTCTCCACTTTGTTGGCATATAACTGTTCATAATATTCTCACAGTTTTTCTGTGGTATCTGTTGTTACTTCTCTTTTAGTTCTCATTTTGTTTATTTGTGTCCTCTCTCTTTTCTTGGTGAGCCTGGCTAGAGATCTGTCAATTTTGTTTATCTTTTCAGAAAACCAGCTCTTGGTTTTTATTGATCTTTTCTATTGGTTTTTATCTCTATTTTACTTATTTCCTCTCTGATCATTATTTCCTTCTGCTGACTTTTGGTTTTGGTTGTTATTCTTTTTCTGATTCTTTTAGATGGAAGGTTAGATTGTTTATTTGTAATTTTTCTTGCTTCTTGAGGAAGGCATGTATCACTATGAACCTCCTTCTTAGAATTGCTTTTGCTGCATCCCGTAGATTTTGGAAATTTGTGTTTTCATTTTCATTTGTCTTTATTTTCTGATTTCTTCTTTGGTTTTGTCATTTCTAGTAGCATGTTGTTTAGTCTCCATGTGTTCTTATTTTTCTTTGGTTAATTTCTAGTTTCAAACCATTGTGATCAGAAAAGATGCTTGAAATAATTTTTATCCTCTTAAATTTGTTGAGGTTTGTTTTGTCACCTAGTAGGTGATCTATTCTAATGAATATTTCATGCGTGCTTGAAAAGAATTTGTATTCTTTGGGGGTGGGGAGGAATGTACTGTCCTGTAGATGTCAATTAAGTCCAACTAGTCTCATGTGTTATTGAAGATTTCTGTTGACTTATTGATTTTCTGTCTTGATAATCTGTCCATTGTTGTCAGTGAGGTGTAAAGTCTCATTATTGTATCAATAGTATTGTTAATTTCTCCCTTTATGTCTGTTAGTATTTTATGTATTTAGGTGTTCCTATCGTGGGTGCATGTGTTAACAAATGTAATCCTTTTATCACTATATAATGCCCTTCTTTATCTGTCTTTGTGACCTTTGTTTTAAAGTCTATCTTGTCTGAGATGAGTATGCTATCCCTTCTTTCCTTGTCATTTCCGTTTGCATGAAATATCATTTTCCATGCCCTCAATTTCAGGCTGTGTCTTTCACCCTGAAGGGAGTCACCTGTAGGCAGCATATTGCAGGTTTTTGGTTTTTTTAATCCAATATGCCACTCTGTCTTTTGATCAGAGCATTTAGTCCATTGACATTTAAAGTAATTATTTATAGGTTTCTACTTATTGCCATTTTTTTTGTGTGTGTGTTCAACTTTTTTTCCAGATTTTATGTTGTTGTTGTTTTTTGTTTGTTTTTTTTTTTATTTTTGGCTGTGTTGGGTCTCCATTTCTGTGCGAGGGCTTTCTCCAGTTGCGGCAAGTGGGGGCCACTCTTCATCGCAGGGCACGGGCCTCTCACTATCACGGCCTCTCTTGTTGTGGAGCACAGGCTCCAGATGCTCAGGCTCAGCAGTTGCTCCGCGGCATGTGGGATCTTCCCAGACCAGGGCTCGAACCTGTGTCCCCTGCATTGGCAGGCAGATTCTCAACCACTGCGCCACCAGGGAAGCCCCCTTATTGCCATTTTAATCCTTGTTTTCTAGTTGTTTTTGTAGTTCATTGTTCATTACTTTTTTATGTTTTTCCCATTATGGTTTGATTTTCTTTTGTAGTATGATTGGGTTCCTTTCTTTTTTACTTCTGTGAATCTATTGTATGTTTTTGATTTGTGGTTACCATGTAGGTCAAGTATGTTAACACATAACTATACTTGCTTTAAACTGATAGTCATACAAGTTCAAACACATTCTAAAAGATCTACATTCTTATATACCCTTTCCCCACGTTTTGTGATTTTGATATCTTATTTTGCAACTTCATGCTTATCTTTTTACTGTTTATTGTAGTTATAGTTATTTATACAATTTTTAAAATCTCTGTACTGGCTTATTCAAGTGATCTTCAATCCTCTCATATATTTTCCTTTGCTATTGTGATTTTCTCTTTCCTATAGATTCGTACCTCTTTTCCATTTGGAGAAGACCCTTCAATATTTCTTTTAGGGTAGGTTTAGTATTGCTGAATTCTTTTAGTTTTTGCTTGTCTGAGAAGTTCTTTCTCTCCTAAGTGATAATCTTGCTGGGTAGAGTATCCTAGGTTGCAGGTTTTCTTTTTCAGAACTGTGCATATATCATGCCACTCCCTTCTGACCTGCAAGGTTTCTGCAGAGAAATCAGCTGATGATCTTATGGAAGTTCCCTTGTAACTGACTCTGTTTATCTCCTGCTGCCATTAGAATCCTTTGTCTTTAAATTTTTCCATTATAATTATGATATGACTTGGTATTGGTCTGTTTGGGTCCATCATGTTTGGGACCCTCTGTGCTTCTGTACCCGGATTATCTGTTTCCTTCTTTAGGTTTGGGAAGTTTTCAGCCATAATTTCTTGAAATACATTTTTTGATCCCCCTCCCCCTCCCTTCAGAAACCCTGTTATGGGTAGGTTTGTGCTTTTTATGTTATCCCATAGATCTTGTATGTTGCTTTCATTATTTTAATTTGTTCTTCTGTCTGCTGTTCTGATTAGATGATTTCCATTATCCTGTCTTCCAGATCACTTATTGTTCCTCTGTGTCATTTATTCTGTTATAATTGAATTGTCTATTTTTGAGTTCATCTTTATGGTTTCTAGTTCCTTGTTACAGTGATCTGAATTTATATTGATAATCTTAATTCAGTTAGTGTTTTTAATACCTCCTTTTTGAACTCATGGTCTAGTAGACTGGTGAGCTATGTTTCGTTATTTCTTCTTTTTTTTTTTTTTTTTTTACATAATGGGTTTATATTTAATATAGTACTTCTCACCATGGAGATGTTAGCAGTTAACATAAAGATTTTTTGGTTTTTGTTAAACATTAAATCTCTTCTCCATTTCAATGTCAATATAAAGTATTTTTTTACATTAAATCTTTTCTCCATTTCAACATTAGATACATCGAATACATTTTCTAAACTTTTTCCCCCACAAAGAGATAAGTTTTAATTTTTGACCAACTGTATTTAATATCTAGGTACAATATTAACTTGGGAGATAACAAAACAAAAATGCATTAAAAATATGGAGAAAAGACTCCTCAATGATGCAGGAGGCAGTGATTATAACTAAACAGTGGCAATTTCCTAGGATTCTGGGCAAGAGTTTTTTTCTTCCTATTGAGAATTCTGAAACTATGAAATATTACTTATGCAAAGTTCAGCCATCTCACTTCTTTGATGTTCTTTCTAACTAGCAAATGCAAATTACAGACGGCATTTTTCAGTGCATTATTTGTTGTGAAAAAAGTTTTGTTTTCCATTTAACATAATATATCAATTTGTTCCTGTTTATAGGGAAATAACCAAGACTATGAAGCTACCCTATTTACTGTTTCTTGAGAACTTTCAGACACCAAAACTCAGTTCTGAACCTCAATAGCACAAAGGTTTTCAGGGCAAGGTTTGATTCAGGAGGCCCTTCAAAGTCACATCTGTCCATTTCTCTTTCGTGCATACACCCCCAAACAAGCACAAATGCCTGTAATGCTGAGAACCACACCTAACAAGAGAGCGATTGCATCTCTGGCTTCTACTGCTTCAACAACAGGCAGCACCAGAAGCAATGAAAGAGGACTTGGAACAATTGTGTGAAACTGAGATCATGATGTTGAGATCTTGAGGTGACTGGTTCTTAAAGGCTGAAGGTCCAAAGAAAGCGTTTTTGTTTAATTCTATCAGTTCAGGATGCTGAGGCTAAGAGGGTCCACATGACAGCGCCTTCCAGGAAGCAGCCATTACAGGAATCTCATTATTTCTTCTTTTAGGAGATTTCTCTTGTTCTTTTAATTGGGAGTAGGTCCTCTGCCTTTTCATTTCACTTAAGTTTCTCTGTCTCTGTAAACTTTAGGAGAAACAGTTATCTATTGTGGTTTTGAAGGGGTGTTTTTTATGTGGGAGCATACCTGTGTAGACTGCACGTCCAGTGCTTTTGGTGCGAGGTCTGGTTTTGGCATGAATGCCAGCCACTGCTTTCCTCAGGGTGTGCTGGCTGTTATCCCCTTGAAAGGGAGTGTAGTTTGTGTTGTAGTATCTAGAGCCTGTGCAGGATGTGAGGTGGGGCTTCCTCTCCTCTGTTGCTATCACTGTCCTGTCAGGGGTGGGATCTGCTCCCCAATTATTGGATTAGGAGCCCTCATGGTCAGATTGAATCATGCTCCATTGCCCTTGAGTGTGTGCCCTGGCCCAAAGGAGGTGATTGCTGAAGCAAGTGAGGCCTGTGTGTTCACAGAGGACCTATGTGCCACCTGTGTATACATGTGCGGTTCTGCTCAGAAGCAGCCCAAGGTCATGTCCCTTTCTCTGTGTATGATCCATATCTAAGGCAAGGCTGGTGTGAAATAGGCTGTGACGGGGGGTTAGGGCATTGTGGGTGGAGGTATTGTTATAGCTGTGCTGCCACCTGAGATCTGGGCTGCCACCTGAGTCTTCTCCCAGGATCTGCCTGCACCAGATCTAGCACTAAGCTGCTGTGTGTAATGGGCAGGGCCAGGGTGCTATTGCTTGGAGAGTAATTGCTGTATACTTTTTGTTGTTGTTGTTGGATGTCTTTTTTTATTGAAGTATAGTTTCTGTACAATATTATATAAGTTACAGGTATATAATATAGTGATCCATAATTTTTAAAGGTTGTATTCCATTTAGTTATTATAAAATATTGGCTATATTCCCTGTGTTGTACAATATATACTTGTAGCTTATTTTATAACTAGTAGTTTGTAGCTCTTACTTTCCTACCCCTATATTTCCCCTACCCCTATATTTCCCCTCCCCCTTCCCTCGTCCCACTGGCACCCACTAGTTTGTTCTCTGTATCTGTGAGTCTGCTTCTTTTTTGTTATATTCACTAGTTTGTTGTATTTTTTAGATTCCACATATAAGTGATATCATACAGTATCGTCCTGAATGGGAGAAAATATTTGTAAATGACTAGACAGATAAGGGATTAATAGCCAACATATATGAACAGGTCATAAAACTCAAAAAATCAAACAACCAATTAAAAATGGGCAGAAGAACTGAATAGACGATTCCCCCAAAAGAAAATGCAGATAGCCAACAGGCACATGAGAAGATACTCAACATCACTAATCATCAGGAAAATGCAAATCAAAACCACAATGAGATATCACCTCACATGTGTCAGAATGGCTATCATCAAAAAACACAAATAACAAATGTTGGTGAGGTTGTGGAAAAAGGAAAAAATCCTTGTACACAGCTGCTGGGAATGTAAACTGGTGCACAGCCACTGTAGAAAACAGTATGGAGATTGCTCAAAAAACTAAAAAATAGAAGTACTGTGTGACCCAGCAATTCCACCCCTGGGTACATATCAAAAAAAACCAAAACACTAATTCAAAAAGATACATGCACCCCAATGTTTATAGCAGCATAATTTACAGTTGCCAAGATATGGAAGCAACCTAAGTGTCTATCAACAGGTGAGTAGATAAAGATGTGGTATGTGTATATATACACAATGGAATGCTGGTCAGCCTTAAAGTGAAATTTTGCCATTTGCAGCAATATGGATGGACTTGGAAGCATTAAGTTAAATGAAATAAGTCTGATAGAGAAAGACCGCTGTGTACTTCTGAGTGCACTGACAATGGCCCCACCCAGACCACACCCCAGACCCTCCAGGCTGTCTCTGAATAGATAGATGAGTCCTCCTCCAAGACCTGTCTGCTTGAGATTCAGTGCTTAGCTACTGTGCACATTTTTGGTGCTGCCCCATGCATGCGTTGACAGTGGTTGCTGTGGCCCCGTCCATCACGCTGTTTGTGCTGACGGTGGCCTCAATGGCTCCACCTGGTTCACGTCCCAGGTGCCCCAGTCTGTCTGTGTGTTGCTAAACCAAGTCTTTGCCCATATATTGCATCTCGCTCTGGTGTGGAGTGAGCAGGGCCAGGGTGTTTGCCCCTCTGGATTGGGAAGTGTGGCAAGGTGGCAGTTGCCAGTGCAAGGTGCTCTCTGCCCTGATTGTCAGGAAGCCAGCATGCATACACTCTTTGTGAGTAGAGTCCTGGCTTTTCCTGCCCTTCTGTCTGTCTCAGTGGGTTTCCCAGTAGGCAAGCGGGCTTGTCTCCTCCACACAGGACCTCAGGACTGAGATGCCCAGATTGTGGCTCAGTCTGCTCACTCCCCAGGGAAAGGGTCCACCTGTGAGGACCTTCTCTTCCTACAGATCACTCCCTGGGGTATAGGTTCTGACCTGATGCCCTTTTGTTCTGTCCTACTTGCTTACATGGAGAACTTTCTTGCAGCTTTGGTTGTATAGGATCTCTTTGGCCAATTTCCAATTTTCCATGAGAATTGTTCCATATGTAGATGTAGTTCTGATGTGTTTTTGGGGGGAGGTGGACTCCATGTCCTCCTACTCTGCCATCTTGAATATTGCCTGGCATCCCCAGAGCTTATTAATCTTATAACTGGAAGTTTGTACCTTTTGACCACCTTCATCCAATTGCCCCACCTCTGGCAACCACAAATCTGATACCTGTTTGTATGACTTTGGTTTTTTTAAGACTCAATATATCAGATCATACTATATTTGTTTTTCTTTCTCTGACTTATTTCACTTATCATAATACCCTTGAGGACCATTCATGTTGTTGAAAATGTCAGGATTCCCTTCTTTTATGGCTGAATAGTACTCCATTGTCTATACATGCTGCATTTTCTGTACCCTTTCATCTGTTGATAGGCATTTATGTTGTTGCTATATCTTGGCTATTGTAAGTGATGCTGCAATGAACATGGGGATACAGATATCTCTCTGGGACGGTGATTTTGTTTCCTTCATATGTTTACACAGAAGGGGAATTTCTGGATCATATGGTAACTCTATTTTTACTTTTCTGAGAAATCTCTATACAGATTTTTATAGTGGCTGTACCAATTTACATTTCCACAAAGAGTGCACAAGTGTTCCCTTTTCACATCCTCACCAACACTTGTTCTTTCTTGTCTTTTTGATAATACCCATCCTAATAAGTGAGATGATTTCTCATTGTTTTGATTTGCATTTCTCTGATTAGTGATGTTGAACACCTTTTCAAGTACCAGTTAGCCATTCATATATCTTTGGGAAAATGTCTATTCAGATCTTCTGCCCTTTCTTTTTTTACTCAGATTGTTTCTTTGCTATTAAGTTGTGAGTTCTTTATATATTTGGGATATTAACCCCTTTTCAGATTTGAAAATATTTTCTCCCATTTCATAGGTCTTATTTTCATTTTGTTGATGATTTCCTTTGCTGTGCAGAAGATTTTAGTTTGATGTAGTCCCACTCACTTTAGCTTTTGTTGCCTTTGTTTTGGGTGTCAAATCAGATCATTACCAAGACTGATGTCAAAGAGCTGATGCCTGTTTTATCTTCTAGGAGATTTATGGTTTCATGTGTTACATTCAAGTCTTTAATCTATTTAATGATTTTGTGTGTATGGTGTAAGATAAGGGTCCAGCTTTATTTATTTTTTGCATGTAGCTGTCCAGTGTTCCAAGAATCATTTATTGAAAAGACGATCCTGTCCCCATTGTATATTCTTAGCTCCTTTGTACGTTAATTGACCATATATACATGTTTGTTTTTGAGCTCTCTGTTCCATTGCTGTGTCTGTTTTTGTACCAATACCATACTACTTTGATTATTATAGTTTGGTAATATACTTTGAGATCAGGAATTGTGATGCTTCCAGCTTTGCTGTTATTTCTGAATATTGATTTGTCTATTCGGGGTCTCTTGTGGTTCCATACAAATCTTAGAATTGTATGTTCTGTTTCTGTGAGAAATACCATTGCAATTTTGATAGTGACTGATTCAATCTCTAGATGATGTCAGGTAGTATGCACATTGGAAGAATTATTATTGTTAAAATCTATGAGCACAGAATAAATATTCCATTTATTTCTATCTTCTATTTTATTCATCAGTGTCTTATAGTTATCAGTGTACAGGTCTCACACCTCCTTGGTTAAATTTATTCCTAGGTATTTGCTTCCTTTTGATGCAACTGTAAATAGGATTATTTCAATTACTTGCAGCTTATTGTTAGCATATAGAAAAGCAACTGACATTTGTACATCTTTTTTTGAATCCTGCAACTTTAGTGAATTCATTGATTAGCTATAGCAGTTTTTTGGGGGTTTTTTTTGGACTCTTTAGGGTTTTCTAAATATATCTTCTGCAAATAAAGATCTTTTTTTCAATTTGGATGCCAATGATAAACCAAACTTGCATTCTTGGAATGTACCCCACTTTTTATATATAGCGTGATTCAAAATATGTTTTTCAAACCCATTTCTATTATCACAAGTATTTTTATCTCCACAAAACATTTTGGTTTATAGTTTATTTGTAATGTCTTTGGTTATGGTAACAGGATAATGTTGGCATCACAAAATAGATGGACAGTCTTCCTTTATTTTGAAACAGTTTGTGTAGGCATGGTATTTCTTCCTTAAATACCTGATAAAATTTACCAGTGATAACATCTGTGCCCAGATTTTCTTCACAGCAAGCTTTTTAAATGTACTTTCAACTTATTTAATTGATATAAGATTGTTTAAGTTTTATATGTCTTCTTGAGGCAGTTTTCCTAATTTGTTTTTCAAATAGTTTGTTCATTTCACTCACCCTGATCATCAAATTTATTGGCATAACTTTGTCCGTAATATTTTCTTATTATCTTTTGAATGTACGTAGGGTATCTTGTGATATTTCCTTTTATGATTTTTATACTGATAATTTGTTCCTTTCCCCTTTTTTCTTGACAAGTTGTTTTATACAATTTATTGACCTTTTCAAAGAACTCAAGAAGAATGAATGAACACAGAAGTTTAACAAAGAATTAGAAAATATAAACAACCAAATAGAGCTGAAAAATATAACAACTGAAATAATACACTACAGGGAATCAGCAGTAGAATAGATGATACAGAGGAGCGAATCAGTGAACTGAAAGACAGAGTAGTGGAGATCACTGAAGCTGAACAGAAAAAAGAAATAATGAGGACAGTTTGAGAGCTCTGGGAAAACATCTAGCATGTTAACTTTCACATTATAGGGATACAGGAATGAGAAGGTTGAGAGAAAGGGACAGTAAACTTACTGGAAGAAATAATAGCTGAAAACTTCCCTAACCTAGGAAAGAAAACAGACATCCAGGTCCAGGAAGCACAGAGAGACCCAAACAAGATCAACCCAAAGAGGTCCACAACAAAATACATTGTAATTAAAATGGCAAAAATTAAAGATAAAGAGAGAATCTTGAAAGCAGCAAGGGAAAGCAACTAGTTATGTATAAGGGAATGCCCATAAGAGTGTAAGCTAACTTTTCAGCAGAAACTGTAGGCCAGAGGTTAGTGACATTATATATTCTAAGTTAGTAAAGGAAAAAAACTTATAACCAAGAACACTCTACCTGACAAGTCTTTCATTCAAGATTTGAGAGAGAGATAAAGAATTCTACAGACAGGCAAAAGCTAAAAGAGTTAAGCAGCATTAAACAGGCTCTACAAGAAATGGTAAAAGAACTTCTAAGTGTTAGAGAACAGACCACAAGTAGAAATATGAAAATTATGAAAGAATATCATTGGTAAAGGCAAATATACATAATCCCCTTATGGGGATTCCCTTGTATGTTATTTGTTATTTTTCCCTTGCTGCTTTTAATATTTTTTCTTTATATTTAATTTTTGATAGTTTGATTAATATGTGTCTTGGAGTTTTTCTCCTTGGATTTATCCTGTATGGGACCCTGCGCTTCGTGGACTTGATTAACTATTTCCTTTCCCATATTAGGGAAGTTTTCAACTATACTCTCTTCAAACATTTTCTCAGTCCCTTTCTTTTTCTCTTCTTCTTCTTCTGGGACCCCTATAATTCGAATATTGGTGCATTTAATGTTGTCCCAGAGGTCTCTGAGACTGTCCTCAATTCTTTTCATTCTTTTTTCTTTATTCTGCTCTGCAATAGTTATTTCCACTATTTTATCTTCCAGGTCACTTATCCATTCTTCTGCCTCATTTATTCTCCCATTGATTCCTCTAGAGCATTTTTAATTTCATTTATTGTGTTGTTCATCATTGTTTGTTTGCTCTTTACTTCTTCTAGGTCCTTGTAAAATGTTTCTTGTTTTTTCTCCATTCTATTTCCAAGATTTTGTATCATCTTTACTATCATTACTCTGAATTCTTTTTCAGGTCGACTGCCTATATCCTCTTCATTTGTTTGGTCTGGTGGGTTTTTACCTTGCTCCTTCATCTGCTGTGTGTTTCTCTGTCTTCTCATTTTGCTTAACTTACTGTGTTTGGGATCTTCTTTTTGCGGGCTGCAGGTTCGTAGTTCCCATTGTTTTGGTGTCTGCCCCTAGTGGCTAAGGTTTGTTCAGCGGGTTGTGTAGGCTTCCTGGTGGAGGGGACTGGTGCCTGTCTACTGGTGTATGAGGCTGCATCTTGTCTTTCTGGTGGGCAGGACCATGTCCGGTGGTGTTTTGGGGGTTTCTGTGACCTTATTATGATTTTAGGCACTGTCTCTGCTAATGGGTGGTTTTGTGTTCCTTTCTTGCTAGTTGTTTAGCATGGAGTGTCAAGCACTGTAGCTTGTTGGTCGTTGAGTGGAGCTGGGTCTTAGCATTGAGATGGAGATCTCTGGGAGAGCTTTTGCTGTTTGATATTATGTGGAGCAGGGAGGTCTCTGGTGGACCAGTGCCCTGAACTCAGCTCTCCCACCTCAGAGGCACAGGTCTGATACCTGGTCGGAGCACCAAGACCCTGTCTGCCACATGGCTCAGAAGAAAAGGGAGAAAAAAAGAAAGAAAGAAAAAAATAAATAAAATAAAGTTATTGAAATAAAAAGTAGAAATAATTATTAAAAATTTTTTTAAAATTAAAAAGTATTAGAAAAAGAAAAAAAAAAAGAGAGCAACCAAACCAAAAAACACATCCACCAATAATAACAAGTGCTAAAAACTATACTAAAAAAACAAAAACACACAAAAAAAACGGACAGACAGAGCCCTAGGACAAATTGTAAAAGTGAAGCTATGCAGACAAATCACACAAAGAAGCATACACATACATACTCATATAAAGAGACAAAGGAGAAAAATACGTATATCGTTGTTCCTAATGTCCGCCACCTCAATTCTGGGATGATTCGTTGTCTATTCTGGTATTCCACAGATGCAGGGTACATCAAGGTGATTGTGGAGATTTAATCTGCTGCTCCTGAGGCTGCTGGGAGAGATTTCCCTTTCTCTTCTTTGTTCGCACAGCTCCTAGGGTTCAGCTTTGTATTTGGTCCCGCCTCTGCATGTAGGTTGCCTGAGGGCGTCTGTTCTTTGCCCAGACAGGAGGGGGTTAAAGGACTGGCTGATTAGGGGGCCCTGGCTCACTCAGGCCGGGGGGGGGGGTGGGAGGGGTACGGAATGCGGGGAGAGCCTGTGGCGGCTGAGGCTGGCATCGTGTTTCAACAGCCTGAGGCGTGCCACGTGTTCTCCCGGGGAAGTTGTCCCTGGATCAAGGGACCCTGGCAGTGGCGGGCTGCACAGGCTCCTGGGAGGGGCGGTGCGGAGAGTGACCTGTGCTCGCACACAGGCCTCTTGGTGGCTGCAGCAGCGGCCTTAGCATCTCATGCCCGTCTCTGGGGTCCGCGCTGATAGCTGCGGCTGGCACCCATCTCTGGAGCTTGTTTAGGCGGCGCTCTGAATCCCCTCTCCTCACGTACCCCACAACAATGGTCTCTTGCCTCAGGCAGTTCCAGACTTTTTCCCAGATTCCCTCCGGCTAGCTGTAGCCCCCTTCAGGCTGTGTTCAAGCAGCCAACCCCAGTCCTCTCCCTAGGGTCTGACCTGCAAAGAAGCCGGAGCCTCAGCTCCCAGCCCCGACACATCCTGGCCGGTGGGTGAGCAGACAAGCCTCTCAGGCTGGTGAGTGCTGGTCGGCAGTGATCCTCTGTGAGGGAATCTCTCCGCTTTGCCCTTTGCACCCCTATTGCTGCGCTCTCCTCCGTGGCTCTGAAGATTCCCCCCCGCCCACCCCCCGTCTCCACCCGCGAAGGGGCTTCCTAGTGTGTGGAAATTTTTCCTCCTTCACAGCTCCCTCCCAGTGGTGCAGGTCCTGTCCCTATTCTTTTGTCTCTGTTTTTTCTTTTTTCTTTTGCCCTACCCAGGCACGTGGGGAGTTTCTTGCCTTTGGGGAAGTCTGAGGTCTTCTGCCAGCATTCAGTAAGTGTTTTGTAGGAGTTGTTCCACATGTAGATGTATTTCTGATGTATTTGTGGGGAGGAAGGTGATCTCCACGTCTTATTCCTCTGCCATCTTGAAGGTCTCTCCTAGTAATTGATCTTCTTTCCAGTTTTCTATTTCTTCCTAATTAATCTTGGTTGGTTGTATGTTTATAAGAATTTTCCCATTTTTTTGTAGGTTGTCTAGTTTGTTTCCATATAGTTGTTCACAGTAGCTTCTTATCCTTTGTATTTTTGTGGTGTTGTAATATCCCCTAATTGACTTATAATTTGTTGGGTTTTGTCCTTTTCTTTATTCCTTCATTAGTATAGTTTGCCAATTTTATCTTTTCATAGAAGCAACGCTTAGTTTTATTAATCTTTTCTATTTTCCTATTCTCTGTTTCATTTATATCTGCTGTAATCTTTATTTCCTTCTTTCTGCTAACTTTGGGCTCAGTTTATTGTTCTTTTTCTGGGTCCTTGAGGCAAGGTTATTTGAGATTTTGTTTCTTACTGTAGGTGTGTATTGCTATGAACTTCCCTCTTAGACTACTTTGCTGCATCCCATAAGTTTTGCTGTTTTCCATTTTTGTTTGTCTCAAAATACATTTTAATTTCCCCTTAATTTCTTCTTTAATCCTTTTTTTGTTCAGTACACTGTTGTTTAATATCCATGCATTCATGTGTTTTCCAGCTTTTCTCCTGTTATTTTTAGTTTCAAACCATTGCAGCCAGAGACAATACTTGGTATGATTTCAATCTTCTTGAAATTGCTAAGACCTGTTTTGTCACCTACCATGTAGCCTATCCTAGAAAATGTTCTTGTGTGCTTGAGAAGAATGTCATCAGATAGAATGTCCTTTATATGTCTGTTAGATTCATTTGAGCTATAATGTAGTTAAAATCTGATGTTTCTTCATTTAATTTCTGTCTGTATGATCTATTCATTGTCGAGAGTGTGGTATTAAGGTCTCCAAGTATTATTGTATTGCTGTTTATTTCTCCTTTTAGCTCTGTTAGATTTTGCTTTTTGTATATGAGTGCTCCAGTGTTGGGTGCATAAATATTTATCATTGTAATCTTCTTGATGGATTGACCCCTTTATCATTATATAATGAACTTTTTCTCTTTTTTACCATTTTTATTTTAAAGTTTGTTTTGTCTAAGTATACCTAACTCTGCTTTCTTTTTTTGGAAGGGGTAGGATGGGACTGTTACCATTTGCTCAAAGTATCTTTTTCTATTCTTTTATTCCTTATGTGTCTTTAAGGCTAAAGTGAGTCTCTTGAAGGCAGCATTTTTTTGTATCTTATTTTTTTATCCATTCAGTCATTCTATGTCTCTTGACTGCAGAATTTGTGTTTAAAGTAATCCATTTATGTTTAATTATTGATAGATAAGGACTTACTATTCCATTTTTGTTAATTGTTTTTGACTGTATTGTAGATCTATTGTTCCTTGTTTCTTATCCTGCTGTCTTTTTTTTGTTTTGATGGGTTTTTTTTGTTGTTCTTGTTTTCTGGGTGTTTGTTTGTTTTTTTGTATCAGTATGCATTGACTTTTTTTTATCATGTTCTTTTGTGTAATAACTACAGGTATTTTTTTCCCTTGTGGAAACCATGAGGCTTACATAAAATACCTTAAAACTGATAACACCTATTTGAAACTGATAAATACTTAATTTGAATAGAATTCCTAACTCTTACACTTTACTTCTTCCCTCACATTTTAGATTATTATATTACAGTTTATATATTTTTATGTTGTATATCCAACAACAGATTATTGTAGTTATGGTTGTTTTTACCAAGACTTTTTTAACTTTTAAACTAGGGTTTAAGTGAGTTACACACAATCATTATCAGTTTACAGATTTGAAATTTTGCTATACATTTATCATTACCAGTGAGTTTTATGCTGCTTTCTTATGTTTTTATGATGATAATCAGTGTCATTTTATTTCCACTGAAAGGACTTTAGCATATTTTGTGAGACAGGTCCAATGGTGATAAACTCCCTGAGCTTTTGTTTGTTTGGGAAAGTCTATCTCCTTCAATTCTGAAGGACAGCTTTGCCATGTATAGAATTCTGGATTAACTTTTTTTTTCTTTCAGTAATTTGGATATATCATACAATTCTATCCTTGCTTGAAATGTTTCTGTTAAGAAATTCACTGATTGTTTTATGGGGTTTACTTACATGTAACTTCTGTCTTTTCTCTTGTGGCTCTTAAAGTTCTTTGCCTTTGACTTTTGACAACTTGATTATAATGTATGTCAGTGTAACTCTATTCAGGTTCAGCCCATTTGGGGAGTTGGGAGCCTTATGAATCTGGATGTCCATTTCTCTCCCAGGTTTGGGAAATTTTCAGCCATTATTGCTTTAAATATACTTTTGGTCCCTTTCTCTTTCTTGTCTCCTTCTTGAATTTCTACAGTGTGGATATTAGGTTTTTAATTATATCCCATAAGTCCTGTAGGCTTTCTTCACTCTTCTTTATTCTCTTTTATTTTTGCTCTTCTGACTGGATAGTTTCAAATGCCCTGTCTTCTAGATCACTGAATGTTTTCTCTGTGGTCAAGTTTACTTTTGAAGCTCTCTATTGAGCTCTTCAGTTCACTTATTGTATTTTTCAGCCCTAGAATTTCTGGGATTTTTAATGGCTTTATTTCTTTGTTGAAACTCTCATTTTGTTCATGCATTGTTTCCTAATTTCATGTTGTTGTCTTTCTGTGTGTCTTTATAGTTCACTAAGTTTAAGAGGATTCTCTGAATTGCTTTTTTGACATTTCATAGGTCTCCATTTCTTTAGGGACAGTTATTGAAGCTTTATTAATTTCCTATGGTGTCATGTTTACATGATTTTTCATGATTTTTTATTTCTTACATTGGTATCTGTGCATTTGAGTAAGTAATATCTTCTTCCAGATGTTATGAGTTTGCTTTGGCAGAGACAATTCTTCACCACTCAGCTCAATTTGTGTTTCTGGAGGGTCAGCTGATAACATCCTTGGGCAGATGGGACTTGCTATCATTGTCTATTATTGGGTGTGGCCACTGCCCAAGCTCCAATTTTGGAGGAGTTGCCACTGGCTGAGAAAAGGTTAACAGGACTTCTGGCTCAATTCCTGTATAGGATGGGCTCCACAGTTGCCAGGGCTATTTGGTATATCTTCCTAGATGGTAGAGACAATACTATACTTACAGTAGGTGGAGCTATGAATTAGCTTCCTTGCCCTGACAGAGTAGAAGAACTGATCCCAGGACCCACATGGCTTGTTCTTTGGGGACCCAAATAAGGCAAACTATGCACTGAATTTCCTGGCCATATGGGGTCCTTGGTTTTTGGGGGTTTTTTTTATAGATGTGGAAAGTCATGGGCTGTGCTGTCTGTTCAAATGCCATTGTAAGCAGGGCTGTGAATGAACTATGCAGCTTCCCTTATGCTCTGGTTAGATTCCCTGGATGGGATAGCCTAAAGGCTGTATTCAGCGATGGGTGAGGCTCTGAATTAGTTTCCTTGCCCAGGCAGAGCAGGAGAACCAGCTCCAAGGTCAGTAAGGCTCTTTGTTTGTGATCTTAACTCAAGCTGACCCAGGCCTCAGGTTTCCTGGCTGAACAGGGCTGCTGGCCTTACTCTGCAGATAATCAGGTCTGCCTGCTGGACTCTCAGTTTTTATGGTCAGGCAGATCAAGTAGCTATACTTAGCAGTGGGTGGCACTAGAAATTAGCTCCCTGCCTAGGTGGAATAGGAGGGCCAACTTTAAGCAGCTTCCCAGGTGTTCTCGATCAGTCTTTCTAGTTGCGAGGGACCAGGAGCTATATTCAGCAGTAAAAAGGGTTATGAAAAAAAAAAAAAAAAAGGGTTATGAATTAGCTCCTCTGCCTGGGTGGAGTAGGGGAACCAACTCCAAGCCTGGCAAGCCTCTTGTTTGTGGTCCTGACTCAAGCCAAGCTATTCCTCAATTTCCCTGGCAAGTGGCTTTGCTCTGTGCACAATACTCTAGCATTGCTGGGTTACAAACTTTCCAGGTGTCTTGGCCAGCCTTTGTGGTCGGATATGGCCAGTAGCTATACTCAGCAGAGGACCAGGCTATGACTCAGCTCCCCTGCCTGGGAAGGGGCAGACCAGTGTCCGGGGCTGACATGACTCTTCATTAACGACTCAAATCAGGCAGACATGCACCCCACCACGTTCCCTGGTCAACTGCACACTGACTTGGTTCTGCTGATGAGCAAATCTGCTGATTGGGATTACTACTTGGGCACTGTAGGTAAGAACATAGTCTGCCAAGATCTGAGTGCTGATTGTTGCAAGCCCCTAGTCCCTTCTCCATCACAGTCAGATTCACAGTGGTCAAGTCCACAAACAGATTTCCCTGCAATTTCTGTGGGATGAGACTGGAGTGAGGATTCCCAAGAAATGACCCACAGTGCTAGGGAAGCTGGCTGTCTACTCCAGGCTCTCTTTTCCCACTGGAGAATCTGAAGGCTGAGGGGAGACCTTTCATTGTTGTGCTCTGCTGATCTGGGGAAGAGCAATGCAGTGTGTAGCCATTCTTCTTACCCTTCTAATGTGGTGGGTCTTGGTCTCTGTGGTGCAGGGAGTGCTTCAACCTCACCCTCATGTTCTAAGGTCTTCTCAGTGGTGTCTTGTCCATGAATAGTTGTTAGTTCTTGTGAGGAGGAGTGAGGTCAGGAATAACCTATATTGCTATCTTGGTGATGTCACCTGGTTTTTATTTAGTTATCATTCTCATTTTTCATGTATGTCAACGTCTAATCTAATCTTGCATACAATAATCACAGTTAGGAACATGCTTGAGAATGATGTTATTTGAGGCCATGTTAAGTTTTTGCAGCAAAAACTAATGTGGCCTAGGCCTTACTGAGTATTAAAATAAGAGGGAAACAATCTAACTTTGTTTTGCAGTATTACAGATTGCAAGAGTGTGCAAAGAATAAGGCTTCACATGTAAGGACAAATTGGCAAAGAGATTCTCAGTCCAAAGTCAGAATGCATATCTCCTTCTCTGATTTTTCTCCTTTCCTCATTCTCATTTTGCACCTTCCTTGAACATACTCCTCTACAGATGGCTCCATTTTCTTCCCACCCAAGCCAATTGTACATTTCTGAAAAGACAGACGTCACAGCTTTTATTTCTTGTTACCCACCATTGCTCAGTGAAAGTTGCTCACAACCATACGTGGTGCATAATCGGTGTTGAAGAAATATTCACAAAAATTAGCAAATTCTTCTCCATTTCCTGAAGATGGTACCATCTTTCAAGAAATTCTCAACACGTTCCATATGAATCTGTGGTATTCAAAAATCATCTTTTTGTGAAAAAATTATCCTCTCAAGCCTTGTTTTCCATGAGCAGGGCCCACACACATTAATGAAGATTGTGGGTATGGTTGCAGGCAAAAGGAGTTTCTAGAAAACACTTCCATAAAGCAGGGGGTTCCCAAGTAAGCAAGCCAGCAAAACATCCCCCCAAACTCCAAAACAGGTGAAGTTGCCACCCTGTCATTTTAACACCACAATAGCAAGGCATTACAACTCCTTAGCTATAGCCTATGAACTATCACATTATTGAGAGAAGAGATTTAATAAATGCCCTATTAGAGCTAGCAATTAGATTTTCTTCACTTTCCCCTTTATCCCAGATCTGTTCTCATTGGTCTTTCCCCAACTTTATTCTCTCTCCTTTTGAAATCTTTGCTTCTATATACTAGCCTCATGATTGATTCATTTGCCCTGGCTCTGTTAGTTCATATTATCATAAACACTATTTTTTGAGTGTTCATATGTGTGTCTATGTCTCTACATCTAAACAAATCATCTAAAAAACAACTATTAGCTCTTTAAAAATATGTAGAATGCATATAGAAAATTTGGACTTTAGATTTCCTTGGTTTGGCAGTGTTTTTAAGTTTGGAAGATTTTATGTAACAATCCATAGTTCTGAATTATCTTGAAAATTTGGCAGCATGGAGTCATCATTTTTGTAGGGCAGTAATCAGCTGGAAATGAGTAACAGCTGCCTCCTTAAATTGGACACTTTTCAGTATGCCTCATTCCCCACTACTGCCTCTTACACTACCCTCAGCCTAGCTGATTTATTTAAGTGTAAGAGCCCTAGATTAGATAAAGCTGCCAAGTAAGGCAGGTACTACGGGAAGGTCCAGCAGCATTTAAGATACATCCATTCAGCATCTACTACAAAGGGAGGGAAAAAAAATATGTATTAGATATCAGGTATGTGCCAAGTGATCCCTGCTATCGAATAGCTCACAGTCTAGAAGGAGAGATAGCCAAGGAAACAAATAACCCAAAATACAGTAAGATGCACACTAAGACCCAGGTAAGAAACAGGTTCTTGTTTGCAACCAGAATTCCTCTAGGCAGGCACTGGCAGAGTGATTCCAGAATCAGATATAAACTCAGGCATGGGTCTCTGCATTCAAGACAGAGCTCCAAAAACTAGATAAGATTGTCATTGCAAGGCAGGAATGAGGATTATTACCTCATTCCTCTATACCTCAATTTTTTCATCTGTAAGTGGGGATAATAGCCTAACAGCCTCTCATTAAGTTGCTCTAAAAATTAAATGAGGTGATGTATTAGATAATGTTAAGCCCTTAGAGAATGTTTGCATGTATTAAATGGCTTATAAATGCTAGTTATTATAACTAAATAAAGGCTCTAAGGTAGGAACTTGATTATGGTGGCAGTGGTGAGGTGAGGGAGTGTGGGTATAGGAGACCAACATTTAGTTACAGGCAACATGCGCAGAGCTCAGTGACTGTATCCAGACAAAAGAGACTATATAGACCTTGCAGCAATAAAGAGCTCCTGGCCCAGGACTCCTACTACCCTGAGAGTACCCTTTGCAATTTTGTATGGCTCTATTCTTTAAAAGCAGGATGGCACTTCCTTTTTGATGTTTCCTAGCACCTGCTACAAGCTTGGCTTTTAGTAAATCACTAGTAAATGGTTATTGAGGAAAGTAATGAACACGTGAGGAAACTTGAAACTAGATTAATATCAGAATTTTGGGAATGGCAGAGCTGAGCATAGGGGTGAGGTTAAAGGGCCCCAGCTGGGTGACCTAACAGTGCTGTGGGCAAAGAATATGTGATACAATTCCTGAGTACTCAAAATTTTGGGGCACTTGTATCACCTGTGTGTATTGTCCAGCAATTAGCAAAGTCAACCCTGTCTTTCATACTGTCTAAGATGTTCCTCAGACTACCAATCTTTCCTTTTCAAATTAGGGTCTATTTAGGAAGAACCTGGTTATATAAATATGAATAAATTTACTGTTTGGCAAGGAAGAAGCAAACCACTAAAATAAATAGAGCAGCAGCTTCTGTCTCTTCTCTGCCCTTCTTGTCCCATTTTGACTGGCAGAGAGGAGACGCAGGGCCATCATGTGGCCAAGAGAGACAGAGTAAGACCTTTTGGACAAACAAACCTTGCCTGCCTGGGAAATTGGCCCACTGCTGTTGAAAGGCCAATTTTTTCATGATAAGTGCTTTTACCCAACATTGTTGCAACTCTTGTCCAATGTACACTGCCCTGTGGCATGAACTCCTCTCCCGTTTTTTGCTGCTGCCAACTTCCCCTCTGGAGTCAACAGCCTGTTTACCAGACATGGGATTAGGGACTGAGAAATTCCAAAAGCTGGAGACATGGTCCCTGAGCACAGTCCCTTAGCTCATTTCCCTTGAAAGCCTTAGGTACATCATAAGATTAGTTACTGCAGTGCCCAACTCTCTACAACCCTCTCATCTCCCAAACTCCCTATGCTCTAAGAGAAGAGGAAATTTGGAAAGAATTTTTAACCAAGAAACTTTCCAAGAAGAAAAACTTTTCTGCTTCTTAGATTCTCTTTATCTTGAGTAACTCCTGTCATCTTCAACTCTTTACCTGATTAAGGCCAAATTGTTTGCAAGTGAGACTGGCAGCTGCACAATTATGAGGATTCAATGGCACTTGAAATATTACCTAAGACTCCTTCCCCCTTTACTCAAACTCTGCGTTCTAAGGCATTGGTTCTCAAATTTAACACCCATCAGAACTGCATGAAGGGTTTGTTAAAACCCAGATTGCTGGCTCCACAAAATGCCTCCCCATCCAGAATTTCCAATTCTATATGTCTGAGATGCAACCTAATAATCTTCATTTTTAATAAGTTGTCAGGTGATACTGATATCATTGATCTAGGGGCCACATGTTGAGAACCACTGCCCTAAGGTATGACTCAGTCTAAAAACTTAATCACTAAGCACTAGAGAAAATTCATGCTGTGTAAAAGAGTATAAAGATTCCAGATGAAATCTTCTGGAAGCAAAGACCTATGTTATATGAAGAGTATTCAGCTGGATACTGATCAGTGCATGTATGTGAGGAAACTACCCAAAGCTGGAGAAAGAACAACCTGAAAGGATGAGAGGTGGCTGCTCTTGGTCTTCATACAGGGCCAGAAATAATGCCTATTTCTGAGGTTGAAAACTGATCATTCATGGGGCATTGGGTAAAGTACATAGAAGAGTCTTGCCTCAGTATTGGGGAATAATGATCCCTAGGCAGAGCATAGCTTCAGGCCCACCTAACAAATTTTAGCAAGAACCAAAAGGACTAAAGTGTTTCCAAGTAACAACTGCAACCTAGAACCAAGTTTAGAAATATTTTAAAGAATACAACAATATCTGGCATTCATTAAGGTAAAATTCAGTGTGTGACATCCAATAAAAAAATTACCAGAATTATAAAGAAGCAAGAAAATATGACCTATAATGAGAAGAAAAATCAGTGAATTGAAACTATCCCAGAATTGACACATATATTTGAATTAGCAGACAATGACATTGAAGCAGTTATTTTAACTCTATTCCATACGGACAAAACCTTGAGACATGGAAGATTTTTGTAAAAAAAAAAAAATACTGGTTTTGAACTAAAATTCTGGAAGTAAAGAAATCTACATGTGAGATGAAAAATATGTTAAATGGGGTTAATGGCAGATTGGACATTGCAGAAGAAAAGATTGGTGAACATGAAATAGAAACCCTCGAAAATGTAGAATGAAAAGAGAATTATAAAAAAAATACACAGAGCATCAAGGAACTGTGGGACATCAGCTGGCCTAATATATGTGTAATTGAAGTCTCCAAAGGAAAGGAGAAGAGTATAGGAAACTAAAAAATTGAAGAAGTAATAAAAAATATCCAAATTTGATGAAAATAATATATTCACAGATTCAAGAGCTCAACAAACCCCAAGAAAAACAACAACAACAAAATACACCAAGGCGCATCATAATCAAACGCTTAAAAGCAGTGATAAAAACACAATCTTAAAACCAATCAGAAGGGTAAAAAAAAAAATCATTCTAGACAGAACAAAGATAAGGATGGCATCAGATTACTCATAGGAAAAATGCAAACAAGATAGTGGAGCAAGAAAAATGTCAACTTAGAATTCTATACTTGGTGAAAACGTCTTTCAAAACTGAAGACAAAACACTTTTTCAGACATCGAAAAGCTGAGAGAATTCATCACCAGCAGACCCACAGTAAAAGAATTGTTAACGAAATGAAAAAATGTTAAAGACAGAAGGAAAATAATATCAGATGAAAGTTTGGCTCTACATGATGGAAAGAAAAGCACTGGAAATGGTAACTACATAGGTAAGTATATAATAGTTTTCAACTATTATTTTCAAATTATAAACTTACCAGCTAGGTTTCTTTGGGTAGCCAGGAATTACCTAGATCAGTTCTTTTTCCTCAATTTCTCACACCAACACAGAAGAAAATAAAGGAGAGGAAGAGACTGGGGAAGACTCATATGGAACATGAAGCCAACTAGCCCTTATATTTTTACTGAGTTTTAATTGATATAAAATATTAATTTCAGGTATACAACAAAATGATTCCATATCTGTATAACTGGGAAATGATCACCACAATAAGTCTAGTCAGCATCTATCACTGTACATATTTACAGTTTTTTTCTTGAGATGAAAATTTTTAAGATCTACTTGCTTAGCAACTTTCAATTATACAACACAGTATTATTAACTATAGTCACCGTATTGTACCTACATCCCCAGGACTTGTCTTATAACTGGAAGTTTGTACCTTTTGACTACTTTCACTTATTTTGCCCACCCACTGCCTCTTGCGATGACCAGTCTCTCTGTACATATGAATCTGAGCTTTGTTTGTTTGTTTGTTTTTTGATTCCACATGTGAGGTCATATGGTATTTGTCTTTCTGTGACTTATTTCACCTAGCATCAATGCCCTCATCCATGTTGTCACAAATGGCAAGATTTCACTCTTTTTTATGGCTGAATGGAATTCCTGTGTGTTGGGTGCATGTGCATATGTGTGTGTGTATAATCACATCTTCTATATATTACATTCATTGGTCAATGGATGCATTACATTATAATATAAGTGTATTAGTATAAGTAATGCTGCAATGAACGTGGAGTTGCAGAATGAACCTTTTTCAAATTAGTGTTTTCATTTTCTTCAGATAAATACCCAGATAAATACCCAGAAGTGGATAAATACCCAGATAAATTCCAGAAGTGGAATAAATACCCAGAAGTGGAATTGCTGAATCCTATGGTAGTTCTATTTTTCATTTTTTGAGGAACCTCCATACTGTTCTCCATAGCAGCTGCACCAGTTTACATTCCCACCAATAGTCAACAAAGGCTCCCTTTTCTCCACATCCTCACCAACACTTATCTCTTGTCTTTTTATAATAGCCATTCTTAAAAGTGTAAGATGATTTCATTGTGGTTTTGATTTCATTTCCCTAATGATTAGTGATATTGAGCATCTGTGCCTGTTGGTCATCTGTATGACTTTTTTGGAAAAATGTCTATTCAGGTTCTCTGCCCATTTTTTACTCAGATTGGTTTTTTGCTATTGAGTTGTATGAGTTCTTTACACATTTTAGATTTCAACCTCTTATCAGATATATGATTTGCAAATATTTTCTCCCATTCATTTGGTTGCCTTTTCAGTTTTTTAGTGGTTTCCTTTACTGTGCAGAAGCTGTTTAGGTTGATATAGTCCCACTTGTTTATTTTTCTTTTATTGCCTTTTGCTTTTGGAGTCAGATCCAAAAAATCATTACCAAGACCTATGTCAGGGAGCTTACTGCCTATGTTTTCTTCTAGAGTTTTACAGTTTCTGGTCTTACATTCACAATTTTAATCCATTTTGAGTTTATTTTTGTGTATAGTGTAAGATAGGGGTCTAGACCCATTCTCATGCATGTAGCTGTCCAGTTTTCCCAGCCACATTTGTTGATGAGACTGTACTTTGTGTATATTCTGTCCCGATTATATATTCTTGACTCCTTTGTCATAGATTAATTCCCCATAAATGCATGGGTTTATTTCTGGGCTCTGTATTCTGTTCCATTGATCTATGTACCTGTGTTTATGCCAATACCATAATGTTTTGATTACTAAAGCTTTGTGATATACTTTGAAATTGAGAAGCATGATGTCTTTGTTCTTTTCCAAGATTTCATTGGCTATTCAGGGTTTTTGTGGTTTCATACAAATTTTAGGTTTGTATATTTATGTGAAAAATGCCATTGCAATTTTGATATGGATTGCATGGATTGAATTTGTAGATTGCTTTTGGTAGTGTGGGCATTTTTAAAACTAAGACTTTCAACATATGAACACAAGATACCTTTCCATTTATTTGTGTCTTCAATTATTTTCATCAATGAATTATAGTTTTCAGTATAGGTCATTCACTTCCTTGTTAGATTTATTCCTAGGTACTTAATTCTTTTTGATTGTAAATGGAATTGTTTTCTTAATTTTTCCTTCTGATAGTTTGTTAATGTATATAAATGCAAAAGAATTCAGTATTTTGGTGGAGTTCTTGGAATTTTCTATATATAATATGTTATCTGCAAATAGTGACAGTTTTGTTTCTTCCTCTCCGATTCAAATGCCTTTTTTTAAAATTGAAATATAGTTGATGTACAATATTATATGTTAGTGTACAGTAGTGATTCACAATTTTTAAAAGTTATACTCTATAGTTATTATAAAATATTGGCTATATTCCCTGTGTTGTACAATACATCCTTGTAGCTTATTTTATACATAATAGTTTATACCCCATTATCCCCTAACCTATATTGCCCCTCACCTCTTCCCTCTCTCCACAGATAACCACTAGTTTGTCCTCTATATCTTTTGGTCTGTTACTTTTTTGTTATATCCACTAGTTGGTTGTATTTTTTAGATTCCGCATATAAGTGATACCATACAGTATTTGTCTTTCTCTGACTTATTTCACTTAGCATAATACCCTCCAAGTCCATCCTGTTGTTACAAATGGCAATATTTCATTCTTTTCTATGGCTGAGTAGTATTCCATTGTATACATATAGCACATCTTCTTTATCCATTCATCTGTTGATGGGAACTTAGGTCACATCCATATATTGGCTATTGTAAATAATGCTGCTATGACATTGGGGCACATGTATTTTTTCAAATTAGTGTTTTTGTATTTTTGGACATATACCCAGGAGTTGGATTGCTGGGTCATATGGTAGTTCTATTTTTAGTTTTTTGAGAAACCTCCATACAGTTGTCCACAGTGGCTGCACCAATTTACATTCCCACCAACAGTGTACAAGGGTCATAGTTTCTCCACAGGCTTACCAACATTTGTTATTTGTGCTCTATTTGATGATATCCATTCTGACAGGTGTGAGATGATCTATCATTGTGGTTTTTATTTCATTTCTCTGATTAGCAATGAGCATCTTTTCATGTGCCTGTTGGCCATCTGCATGTTCTCTTTGGAAAAAATGTCTCTTCAGATCTTCTGCCCATTTTTTAATCAAGTTTGTTTTTTACTGTTGAGCTCTATGAGCTGTTTATATATTTTGGATATTAACTCCTTATCGGCCATATCACTTGAGAACATTTTCTCCCATTAAGTAGGTTATCTTTTCATTTGGTCAGTGATTTCCTTTGCTGTGCAAAAGTTTTTAAGTTTGATTAAGTCCCATTTGTTTGTTTTTGCTTTTATTTCCTTTGCTTTAGGAGACAGATCCAGAAAATATTGCTATGATTTATGTCAAAGAGTGTTCTGTCTACATTTTCCTCTGGGAATTTTATGGTTTCTGGTCTTACATTTAGGTCTTTCTTTAATCAATGTTTAGTTTATTTCTGTAAATGGTGTTACAGAATGTTCTAATTTCATTTTTTTTACATGTAGCTGTCCAGTTTTCCCAGGACCACTTATTGAAGAGACTGTCTTTTCTCCATTGTATATTCTTGCCTCCTTTGTCATAGATTAATTGACCATAAGTGTGTGAGTTTATTTCTGGGCTCTCTAATCTGTTCCATTGATCTATGTGTCTGTTTTTGTCCCAGTACCACACTGTTTTGATTACTGTAGCTTTGTAGTGTAGTCTGAAGTCAGGGATCATGATTTCTCCAGCTCTGTTCTTTCTCAAGATTGTTTTTGCTATTTGGGGTCTCTTGTATTTCCATACAAACTTTAAAACTATTTTTTTCTAGTTCTGTGAAAAGTGCCATTGGTATGTTGATAGGGATTGCACTAAACCTGTAGATTTTCTTGGGTAGCATGGTCATATTAACAATATTAATTTTTCCAATCAAAGAACACAGTATATTTTTCCATCTTTTTTTTACCATCTTCAATTTCTTTCATCTTAGTTTTTCCAAGTACAGGTCATTTACCTCCTTAAGTGGGCTTATTCCAAGGTATATTATTCTTTTTGATACAATGGTAAGTGGGATTGTTTCCTTAATTTCCCTTTCTCATATTTCATTGTTAGATTATAGAACTGAAACAGATTTCTATATATTTTGTATCCTGCAACTTCAACAAATTCATTGAGTTTTAGTAGTCTTCTGGTAACATCTTTAGGATTTTCAATGTATAGTATCATGTCATCTGCAAAGAGTGACAGTTTCACTTATTCCTTCAAATTTGGATTCCTTTTTATTTCTTTTTCTTCTATGATTGCTGTGGCTAGGACTTCCAAAACTACTTTGAATAAAAGTGGCAAGAGTGGGCATCCTTGTCTTGTTCCTGATCTGAGAGGAAATGCTTTCAGCTTTTCACCATTGAGAATGATATTAGCTCTGGGTTTGTCATATATGGACTTTATCATGCTGAGGTATGTTCCCTCTATGCTGACTTTCTGGAGAGTTTTCATCATAAATGGATGTGGAACTTTGTCAAAAGTTTTTCTGCATATATTGAGATGATCGTATGGTTTTTGTTCTTCAATTTGTTAATGTGGTGTATCACACTGATTTGTGGATATTGAAAAATCCTTGCATCCCTGGGATAAATCCCACTTGATCCTTTTAATGTACTGTTGGATTTGATTTATTAATATTTTGTTGAGGATTTTTGAATATATGTTTATCAGTGATGTTGGACTATAATTTTCCTTTTTGTGTGATATCTTTGTCTGGTTTTGATATTAAGTTGATGCTGGCCTCATAGAATGAATAGGGAAGCATTCCTTCCTCTGCAATTTTTTGTAATAGTTTGAGGAGGATAGGTATTAACTCTTCTCTAAATATTTGGAAAAATTCACCTGTGAAGCCATCTGGTCCTGGACTTTTGTTTGTTGGGAGTTTAATTACTGATTCAATTTCATTACTGGTAATCGGTCCATTCATATTTTCTATTTCTTCCTGGTTCACTCTTGGGAGATTGTATATTTATAGATATTTGTCCATTTCTTCTAGGTCGTCCATTTTATTGGCATATAGTTGTTCATAATAGTCTCATGAGTTTTTGTGTTTCTGTGGTGTTGGTTGTAACTTCTCTTTTTTTTCATTTCTGATTTTATTGATTTGGGCCATCTCTTTTTTTTCTCTTGATGAGTCTGGCTAAAGGTTTATTAATTTTATTTAATTTTTCCAAGAACCAGCTTTTAGTTTCATTCATTTTTTCTGGTTTGTTTTTAGTCTCTATTTCATTTATTTCGCTCTGACGTTTATGATTTCTTTCCTTCTACTATCTTTGGGATTTGATTGTTCTTTTCCTAGCTCCTTTAGATGTAAGATTAGATTGTTTATTTGAGATATTCCTTGTTTCCTGAGGCAAGCTTGTATCATTATAAACTTCCCTCATAGAAGTACTTCTGCTGCAGCCCATAGATTTTGGATCATTGTGTTCTCATTTTCATTTACATCTTGGTTTTTTTTAATATCTTCTTTGATTTCTTCAATGGTCCATTGATTGTTTAGTAGCATATTGTTTAGCCTCCAGGTGTTTGTGTGTTTTTGCAGTTTTTTCCAAGAGTTTATTCCTAGTCTCATAGCATTATTGCCAGAAAAGATGCTTGATATGATTTCAGTTTTCTTAAATTTACCAAGGCTTGTTTTGTGGCCTAGCATGTAATTTATCCTAGAGAATGTTCCATGTGCACTTGAAGAGAATGTGTATTCTTCGGCTTACTGATGGAATGTTCCATATATATATATATATATGGCAATTAAGTCCATCTGGTCTAATGTGTTATTGAAGGCCAGTGTTTCCTTGTTGATTTTCTGTCTGGGTGATCTGTCCATTGATGCAAGTGGGGTGTTAAACTCCCCTACTATTATTGTGTTACTATCTGTTTCTCCCTTATGTCCATTAATATTTGCTTTATGTATTGAGGTGCTCCAATGTTGGGTGCATATATATTTACAATTGAAATCTTTTTCTTGGATTGATCCCTTGATCATTATGTAATATCTTTTTTTGTCTCTTGTAACAGTCTTTATTTTAAAGCCTATTTTATCTAACATAGGTATTCATATCCTGGATTACTTGTGATTTCCTTTTGCATGGAATACTCTTTTCCATCCCCTCATTTTCAGTCTGTGTGTCTTTAGATCTGAAGTGAGTCTCTTATAGGCAGCACATATACAGGTCTTGTTTTTGTATGCATTCAGCCACTCTATGTCTTTTGATTGGGATACTTAGTCCATTTAAATTTAAGATAATTATTGATAGTATGTTTTTATTGCCATTTTGTTCATTGTTTGGGGGTTGTTTTGTAGGTCTGGTTTTTTTTTTTCCTTTCTTCTTTTGTTCTCTTTTGATTTGATGACTGTCTTTAGTGATATGTTTGGATTGCTTTTTCTTTTTTGTGTGTATATCTATTATAGATTTCTGGTTTGTGGTTACAATGAGGTTTTTATATAGCAATCTATATACATACGTGATCATTGTAAATTGCTAATCTCTTAATTTCAAATGCATTTTAACAACACTGTATTTGTACTCTTCTCCCCTCATGATTAGTGTTTTTGATATTATATCTTACATCTAATTGTTTTATGTATCCCTTAACTGCTTATGTGGATATAGATGATTTTACTATTTGTCTTTTAACCTCCATAATAGCTTTGTGTGAGGATGATTTCCTACCTTTACTGTATGTTTGCCTTTACTATTGGGTGTTTTCATTTTGTAATATTCATGTTACCTGTTGTGGAGTTTTCTTTTTCACTTAGAGAAGATCCTTTAATATTTCTTGTTAAGCTGGTTTAGTGGTGCTAAACTCTTTAGCTTTTGCTTGTCTGTAAACCTTTTGATCTCTCCATCAAATCTAATTAGGACCCTTACTGGATAAAGTATCCTTGGTTGTAGGCTTTTTCCTTTTATTACTTTAAATACATCATGCCACTCTCATCTGGCCTGCAGATTTTCTGCTGAAAAGTCAGCTGATAACCTTATGGGAGTGCCCTTGTATGTTATTTGTTGTGTTTCCCTTGCTGCTATTAATATTCTCTCTTTATCTTTAATTTTTGCCATGTTAATTACAATCTGTCTTGGTGTGTTCTTCTTTGGGTTAATCTTGTATGGGACTATCTACACTTTCTGGGCCTGGATGACTGTTTCCTTTACTAGGTTAGGGGAGTTTTCAGCTATTTTGTTTTCAAATATGTTCTCAGCCCCTTTCTTTCTCTCTCTTCTCCTTTTGGGATCCCTATAATGCAAATATCAGTGTGCTTGATGTTGTCACAAAGGTCCCTTAAACTGTCCTCATTTCTTTTCATTCTTTTTTTTTCCCTCTGTTCAGCATCAGCGATTTCCACTGCTCTGTCTTCTAGCTCACTGATCCATTCCTCTGTATTGTTTAGTCTACTGTTGATTCCTTCCAGGGTATTTTTCATTTCAGTTATTGTATTCTTCATCACTGTTTGGTTGTTCTTTATATTTTTAACTCTTTGTTAAAAACTTCAAACTTTTCACTCTGTGCATCCAATCTTCTCCTGAGTAAATATGTACGCTAAATTGCTTTACTATGAGTATGAGAGGTTGGGTTCTTTTTTTTCTTCCCCAACAAATGATCTTACATAGTTTCGACATTTTTAGATACGAATATAGGACACAAATGTACTTGCCAGATATGAACTCGGTTGTTGAAAAAATGCCTAGAAAAACTCAGATTATACTAAAATATTTAACTATTATCTTTGAGTGGTGCTACTCCAGGTTATTTCTTCATATTTGCTCTATTTTCTGTCTTTCTATAATGAAAAATGTATTATAGAATGTTGGAATGGTGATATTCTGCTGGTTTGGGAAGTCAGGTCAGTCTGTTAATTACCAAGAGACTTAGTGGGTGACTAATAATTCTTTTAGTGAATTCGTAATTTCATTTTTTCTAAATTATACATATCATTGTTTAAAAAAGATTAATATAATAGTTCTACAAGGTTTATAGTAAAAAGTAGCAGTCCAGAGTACATCACCAAGATGGTGACATAAAACATTCCTGACTTTGCTCCCCTCCCCAGCCAAGAACAATAACTAACAGCTCTTCATGGACAAAACACCACTGAGAAAATCCTAGAATATGGGGTGAG
This sequence comes from Balaenoptera musculus, assembly GCF_009873245.2. NCBI lineage: Eukaryota > Metazoa > Chordata > Mammalia > Artiodactyla > Balaenopteridae > Balaenoptera > Balaenoptera musculus. The sequence continues at coordinate 40,222,957 of NC_045791.1, forward strand.
GCTGACACGCCCCTGCAACACAGAGACTGAGACAGATTTCATTAGAAGGGTAAGAGGAGTGGCTTATCCTGACTGCATTATCCATCCCCCAGGCTGATGCAGGATCATGCAGAGAGGTCTCCCCTGAGCCTACAATTCCAGCAGGGGGAAAAGAAAGCCCAAGATGGATATCCAGTGCCCCCAGTGTTGTGGGTTGCTTTTTGGGAGCCCCCACTCTGGTCTCACCCCATGGGAACTGCAGGAAAATCTGAGGGACTTGAACACTGGGAATCTGATTATGATGGAGAAAGGGAAGGAGCTTGCAACAACCAACAACTGGACCTTGGCAGACTGAATTCCTGCCTGCAGCACCCAAGTAGTAGTCCCAACCAGAGGCTTTTTGCTCCTCTTCAGAACCAAGTCATTGGCACAGTCTTGACCAGGGTACTTGATGAGGTGCAAGTCTGTTAGATTTGGGTCTTCAAACAAAGACTTGCCAGCCCTCGAGCCTGGTCTGCCCCCACTCAGGCAGGGAGGCTGGGTCATAGCCTGGCCTACTGCTGAATATATTTCCTGACACTGTATCACCGGAAAGGCGGCCAAGAGCACCTGGAAGCTATGTAGCTCAGCAATGTTTGAGCAGAGAGTACAGCAGGCAGAGCTGATAGGCTGTAGAGCCAAGGCAGTGACCCTATTTGGCCAGGGAGCTTGGGGCATGGGTCAGCTTGAGTCAAGACCACAAAGAGCCTTACCAACCTTGGAGTTGGTTCTCTCACTGTGCCCAGGCAGGTAAATGATTCAGAGCCCTGTCCACTGTTGAATGCATCCTTCAGTCTGCCCAACCAGGAAACCTAACCAGATCACACAGAAAGCTGCATAGCTCATCTAACAGCCTTGCTTATAGTGGTACTTGTACAGGGAGCAAAGCCTGTGGCTTTTCCCATCAGCAAAGAAAAACCAGTGGTCCTATGTGGCCAGGATTCAGTGCATAGTCTTGCCTGATTTAGGTCCCCCAAACAAGCTGTGCAGGCCCTGGGACACATCTTGATGCTCTGTCAAGGCAGGGAAGTTAATCCATAGCCCCAGTTACTGCTGAGGATAATCTAGGAAGTCTGATCAATGAACTCAGGCAATGATGGAGCCCATCCTAAAGCCTTCGCTTGGGCAGGAAACAAAGCCAGCAGTCCTCTCCAACTGTTCTTAGTCAGTGGCAGTCCCCCAACCCCCCACCTCAGAGCCTAAGCAGTGGCCTCGCCCATAACAAAACCCTGATAGTGAGCTCTAGGACATTACCAGCAGTAATGTCCAGAAATCCAGTTGAGCTGTAGTGAATAACTGTCTCTGCCAAAGTGAACCTGTAAAGTCTGGAAGCAGAAATTGCTTACTCAAATGCACAGATACCAACGTAAGGAATCAAGGATCATGGAGAATCAGGTAAACATGACACCAAAGAAATTAATAAAGCTCTAATAACTGACCCTAAAGAAATGGAGATTTATGAACTGTCAGACAAAAAGTTCAGAATAATCATTTTATTTTATTTTATTTATTTATTTTTTTAAATAAATTTATTTATTTATTTATTTTTGGCTGCGTTGGGTCCCCGTTTCTGTGCGAGGGCTTTCTCTAGTTGTGGCAAGTGGGGGCCACTCTTCATCGCGGTGCACGGGCCTCTCACCATTGCAGCCTCTCCCGTCGTGGAGCACAGGCTCCAGACGCACAGGCTCAGCAGCTGCGGCTCACGGACCCAGCCGCTCTGCGGCACGTGGGATCCTCCCAGACCAGGGCCCGAACCCGTGTCCCCTGCACTGGCAGGCAGATTCTCAACCACTGCACCACCAGGGAAGCCCAGAATAATCATTTTAAAGTAGTGAAGTACAAGAACACACAGACAGCTAAACAAAATAAGGAACACAATGCGTTAGCAAAACAAGAAGTTCAAAGAATAGAAATCATAAAAACAAACAAATCTTAGAGCTGAAATACACAATGACTAAACTGAAGAACTCAATAGAGAGCTTCAAGAGCAGACTCAACCATACAGAAGAAAGAACTAGTGACCTAGAACATAGGACATTTGAAATTATATTGTAAGAGAAGAAAAAAGTATGAAAAAGAATGAAGAAGGCTACAGGACTTATAGGACACAATCAAAAGAAAACATGTCCACATTATGAAAGTTCTAGAAAGAGAAAAGAGAAAGGGATAGAAAGCATATTTAAAACAAGAATGGCTGAAAATTTCCCAAGCCTGGGGAGAGAGAAATAGACATCCAGATCCATAAAGCTGAAAGTATCCTAAATAGGTTAAACCTGAATAGATCCCACCAAAACACATAATAGTTAAATTGTCAAAAGTCAAAGACCAAAAAATTTAAGAACAGCAAGAGAAAAAATAGAAATTATACAAGATCCCCCATCAGACTGTCATCAGACTATCTCAACAGAAAGTTTTCAGGCCAGCAGAGAATGTTATGATTTATTTTAAAATATTGAAAGAATGAAAAAATCAACCACCATTTACCAGTATTAAAATTCAATCAGTAACTTAAAAACTCCCAACAAACAAAAGTCCAGGGCCAGAAGGCTTTACAGGTAAATTCTACTGAACATTTAGTGAAGAGTTTTGACACCTATCCTTCTCAAACTATTACAAAAAAATTGCAGAGGAAGGAATGCATTTGAACTCATTCTGTGAGCCCAGCATCACCCTCATAACAAAACCAAAGATATCACAAAAAAATTACAGGCCAATATCACTGATAAACATAGATGCAAAAATCCTCAATAAGATATTAGCAAATCAAATCCAACAGTACATCAAGAGAATTATAAACCATGATCAAGTGGCCTTTATCCCAGGAATGCAAAGTTTTTTTTGTTAATATTTGCAGATCAATCAATGTGACACACCACATTTACAAAGTGAAGAATAAAAACTGTATGATCATCTCAATAGATGCAGAAAAAGCTTTTGACAAAATTCAACATCAATTTATGATAAAAAAAAAAATTCTCCAGAAAATGGGCAAAGAGGGAATATACTGGGTGGGCCAAAAGTGCCTTCAGTTTTTTAAGTAAAAATAAAAGACACATTTTTCATTTTCACCAAGAACTTTATTGAACAACATATTCGCCCTTTTGTTCCACTACCTTCTGCCATTTTTCAGGCAACTTCATAATTACATCTTCCCAAAACTTTTTATCTTTTTGAGCAAAGAACTGTTCCAGGTGCCTTTTACAGTCTTCCAGGGAATTGAAATTTTTTCCATTAAGAGAATTTTGTAAAGACTGAAATAAATGGAAATCCGAAGTTTCAATGTTTGATGGATACAGTGGATGAATCAGATCTTCCCAGCCAAGCTGTAACAGTTTTTGCCTGGTCATCAAAGAAACGTGCTGCCTTGCGTCATCCTGATGGAAGATTGTGCGTTTTCTGTTTACTAATTCTGGACGCTTTTTGTCGAGTGCCGCTTTCAGTTGGTCTAATTGGGAGCAGTACTTGTTGGAATTAACTGTTTGGTTTTCCAGAAGGAGCTCATAATAGAGGACTCCCTTCCAATCGCACCATATACGCAACATCACCTTCTTTGGATGGAGACCAGCGTTTGGTGTGGTTGGTGGTGTTTCATTTCACTTCCCCCACGATCTCTTCCATTCCACATTGTTGTACAGTATCTACTTTTCATCACCATCAAAATTTGTTTTAAAAATAGAACATTTTCATTACATTTCAATAGAGAATTGCACGTGGAAACATAGTCAAGAAGGTTTTTTTTCACTTAACTTATGTGGAACCCAAACATCAAAGCGATTCACATAACCAAGCTGGTGCAAATGATTTTCAGCACTTGATTTGGATATTTTGAGTATGTCGGCTATCTTCTGCATGTTATAACATTGATTGTTCTCAGTTATTGTTTTGATTTGATCGCTATCAACTTCAACTGGTCTACCCTACAGTGGAGCATTGTCCAGTGAGAAATCTCCAGTATGAAACTTTGCAAACTACTTTTTATTTTTTTTTTTGTATACTCATCCCTGATTGTTTAAGTGTGAGCTGACACAATTGATTAACTCTTAATGAAGGAAATTGTACATATTTATTATGAAATTTCCCAACTTTATTTCCTTCTAAACTATCTTTGGCTTTTATGCACCATCAAACTGTCTTTGAAGTTTTATTTATCTTCTAATTTTTCCTATGCAAACCACTTTTGACATGTTCGATCAGTCATAGCACCTTCTCCATACACTGCACAAAACTTTTTTTTTGCATTTCAGTTGCGTTTTTACCTTTCTTGAAATAATAAAGCATAATATGCTGAAGATGTTGCTTTTTCTCTTCCATCTTCAATATTAAAATGGCTACACAAAAACTCACCAATTTTGATGTCTTTTTTAAAATGCATGCTGATATGACAGCTGTCACATACAAACTAACAAAATTGTTTCAAATGAAGTTAAAGACAACTAAGTGCTACTAGAGCCATCTTATGGAAAAAACCAAACTAACCTTTTGGCCTACCTAATACCTCAACATAATGAAAGTCATATATGACAAAACTACAGCTAATATCATACTTAATTGTGAAAAGCTGAAAGCATTTCCTCTAAGATCAGGAACAAGACAAGGATACCCACTCTTGCCACTTTTATTCAAAGTAGCTTTGGAAGTCCTAGCCACAGCAATCAGAGAAGAAAGAGAAATAAAAGGAATCCAAATTGGGAGAGAAGAAGTAAAACTGTCACTGTTTGCAGATGATAATATACATTGAAAATCCTAAAGATGCCACCAGAAAACTGCTAGAGTTCATCCATGAATTTGATAAAATTTCAGGATACAAAATTAATACACAGAAATCTGTTGCATTTCTATCCACTAACAACAAAAGATCAGAAAGAGAAATTAAGGAAATAATCCCATTTACCACTGCATCAAAAAAATAAAATACTCAGGAATAAACCTACCTAAGGAGGCAAAAGGCCTGTACTCCAAAAACTATAAGACACCGATGAAAAAAATTCAAGACATCACAAATAGATGGAAAGATACAGACTGTGTTCTTGGACTGGAAGAATCAATATTGTTTAAAGGACCATACTACCCAAGGCAATCTACAGATTCAATGCCATCCCTATCAAAATACCAATGGCCTTTTTTCACAGAACTAGACCAAATAATCTTAAAATTTTTATGGAAACACAAAAGACACCAAATAGCTAAAACAATTTTGAGAAAGAAGAATGAGGAATGATGCTCCCTGGCTTCAGACTATACTACAAACCTACAGTAATCAAAACAGTATGGTACTGGGACAAAAACAGTCACATAGATCAATGGAACAGGATAGAGAGCCCAGAAATAAACCTATGCACTTATTGGCAATTAACCTACAACAAAGGAGGCAAGAATATACACTGGAGAAAAGACAGTCTCTTCAACAAGTGATGCTGGGAAAACTGGACAGCTACATGTAGAAGAATGAAGTAATGACATTCTGTAACACCATTTACAGAAACAAACTCAAAATAGATTAAAGACCTAAATGTAAGATGAGACACTATAAAACTCCTAGGGAAAAGCATAGGCCTAACGCTCTTTGATATAAATCACAGCAATATTCTTTTGGATCCACCTCCTGAAGTAAAGGAAATAAAAGCAAAAATAAACAAATGGGACCTAATTAAAATTAAAAGCTTTTGCACAGTAAAGAAAGCCACTGACGATAAAAAGACAACCTACTGAATGGGAGAATACATTTTTAAATGATATGACTGGTAAGGAATTAATACCCAACATACATAAACAGCTCATGCAACTCAACATCAAAAAAACAAAGAACCCAATCAAAAAAATGGACAGAAGACCTAATAGACATTTTTCCAAAGAAGACATACTATGCAAATGGCAAACAGACACAAGAAAAAATGTTCAACATCGTCAATCATCAGGGAAATGCAAATAAAAACCACAGTGAGATATCACCTCACACCTGTCAGAATGGCTATCATAAAAAAGAACACAACAAATGTTGGCAAGGATGTGGAGAAAAGGAATCCTGTCTACACTCTTGGCTGTAATGTAAATTGGTGTAGCCACTGTGGAAAACAGTATGGATATTCCTCAGAAAACTAGACGTAGAACTTCCATATGATACAGCAATTCCACTCCTGGGTATATATCTGAAAAAATAAGAAAACACTAATTTGAAAAGATACATGTACCTCAATGTTCATAGCAGCATTATTTACAATTGCCAAGATACAGAAGCAACTTAAGTGTCCTTCAACAGATGAATGGATAAAGATGTGGTGTGTGTGTGTGTGTGTGTGTATATATATATATATATATATATATATATATATATGCAATGGAATATTACTTAACCATAAAAAAAATGAAATCCTGCCATTTGTAACAACATGGATGGACTTGGAGTGTTTTATGTAAGTGAAATAAATCAGAGAAAGACAAATACAGTATGATATCACTTATATTTATGTGGAATCTAAGAAATACAACGAACTAGTGAATACAACAAAAAAGAAACAGACTGACAGTTATAGAGAATGAATTAGTGGTTACCAGTGGGGAAAGGGAAGTGGTTTGGGGCATGATAGGGGGAAGGTATTAAGAGGCACAAACTACCATGTATAAAATCAACAAGGACTCATTGTACAGCACAAAGAACATAGCCAGTATTTTATAATAACTGTATGTGGAATATAACCTTTAAAAATTGTGAACCACTGGGCTTCCCTGGTGGCGCAGTGGTTAAGAATCTGCCTGCCAATTCAGGGGACACGGGTTCGAGCCCTGGTCTGGGAAGATCCCACATGCCGCGGAGCGGCTAGGCCCGTGAGCCACGACTACTGAGCCTGCGCGTCTGGAGCCTGTGCTCCACAATGGGAGAGGCCGCGACAGTGAGAGACCCGCGCACCGCGATGAAGAGTGGCCGCCGCTCTCCGGAACTGGAGAAAGCCCTCGCACAGAAACGAAGACCCAACACACCCAAAATTAAATAACTAAATAAATTTTAAAAAAAAAATTGTGAACCACTATGTTGTATACATGAAACTAATATAATATTGTACATCAACTATACCTCAATTAAAAACATGTAAAAAAAATCAAGTTGGTTGCTCATTGCCCCCCACGCCCGCAAAAGCATAGGAAAAGTGTGATCTTTGCCATGTTTTTGTTCAGTTTTGCTTGCATTGTTAGTATTACATTTTACCTGAAAGTTTCTTGTATGAATCCTTTCAAGTCAATTGTTATTTTGTAACAGTTAATTTGCATGGAAGTAGATACATAATTAATAAATCTACTTAACTGAATAAACCTTAAGAACAAGTCATTTTGATACATTGAAAGTAAGCAAATGTTTGGGGGAAGGGGTGCTCTGTCAGCCCTTCTACATTGGGGATCTTCCAGGCTTCTCTGTATTATTTGTAACACAAGTAATGCTGTCAGTGTCCACTCCTGGATTAGTATTAGTAATGCTTAAAATCGTTTTCTAGGTGTAAAATAAATATATATACATAGAAATTTCTTCCTGCATTTCAGTGGATCATCTTATGCATCTCTGCAACATATGGACCCCATAGTCTGCTCTTTTGGAAACCTCCTTTCTCACCATCACTGGGCCAACTAACTCAGATCCCAAGCAGCAGGAGGCAGTAATTAGAAATCTAGCTGCATATCAGGCGTATTGGGTGCTAAAAATTAAAAACATGGAGTCTCCGATTATAACACCAGATATGTCATCCTGTCTAGACCCCAGGAGTTTGCACTTTTAACATCACCTTAGTGATTCAAAGACAGTTGTTGTCATCCCCATTCACTATGGAACCACTGGTAGGGGAAAAACGCTAGACAGGGAATCAGGAGTTCTAAGTTCAGGTATCTCCCTGCCAGGCTACTTATCTGGGTAAGGCACTTGACTTTTCCCCATGTCTATTCAGTAAAACTGAAAGATTGGATGAGAGATGACCTACTTTAAGGTCTTCCTTAGTGCTAACATTCTAATTTTAATCACCTGCAGGGCAGAAGTTTTTTCTTTTTCCCTCAATGGGTGGGTTGAAAATTCTTTCAGAATTAACATTAACATTTCCATCGCCCAAGAAGTTTGTAGGAGCAGGTTATCTCAATTCTTATAGAAACTTAAAAATTGAGGTCCAGAGAAAATAATCCTTAAGAGTTAACCATTGTATCAATCCATAGTCAGAAATTGAATCTAAATTAAGTGACATCAAACTTTTATCACCCCATGGTAGACTTAAAAAAATTTTTTTTTTTAATTTCAAACAGATATTTTATTGACTTTTGAACAGGGCGCTAAATGAGCCACCTACATAGCAGAACCCAGAAAGGGGAAAGAGCAAATAAATGTAGAGACTCAGAGTAACAGAAATGAGGGTGGTGGCTTTGGTGAGTTTGAAATGCTTATGAGGTGGAGTTAGGAAGAGCCCAGTCTGCAATGGCAGGGAGTTTATGCCTAATGACTGGAAATAAGCTAATTCCTTCTGGGGGGAGGAATCCTATGCCCAACTGGGTATTCATATAGTTTTCTGAAGTTCATTTCTGGGCCTATCCTGCAGAAAAGGCCATTTGAGGCTTCATGTGTAGGAAGGGGTCTAAAAAATATTAGACATCTAACACACAATCTTTGAGTCTAAAGGATTCTTAACTGCCATGCTTCCCAATGGTAGATTTTTAAATCAGACAGCCATGCAGCAAGATATAATGTCTCTGTAACTAATCCATTTGGTGACTACTGTGGTTGGCAAAGAGCATCTAAAGAGAAGAACTGTACTCTTGGAGGACCATCACGACTCTAAAAATCCTATTCTTTCTACTTTCTACCTCGTATTGTTCTTATAGTGTGGCAGTTTTATGAATTTTTCGTTTGGTTCTTAGAAGAACAATGATTGCCCTTGGAGCTAGGACTCAGTGGTACTTGTCATCAGGGTCAGAGACACTCAGGGGCTCTCTCTGCAGGCAACTGCCTTCAGGAAAGCAGCTCCCTTCTTGGGGTTTGCTGATCATTTTGACCATCTTTTAAATTTTTCTCAGGCTTTGACTTTCAGCTGTTGCATCTACAGGGGATGAAGATCTACTTAATTAACAGGAAAGAAGAGGTTCCATTTCAAGATGGCAGTGTAGGAAGATCCTAAATTCACCTCTTCCCACAAGACAACAAATATATAGCTACATATGGAACAAGTTCCTCTGAAAAAAAACCTAAAAACTGGCCCAGCAACCCCTTCACATCAGGCAGGAGAGAAAAACCACATTGAAGCAGGCAGGAAAAGCGGTGAAACACAATCTTGCCATAAACTCCACCTCTTTCATGGTAACCCAGAATTGGGAGGAAACTCAAACCCAGAGCTTTCTCCCTTAGGAATGAATGTTTTGTAAGCCACATTGGGCACCCCAACTTTGAAGACCTCCACCTGAGAGATGAACTCCCAAAACATCTGGCTTTGAAGACCAAGTAGGCTCCCACTCATGAGACCCATGGGGCTGTGGAAAACTGAGAAACAGCTCTAAAATAGTTCATGGGCAAACTCACCCATCCCAGGGCCCAGACAGAAGCAGGTCTCTGAAAATTGCCCAGATTTTGTGAAAAAGACCCATTTATTCATTTTAAGTGTTGGTCTGAGGGGCCAGAACCTACTGGGATACTCTCTGGGGACAGAGGCTGGTGGGTACCATCTTCCTGCTCTCCCTTTGCCTTGCTAAAGCTGGCAGGTGCCATCTTTTTTCTTTTTTTTTTTCCTTTTTTGGCTGGTGCCAATCTTTATGCTCCAACTGGTGGGCACTATCTTCTGTGCCCTCCTCTGCCTTCTAAAGCTGGTGGGTGCCATCCTTTTATTCCCCCTCTTTATTTCTCTTTTTGAAATTTCTCCCTGGTCTTTTCCTTTTCTCCTATTCCATTTTTCTTTTTCAGTGGATGCCGTCTTTGCACTCCCCCTCTGCCTTGCTCCAGTTAGTGCGTACCATCTTCGCACTCTCCCTCTGCTGTGCTCTAGAGTGCCAATATCTCCTAAGAGGAGCCCCATCTGATGCCCTGGTTTTTATGTCTAAGGACCCTGTCTTTATGGCTGCCACCCAGGGGATCCCCCTTGTTGCCTGGCTGTGGAGTTTAGGGGGACTTGCATTCCTGGGTCTCAAGGGACTGTAACAGTTGGAAAGACACTTTTTGGTGGACTATTACTCCCAAGCACTGCACAGATAGTAGCCTTAAACTTACCTCCAGTGTTTCTGAGAAAGGGGCCTATTTGCTTGTCCAGCAGCTTTGGGCAGAGAGACAGGCTTCTGGTTTGACTCATAGAGGCCTACAGGTGCTCCCAGGGAATAAAGGTAATTACAAATTTTGTACTCTACCTCTTCCTTGCTCGAGATCATTGATATATTCAAGAAAGGACATTATATCTTGTCTGATGCCATGAATTATTGTAGCTGCTTCCAAGAGGCACCTCTACATTGCCTGGCACTGGTGGCTAGTGAAGTGAGGTTTATGCTCATGAATCTCACAGGATTGATACCAATGGAAAAAGTGTAATTTTTTAATTGAAGTACAGTTGATTTACAATATTATGTTAGTGTCAAGTCTACAGCATAGTGATTGAGTATTTTTGCAGATTATACTCCATGATATGTTATTACAAAATACTGAGTGTAATTCCCTGTGCTATACAGTATATCCTTGTTGCTTATTTTATATGTAGATGTATGTGCCTGATAGCCAACTGCTTATATCTTCTTTGAAAAAATGTCTATTCAGGTCTTCTGCTCATATTTTGATTGGGTTGTTTATTTGATATCGAGTTGTATGAGCTGTTTGTATATTTTGGATATTAACACCTTGTCAGCTGCATCCTTTGCAAATGTTGTCTCCCATTCAATAGGTTTTCTTTTCATTTTGTTGATGGTTTCCTTTGCTGTGCAAAAGCTTTTAAGTTTAGTTAGGTCCCATTTGCTTATTTTTGCTTTTATTTCTTTTGCATTGGAGTCTGATTTATGAAAATATTGTTACAGTTTGTGTCAGAGTGTTTGCTTTGTGTTCTCTTCTAGGAGTTTCATGGTTTCAGGTCTTACATTTAGGTCTTTAAACTATTTTGAGTTTTTTTGTATATGATGTGAAGGAATGTTCTAATCTCATTGTTTTACATGTGGCTGTTTCATTTATCCCAGCACAACTTGTTGAAGAGACTGTCTTTTCTCCACTGTACATTTTTGCTTCCTTTGTTGTAGATTGACCATAGGTGCATGCATTTATTTCTGGGCTCTTTATTATGTTCCATTGATCTATGTGTCTGTTTTTGTACCAATACCTCACTGTTTTGATTACTGTAGTTTTGTAGTATAGTCTGAAGTCTGGGAGGGTTATACTTCCAGCTTTATTCTTTTTTCTCAAGATTGCTTTAGCAATTCGGGGTCTTTTGTGGTTCCATATGAATTTTAGGATTATTTGTTCTAGTTCTGTGAAAAATGGCATGGGTATTTTGACAGTGATTGCATTAAAATTGTAGATTGCTTTGAGTAGTATGGCCATTTTAACTATTAATTCTTCCAAACCAAAACACAGGCTATATTTCCATATCTTTGAATCAATTTCCTTTATTGATGTTTTATAGTTTTTAGTGTATAGGTCTTTCACCTTCTTGGTTAAATTTATTCCTAGGTTTGTTTTTTTTTTTAACTTTTCTCATTCTGATATTTCATTAGTGTATAGAAATGCAATAAATTTCTGTGTATTAATCTTGTATCCTGCAACCTTGATGAATTCATTTATTAGTTTTAATAGTTTTGGGGTGGTAACTTTAGGGTTCTCTATATAAAGTAACATGTCATCTGAAAATAGTAATAATTTTACCTCTTCCTTTCCAATTTGAATACATTTTATTTATTTTTTTCTTGTTTGACTGCTGTGGCTAGGACTGCCAATACTATGTCAAATAGAAGTGGCAAAAGTGAGCCTCCTTGGGTTGTTCCTGAATTTAGTAGAAACACTTTCAGCTTTTCACCATTGAGTATTATGTTGGCTGTAAGTTTGTCATAAATTGCTTTTATTATGGTGAGATATGTTCCCTCAATACCCACTTTGGTGAGAGTTTTTGTTTTTTTAATCATGAATGGATGTTGAATTTTGTCAAACATTTTTTCTGTGTCAATTGAGATTATCATGTGGTTTTTTTCATTACTTTTATGTGGTGGATAACATTGCTTGATTTGCAAATGTTGAACCATTCTTGTGACCCTGGAATGAATCCAAGTAGATCATGGTGTATGATCCTTTATATATACTGTTGGATTCAGTTTGCTAATATTTTGTTGAGGATTTTTGCATCTATATTCAAAGATATTGGCCTGTAATTTTCTCATTTTTTGTTGTGTCCTTGTCTGGTTTTGGTATCAGGGTGAGGGTGGCCTCATAGAATCAGTTTGGGAGTGTTCCCTCCTCTGCAATTTTTGGAATAGTTTGAAAAGTATAGGTATTAGTTCTTCTTTATATGTTTGGTGGAAATCCCCTGTGAAGCTGTCTGGCTTTGGACGTTTGTTTACTAGGCATTTATTTTACTACAAATTCAATTTCACTTCTAGTGATCATTCTGTTCAAATTGTCTGTGTCTTCATCTTGACTCCGTCTTGGTAGGCTCTGTGTTTCTAGAAATTTGTCCATTTCTCCTGGGTTGTTGAATTTGTTGGCATGTAACTCCAGTATTCTCTGTTTATAGTATGATTTTTTTGTATCTCTGTGGTATCAGTTTTTCTTTCTCCTCTTTCATTTCCTATTTTATTTGGGTCCTCTGTCTTTAATTCTTGGTGAGCATGGTTAAGTGTTTATCAATTTTTTTATCTTTTCAAAAAACCAACTCTAGGCTTCATTGATGTTTTCTATTGATTTTTAAATCTCTTATTTCATTTATTTTCCTTCCTGATCTTTATTATTTCATTCCTTCTCACTTTGGTCTTTGTTCTTCTTTTTCTAATTCTTTTAGGTGATAGGTTAGTTTGAGGTTTTTCTTGTTTTTTGAGGAAGGCCTGTATCACTATGAACTTCACTCAGAACTGCTTTTGTTGAATCCATAGATTTTGGAGAGATGTGTTTATTTTCATTTGTCTTGAGATAATTTCTGATTTCCCCTTTGATTTCATTGTTGACCCATTTTTGTTTTTTTGTTTTTTTTTATTTGGTAGCATGTCATTTAGTCTCCATGTGTTTGTTCTTTTCCCATTTTTCTTTCTGTGGTTGATTTCTAGTTTCTTATCATTGGGGGCAGAGAAAATGCTTGATATAATTTCTGTTCTCTTAAATTTGTTAAGGCTTGATTTGTGATCTAGTATGTGATGGAGAAAATCCATGTGCACTTGAAATGAATGTGTATTCTGCTGCTGTTTATAGTGTCCTGTAGATATCAATTAAATCCACTGGTCTATTGTGTCATTTAAGACCACCAGTTGCCTTACCTTCCTATCTGGATGATCAGTCCCATTGATGTCAGTGGGGTTTTAAAGTCTCCTACTGTTAATGTGTATTGTCAATTTCTCCATTTATGTCTGTTAGTATTGCTTTATATATTTAGGTGCTCCTGCCTGGATGCATATATGTTAAGGAGTACAATATCCTCTTCTTGTATTGATCCCTTTTACATTACATAATGCCCTTCTTTGGTTTTTTTGTCATAGCTTTGTTTTAAAATAAAATTTGTCTGATATTAATATGCTACCCCTGCTTTCTTGTTTCCATTTGCACAAAATATCTTTTTCCATTTGTCACTTTAAGTCTGTGTGTGTTTTTGCTCTGAGTGCATCTCTTGTAGCAGCATTTTGAAGGGTCTTGTTTTCAATCCAATCAGCCACCTCTTTCTTTTGACTGGAGCATTTAGTCCACTGACATTTAAAATAATTTCTAGTTATGTACTTAAGGCCATTTTATTACTTGTTTCCTGGTTGTTTTTGAAGTTTTCTGTTCATTATTCTTTTTATTATTTCTCTCATTGTGGTTTGATGATTTCTTTTGTAGTATGTTTGGGTTCCTTTCTTTTGATTTTGGTGTATCTTTGTAGGTTTTTGATTTGTGGTTACCATGGGGTTCATATGTTGACCCATAATTATATCTACTTGATTTAAACTGATATTCATTTAAGTCTAAAAGATATGCACTTTTACAAACTCCTCCCCACATTTTGTGTTTTTGATGTCATATTTTACATCTTCTTATCTCTTTACTGTTGATTGTAGTTATAGTTGCTTTTACAAATTTTTGTCTTTTAATCTATGTACTCACTTGTTTAAGTGATCTTCAATCCTTACTATATGTTTGCCTTTCCTACTGGAATTCCCTTTCCTACAGATTCTTACCTCTTTTCCATTTAGAGAAGACTTTAACATTTCTTTTAGGGTAAGTGTAGTATTGCTAATTCTTTTAATTTTTGCTTGTCTGAGTTCTTTATCTCTATTCTAAATGATAATCTTGCTGGGTAGAATATTCTAGGTTGCAGGTTTTTTCCCTTTCATACTTTGAATAAATCATGCCACTCCCCTTCTGGCCTGCAGAATTTCTGCTGAGAAATTAGCTGATGGCCTTATGTGGGTTCCCTTGTATACGACTTTTTTCTCTTCCTGCCTTTAGAATTCTCTATTTAACTTTCACTTTGGCCATTTTAATTATGATATGTCTTGGTGTGCAAGTCTGTTTGGGTTCATCTCATTTGGAACCCTCTGTGCTTCCTGTATCTGGATATCTGTTTTTCCTTATTCAGGTTTGGGAAATTTTCAGCCATAGTTTTCTTCAGATACATTTTTGACAGCCTGGAGAAGAGTTCTTAAAACAGGTACTACCACCAGGATACAGCAAGAAGCTACAGACCCAGGAGTTTCAGTCTCTGTAAAAAAAGGCCCTATTAACTAGTAATCACTAACTGCAGCCTGAGAGTAGGCTTCTAGTTAAAACACATTATAAGGGCTGACTGTAAACCTTCAAAACTTCAGAAGGCAGAGCACTGTCTTCACACTCACTCCGCCATGCTTTAGAGTGCCAAATCTCCTGGAGGGGATTTTCTATATGTGTCCAGTTGACCCAAGTTTACATCTGATGCCGTTTTTTGCAGCTGCCACTCAGGGATACTCCTAATTGCCTGGCTCTGGTGGCCAGGGTAGGTTTGCGTTCCAGGGTCCCACAGGATTATAACAATCAGAGAAACAGTTCTGGCAGGTACTGCACAGACAGCAGATCTGAAACACACCAACCAGTCTTTCTGTGAAAGAGGCCTACTATCTTGTCCTGGAACTTCAGCCTTGTGTGCCAAACTGAAGGCTGCCCCTAACTAGAGGCTATGGAAATTCTCTTAGGGAATATAGGCCAGGAGGCACCATCATTGCATTCTCCTTCTGCCTTGCTACAGCTCACCAGAATCTCCCAGAAAGGAGCTTGTACACTCACCTGGACCCCAATTTTTCTGACAGCTACTCAGGAGACATCTCCAGATCACCTGGCTCTGTTGGCCAGTGGGGCTTACACTTGGGTCCCACAAGACTGTATATATTTGCACACTTTACAAACCTCTGCCTGAGGGCCTGAGTTCTAATCAGCCTGAATCTAGTTGCTGACTAAAATCCCCTCCTTTAAGACACTAACTGTTCTAAGCATACCTGCAACTACTGGGAGCTATTAAAAGTAAAATAGGCTGCTTAAAGAATCACAAAGGTTTGAGAGATAGTCATGAGCTAGGGCAGGGTTGAACAATAAGTTTTATGTCATACACAAGACCAACCATTTAAGACTAGGAAAGGTGGCAGTTTCATCTAATGCATAGAAAACAACACAGGGAGTCAAGCAAAATGAAGAAACAGAGGACTATGTTCCAAACAAAAGAACAAAACGAAACCTCAGAAAAAACAACTCAATGAGATGGAGATAAGTAACATACCTAATAAAGAGTTCTAAGTAATGGTCATAAAGATGCTCACTGGGGACTTCCCTGGTGGTCCGTGGTAAAGAACCCACCTTCCAATGCAGGGGACGCAGTTCAATTTCAGGTCAGGGGAACTAAGATCCCACATGCCACAGGGCAACTAAGCCCGCATGCCACAACTACTGAGCTTGCGCGCCTCAACGAGAGAGCCCACGTGCCGCAAACTACATAGCCCACATGCCCTGGAGCCCACACGCCAAAACTAGAGAGAGAAAACCAGCATTGCCACAACTAGAGAGAAGCCCGCATGCCACACTAGAGAGAAACCCAAGCAGACTGTGCGTTGTAACAAAAGATCTCGCATGCCTCAAGATCCCATGTACTGCAACTAAGACCCGACGCAGCCAAAAAAAATAAGGAAAATAAATAATAAATAAATATTTTTAAAAAGATGCTCACTGAACTTGGGAGAAGAATGGATGAACACAGTGAGGAACTTCAGAAAAGAGACAGAAATATAAGAAAGGACCAAAGGGAAGTCACAGAGCGAAGATCATAACTGAACTAAAAGATACACAAAAGGGATTCAATAGCTGATCCTAAAGAGATCCACACCAAGACATATTACAATTAAAATGTCAAAAGTTAAAGGATTAAATCCTAAAAGTGGCAAGAGAAAGCAACTTGTTACCTGCAAGGGAGCTCCCAAAAGACTATCAACTGATTTTTCATCAGAAACATTGCATACCAGAATGCAGTGGCACGATATATTCAAAATGCTGAAAGAAAAAAAATCTCCAACCAATAATACTGTGCCCAGCAAAGTTATCATTCAGAAATGAAGGAGAAATAAAGAGATAAAGAGTTTTCTAGACAAGCAAAAGCTAAAGGGCTCATTACCATTAAACTGGTTTTGTAAGAAATGTTAAAAAGGCATCTTTAAGTTGACAAAAAAGGGTGCTAATTAGTAACAAAAAATGAAAGCATACATCTCACTGGTAAAGGTAAATATACAGTAAAAGTAGTAGATTACTTACTTTTAAAGCTAGTAATGAAGGTTTAAAAGACAAAATAAAATAACTGAAACTGCAATAATTAGTTACGTGATACCCAAGATAAAAGATGTACAAATGGTGACATCAAACCTGAATGTGGGTGGATAAAGTTAAAATGCAGAGCTTTAGAATTCCTTCAAACTTAAGTTGTTATCAACTTAAAATAGACAGTTATACATATAAGTTGCTATATGTAAGCCTCATGGTACCCACAAAGCAAAAACCTACAGGAGATATATTCTTTTCTAATTATCTTTTGTCTAAGTATGTCACTAAAGAAAGTAAAAAATAAGGGAGAAAAAGAGCAGAAGAAGAAAGAACAGAGGAACTATAAAACAGCCAGAAAACAGTTAACAAAATGGCAATAAATACATACTTATCAAAAATTACTGTAATGTAAATGAATTAAATTCTCCAATCAAAAGACAGAGTGGCTGAGTGGATTAAAAACAAAAAAGACCCATCAATATGCTGCCTACAAGAGATTCACTTCAGATGTAAGGACACACACACTGAAAATGAAGTGATGGAAAAAGATATTCTAGGCAAATGGAAACCAAAAGTAAGCTGTGGTAGCTATATTTAATCCCACAAAATGCACTTTATTTTTTAAAATTTTTTAAATAAATTTATTTTATTTACTTATTTTTGGCTGCATTGGGTCTTCATTGCTGCCCGCGGGCTTCTCTAGTTGCAGCAAGTGGGGGCTACTCTCATTGTGGTGCACGGGCTTCTCATTGCAGTGGCTTTCTTTTGTTGTGGAGCATGGGCTCTAGGCCATGTGGGCTTCCGTAGTTGTGGCATGTGGGCCTCAGTAGTTTGTGGCTCGTTGGGCTCTAGAGCACAGGCTCAGTAGTTTGTGGCGCATGGGTCTTAGTTGTTCCTTGGCAATGTGGGATCTTCCTGGACCAGGGCTCGAACCCATGTCCCCCTGCCTTGGCAGGCGGATTCTTAAACAACTGCACCACCAGGGAAGCCCCCAAAATATACTTTAAAACAAAGACTATAATAAGAGACAAGGAAGGATATTACATAATGAAAAAGGAGTCAATCAACCAGAGGATATAATATTTGTAAATACTTTATACACCCCAACATAGGAGCACCTAACTATACAAAGAAACTATTAACAGACCTAAAGGGAGAAATAGACAGCAGTTCAATAATAGTAGAGGACTTTAACACCCCCCTTACATCAGTGGATAGATCATCCAATCAGAAAATCAGTAAGGAAATATCAGCCTTAAAAGACATGTTAGGCCAAATGGCTTTAAAAGATACAGACAGAATATTTCATCCAAAAGCAAGAAAATACACATTCTTCTCAAGTGCACATAGAACATTCTCCAGGATGCATCACATGTTAAGCCACAAAACAAGTCTTAACAAATTTAAGAAGACTGAAATTATATCAAGCATCTTTTCTGATCAAAATGCTACAAAACTAGAAAAACAGATAATTCACAAATATGTGAAGATTAAACAACATACTAATGAACAACCAATGGATCAAAGACACCAGAAAGAAATTTTTAAAAAGACCTAGAGACAAATGAAAATAGAAATATAACATATCAAAACTTATGGGATGCAGTAAAAATAATTTTAAGAGGGAAGTTTTTAGCCTTAAATGCTTACCTCAAGAAACAAGGAAAATATCAGATGAACAATCTAAAATTACACCTCAAGGAACTAGAAAAAGAACAAATAAAGCCCAGAGCAAAAGGAAGGAAAAAAAGATCAGAGCAGAAACAAATGAAATAGAGAATAAAAACATAATTGAAAAGATCATTGAAACAAAGAGGTGGTTCTTTGACAAGATGAAATTGACAAACCTTCAGCTAGACTAACTCAGAAAAAAGAGAGAGTTCAAACTAAATCATAAATGAAAGAGGAGACATTACAATGACACCACAGAAACACAAAGGGATCATAGGAGACTACTACAAACAATTGTATGCAAACAAATTGGACAAATTAGAAGAAATGGATAAATTCCTAGAAACATAGAACCTTCTAAGACTGAATCATGAAGAAAATAAAAAATCTGAACAGACCAATTACATGTAAGGAAATTGGAATCAGTAATCAAAAACTTCCCATGAAATAAAGTCCAGGACCAGATGGCTTCACTGATGAATTCTACCAACATACAAAGAAGTAATACCAATCCTTCTCAAAACTCTTCCCAAGAAATATAAGGGAGGGAAAACTTGCCAAACTCATTTTAGGAGGCCAGCATTACCCCTGATACCCAAAATCAGATAAACACCACAAGAAAAGAAAATTACAGACCAATATACCTGACGAACATAGTTGCAAAATACTCATGAAACATTGACAACCAAATTCAACAATACATTAAAGAGATCATACATCATGATCAAGTGGGATTTATTCCAGGGATGCAAGGATGATTCAAACATCCTCTCCTCATCACAAGCACATCAAAATCTCAACTACTTGCAGAACAGCCATTGATGAAAAAGACAGGAACCAATCAGAAACATCTTCTATAACTAAAGATATAAAGAAAGGAACCACAATGTGACAGGTAGGAGAGGTGGACTCATGACTTACTCAAGTTCCATACCCAAGGGTAGGTGACCCACAAACTAGAGAATAATTATATTGCAGAGGTTCTCCCACAGGAGTGAGATTTCGGAGCTCCATGTCTGTCTCCCCAGCCTGGGGGTCCTGCACTGGGGAAGATGAGCCCCCAGAACATTTAGCTTCAAAGGCCAGCAGGACTTACTTTTAGGAGTCCCAGAAGGAGGGGGGAAATAGAGACTTCATGCTTAAAGGGTACACACAAAATCTCACACACTCCAGGACCCAGGGCAAAAGCAGCAATTTGATAGGTGCCTGGGCCAGACCTACCTGCTGGTCTTGGTGAGTCTCCTGGGGAGGTGCAGGTGCAGCTATGGCTTACCATGGGGATGTGGACAATGGCAGCAGCTCTGTTGGGGTCTCCTTCTACCGTGTGGATGCTGGTGCTGGTGGGTGCCGTTGTGGAGTCTTCCCTTTAGCTGCTTAGTGCCAAGACCTGGCTCTACCCAACAGCCTGCAAGCACCAGTGCTGAGCCACCTCAGGCCAAGGTACTAACTAGACAGGAACATAGCCCTGCCTATCAGCAGACAGGGTGCCTAAAGACCACCTGAGCCCACGGCCACCTCTAGAAATGGCCCTGCCTACCAAAGGGCCCAGGCAGGACCCAACTCTACCCCCCAGTGGGCATGCACCAGCCCCCAAATCCCCTGGGCCCCAGCCCTGCCCTGTAGGAAGTCTGCTCTAGTCCCTGGACCAACCTCATCCACCAGGGGGCAGACCAGATGCAAGAAAACTACAATCCCACAGCCTGCAGGCCAGCCTGCCCACAGTAGGCCAAACCCTGCCTTTGGACCAGCTGGGCCCCAGCCTTGCCCACTAGTAGGCCAACACAAGCTTTAGGACACCTCGAACTCCATACCCAACTGTGTCAGGGACTATCCACCCCCCCCCAGCCAGTGATCTGATGCCAGCTCTGTGATCCCTGGGCCCTGCAACCAGACTCCAGGAGAGGGCTCTGCCTCCCAGTAGTCTGGCACTAACCCCAGAACCTGGCTTCTCCCTCCAGGGGGCGGGCAACAGCCTTGGAGTCTTCTAGATCCTGACTCCACCCACCAGTGACCAGCACTAGCCCTAGGGCCCCATGGGGTTCTGCAGTCAGCTGCCTCTTGACCCATTCCCACCAACCAGTGGCTGGTAGCCTCTGCACAAGGCAGGGCCTGGCAACTAATCCAATCGGGGTCCAACCAAGCCTGCAAGGTCACCCACGTAGTCAGTCCACCATCCATCCACAGATGGATCCACACAGCCCTCATAGGGGGAATCCCTGAAGCATGTAACTTGGATGATGAGAGGGGAGCACACTGTTGGTATGCATAGGACATCTGCTACAAAAGGCTAGTTCTCCCAGGTTGGGAAACATAATTAACCTACCAGATACATGAAAATACAAACGGCAACTTAGGCAAAATGAGGCAACAGAGGAACATGTTCCAGATGAAGGAAAAAGATAGAATGCCAAAAGAAGAACTAAGTCAAGTGAAGATAGGCAATCTACCTGAGAAAGAGTTCATTCAGGGTAGTGATCATACAGCTGATCAAAGTTGAGTATTATGTTGTCTGTGGGTTTGCTATAAACGGCTTTTATTATGTTGAGATATGTTCCCTCCAGACCCATTTTGGTGAGAGTTTTTATCATGAGTGAATGTTGAATTTTGTCAAATACTTTTTCTGTGTCGATTGAGATAATCATGTGGTTTTAGTCTTTCCTTTTGTTAATGTGGTGTATCATGCTGATTATGTTGAATCACCCTTCCAACCCTGGAATGAATCTGACTTGATCCTGATGTATGATTCTTTTTATGTATTGCTGGATTTGGTTTGTTAATACTTTATTGAAGATTTTTGCATCTATATTCATCAGAGGTATTGGCCTTTATTTATTTATTTTTGTAGTGATTTTGTCTGGTTTTGTTATCAGGGTGATGAATGCTCCACAGAATGACTTTGGGACTGTTCCCTCCTCTTCAGTCTTTTGGAATAGTTTGAGAAGTTTAGGTATACGTTCTTCTTGCATGTCTGTTAAAATCCCCCAGTGAAGCCATCAGTTCTGTACTGTTTATTTGCAGGGAGCTTTATTATTACAAATTCTATTTCACTTCTAGTGATCAGTCTGTTCAAATTATCTGTTTCTTCTTGATTCTGTCTTGGCAGGCTGTATGTTTCTAGAAACTTGTCCATTGCTTCTAGGTTGTCCAATTCATTGGCATATAACTGTTCATAGTATTCTCTATGATTTTTTTGTATTTCTGTGTATCCGTTGTTATTTTTCCTCTTTCATTTCTTATTTTATTTGGGTCCTCTCTCTTTTCTTCTTGGTGAGCCTGGCTAGAGGTTTGTTGATATTGTTTTGCTTTTGAAAAAGCCAACTCTTGCTTTTATTGATCTTTTCTATTGTTTTTAATCTCTATTTTAGCTGTTTCCTCTCTGATAGCTATTATTTCTTTTTTTAATATCTTTATTGGAGTATAATTGCTTTACAATGTTGTGTTAGTTTCTGCTGTACAACAAAGTGAATCAGCTATATGTATACATATATCCCCATATCCCTTCCCTCTTGAGCCTCCCTCCCACCCTCCCTATCCCACCCCTCTAGGTCGTCACAAAGCATCAAGCGGATCTCCCTGTGCTATGCAGCAGCTTCCCACTAGCCATCCATTTTACATTTGTTATGTATATATATCAATGCTATGCTCTCACTTCATCCCAGGTTCCCCTTCCCCCGCCCCGTGTCCTCAAGTCGGAGCTCTACGTCTGCATCTTTATTCCTGCCCTGCCACTAGGTTCATCAGTACCATTTTTCTAGATTCCATATATGCTCGTTAGCATACAGTATTTCCTTTTCTCTTTCTGACATACTTCACTCTGTATGACAGACTCTAGTTCCATCTACCTCATTACAAATAACTCAGTTTTGTTCCTTTTTATGACTGAGTAATATTCCATTGTATGTATGTGCTATATCTTCTTTATCCTTTCATCTGCCGATAGACATTTAGGTTGCTTCCATGTCCTGGCTTTAGTAAATAGTGCTGCAATGAACATTGTGGTACATCTGTCTTTTTGAATCATGGTTTTCTCTGGGTATATGCCCAGTAGTGGGATTGCTGGGTCATATGGTAGTTCTGTTTTTCATTTTCTAAGTAACCTCCATACTGTTCTCCATAGTGGCTGTATCAAGTTATATCCCACCAACAGTGCAGGAGGGTTCCCTTTTCTCTACACCCTCTCCAGCATTTATTATTTGTAGATTTTTTTGATGATGGCCATGCTGACCAGTGTGAGGTGTTACCTCATTGTGGTTTTGATTTGTATTTCTCTAATGATTAGTGATGTTGAGCATCTTCTCATGTGTTTATTGGCAATCTGTATGTCTACTTTGGAGAAATGTCTATTTAGGTGTTCTGCCCATTTTTAGATTGGGTTGTTTGTTTTTTTGATATTGAGCTGCATGATCTGCTTGTATGTTTTGGAGATTATCCCTTTGTCAGTTGCTTCATTTGCAAATATTTTCTCCCATTCTGAGGGTTGTTTTTTCGTCTTGCTTATGGTTTCCTTTGCTGTGCAAAAGCTTTTAAGTTTCATTAGGTCCCATTTGTTTATTTTTGTTTTTATTTCCATTACTGTAGGAGGTGGGTCAAAAAAGATCTTGCTGTGATTTATGTCATGGAGTGTTCTGCCTATGTTTTCCTCTAAGAGTTTTATAGTGTCTGGCCTTACATTTAGCTCTTTAATCCATTTTGAGTTTATTTTTGTGTATGGTGTTAGGAAGTGTTCTAATTTCATTCTTTTATGTGTAGCTGTCCAGTTTTCCCAACACCACTTATTGAAGAGGTTCTCTTTTCTCCATTGTATATTCTTGCCTCCTTTATCAAAAATAAGGTGACCATATGTGTGTGGGTTTATCTCTGGGCTTTCTATACTGTTCCATTGATCTATATTTCTGTTTTTGTGCCAGTACCATTGTCTTGATTACTGTAGCTTTGTAGTAGAGTCTGAAGTCAGGCAGCCTGATTCCCCGGCTCCGTTTTTCTTTCTCAAGATTGCTTTGGCTATTTGGGGTCTTTTGTGTTTCCATACAAATTGTAAAATCTTTTGTTCTAGTTCTGTGAAAAATGCCATTGATAATTTGGTAGGGATTGCATTGAATCAGTAGATTGCTTTGGGTAGTATAGTCATTTTCACAATGTTGATTCTTCCAATCCAAGAACATGGTATATCTCTCCATCTGTTTGTATCGTCTTTGATTTCTCTCATCAGTGTCTTATACTTTTCTGCATATAGGTCTTTTGCTTCCTTAGGTAGGTTTATTACTAGGTATTTTATTCTTTTTGTTGCATTGGGAGATGGAACTGTTTCCTTAATTTCTCTTTCTGATTTTTCATTGTTAGTGTATAAGAATGTAAGAGATTTCTGTGCATTAATTTTGTATCCTGCAACTTTACCAAATTCATTGATTAGCTCTAGTAGTTTTCGGGTGGCATCTTTAGGATTTTCTATGTATAGTATCATGTCATCTGCAAACAGTGACAGTTCTACTTCTTCTTTTCCAATTTGGATTCCTTTCATTTCTTTTTCTTCCCTGATTGGCATGGCTAGGACTTCCAAAACTATGTTGAATAATAGTGATGAGAGTGGGTACCCTTGTCTTCTTCCTGATTTAGATGAAATGATTACAGTTTTTCACCATTGAGAATGATGTTTGCTGTGGGTTTGTTGTATATGGCTTTTATTATATTGAGGTAAGTTCCCTCTATGTCCACTTTCTGGAGAGTTTTTATCATAAATGGGTGTTGAATTTTGTCAGAAGCTTTTTCTGCATCTATTGAAACTATCATATGGTTTTTATCCTTCAGTTTGTTAATGTGGTGTATCACATTGATTGATTTGTGTATAGGGAAGAATCATTGCATTCCTGAAATAAACCCCACTTGATCGTGGTGTATTATCCTTTTAATGTGCTGTTGGATTCTGTTTGCTAGTATTTTGTTGAAGATTTTTACATCTATGTTCATCAGTGATATTGGCCTGTAATTTCTTTTTTTGTGACATCGTTGTCTATTTTTGATATCAGGGTGATAGTGGCCTCGTAGAACGAGTTTGGGAGTTTTCCTCCCTCTGCTATATTTTGGAAGAGTTTGAGAAGGATAGGTGTTAGCTCTTCTCTAAGTGTTTGATAGAATTCACCTGTGAAGCCATCTAGCCCTGGGCTTTTGTTTTTTGGAAGATTTTTAATCACAGTTTCAATTCCAGTGCTTGTGATTGGTATGTTTATATTTTCTGTTTCTTCCTGGTTCCGTTTTGGAAGGTTGTACTTTTCTAAGAATTTGTCCATTTCTTCCAGGTTGTCCATTTTATTGGCATATAGTTGCTGGTAGTAATCTCTCATGATCCTTTGTATTTCTGCAGTGTCAGTTGTTACTTCTCCTTTTTCATTTCTAATTCTATTGAGTCTTCTCCCTTTTTTTTCTACTGAGTCTGGCTAATGGTTTATCAATTTTGTTTATCTTCTCAAAGAACTAGCTTTTAGTTTTATTGATCTTTGCTATTGTTTTGTTCATTTATTTTTCATTTATTTCTGGTCTGATCTTTATGATTTCCTTCCTTCTGCTAACTTTGGGTTTTACTGTTCTTTCTCTAATTGCTTTAGATATAAGGTTAGGTTGTTTATTTGAGATTTTTCTTGTTTCTTGAGGTAGGTTTGTATTGCTATAAACTTCCCTCTTAGAACTGCTTTTGCTGCATCCCATAGGTTTTGGGTCGTTGTGTTTTCATTGTCATTTGTTTCTAGGTATTTTTTTGATTTCCTCTTTGATTTCTTCAGTGATCTCTTGGATGTTTAGTAGTGTATTGTTTAGCCTCCATGTATTTGTATTTTTACAGTTTTTTTCCCCAGTAATTGATATCTAGTCTCATAGCGTTGTGGTTGGAAAAGATGCTTGATACGATTTCAGTCTTTTAAAATTTACCACGTCTTGATTTGTGACACAAGATGTGATCTATCCTGGAGAATGTTCCGTGTGCACTTGAGAAGAAAGTGTGTTCCGTTGGTTTTGGATGGAATGTCCTCTAAATATCAATTAAGTCAATCTTGTTTAATGTGTCATTTAAAGCTTGTGTTTCCTTATTTACTTTCTGTTTGGATCATCTGTCCATTTATGTAAGTGGGGTGTTAAAGTCACCTAGTATTATTGTGTCACTGTCGATTTTCCCTTTTATGGCTGTTAGCATTTGCCTTATGTATTGAGGGGCTCCTATGTTGGGTACATAGATATTTATAATTGTTATATCTTCTTCTTGGATTGATCCGTTGATCATTATACAGTGTCCTTCCTTGTCTCTTGTAATAGTCTTTATTTTAAAGTCTATTTTGTCTGATATGAGTATTGCTACTCCAGCTTTCTTTTGATTTCCATTTGCATGGAATATCGTTTTCCATTCCCTCACTTTCATTCTGTATGAGTCCCTAGGTCTGAAGTGGGTCTCTCGTAGACAGCATATATATGGGTCTCATTTTTGTATCCATTCAGCCAGTCTGTGTCTTTTGGTTGGGGCATTCAATCCATTTACATTTAAGGTAATTATTGATATGTATGTGCCTATTACCATTTTCTTAATTGTTTTGGGGTTGTTTTTGTAAGTCTCTTGTGTTCCTGCCTAGAGAAGTTTCTTTAGCATTTGTTGTAAAGCTGGTTTGATTTGCTGAGTTCTCTTAGCTTTTGCTTGTCTGTAAAGCTTTTGATTTGTCTGTCGAATCTGAATGAGATCCTTCTGGGTAGAGTAATCTTGGTTGTAGGTTTTTGCCTTTCATCACTTTAAATATATTTTGCCACTCCCTTCTGGCTTGCAGAGTTTCTGCTGAAAGATGAGCTGTTTACCTTATGGGGATTCCCTTGTATATTATTTGTTGCTTTTCCCTTGCTGCTTTTAATATTTTTTCTTTGTGTTAATTTTTTGTTAGTTTGATTAATATGAGTCTCAGCATGTTTCTCCTTGGGTTTATCCTGTATGGGACTCTCTGTGCGTCCTGGACTTGATTGACTATTTCCTTTCCCATGATGGGAAATTTTTGACTATAACCTCTTCAAATATTTTCTCAGACCCTTTCTTTTTTTCTTCTTCTGGGACGCCTATAATTTGAATGTTGGTGCACTTAATGTTGTCCCAGAGGTCTCTGAGACTGTCCTCCATTCTTTTCATCGTTTCTTCTTTATTCTGCCCCTCAGCAGTTATTTCCACCATTTTGTCTTCCAGCTCACTTATCCATTCTTCTACCTCAGTTATTCTGCTATTGATTCCTTCTAGAGTATTTTTAATTTCAGTTATTGTGTTGTTCGTTACTGTTTGTTTGCTCTTTAGTTCTTCTAGGTCCTTGTTAAACATTTCTTATATTTTCTCTAGTCTATTTCTAAGATTTTGGTTCATCTTTACTATCATTACTCTGAATTCTTTTTCAGGTCATTTGCCTATTTCCTCTTCATTTATTTGGTCCTGTGGGTTTTTATCTTGTGACTTTGCCTGTAAGATATTTCTCTGTCTTCTCATTTCTGTCTAATTTACAGTATTTGAGGTCTCCTTTCCCTAGGCTGCAGGGTCGTAATTCCTCTTGCTTCTGTTCTCTGCCCCAGTGGTGAGGTTTGTCCAGTGGCTTGTGTCAGCTTCCTGATGGGAGAGACTGGGCCTGTGTTCTGGTCGGTGGAGCTGTGTCTTTTCCCTTTGATGAGTAGGGCCGTGTCAGATGGTGTGTTTTGGGGTGTCTGTGAGCTTAGTATGACTTTAGGTAGTCTTTGTGTTGATGGGTGGGTTTGCATTCCTGTCTTCTTTGTTGTTTAGTGTGAGGCGTCCAGCGCTGGGAGTTGCTGGCAGTTGGGTGGAGCCGGGTCTTGGATTCAAGTAGAGGCCTCCGTGAGAGCTCTCAGTGATTAATCTTCCCTGTGGCCAGGAATTCTCTAGTGATCCAGCATCCTGGACTTGGTATTCCCACCCCAGAGCCTCAGGCCCGACTTCTGGTCAAGTGACCAAGACCCCACAAGTCACTCATCCCAGCAATAAAGGGGATTAAAAAAAAAGACTAACAAAACCCCAGAGAAATGGAAAAAATAAAATCAAACAAAAGAAACAGAAAGAAGGAAACACGCACACACAATAAAGAATCAAAAACAGAACCAAATAAATCAAAAAGCAAGAGAACAACCAGACAAACAAAAGAACCCAAGAAGAAATCAAATATTTAAAAAGAAAGCTGACAAAAACGCAAAACCAAAGAAGAAAACCAGAGTGCCAACTGAAGAATGAAGTAAAGAAACAAAAGAAACTGACAAAAATGATAAAAAATAAATTTAAAAAAAGAGAAAGAGGAAAGAAGATAGAACAACAGAAAAGCAATGTATAAATAAAATAGAAAATAAAAGAAAAAGAAGACAAACAAAACCCCAGAGAAATGGTAAAAACAAAATCAAACAAACGAAAGAAAAAAACAGAAACAAGGAAACACACACACACGTAAAAGAAACAAAAACAGAGCCAAATAAGACAAAAAGCAAGAGAACAACAGACAGACAAAAGAACCCAAGAATGAAATCAGTTTGGATTAAAACTAGCAAAATAACCTAAAAACAAAACCAAAGCAGTGTGCCAACTGAAGAATAAAGCAAGGAAACAGAACAAACCAATAAAAGTGATTTTAAAAATCATAAAATAAAATAAAATAAAAAATGAAATAAAAAGGGAAAAAACACAGGACAACAGAGAAGCAAAGTAGAAATGGAAATATTTAAAAAAGAAAAGAAAAATATAATAAAGAAAAAGAAGAAAAAATTAAGGAAGAGAACACAGAACAGAAAAGCAAAATAAACATAGAAACATTTAAGAAAAAATTAAAAATATGTTATAAAACATGGAGATCCCAAAGGACTAAACAAAAAAAAAACTAAAACAACAATTACAAACAAACAACAAATAAAGAAAAAGAAACCAAAAAAAAAAGCCAGAACCAACAACAGAATGAATCAAAACATGATAAAATCAATAGTAATAATTATGTTTCCTTGGGGTCTCTGCTGTAAGTGTCCTTGCACACGCCATGAGCCACAGTCCGCCTCTGCTTCCCCAAGAGGCTCTCCTCTGCCTCTGGGCTGGTCTCTGGACCTGCTCTGGGCCCTGTGGGAGCCACTCAGACTCTGATCTGGCCCAATTCCTGTGTGTGCTGCTCCCAAATTCCACAGCTGCCTGAGCTAAACCGTTTTCATTTGTGGGAACACTCATTGTCTACTGAGGTATTCCATAGACACAGGGTCTACCTAGCAGATCATGGGGATTTAATCTGCAGCTTGTACAGCTGATGGAAAGATTTTCAATCTTCTTCCTTTGTCACCCCGTCCCTGGGGTTCAGCTTTGGTTTTATCCCCACATCTGCGTGTTGTCCACTCACAGAAGTTTGGTCCTGAAGCTGCCTTGGATTTCTTGGGTCTCCCCCTGTGTGGACCAGGCACAGAGGTGGTATGACTGCTTGGATCATAGCAGCCCTGGCAGCACCAAATGCGGAGGGAAGCCGGCAGCCATGGGCACAAGAGATATGGCCCTAGTGAGTGCCTTTTCTGGCACATGAGGGCCAGTGTAAGGCACATGAGGGCCAGCCCTGGCTGGGGTTTTTCTGGTGCCTGGCAGCAGGCACGTGAAGGCCAACACTGAGAGGGCTTTTTTTTTTTTTTTTTTTTTTTTTTTTTTTGCCCTGTAAGCAACGCATGAGGGCCAGCTCTGAGGGGTTTTTTTTTTAATTGCTCGGCAGCGGCATACAAGAGCCAGTCCTGAGCGGGCTTCTTTCACTGTCGTCGGCAGGTGCCAGTATGTGGGGAGCGAGAGAGGCTACAATAGTGGCTCCTCCCCCTGCGTGTGACTCAGCAATAATGCCCGGCTTCCATGGCAGTCCCATCTTCCTCCATAGGCATTCCCTGCTGTGGATTTCCTCCCTCCCATCCCCTCAGTCCATCTCCCCACAGCCAACAGCAGTTCTTGCTCTGGGCCTGTTCTCCAATCCCCACACAGCAGCTCCCAGCCCCTTGCACACCTGTGAACATGTCTCAGTCCAGAGCACATAGGGCCAAGGTACAGACTGTCTGTGTATTTCTCACTCTGTCCCGTCTGCCACAGATCAGCCGCTTCACCCTCTTCTGATAGCCTCAAATGCTTCTCTCTGTCCCAATCAATTTCTCTGTTGGAGAGGGGGTTTCCCTGAATTCAGGAATCTCTCTGCTTCAGCTCCCCCGGCCCAGGGTGCAGGTCCCATTCCTCCGTCCTACCCAGTGATGCAGGGATCTTTATAGCCCTTTCCAGTGTCCAAGGTCTTCTGCTAGTTTTCAGCCTGTGTTCTGTGAGAATTGATGCATCTATAGATTTTTTCCTGCTGCACCCATGGAGAGAGATGAACTCCACCTCCACCTACTGCACTGCCATCTTCTGATCATTATTATTTCATTCCTTCTGTTGACTTTGGGGTTTTTCTGTGGGGGGGTTCTTCTCTTTCTAGTTATTTTAGATGGTATGTTAACTTGTTTATGTGAGATTTTTTCTGTTTCTTGAGGAAGGCCTGTATCACTTAAGAACTTACCTCTTAGAATTACTTTTGCTGCATCGCACAGAGTTTGTAAGGTTGTGTTTTCATCTTTGTTCATCTCAGGGTATTTTCTGATTTCTTCTTTGACTTCACCATTGACCCTTTGGTTTTTTAGTAGCATGTTGGTTAGTCTCCATGTGTTTGTTCTTTTCCCATTTTTCTTCTCATTATTGATTTCTAGTTTCATACAGTTGTGATCAGAAAAGATGCTTGAAATAATTTCTATTCTCTTAAATTAGTTGAGGCATGTTTTGTGACCTAGCATGTTGTCTATCCTAGAGAACATTCCATGTGAACTTGAAAAGAATGTGTATTCTGGTTTTGGGGAGATGTAGTGTCCTTTAGATACCAGTTAATTCCAACTGGTCTTTTGTGTCATTTAAGACCTCTGTTGCCTTACTGACTTTCTGTCTGGATGATCTGTCCATTGATGTCAGCGGAGTGTTAAAATCTCCTACTATTATTGTATTATTGTCAATTTCTCCTGTTATGCCTGGTAGTATTTGTTTTATATATTTATGTTCTCCTATATTGGGTGCATATATATTGATGAGTGTAATATCCTCTTCTATATTGATCCCTTTATTATTATATAATGCCCCTTCTTTGTCTTTCTTTGTGGCCTTTGTTTTATAGTCTATTTTGTTTGAGTATTGCTACCCCTGTTTTCTTGTTGTTTCCATTTCCATGAAATATCTTTTTCCATCACCTCCCTTCAGTCTCTGTGTGTCTTTCTCCCTGAGGTGAGTCTCTTGTAGGCAGCATATAGTAGATTCTTGTATTTTTATCCAATATGCCATTCTGCATCTTTTGATTGGAGGATTTAGTCCATTGACATTTAAAGTAATTATTGATAAGTATGTATTGCCATTTTAAACTTTGTTTTCCAGTTGTTTTTGTAGTTCTTTTTTTAAATTTTCTTTTTCTTTTTGTTCTTCCTTTTGTGGTTTGATGACTTTCTTTTGTATAATGCTTGAGCTCCTTTCTTTTTGGTTTCGTGACCCTCTTGTTCATTCTTGATTTATGGTTACCATGGAGATCAAGTATGTTGACCTGTGATTACATCTGCTTGCTTTAAAGTGAGTCATTCAAATTCAAACACATTCTAGAAGATCTACATTTTTATACTCTCCTCTCCCACATTTTGTGAGTTTTGATGTCCTATTTTACATCTTCCTGCTTATCCTTTTACTATTTATTGTAGTTATAATCACTTTTATAATTTTTTGATTGCTTTTAATCTATGTCCTGGCTTATTTAAGCGATCTTCAATCCCTTTATATAGTTGCCTTTCCTATTGTGATTTTTCCCTTTTCTATGGAGTCTTGCTTCTTTTCTATTTAGAGACCCTTCAATATTTCCTTTAGGGTAGGTTTGGAATTGCTGAATTCTTTTAGTTAACTTGACTGAAAAATTATTTATCTCCCCTTCTATTCTAAATGATAATGTTGCTGGGTAGAGTATCCTAGGTTGTAGATTTTTCCCTTTCAGTACTTTGAATATATTATGCCACTCTCTTCTGGCCTGCAAGGTTTCTGTAGAGAAATCAGCTGATAGCTTGATGGGGGTTCCCTTGTAACTGACTCTTTGTTTTTCTCTTGCTGTCTTTAGAATCCTCTCTTTAACTTTTTTCATTTTAATTATGATATGTTTTGGTGTGAGTCTGTTTGGAGTCACCTTTTTGGGACCCTCTGTTCTTCCTGTACCTGGATATCTGTTTCCTTCTTTTGGTTTGAGAAGTTTTCAGCCATAATTCCTTCAAACACATTTTCAATTCCCTTCACACTCTCTCTTCTCCTTCTGGGACCTCTATTATGCATAGATTGGTACGTTTTATATTATCTCATAGATCTCATATGTTGTTTTCTTTTCTTTCATTTGTCTTTCTATCAGCTGTTCTGATTGGGTTATTTCCATTATTCTATCTTCCAGATCACTTATTTGTTCTTCTGTGTCATTTAGTCTGCTAGTCATTGCTTCTAGATTGGTTTTTATCATGGCAATTGAGTTATCTAATTTCGATTGGTTCCTCTTCATAGTTTCTAGTTCCTCATTACAGTGATCTGCATTTTTATCAATAATCTTTCTTAATTCCTTTAGCATTTTCATTACCTCCTTTTTGAACTCAGGGTCTAGTAGATTGGTGAGGTCTGTTTCATTATTCTTTTGGGAGATTTCACTTGTTCTTTTAGTTGAAAATAGTTCCTCTGCTTTTTCATTTTACTTAACTTTCTCCTAAATACATAGAGACAGAGATAGTTATCTATTGTGGTCTTGAAGGGGTGTTTTTATGTGGGAGAGTCCTTGTATAGACGATATATGTCCAATATTTGTGATACAGGACTGGTTTCATTATGGATGCCAGCCACGTCTTTCCTCAGAGTGTGCTGGCCATTATCTCCTTGATAGGGGGTGTGATTTGTGTTGTAGTATCTAGAGCCTGTGCAGGATGTGAGGTGGGGCTTACTCTTTGCTCTGTGGCTGTCATTGCCCTGTTGGGGGCGGGGTTTGCTCCCTAGTTGTTGGAGTAGAAGCACTGAGGCTCAGGTTCAATCAGGCTCCATTGCCCTTGAGTGTGTGCCCTACCTCAAAGGAGGTGATTGCTGAAGCAAGTCAGGCCTCTTTGGTCACAGACGACCTATGCACCGCCTGTATAGGTGTCCATAGTTCTGCTCAGAACAGCCCAGAGTTGCATCTCTTTCTCTGTTGTGTTTGTCCCAAATCTAGTGCAAGATTGTGGTGTGGAATAGGCTGTGGTTGGGAGTTGGGGCATTGTGGCTTCAGGAATTGTTGGGGTGCCACTGCTCCCTGAGATATAGGCTGCCTCTATGGCAGACTTCTCCCAGAATCTATCTGTCCCACATCTAGTGCTTAGCTGTGGTGTGGAGTGGGCGGAGCTGGGCATTCTCATGGGAAACAAACCACTGTGTACTCCTGCCCAGGGCCTGTCTACCCAAGATTCAGCAATCAGTTGTTTCATGCTCTTGAGGAGCTGCCCACTGTGTGTGCTGTCAGTGTCCACTGCAGCCCCACCCACTGCCTGATGTTTGCACTGAAAATGGGCTCTGGGCCTCCACGCAGATCACACCCGAGGCACTCCAGTCTGTCTCTGCATAGCTAGACCAAATCTTTGGCCAGATCTTGTGCCAGGCTGTGCTGTGGAGTGAGCAGGGTTGGGGTGTTCACCCCTTCAGATTGGGATGTGCAGTGAGATTGCAGTTACCAGTGCAAGGCTTTTCTCTTCCTTGACGGTTAGCAAATGTGCACTACTCGTGAGTAGAGTCTAGGCTTCTCCAGCCCTTCTGTCTGCCTCAGCAGATTTCCCAGCAGGCAAGGGGGCTTAACTCCTCCATGCAGGACCCAAGGACTAGGATGCCCAGATTGTAGCTCACCCTGCTCACTCCTCAAGGCGAGGGTCCACCTGTGTGGACCTTCTTTTTCTTATAGATCGCTCCAATGTGTTCACGTCCCAAGCTAATGCCATTTTTTCCCCCATTCTACCGAGGTATATGGAGATCTTTCTCACAGGTTTGGTTGTATAGGATTTCTTCTGCCACTATCCAATTAGTGTTCTGTGAGAATTGTTCCACATGTAGATGTATTTTTCATGTGTTGTGGGGGGAGGTGAGTTCTACATCCTTCTACTCTGCCATCTTGATATCTCCCTCCTTATTTTTCCTTGGTAAATCTATTTTAATTTTTTTGAGGAATCTCCATATTGTTTTCTGTGGTGGTTGAACAAATTTGCATTCTCACCAACAGTGTGCAAGGGTTTCCTCTCCTCCACATCATCACCAGCCCTTATTTCTTTTGTTCTTGTTGATAGACATTGTAACAGGTGTGAGGCGATAGCTCATTGTGGTTTTGATTTTCATTTTCCTGATTAGTGATATTAAGCATTTTTCATGTACCTGTTGGCCGGATGTCTTCTTTGGAAAACTATTTAGGTCTTCCAAACTATTTTTAATTGGATTTTATTCTGTTACTGAGTTTTATGAGTTCTTTATATATTTTAGATAATAGCCTTTTGTCTAATGTATGGTTTGCAAAACTTTTCTCCCATTCTCTAGATTGCATTTTCATTTTGTTAATTGTTTCTTTTGCTGTGCAAAAGCTTTTAAGTTTGGTGTAGTCCCATTTGTTGATTTTTTTGCTTTTGTTGTTTGTGCTTTTTGGTGTCATATCCAAAAAATCATTGCTAAGATCAATGTTGAGGAGATTCTTCCTACATATTTTCTAGGAGTTTTATAGTATCAGGTCTTAAGTTTAAGTCTTTGATCCATTTCAAGTTAATTTTTGTGAGTGGTATAAGAGAGGGGTCCACTTTCATTGTTCTGCATGTGTTTATCCAGTTTTCCCAGCACCATTTGTTAAAGAGACTATCCTTTCCCCATTGGGTTTCTTGGCTTCTTTGTCAAGTTTTAATTGACCATATATCCAGGGGTTTAATTCTGGGCTCTCTGTTCTCTTCAATTGGTCTATGTCTATTTTTGTGCCAGTACCATACTGTTTTTATTACTATAGCTTTGTAGTACAGTTTGAAATTAGGAAGTATGATACCTCTGCCTTTGTTTGTTATCTTCAGTATTGCTTTAGCTATTTAAAGTCCTTTGTGGTTTCATACAAATCTTAGGATTGCTTTTCCTACTTCTGTGAAGAATGCCATTGGTATTTTGATGGGCTTTGCATTAAATCTATAAATGGCTTTGGATAGTATGGACATTAGAACAATAATTCTTCCGATCCATGAACATAGGATATCTTGCCATCTGTTTCTGTCCTCTTTGATTTCTTTCAGCAAAGTCTTGTAATTTTATTATACAGATCTTTCACTTCCTTAATTAAATTTATTTCTAAGTATTGATTTTGGTGCCAGTGTGAATAAAATCATTTTCTTTATTTTTCAGATGCTTCATCATTACTGTATAGAAAAGCAATTGATTTCTGTATGTTGATTTTGTATCCTGCAACTTTAATAAAATTTTTGGTTATTTCCAACAGTTTTTTGGTTGAGTCTTTGGCATTTTTATGTACAAAATCAAATAGCATCTGCAAATAGCACCAATTCTACTTATTCCTTTCCAATTTGTATGTCATTTATTTGTCTTACCTAATTGCTCTAGCTAGGACTTCCAATACTGTATTGAATAAAAGTGGTGAGAGTGAGCATCCTTCTGCTGTTCCTGATCTTAGAGGGAAACTTTCAACCTTTCACCATTGAGTATGATTTAGCTTTGGGTTTGTTGAATATGGCCTTTATTATGTTGAGGTATATTCCTTCTATACCCTGTCTTTTGAGGGTTTTTATCATGGAATGTTGTTGTATTTTGTCAGACACTTTTTCTGTGTATACTAGATGATCAAGCGATTTTTATCTTTCATTATATTAATGTGATGTATTACATTTATTGATTTGTGTATGGCAAACCATCCTTGTATCCCAGGGATAAATCCTACTTGGTCATTGTATACAAACTTTTTAATGTGTTCTTGAATTCAGTTTGCTAATATTGAGAATTTGCATTTATATTTATCAGAAATAGTCTAGTTTTCTGTGGTGTCCTTATCTTGCTTTTGTATCAGGGTAATGCTGGCCTTGTAGAATACATTTGAAAGTGTTCCGTCTTTCTGACTTTTTTGGAAGTTTGAGGAGAATGGGTCTTAATTCTTTTTTTTTTTTTTTTTTTTTTTTTATTCACACACACACACACTGTATTTTATTTTTACAAGACATAAATAGACTGACACCAAGCATTGTACATGGATGACCACAACAAAAGCAACAATGATTGCAATTACCAAACATGAAACACACTCATACTATGTCATAATATTGACATTCAGTCCAGTAATCCTCCACTGTAACAGCTCCTTTACTTTGCAGTGAAAATTGATTTGTATATTCTTTGCCTCTGAGTCCTTGTGGGATTTTTTTTTTTTTAAATTCAGACAGAAAGTCACAAAAATTATACTCATCCTCATCAGTTCACTCAAGTCCCATGTAATTAATTTTTTTTTTCATCTTGATCTTTTGTTAGCACTTTTATGAGTTCATCAGTTTTTCATTAGAGTTCTGAAAATGCTTATTCATTCAGTTCAGCAGTACAGTCAGTTACCAGAAACCTGTACTTGTCAGAGTCTTTTCCATGAATTCTTGAAGATGAAACCCTTTTATAGGAACATATTTGCAAAATCATCAGAGTACACCCAGAACTGTCTGTAAATGACAAAAGACTTAAGAATGACCAAGGTTAAAGATTTGATGAAAGTTCATAATAATGCAGTTGACAAGAAATTAGTTATTTCTGAGATATACATTTTAAAGTAATAACTAGGATTATTACTTATAACATTATACCAGAACATATAAGATTTTTAGAAAATTTCATGTAATGTCTGAAACATTTATATTAACATATTTCCATACATATTTCCATACAAATACAAATATAAGATTTTTAGAAATCTCATGTAATGTCTGAAACATTTATATTAACATATTTCCATACATATTTCCATACAAATACAAATATAAGATTTTTAGAAATTTCATGTAATGTCTGAAACATTATATTAACATATTTCCATACAAATAACCCAATGAAAGTTTAGTATTAGTTGTTTTGTTTGTTTTTTTTATACTGCAGGTTCTTATTAGGCATCAGTTTTATACACATCAGTGTATACATGTCAATCCCAATTGCCCAATTCAGCACACCACCATCCCCACCTCACCGCAGTTTTCCCCCCTTGGTGTCCATATGACCATTCTCTACATTTGTGTCTCAACTTCTGCCCTGCAAACTGGGCTCATCTGTACCATTTTTCTAGGTTCCGCATACATGCATTAATATACGATATTGTTTTTCTCTTTCTGACTTACTTCACTCTGTATGACAGTCTCTAGATCCATCCATGTCTCAACAAATGACTCAATTTCGTTCCTTTTTATGGCTGAGTAATATTCCATTGTATATATGTACCACACCTTCTTTATCCATTCGTCTGTTGATGGGCATTTAGGTTGCTTCCATGACCTGGCTATTGTAAATAGTGCTGCAATGAACATTCGGGTGCATGTGTCTTTTTGAATTACGGTTTTCTCTG
Source organism: Balaenoptera musculus (assembly GCF_009873245.2). Taxonomy (NCBI): domain Eukaryota; kingdom Metazoa; phylum Chordata; class Mammalia; order Artiodactyla; family Balaenopteridae; genus Balaenoptera; species Balaenoptera musculus. The sequence goes on from NC_045791.1 coordinate 40,260,244, forward strand.
GGTATATGCCCAGTAGTGGGATTGCTGGGTCATATGGTAATTCTATTTTTAGTTTTTTAAGGAACCTCCATACTGTTCTCCATAGTGGCTGTATCAATTTACATTCCCACCAACAGTGCAAGAGGGTTCCCTTTTCTCCACACCCTCTCCAGCATTTGTTGTTTGTAGATTTTCTGATGATGCCCATTCTAACAGGAGTGAGGTGATACCTCATTGTAGTTTATGATTTGCATTTCTCTAATAATTAGTGATGTTGAGCATCTTTTCATGTGCTTCGTGGCCATCTGTATGTCTTCTTTGGAGAAATGTCTATTTAGGTCTTCTGCCCATTTTGGATTGGGGTTTGTTGTTTCTTTGATATTGAGCTGAATGAGCTGTTTTAATATTTTGGAGATTAATCCTTTGTCCGTTGATTCATTTGCAAATATTTTCTCCCATTCTGAGGGTTGTCTTTTCGTCTTGTTTATGGTTTCCTTTGCTGTGCAAAAGCTTTGAAGTTTCATTAGGTCCCATTTGTTTATTTTTGTTTTTATTTCCATTACTCTAGGAGGTGGATCAAAAAAGATCTTGCTGTGATTTATGTCAAAGAGTGTTCTTCCTATGTTTTCCTCTAAGAGTTTTATAGTGTCCAGTCTTATATTTAGGTCTCTAATCCATTTGAGTTTATTTTTGTGTATGGTGTTAGGAGTATTCTAATTTCATTCTTTTACATGTAGCTGTCCAGTTTTCCAGCACCACTTATTGAAGAGACTGTCTTTCTCCATTGTATATCTTTGCCTCCTTTGTCATAGATTAGTTGACCATAGGTGCGTGGGTTAATCTCTGGGCTTTCTATCTTGTTCCATTGATCTATGTTTCTGTTTTTTGTGCCAGTACCATACTGTCTTGATTACTGTAGCTTTGTAGTATAGTCTGAAGTCAGGGAGTCTGATTCCTCCAGCTCCATTTTTTTTCCCTCAAGACTGCTTTGGCTATTCGGGGGTCTTTTGTGTCTCCATACAAATTTTAAGATGATTTGTTCTAGCTCTGTAAAAAATGCCATTGGTAATTTGATAGGGATTGCATTGAATCTGTAGATTGCTTTGGGTAGTATACTCATTTTCACAATGTGATTCTTCCAATCCAAGAACATGGTATATCTCTCCATCTGTTGGTATCATCTTTAATTTCTTTCATCAGTGTCTTATAGTTTTCTGCATACAGGTCTTTCGTCTCCCTAGGTAGGTTTATTCCTAGGTATTTATTCTTTTTGTTGCAATGGTAAATGGGAGTGTTTCCATAATTTCTCTTTCAGATTTTTTCATCATTAGTGTATAGGAATGCAAGAGATTTCTGTGCATTAATTTTGTATCCTGCAACTTTACCATATTCATTAATCAGCTCTAGCAGTTTTCTGGTGGCAGTTTTAGGATTCTCTATGTATAGTATCATGTCATCCGCAAACAGTGACAGTTTTACTTCTTCTTTTCCAATTTGTATTCCTTTTATTTCTTTTTTCTTCTCTGATTGCCGTGGCTAGGACTTCCAGAACTATGTTGAATAATAGTGGTGAGAGTGGACATCCTTGTCTCGTTCCTGATCTTAGAGGAAATGCTTTCAGTTTTTCACCATTGAGAATGATGTTTGCTGTGGGTTTGTCATATATGGCCTTTATTATGTTGAGGTAGGTTCCCTCTATGCCCACTTTCTGGAGAGTTTTTATCATAAATGGGTGTGTTGAATTTTGTCAAAGCTTTTTCTGCATCTATTGAGATGATCATATGGTTTTTATTCTTCAATTTGTTAATATGGTGTATCACATTGATTGATTTGCGTATATTGAAGAATCCTTGCATCCCTGGGATAAATCCCACTTGATCGTGGTGTATGATCCTTTTATTGTGTTGTTGGATTGTGTTTGCTAGTATTTTGTTGAGGATTTTTGCATCTATATTCATCAGTGATATTGGTCTGTAATTTTCTTTTTTTGTAGTGTCTTTGTCTGGTTTTGGTATCAGGGTGATGGTGGCCTCATAGAATGAGTTTGGGAGTGTTCCTTCCTCTGCAATTTTTTGGAAGAGTTTGAGAAGGATGGGTGTTAGCTCTTCTCTAATGTTTGATAGAATTCACCTGTGAAGCCATCTGGTCCTGGACTTTTGTTTGTTGGAAGATTTTTAATCACAGTTTCAATTTCATTACTTGTGATTGGTCTGTTCATATTTTCTGTTTCTTCCTGATTCAGTCTGGGAAGGTTATACCTTTCTAAGAATTTGTCCATTTCTTCCAGGTTGTCCATTTTATTGGCATAAAGTTGCTTGTAGTAGTCTCTTAGGATGCTTTGTATTTCTGCGGTGTCTGTTGTAACTTCTCCTTTTTCATTTCTGATTTTATTGATTTGAGTCCTCTCCCTCTTTTTCTTGATGAGTCTGGCTAATGGCTTATCAATTTTGTTTATCTTCTCAAAGAACCAACTTTTAGTTTTATTGATCTTTGCTATTGTTTTCTTTGTTTCTATTTCATTTATTTCTGCTCTGATCTTTATGATTTCTTTCCTTCTGCTAACTTTGGGTTTTGTTTGTTCTTCTTCTCTAGTTTCTTTAGGTGTAAGGTTAGATTGTTTACTTGAGATTTTTCTTGTTTCTTTAGGTAGGCTTGTATAGCTATAAACTTCCCTCTAGAACCGCTTTTGCTGCATCCCATAGGTTTTGGGTCGTCGTGTTTTCATTGTCATTTGTCTCTAGGTATTTTTTGATTTCCTCTTTGATTTCTTCAGTGATCTCTTGGTTATTTAGTAACGTATTGTTTAGCCTCCATGTGTTTGTCCTTTTTACGTTTTTTTTCCCTGTAATTCATTTCTAATCTCATAGCGTTGTGGTCAGAAAAGATGCTTGATATGATTTCAATTTTCTTAAATTTACTGAGGCTTGATTTGTGACCCAAGATGTGATCTATCCTGGAGAATGTTCCGTGCGCACTTGAGAAGAACGTGTAATCTGCTGTTTTTGGATGGAATGTCCTATATATATCAATTAAATCTATCTGGTCTATTGTGTCATTTAAAGCTTCTGTTTCCTTATTTATTTTCATCTTGGATGATCTGTCCATTGGTGTAAGTGAGGTGTTAAAGTCCCCCACTATTATTGTGTTACTGTCGATTTCCTCTTTTATAGCTGTTAGCAGTTGCCTTATGTATTGAGGTGCTCCTATGTTGGGTGCATATATATTTATAATTGTTATATCTTCTTCTTGGATTGATCCCTGGATCATTATGTAGTGTCCTTCCTTGTCTCTTGTAACATTCTTTATTTAAAGGCTATTTTATCTGATATGAGTATAGCTACTCCAGCTTTCTTTTGATTTCCATTTGCATGGAATATCTTTTTCCATCCCCTCACTTTCAGTCTGTATGTGTCCCTAGGTCTAAAGTGGGTCTCTTGTAGACAGCATATATATGGGTCTTGTTTTTGTATCCATTCAGCCAGTCTATGTCTTTTGGTTGGGGCATTTAATCCATTCACATTTAAGGTAATTATCGATATGTATGTTCCTATGACCATTTTCTTAATTGTTTTGGGTTTGTTTTGTAGGTCCTTTTCTTCTCTTGTGTTTCCCACTTAGAGAAGTTCCTTTAGCATTTGTTGTAGAGCTGGTTTGGTGGTGCTGAATTCTCTTAGCTTTTGCTTGTCTGCAAAGCTTTTGATTTCTCCATCAAATCTAAATGAGATCCTTGCCGGGTAGAGTAATCTTGGTTGTAGGTTCTTCCCTTTCATCACTTTAAGTATATCATGCCACTCCCTTCTGGCTTGCAGAGTTTCTGCTGAGAAATCAGCTGTTAACCTTATGGGAGTTCCCTTGTATGTTATTTGTCGTTTTTCCCTTGCTGCTTTCAATAATTTTTCTTTGTCTTTAATTTTTGCCACTTTGATTACTATGTGTCTTGGCGTGTTTCTCCTTGGGTTTATTCTGTATGGGACTCTCTGCGCTTCCTGGACTTGGGTGGCTATTTCCTTTCCCATGTTAGGGAAGTTTTCGACTATAATCTCTTCAAATATTTTCTCTGGTCCTTTCTCTCTCTCTTCTCCTTCTGGGACCCCTATAATGCGAATGTTGTTGCGTTTAATGTTGTCCCAGAGGTCTCTTAGGCTGTCTTCATTTCTTTTCATTCTTTTTTCTTTAGTCTGTTCTGCAGCAGTGAATTCCACCATTCTGTCTTCCAGGTCACTTATCCGTTCTTCTGCCTCAGTTATTCTGCTATTGATTCCTTCTAGTGTAGTTTTCATTTCAGTTATTGTATTGGTGATCTCTGTTTGTTTGTTCTTTAATTCTTCTAGGTCTTTGTTAATCATTTCTTGCATCTTCTCAATCTTTGCCTCCATTCTTATTCCGAGGTCCTGGATCATCTTCACTATCATTATTCTGAATTCTTTTTTCTGGAAGGTTGCCTATCTCCACTTCATTTAGTTGTTTTTCTGGGGTTTTTTCTTGTTCCTTCATCTGGTACATAGCCCTCTGCCTTTTCATCTTCTCTATCTTTCTGTAACTGTGGTTTTTGGTCCACAGGCTGCAGGATCGTAGTTTTTCTTGCTTCTGTTGTCTGCCCTCTGGTGGTTGAGGCTATCTAAGAGGCTTGATGGGAGGCTCTGGTGGTGGGTAGAGCTGACTGTTGCTGTGGCGGTCAGAGCTCAGTAAAACCTTAATCCACTTGACTGTTGATGGGTGGGGCTGGGTTCCCTCCCTGTTGGTTGTTTTGCCTGAGGCAACCCAACACTAGAGCCTACCGGTGCTCTTTGGTGGGGTTAATGGCAGACTCTGGGAGGGCTCACGCCAAGGAGAACTTCCCAGAACCTCTGCTGCCAGTGTCCTTATCCCCACGGTGAAACAGAGCCACTACTCGCCTCTGCAGGAGACCCCCCAACACCAGCAGGTAGGTCTGGTTCAGTCTCCCCCAGGGTCACTGCTCCTTCCCCTGGGTCCCGATGCACACATTACTTTGTGTGTGCCCTCCAAGAGTGGGGTCTCTGTTTCCCCCAGTTCTGTCAAAGTCCTGCAATCAATTCCCACTAGGCTTCAAAGTCTGATTCTCTAGGAATTCCTCCTCCCGTTGCCGTACCCCCAGGTTGGGAAGCCTGACGTGGGGCTCAGAACCTTCACTCCAGTGGGTGGAATTCTGTGGTATAAGTGTTCGCCAGTCTGTGAGTCACCCACCCAGCAGTTATGGGATTTGATTTTACTCTGATTGCGCCCCTCCTACCGTCTCACTGTGGCTTCTCCTCTGTCCTTGGACGTGGGATATCCTCCTTGGTGAAGTCCAGGGTCTTCCTGTCAATGATTGTCCAGCAGCCAGTGGTGATTCTGGTGCTCTCGCAAGAGGGAGTGAGAGCACGTCCTTCTACTCCGCCATCTTGGTTAATCCCCTTAATTCTTTTTTAAATGTTTGGTAGAATTCACTAGTAAAACCATCTGATCCTGGGGTTTTCCATGTTGGGAGGTTTTTTATTCATTCTCTTTATTGTTTGTTATTGCTTTGTTCCAATGTTCTATTTCTTCCTGATTCAGTCTTTAAAAGTTGCGTGTTTCTAGAAATTTATCCATTTCTTCGAGTTTATCTAATTTTTTGGCACATAATTATTCATAATAGTCTTTTATGACCCTATTTATTTCTATAGTATCAGATGTAATGTCTCTTCTTTCATTTTTAATTTTACTTGAGTTTTCTCTTTTTTCTTGGTCTAGCTAAAAGTGTGTTTATTTTATCTTTTAGAAGAATTGGCTCTTAATTTCACTGATCTTTTGATTTTCTGGTCTATTTCATTTATTTCTGTTCTGATCCTTATTTCCTTCCTTCTGCTAAATTTGGGCTTAATTTGTTCTGCTTTATCTACTCCCTTGTGTAAATTTAGATTATTTATTTCAGATCTTTCTAATTTTTTAATATATGCATTTTTTATTATAACCTTTCTTTTCTGAACCATTTTTGCTGCATCCCATGAGTTTTGGTATGTTGTACTTACATTTTCATTTGTTTTGAGATAATTTATTTCCCCTTTGATTTCTTCTTGACCCATTGGTTGTTCAGAAGTGTGTTGTTTGATTCACATATATGTAGATTTTCCACCTTTCTCCTGTTTTCTAGTTTTATACTGTCGTGGTCAGAAAAGATAGCTGGTTTGATTTCAGTCTTCTTAAATTTGCAAAAATTTGTTTTGTCTCCTATTATATGACATATTCTGGAGATTGTTTTGTGTGCCTTCATGAAGAATGTGTATTCTGCTGTTGTTGGATGGAATATTCTATAAATGTCTGTTAAGCTCTTTTGTTCTAAAGTATGGTTCAATTCAAACGTTTCCTTGTTTTCTGTCCGGATGGCCTATCCATTGCTAACAGTGCAGTATTGAAATCCCCTATTATTATATTGTTGTCTCTTTATCCCTTTAAATATGTTAATATTGATATTTGCTTAATATATTTCAGTGTTCTTTTTTATAATTTTTAAAAAACTTTTTGAAGTTTAGTTGATTTACAATGTTGTGTGTGTTTCAGGTGTACAGCAAAGCGATTCAGTCATATATATATATATATACATATATATATATTTGTATATATGTATACACACACACACACATATACATTTAGGTTGCTGCCATGTCTTGGCTATTGTAAATAGTGATGCAGTGAACATTGGGGTATCTTTTCGAGTTATGGTTTTCTCCAGATATATGCACAGGAGTAGGATTGCAGGATCATATATTAACTCTATTTTTACTTTTTTAAGGAACCTCCATACTGTTCTCCATAGTGGCTGTACCAATTTACATTCCCACCAAGAGTGGAGGGAGGAGGGTTCCCTTTTCTCCACATGCTGTCCAGCATTTATTATTTTTAGATTTTTTGATGATGGCCATTCTCACTGGTGTAAGGTGATACCTCATTGTAGTTTTGATTTGCATTTCTCTAAGAATTACTGATGATGAGCATCTCTTCATGTGCCTTTTGGCCATCTGTATGCCTTCTTTTGAGAAATGTCTATTTAGATCTGCCCATTTTTTGATTGGGTTGTTTGCTTTTCGGAATTGAGCCGTATGAGCTCTTTGTGTATTTTGGAGATTAATCCCTTGTTGGCTGCATAGTTTGCAAATATTTCCTCCCATTCCATAGGTTGTCTTTTTGTTTTGTTTATGGTTTTCTTTGCTGTACACAAGATTTTAAGTTTAATTAGATCCCATTTGTTTATTTTTGTTTTTATTTCCATTACTCTGGGAGACAGATCCAAAAAGATACTGCTGCAATTTATGTCAAATTGTGTCCTGCCTATGTTTTCCTCGAGGAGTTCTATTATGCAGTCCTACATTTAGGTCTTTAATCCACTTTGAGTTTGGTTCTGTGCATGGTGTTAGAGAATGTTCTAATTTCATTCTTTTAGATGCAGCTGTCCAGTTTTCCAGCATCACTTATTGAAGAGACTGTCTTTTCTCCATTGTATATTCTTGCCTCCTTTGTTGTAGATTAATTGACCATAGGTGCGTGGGTTTATTACTGTGCTCTCTATCCTATTCCATTGATCTATATGTCTGTTTCTGTGCCAGTACCATACTGTTTTGATGATTGTAGCTTCATAGTATAGTATGAACTCAGAGAGCCTGATTCCACCAGCTCCATTTTTTTTTCCTCGATTGCTTTGGCTTTTGGGAGTCTTTTGTGTTTCCATACAAATTTTAAAATTTTTTGTTCTAATTCTGTGAAAAATGCCATCAGTAATTTGATAAGGATTGCGTTGAATCTGTAGATTGCTTTGGGCAGTATAGTCATTTTGACAAAATTGATTCTTCAAATCCCAGATCATGGTATATCTTTCCATCTATTTGTATCACCTTTGATTTCTTACATCAGTGTCTTATAGTTTTCTGAGTACAGGTCTTTTACCTTCTTGGGTAGGTTTATTCCTAGGTATTTTATTCTTTTTGATGCAATGGTAAATGGGATTGTTTCCTTAATTTCCCTTTCTGATCTTTTGTTGTAGTGCATAGAAATCCAACAGATTTCTGTGTATTAATTTTGTATCCTGCAACTTTACCAAATTCATTGATGAGCTCTCATAGTTTTCTGGTGGCATCTTTAGGATTTTCTATGTATACTATCATGTCATCTGCAAACATTGACAGTTTTACTTCTTCTCTTCCAATTTGGATTCCTTTTATTTCTTTTTCTTCTGTGACTGTTGACTTTGAATAAAAGTGGCATGAGTGGACATCCTTGTCTTGTTCCTGATCTTAGAGGAAATGCTTTCAGCTTTTCACTGTTGAGTATGATGGTAGCTGTGAGTTTGTCATATATGGCCTTTATTATATTGAGGTATGTTCCCTCTATGCCCACTTTCTGGAGAGTTTTTTTCATAAATCGATGTTCAATTTTATCAAAAGCTTTTTCTTCATTTATTGAGATTATCGTATGTTTTTTATTCTTCAATTTGTTCATATGGTGTATCACACTGATTGATTTGCAGATATTGAAAAACCCTTGCATCCCTGGGATAAATCCCACTTGATCATGGTGTATGATTCTTTTAATGTATAGTTGGATTTGCTTTGCTAGTATTTTGATGAAAATTTTTACGTCTATGTTCATCAGTGATACTGGCCTGTAATTTTCTTTTTTGTGTAGTATCTTTGCCTGGTTTTAGTATCATTGTGATTCTGGCTTAATAGAATGAGTCTGGAAGTATTCCTTCCTCTGCAATTTTTTGGAATAGTTTCAGAAGGATAGATGTTAACTCTTCTCTAAATGTTTGGTAGAATTTGCCTGTGAAGCCATCTGATCCTGGACTTTTGTTTTTTGAGAGCTTTTTAATCACAGATTCAATTTCAGTACTTGAAATTGGTCTGTTCATATTTTCTATTTCTTCCTGGTTCAGACTTGGGAGGCTGTTCCTTTCTAAGAATTTGTCCATTTCTTCTAGGTTGTCCATTTTATTGACGTATAGTTGCTCACAGTAGTCTCTTATGATCCTTTGTACAGTAAGTCCCCTACATACGAACTTTCAAGTTGTGAACTTTCAAAGAAACGAATATGCTTTCAGATGAGGAGTCCAAAGAGGTCTTCAGCAACTTAGTGACCCTCAGTGAGAAGCTGTAGATAGATCTGCAAGAGAACAACTTCACTGAACTCCTTGCTGTGCAACATAAGGAGCTTACTTACAAAGACCTGATGGAATTGGAGGCCCAGAGAAAGGATGAAGGAGAGACAAGAGGAAGAAGAAATAACTGAAGAACAAAGAGATTCATGATGCAGGAAATGGCAAGGGGATTTTCTTTATTTGAGGAGGCACTGTTAGTTTTTGAGGCATAGGACTGGGATGTAGAACGGTACACGAAGGTTGCAGCAGCCATTCAAAATGCAATCCAGTGCTACCATGTCATCTATGACAAGAAAAAAAGAGCTACTACCCAGACATCACTGGATTGTTTTTTCAAGAGGGTAGATAGAGTTAAATCCAGCAAGGAATGAGAACCTGTGCCATCAACATCAGGCATGAGTGTAACTGCAGCTTGCCCTCCGTCTCCTATTGCTGATGATCCTTCAGCTCTACCATCTCCCACTTCCTCTCCCTCCTCCAGTCAGTAACTCTTCTTGCCTGTTCACTTGATGCCAGCCCCTGTATGCCAGCTGTTGTACTGTGCTACTGTACTTTTCAAGGTACTGTACTGTAAGATTTAAAATGTTTTATTTTTGTTTTTTATGTATTATTTGTGTGAAAAGTATTATAAACCTATTACAGTACAGTACTCTATAGCCAATTGTTAGTTGGGTACCTAGGCTAGCTTTGTTGGACTTATGAACAAATTGGACTTACGGACACACTCTCGGAACAGCACTTGTTCATATATAGGGGACTTACTGTATTTCTTTGGTGTCAATTGTAATTTCTCCTTTTTCATTTCTGATTTTATTGATTTGGGCCCTCTCCCTTTTTTTCTTGATGAGTCTGGCTAAACGTTTACAATTTTGTTTATCTTTTCAAAGAACCAGGTTTTAATTTCATTGATCTTTTCTATTGTTTTCTTAGTCTCTGTTTCATTTATTTCTGCTCTGATCTTTATGATTTCTTTCCTTCTACTAACTTTGGGTTTTGTTTGTTTTTCTCTCTCTAGTTGCTTTAGTTGTAAGATTGAGTTGTTTGAGATTTTTCTTCTTTTTTAAGGAAAGCTTGTATCATTATAAATTTCCCTCTTAGAACTGCTTTTGCTGCATCCCATAGGTTTTGGATCATCGTGTTTTCATTTTCACTTGCCTCTAGGTATATATTTTTTTAATTTCCTCTTTGATTTCTTTAGTGATCCATTGGTTGTTTAGTAGAATATTGTTTAGCCTCCACATGTTTGCGTTTTTGCAGTTATTTTCTTGTAGTTGATTTCTAATCTCATAGCATTATGGCTAGAAAAGATGCTTGATATGATTTCAATTTTCTTAAATTTACCGAGGCTTTCTTTGTAGCCCAGCATTTGATCTATCCTGGAGAATGTTCCATGGGCACTTGAGAAGAATGCATATTCTGCTTCTTTAGGATGGAATGCTCTATAGATATCAATTAAGTCCACTTGGTCTAATATGTTACTTAAGGCCTGTGTTTCCATATTGATTTTCTGTCTGGATGATCTGCCCATTGTTGTAAGTGGGTTGTTAAAGTCCCCCACCATTATTGTGTTACTGTCAATTTCTCCTTTTGCATCTGTTAACATTTGCCTTATATATTGAGGTGCTCCTGTGTTGAGGCATATATTGATATATTTATAATTGTTGTGTCTTCTTCTTGGATTGATCGCTTGATCATTATATAGTGTCCTTCTTTGTCTCTTGTAACAGTCTTTATGTTAAAGTCTATTTTGTCTGATATGAGTATTGCTACTCCAGGTTTCTTTTGATTTCCATTTTCCATTTCAGTCTGTATATGTCCCTAGATCTGAAGTGGGTCTCTTGAGACAGCATATGTGTCTTGTTTCTGTATCAATTCAGCCAGTCTGTGTCTTTCGGTTGGTGCATTTAATCCATTTACATTTAAGATAATTATCAATATGTATGTTTTTATTGCCATTTTGTTAATTGTTTTGGATCTGATTTGTAGATCTTTTTTCTTCCCTTCTTCTTTTGTTCTCTTGTGATTTGATAACTATTTTTAGTGTTGTATTTGAATTCCTTTTTCTTTTTTTGTGTATATCTATTATAGATTTTTGGTTTGCAGTTGCCATGAGGTTTTGATATAGCAGTCTATATAAATACATGATTGTTTTAAGTTGCTGATCTCTTAATTTCAAATGCATTTCAAATATCCTGCATTTGTGTTCTCTTCTTCTCACGATTACTGGTTTTGATATATTTGTGGATGATTTCCCACCTTTACTATACGCCTTTAATGGTGAGCTTTTCCATTACATAATTTTCTTGTTTCTAGTTGTGGCCTTTTCTTTTCCACCTAGAGAAGGTCCTTTAACATTTGTTATAAAGCTGGTTTGGTGGTGCTGAATTCTTTTAACTTTTGCTTGTCTGTAAAGATTTTGATTTCTCCACTGAATCTGAATGACAGTCTTGCTGGGTAGAGTATTCTTGGTTGTAGGTAGTTTCTTCTCATCACTTTAAATATATTGTGCCACTCCCTTCTGGCCTGCAGAGTTTCTGCTGAAAACTCAGCTGATAACCTTATGGGGATTCCCTTGTACATTATTTGTTGCTTTTCCCTTGTTGCTTTTAATATTTTCTATTTTTCTTTAGTTTTTGTCAGTTTGATTAACATGTGTCTCAGTGTGTTCCTCCTTGGGTTAATCCTGCCTGGGACTCTGCTCTTCCTGGACTTGGGTGACTGTTTCCTTTCCCATGTTAGGAACGTTTTCAGCTATTATCTCTTCAAATATTTTCTCAGGCACTCTCTCTTCTCCTTCTCAGGTCCCTATAATGCGAATGTTGGTGTGTTTAATGTTGTCCCAGAGGTCTCTTAAACTGTTTTCATTCTTTTTTCTATATTCTGTTCCGTGGTATCGATTTCTCCCATTCTGTCTTCCAACTCACTTATCTGTTCTTCTGACTCATTTATTCTGCTACTATTGATTCCTTCTGGTGTATTTTTCGTTTCAGTTATTGTATTCTTCAACTCTGTTTGGTTGTTCTTTATATTTTCTAAATCTTTCTTAAAACTTTCTTGTAACTTCTCACACTGTGCATCCATTCCTTTTCCAAGATACTGGATCATCTTTATGATTATTACTCCGAAGTTTTTCTCTGGTAGATTGCCTATCTCCACTTCACTTAGTCACTTAGTTGTTCTTCTGGGGTTTTATCTTGTTCCTTTGTCTCGAACATATTCCTCTCCCATCTCATTTTGTCTAAATTTCTGTGTTTGTGGACTCAGTTCCACAGACTGCTCGACTGTAGTATTCTTGCTTCTGGGTCTGCTCCCTGGTAGGTGAGGCTGGTCTAGAGGCTTGTGCAGGCTTCCTGGTGGGAGGGGCCAGTGCCTGCCCACTGGTGGGCAGGGCTGTGTCAAGGGGTGTGTCTAGAGGTGGCCATGGGCTCCGGAAGTTTTCAGGCAGCCTGTCTGCTGATGGGTGGGACAGTGTTCCCACCCTCTTGGTTGTTTGGCTTGAGGCATCCCAGCACTGGAGCCTACAGGCTGTTGGGTGGGGCCAGGTCTTGGTGCAGATGACCCAAGCAAGATGTCTTCCTCCTCGAGAGTTCACATAGCTGAGCACTCCCCAAAATCTCCACCAGTGTCCATGTCCCCAGGAAGAGCCACAGCCACACCTTCGCTTTCCCAGGAGACCCTCCAAGACCAGCATGTAGGTCCAGCTGAGGCTCCTATGAAGTCACTGCCTTTGCCCTGGGTCCCAGTATGGGTGAGACCTTGTGTGAACCCTCCTAGAGTGGAGTCTCCAGTTCCCCCAGTCCTGTGGAGCTCCTGCAATCAAGCCCTGCTGGCATTCAAAGCCAAATACTTTGGGGGCTCCTCTCCCCAATGCCAGACCCCATGCTGGGGAGCCTGACATGGGGCTCAGAACTTTCACTCCTGTGCGAGAACTTCTGTGATATAATTATTCTCCAGTTTGTGGATCGCTCATCCAGGGGGCATGGGATTTGATTATAACGCAAGTTCACCCCTCCTACTGTTTTGTGGTTTCTTCTTTACATCCTTGGATGTAGAATATCTTTTTTGGCAGGTTCCAGTCTTTTTTATCAATGGCTGTTCAGCAGTTAGTTGTGTTTCTGGTGTGCTCAAGAGAGGAGGTGAGCCCAAGGTCCTTATACTCTGCCATCTTTTTCACCATCTGTTTATTTCAGCATTCTGATGTTGGGTGCATGTATATTTTTGGTTGTTGTATCTTCTTGATGTGTTGTCCCTTTTATCATTATATAATGATCTTTGTTTCTTGTTACCACTTTTGGCTTAAAGTGTGTTTTGTCTGACATAAGTATGGCTGCTTGCTTTCTTTTGGTTTCCATTTACATGAACTATCCTCTTCCATCACTTCACTTTGAGCCTTTGTGTGTCTTCATGGCTGAAATGAGTCTCCTTAGGCAGCATATTGTTGGGTCTTGTTTTTTTTAATCCACCCAGCCACTCTCTGCCTTTCAACTGGTGAATTCAGTCCATTTACATTTAGAGTGATTATGTAAGGACTTATCATTTGCCTTCTGGTTGTTTACTATCTCCCTTGTTTTTTTTCCTCTGCTTCTGCATACCTTAGCAAATTCGTGGTTTTCACTGGTGATTTGCTCAGTCTCCCCCCCCCCCTTTTTTTTAATGTCTTATGACTCTATAATAGATTTTTGCTTTGTGGTTACTAGAAACAGAAAAGATCTTATAGATAAAACAGTCCTTTTTATTCTGATAGCAACTTATCTTTGTTCACCTATAGAGGTTCCACTCTTTTATTCCTCCCCTATTATATTTTTGATGTCACAATTTACCTTTTTATGCCATAAATTCATTAATGTTATAGTAGCTATAGTTTTTTGTTTTATGTAAACTTCATACTATAATTAAGTGGTTAACAAACCATTCTAATGTAAAGTTACAGTTTTCTCATTCTAATTTTCACCTTTACCAGAGTATTTATGTACTTCTATATGTTTTTGTGTGACTAACTGGCATCTTTTCATTTCAGCTTGAAGAACTCTTTTAGCATTTCTTGCAAGGCAAGTCTATTTATGAACTCCCTCAGTTTTCATTTCGGAAAGTCTTTATTTCTCCTCATATCTGAAGGATAGCTTTGCTGTATATTTTTGGTTGGCAGTTTTTATCCTTCAACACTGAATATGTCATTCCTCTCTCTTCTGGCCTGTAGAGTTTATGCAGAGAAATCCACTGATAGCTTAATTGGGGGTTCCTTTGTAGGTTACTTTTTTCCCCTGGTTGCTTTTAAGATTTTTTTTAAATTAAATGATGCTTTTACATCTTTATTTGCTCCATTCTTTTTAATTGCCTTATTCTTTTTTCAGTTCTTTCTTTTTTCTTTTAATTGGGGTATAGTTGTTTTACAATGTTGTGTTAGTTTCTACTGTACAGTGAAGTGGAGTTCTCTGTGCTATACAGCAGGTTCTTATTAGTTATCTATTTTATACATATTAATGTATAAATGTCAATCCCAATCTCCCCATTCATCCCACCCCCCCCCCACCCTAAGATTCTTTATCATTTATTTTTGACAGTTTCATTAGACTGTGTCTTGGAGACAGTCTTTTTGCACTGGGATAAGAGGGTGTTTTATTAGCTTCGTGGACCTGTATGTCCAATTCCTTCCCCAAGTTTGGGAAGTTCTCAGCTATTATTTCTTTAAATAAACTCTGTACCCCCTTCCCTCTCTCTTCTCTTTCAAATACAATTAATCTTGTATTTGCTTTTCTGATAGAATCTGATAGCTCTCAGAGTTTCTTCACTTTCTAAAAATCTTAGTTCTCTAACTGAATCATTTCTAAACTCCTATCCTTCAAGTCACTTATTCCTTCTTCCATCAGATCTATTACTTATGCTTGCTAATGCATTCTTCATCTCATTCACTGAATTCTTCTGCTTTAGAATTTGATTCTTTTTTAAAATTTCAGTCTCTTTGATAAAGAACTTATGGTCATTAAATTCATTCCTGAGTTCATTTAATTTCCTTTCTGAGTTTTCTTATAGCTTGTTGAATTTCTTCATAATAACTATTTTGCATTCTTTATCAGTTAGATCACAATATTCCATGACTTTGAGTTCAGTTGCTGGAGAATTACCATTTTTTTTTGTGACACCATATTTGCTTGATTTTTCATAGTGTTTGAGGTTATGCACCTCTCCTTTTGCTTTTGAAATTGCAGACACTTTTCTTAGTGAAGGATTTGTTTACTTTGGCTGTTACAGGTCAGCAGGCTGGCATTTAAAAATCTTCTTTTGTGTTCCAGAAGATGATGCTATAGCTCAAGTTTTTGATTTTTTCTTACCAGGGTTAGTTCTCAAGGCTGCACTCAGGAGTGCACAAAAAAAGCTGGGAAGTGTGGGCTTAGCACTTGGGGCTTTGGGGGGTGCCCATGACCTGACAGGGAGATCCACAAGTGGGATACTCTAAGAGATCCATGAGTGGACCTCTAAATGAAACCCCAAAGCAGACAGCAAGAAACATATTATTTCAATGCCCTTTGACATTCTTGTCTGCTTCCTTTCCCTTCCTCTCCTTCCTTCCAGTCACAGAAATCCCTCCTCAGAAATGCAAGTGCTGCTGGAGACAAACAGGTACCTCCAACTACTACCCATGCAGCCAGGCAGTCTGTCACTCACCACTTGTGCTTTCCACCTCCTCTGGCAAAGAGGTAGACACTGACCCCAACAAGAGTGTAGAGCACTGCAATGTCACCTTGGGGGAAACAGGTGCCTCAGTGGGTTCCTCTCTCTGCCTTCAAACTCATCTCTGTCCAGCTCTGATGGTGTCCTGGGATCTCCCATCAGGTTGGCTGGACCTCCACAAATTCTCCATCTCCCATGAGCGTCCACTCAGTTTTGTACTCTCCAGGTTCCCCTTTTCCTGATCATGGCAAGTGGGGGTGGGGCAGGCTCACTGACTCTCTTGTATCCACAGCCCCCTCTGAGGTCCTCTCCACCTACTTTCAGATGCAGAGGAGCATAGTAATCACCTGCTGTCCTGGTATAATGTGCAGAGGCACTTTTGTTCAGTTATGGATGTGTAATTAGTTATACACCAAAGAGCAGAGAAAAAAGGAACAACTCATGCTACCATGGTCCTGACATCATTCCAGAGAAGTCAGTGTTCTGCTTCTTGATCTAGGTGCTGCTTCCATGGGTACAACCAATGTATAAAAATTTATAAGGGACTTCCCTGGTGGTGCAGTGGTTAAGAATCTGCCTGCCAATGCAGGGGACATGGGTTCGAGCCCTGTTCCAGGAAGATCCCACATGCTGCGGAGCAACTAAGCCCGTGTGCCACAACTACTGAGCCTGCGCGCCACAACAACTACTGAAGCCTGCACGCCTAGAGCCCATGCTCTGCAACAAGAGAAGCCACCGCAATGAGAAGCCCTTGCACTGCAATGAAGAGTAGCCCCTGCTACCCGCAACTAGAGAAAGCCCATGTGCAGCAACGAAGACCCAATGTAGCCAAAAATAAATAAATAAATAAATTTATAAAAAAAATTTTTTATAAAAATGTATCAAGCTGTACAATTTTATATATGTATATAATACTTCAACAAACTTTAAATGCGACTCCACTCCACTTTTGGTGGGTATATAGCCAAAATAATTGAAAGGAAGGACACAGAGATATCTATACACCCAAGTTCATGGCAGCATTACTCACAATAGCCAAAAGGGGGAAGCAACCCATGTGTCCATCAACAGATGAATGGATAAACAGAATGTTGTATATACATACAGTGGAATATTATCAACTATAAAAAGGAAGTAAATTCTGATATACGCCATAACAAAGATGAACCTTGAGGACATTATGCTAAGTGAAATAAGACAGTCTCACAAAAGGACAAATATGAGTGATTCCACTCCTATAAGGTACTTAGAGTAGACAAACTAAAAGAAGGACTAGAATGATGGTTGCCAGGGATTGAAAATAGTGAGAAATGAAGAGCTATTGTTTGATAGAGTTGCAGTTTTGCAAGATGAAAAGAGTTCTGTGGATGGATGGTGGCGATGGCAGCATAACAATGTGAATGTACTTAATACCACTGAACTGTATACCTAAAAATGGTTAAGATGGTAAAATTTATGTGTATTTTACCACAATTTTTTAAAAGTTAAATGTGACTTTAATATATACCCTAATATATATTAGTGAATATATACTAATGAAGTTATTAACTTACCTCTGGTGAAAATTCCAGAAAATTCCAGAATAAGAGTAGAACCTCTACTCTTATTGAGCTACTCGAAACTCTACATTTTCAATCCCGTTGAACACCAAGAAGTGAAAAAAGCCAACAGTGGACTCTCCCAAAGCAGCAAGGTAAGATGCATAAGACCGCTTTCCCCTCACATAGGACCTTATACTAAACAAAATGGTTTAACCTCCTTCCCTCCACTTATACTCACAAATCCCTGTGAAGGAGGCAGCTCAGACAAGTCTGTTACCCTCACTTCAAGGCTGGGGAAACTGAACAAGAAAAAAATAAAATCACAGCCCCCCTCCCCAAAAAAAAACCCAACATCTAAATTTTCTGATACCAAATTCAAACTGGAAGGCATCCCCCTAGAACCCTCAGGCTCATTAATAGACTTTAAAAAGCAAATTCGACTTACAAGTTAATTTTGTGCTTCTATTGTTCCCACAAGAAAATGCCTTATAATATGTAGATCTTTTTTACATGTTGAAAAACTTCACTTTGACTTGAAAACATTTTATTTAATTTATACAAATAACTACTAAATACAAAAAGTAGATTAAAACAAAATAGTTATTTTTTTCTGGCAGAGTTTAAATGCACATAATGGATAATTCTGAAGAAAATGCATTTTCCCCACAGCGTTCAGGACTAAAATTCTACTGAAATCTTTGCTTCTAAATCAGTAATATATTCGGTGGTGTCACATGGGTAATGGCTAAATACGTTCTGCATATGAACTGAAAAAAAGTTACAGTCTACACACATAAATGTGAAGCACTTAAAATGTGAATTTAACGGATAATAAAAGAAAATGTCCATTTCAGAGTATAGTGTTAAAAACATTTCGGTAATAAAATCATAAGACCACATAAAAATAAGCTTTAACATATGCATGAAGCAGTTTTGTAAAAACTGCTACTGCACAAGTAATAAATAATTTGCAAAGTTGTGTATAAACAATTCCTAATGTTCAGCGTCATTGTAAACATCAGCACATGTGTAAAATGCAGCAAAGTCTGACATTATATTTTGTTTTGCCAAATTGAATTCCTATTATCCAAAGACAGACCAGTGGAGTACGGAGCCAATGTTTTGGCAAGTTGGGTCTTTAAAATTAAGAGTAACAGTGCAAGTAAGGAATGCAAAGAATTCCTAGTGCAATAAAGAAGAGAAGCACAGGCAATATTGCTGATTAAAAATTCACCACCTCCTTGAGTTTCCCGTGGGGAGTGTCTAGGAGACCTGTGAAGATATGCAAAGCCACTGTCTTAATGCCCAGATCTCTTTTAGGATTTCTCTGTGTTCCTCCAGTTCCCTACCTTTGCAACAGTGTCTGTCCAACATGAGTCTCTGCAGTGTGAACAGTTTGTGAAATGCCCAGTTCACAGTCATTGAGCGAGGTTAGGGTGGTTTTGGTGTCTCCCCAGCACACGGCCGGGTAAGATGTCTGTCTGCCTTGTCAAAGCAGTCATTTGGGGAGGGAGACAGATGGATTCTGTTCTGACAACCAGTCAGGCCAGCATTAGGTCCCAGCTGGACAACGACGACAACGTCAGACCTTCCTTCTTGACACCATGAAAATGTCAACAGTCAGTTTTTAATTTGTCTAGGGAATTATCAATTTTGGTCAAAGTCTTTTTGATACGCAGGGCTGTGAGTCTGGCAGATGGATTTTGATACCAGCATTCTTTCATCAGCTTGGCCAGGGAGGTTAACGTCTGAGGAGAGAAAGAACCAACACCACAGTGAAAAAGTAGCTGGGCAGATGTTATATCAACTGTTTTCCTGGGCTCTGCAGGTCTTGTGAAGTTCAAGTGATGTTATTACCATTTTCCTTACACAAATAATCAAGGCCATAGCCACTGATGAAGAAACCACTCTTGAGTTTCTTAAACTCTGCCCTTTGGACTCCTAATGCTACCAACTGACTTTATCAAGTTAGTTACACAGACCAGTGTGGACCCCTTGATGGTTTTATGGTGCTAAAAGCTATAACACTAACCCAGAGTTAAAACTGAAATATGCAAATAGGGTCATTTCTCAATGCCTTAGATTTTCTACTTACTACTTAACAGCAGCAATAAGGATTGTCAGCATTAAACAGCCTATGTTTGGAGGAGATGCAGAGATAGAAAAGAGGTTAAAAAGCATCACTCAGGTCTCTTGGTTTACATGTGAAACTGCAGTCCTAGGGCCAGTGGCATAGTAATGCATCTCCCAATTCCTGGAGCTAATCAAGGGTAGAAAATCTTGTGAATGTTGTCATTCATTAGCAAGATCTATCAGAAATGGCTCTTTCAAGAATGAGACCATTTTGTGAACCTGCTCAACTAGGTCTAAAGCTCTTTTACATAAAACAGGGAGAGAAAGAAACAGGGCAGATCACTCAAGAACT
Source organism: Balaenoptera musculus (assembly GCF_009873245.2). Taxonomy (NCBI): domain Eukaryota; kingdom Metazoa; phylum Chordata; class Mammalia; order Artiodactyla; family Balaenopteridae; genus Balaenoptera; species Balaenoptera musculus. The sequence continues at coordinate 40,279,988 of NC_045791.1, forward strand.
CTACCAGCTGAAAAATCAAGAGAATGCAAATAGCAAACAGCTAAGTATAGCTCTAAAACTAAGAAAGCATTGCTCTTACCGGGTCTGAGAACCATCTGTTGGGTATGTTGGGCCTCTGTTGATCTACACAGACCACCTTCCTCATATCTTCAAAACTTGGGTCATTGGGAACCACATCATAGAACGGTGGCTTGTAATCCTCCACAATACCTACACACATGGACAAGAATTGTGTTGGGTTAGCAAAAGAGTAGAGGCTCCCAGGGTTGTATTGATGGTTGTTGCAGGTTACAACGTGACAGAAAAAGTACTGATCACCTTCCTCAAACTTCAGGGTGATTCTGAACGCTACAGGTAGGTCTTAAAATAAGTGGAAAACAAAGCAATAAATAGAAGCCCTGCAGAGAACTGGAGGAACAATAATTGTTAGAAGAAAACATGACTACCTCTCATGTAATTATAACAAAACGCTCCAAGAGTGCATACAAACAGCTCTGCAGCGCCCAACAGGGCACAGGAGACAGAACAAGAGTCTCTTCAGTGATTAAAAAGGACAAAATAGGGCTTCCCTGGTGGCGCAGTGGTTGAGAGTCTGCCTGCCGGTGCAGGGGACACGGGTTCGAGCCCTGGTCTGGGAAGATCCCACATGCTGCGGAGCAACTAGGCCCGTGAGCCACAGCTACTGAGCCTGCGCGTCTGGAGCCTGTGCTCCGCAACAAGAGAGGCCACGATGGTGAGAGGCCCGCGCACCGCGGTGAAGAGTGGCCCCCGCTTGCCGCAACTAGAGAGGGCCCACACACAGCAGCGAAGACCCAACACAGCCAAAAATAAATAAATAAATAAATAAATAAAATTTTTTTTAAAAGGACAAAATACCTAAAGACGGTACATGAATCTAGTGTTTTCGAACCATAAACTGAAATAAAAAGTTGGCCACAACTAGAGCTGGAGGCAAACAAACAATCCAAGACCATCATCAAAATACCCCTTATTTTATGATTAGGGGAAAAGGCATTGCTATAAAATAATCCCTCCAATTGGGAGGATGCAAGTAATGTAATATGAAATACTGTTTCCTCACTCATTCATTCTGTATGTTCTGAGTACCCTCTGTCATTCACAGCTGTCTGTTTGATGGCTCTATTAATTCCTCTCAGATCAAAGGCACAAAATAAAATGCAGAGGACAGTTTTTTGGAAAGGCAGAAGAATGGCTGAAAAGAATGAACTTTTCCCTTACTCCCAAGCAAATGTGAAAGTGGCTAATTTCAGCTTCTGCCCCTGCATGGTTTCCAATGCCTTAGAAACCTTTTTTCCCAGCAAAATTACATCAGTTCCTTACTTTTCACAAAGAAAGTAGTTCCACAAACAGAAAAATTCAAAGCAATAATTTAGAATTAGAAAGTTGATTCTTTCCTTTATAGAAATGAGACCCAGAAAATCCCTTATTTTTTTCTCTCATCATCAAAGGCCTCAACAATGAGGACAGTGGATTCGTTTACTGCCCTCTTTCCTTCCTCCATGTAACTTTCTTCTGTTCCTAAATACCTATCAGAGTGATTGTTGGCGCAGGTGGGACGAGGCTGTTTTAATCATTTTTAAGTTTTTCTAGCACCTATAAGCTACCTGAAAAGCTTCAATCGCCTTTTCATTTATCAAAGAAATTAACAGTGAGAAGTTGTTCTCACAAATTCCATATAAAGACAAACCATTTATGAAAAAGATTAGTCATGATAAGGAACACCTGTTAAATACTACAGTTTTGTTAAACTACGCAGATTCAAGAGTTTATTTTAAAAATGGAATGTAGTCTAAATTTAAAAATTCTAGTTGATATTTAAGACTAACTTACCCACATTGCTTGACTGTGTTTGTAATGTGAATTAGTCAATGGATTAAAACCTTTCCTGACAAATCATAAACAGTTCAGACTGGGCATAAACCACTGCTTTCAGAAGTCTTGAGATACCTCATCTCAGAGACCTTACCTACTTCTCTTGTAAGGACCCCAGGAAGCATTCAACAATATTTTAATTCTTTTCAGTACATATATTACTAGGAGACATCACATAAAATACAGCTGGACACAGACCTGCAAGATAATTTATACCTTTATAAGGGCCACATGAACTTATAAGAAACAGTAGGATTGTGCCCGACACCACCTCTCAACTTTTCTGAAGAAGAATATATTTAATAGCCTGGTTTCAGTCTTTAAAATCTAGCATAACAGCCAGCTATTTGAAGTAATTTGCCTGGCTAGCTTGGGAATGGTTATGGGAACATCAATTTTTCTATAAATGCAAAAGAAAAAAAGCATGGCTGGATTTTAAAAACATAGGATCTGGGGATACTCAACAATAAAATTCACTATACAAAGATGAAGTTTTCCCTTGGGTTTATATTTTCCATATTTTAATCTTATTAAATACTGCCATGTTTTAACAAAAGGAATCAAGTTTAAAAAGACCATTTAATTGATCATGCCTGGAACTTAGTCATGCCTCTTTTGTCAACCATTGGTCAAACTGTTGACTGTTTCCATCTGATGTTGGTCATGCTTTCCCAGCATAAAATAAACCTGGTATTAAACTCCAGCAGTCAGGGGCTTCCCTGGTGGCGCAGTGGTTGAGAATCCGCCTGCCAATGCAGGGGACACGGGTTCGAGCCCTGGTCTGGGAAGATCCCACATGCCGTGGAGCAACTAGGCCCGTGAGCCACAACTACTGAGCCTGCGCGTCTGGAGCCCATGGTCCGCAACAAGAGAGGCCACGATAGTGAGAGGCCCGTGCACTGCAATGAAGAGTGGCCCCCACTTGCTGCAACTAGGGAAAAGCCCTCGCACAGAAACAAAGACCCAACATAGCCAAAAATAAATAAATAAATTAATTAATTAATAAACTCCAGCAGTCATATGGAACACCCTCTGGTCAAGGAAAGCAATTATTTCAATCAATATAAAGTATATTACATACCGACCATGTGTGGAAAACCATTCTAAATGTTGAGGATGATAAAAGTATAAGACATACTCTCAGTTTTCAAGGAACTCAAAGTCTAGTGGAAGATGAGGACAAGTCCCTCTCTTTTCTCCTTAGATAATGGAAATCTTGTTTAAAAAAAAAAAAACAAAAACAAAAAACCTCAAAAATGTTTTTCACCCCTTTGTATACTTTATATCTTGAAAGGCAAAGATAGATTGGAAATTCTCACTAAGTTTTACTTGCGAGTTCCTAAATTGGCTCTAAAACCATTTTGGTCCCTTAAACTGTGTGAGCCAGAGGTTGTCCTTGGCACTAGGGATATAAAAGTAAAGATGTGATGTTGGTGATGAGAATAATGGGAAAGGAAAACATGAAAAAAAACTACAAAGTAGGACCAGGGAGAAGAGGTGAGGGGGGGCATGGTGCTCAGTGGGTCTCAGAGAACTAAACACCTATGTGGTTTAAGTACCCGATATAAAGCAGGTGCCATGGAAGCACAAGTAAGCTTTCTGGGAGCTAGGGCCTGGCTGAACATAGAAAGATGAGTTTTCAAGAAAGTGGAGAGGATGGGACAAGAATACGCCAAGGAAAGGGGGCAATCCAGGTTGGGGGCGGGTGATATGGGACAAAGACAAGGGGTTACAAATGATCCTCCCATGTTGGAGAGGAGGAGGGAAATTCCCTGTAGCTGAAATCAGTGCACATGGTGGTGGGGAGGGTGAGTGGTCAAGGTCAGACTGTGAAATTACCTGTGTTGTCAAGGTAGGAAGTTACTTCCTCACTCTGCCAGAGAAAAAGTGGACTCTCAGTCCTTTTACAACAGCACCCAACGAGCAACTGCCAAATCGTGAGCCAGCGAAGAGAACAGCGTGAATTCAGGAAAAGCAACTAAAAATACAGAGTACTTCAAGTGCCAAAGGAGTGGTACAAGCAACAGAGGATCCAGGAATGCAGTGCAAGAGGAGCTCTTAAACAGTGGTCAAGGAAGGCCGAACCGTGCCAGGCCTCGCTTTTCCATGGTAGGGGGTGCGACTCGAAGGGCAACAGAGAGAATCAGAGAAACTATTCATAACCTCCTCCCCACAACTTTGGGCATGTGTATCTGATTTATACAATTTTTTTTTTCCTGGACATGTGTCTAACCGAAAGTTTTCTCTTCTCTGGGGCAAATATATATTTACCAACAATATCCCTATCATTAATTTGCTGCATGGTTCTGAGTAAACCCCTTAATTGCCAGGTCTTAGTTCCAACACCCTTAAAGTACACATCACAAAGCAAATGTGCAGATTAATAAGAACAACCTAGAAACAACCTTCAAACCCCATGAAACGCCAGAGGGGTCTTTCTAAAAATGCAAGTCTCTGGAAACAAGGCCTTCCTCATGACCCTCCCTACCCAAACCAAAAGCTTTTGGCTCTCAAAGCTTTGGGGATTTCCCAGTTGCAGATAAGGGACTGTGGACTTGGCTATCATTTGAATAATCTGAAGGTGAGGCAAAGACAGATCCAGGGGATGTCAGAATCATGCAGATCACAGCCTTCCTTTCCTTCAGAAAAAGAAGCTGAGGACCACCCAGGGAAAACGTACTTGTCCAAGTTCACAGCTAACTAATGACAAACAAACATTAACCAGAATCCAATTCTCTGTTTGTATTCTAGAATTCTTCCCAACAAGCCCCAAATGGGATAATGCATTAATCTCGTCACAACGGCCTGCTCACTTCATGTTCCGCGGTCTCTCTTCACCGCACCGCAACTTGGGTGGACACCCAGGTAACAGGCAAGGGGAGCAAGACCCCAGCATCTGCATCCCTACAGAGAGCTGCCGTTAACAATGAACTCCTCCAGGAATTATGAAGCCCTTCAGAGATTAGAACATTACGACTAAAGCCATTTTACAGAGAAGGAGAGTGGTTCATGTTTGGCTTCTGATAGGACTCTAAGTTAATACAGTTTTTCCTTCAGGGGTGGCCTGTGAGAAAATTAGATATGGTTCACGGACAAAACTTTTTTGTCTTATTAAACACCTGCATATGTATTATTAACGTTACCTTCCCTTTAATGCCATGGGATAACTGGTTTTCCCACTTCCAGTTGTGACGTTAATTTCCTTTTAAAAAGAAATGTTTGAAAAAGTTAGCTGATTTAAATGATTAAGAAAATAATGGTACAAGGGGCATTTGGATATGAAAAGAAATCATAAAGGTAGTATGTGTATGAGAGAATCTCGGGAAACACTGTTTCCAGAGAGGCATTTTTTTCCTGGTAGGAACAGGATTCAAAAAGGTGTATCAACTATTTGTGTCACTTTCCTTAACATTCCTCACAGAAGGATTTCAAACACAGTTTTCAAGCCATGGCCCACATCAAAAATGACTAATATATAAACGGATGGAGCTGCTCACAGCAGAGGGGACGACAGCCCAGGGGCTTCTGGTCGCCCTTGGTGCTGCCTTGCCGCTGGAGGTTTCAGAGAACCAGTACCTCAGGCGCTCCTGGAACCAACAAGGCGCACTAGCTGGGAAGCCCTGCCTCTCCCCGGGGCAGGTACTCCTTTCAGAAACAGGAACAGAGCTGGCAGGACAGCTCTGTTCCCTGCTAGGCAAAATGTCTGTGTGGCAGTGGTGACCCCATCCTGCTATCCCCACTGCAATTCATGGGCATATGGAAGCATGCACATTATTCAAATCAAGACTAAATGCATTATCTGAAATCTGTTACAAGTAATTTCTGTTCCTGGGATTCTCAGCAATGTGGCATAGCCAAAATAAATGGTTCACAGATTGCTTCACAGTCAGGCCCTACTAAAAATATTTATTAATGTTACAGTTGTCAGAAGAAAGGTCAAAGGGCCTAGGTCAAAGGGCCTAGGAGAGATGCACAGCCATGCTCTGAGTCAAGCTTTGACAAGATGCCTTACATCTCACACACCCTCAGACCTAGAGGGAGAAGCTCCAGAAGACTTCCAAGCGTTTGCTAGCTGCAGACGTCTCATGAGAAGAAGAATGTATCATTCACTGGATGCTGGGGCTGTTTATAAGGTTGACACCACAGATACTTGTCTTGGTGGAGACACCTGCTGTTAAAGATGTGTCAAGGAAAAGAGACCAGTAAGCAGTGAACAATACCCAGTAAAGTTGTGCTGGCCTCTGGTTATTTTGTCGTGAGGTCAGTTGACTGCCCTCCTTTGGTCTAGATCTTTAAATCAGGGACACAAAATTCCAGGAATCAGTGAGAGAAAAATCCCACCTCCATATTCCTGCCCCCAACCACTCACCTAAAGGCTCAAATGAAATAAAACAAACCTGAAAGAAATTGCTTGAATGGATATTAAAAATTTTCCCTAATATGAGTCTTCCCTTTGTTCAAACCTTAATGTACACTAAGGTAGTGAACTAAAATCGTGAAACACATTGGATATTAAGTTGCTGAAGAAAATCAGAGTTGTCATGGTTTCCATATACAAGCCCATTGTGCTCAGGAACTTGAGGCACATGCCATTGCTTAACAAGCCCAAGGGCTCATTAGAAGAGGTTTTCCGAAGTATGTATGCCAAACATAAGCTTATTCTAACAAGTATTTCCTAGTCCCCACCCCATTAAGAGATGCAGCTTGGCCAGCAGGGTTTTTTCAGTGAGGTACAAATGCTTTTTGACACATTTCAACACTGGGTTCCATCACAAAATGGAATAACCAAAGCCAGTCACAGTGAAACAAAAGTAGGTCCACATAGCCCTCCTGTGGGCAGCGAAGAGGAAACACGTGAAAAGTATAACAGAGGCTCATGCTGCCTGGATGATGCCACAGTCAAAGATGTGCTACAGGAGGGACAGTGAAGATCATTTTGGTTAGCTTTTAAATCCGTAAGCAGATGACCACAGTATTAGAGCAAAACAACTCTGGCGTTTCTGCACACAGGGATCCAAACAAGGTGTGACACCAAAGGCTGAGGTTCCAGAGAGAGGACTTCCAATCTCAAGAGGGAACTGCTGCAGGATGCTTGGATGGGGCTACTAGAAGTTTTTGATCAGACCAAAGCTAAATGGCACACGTGAAGAGCTGTGATGCACCCATTTATCTGTGGAATCCACGTGTCAATTTCTGTCCTCACACCACACTGAACCCAGGTAACCAGAAACCAGTGTGTCTGCAGAACTATACAAGGAAGAAAGGAAGAACACTGCCAGAGAAGTAGCAAAAATCTAGAAAGAAAGGCCAAGGCCTAGCTACAAGACTCAGAGGAGAAAGGGACCCCTCTTCAGCTTGGAAGAGAGAGCAAGCTTCACCTGAAGCATAAGAACACAAATCAGGAAATCCTGCTCAGATGGGCTGTGTCAGCATCCCAGGGACAGTCTTTATTTCCTGGCCTGGGTGAGACCGATATATTCCATTTTAACCTGAGATCCCAAGAGTACGGTCGCTGACCCAGCAGCACAGCATCAGCTGGGGCCCTGCTAGAAAGGGAGATCCTGGGTCCAACCCTAGACCTACTAAATCAGAAACTCTTGGGGACGGTTCAGTACTCTGTGTTTCTAGGTGATTCTGCTGCACGCTCTGTAGCTTAAGAACTAGTGATTCAAGCAAACCCCTGCCTTAGATTCATATAGAAAATTCACCCGGAAATGGTGAGAAAATGGCTTTCCTTCCGACTAATTCCAAATTCAGTGTCAAACTAAACACAAACAGTAAATTCCAAAAGACACTACTGAGAAATTTTCAGATGCGAAAATGGACTTAACTCTCATTTCCTGTACAGACACAGCAGGAAGTGTATTATTATTAGCAAAGAAATGTAAAATTCCCATGAAAATATAAAATGCGACATATTTTTATACTCGTGGTTCACTTGAGGACTGTATTACTCCAAGAGAACTATCTGGTCATCAGTTTTTATAATGGACTCAGAAACTCAAAGATGCATAATTATAATGACCTCCCTAAGATATTCATATATTTAAATGAGGTACATTTAATATGCAATAATTTCAAAAATATATATCCTTTAATGTCAGTTCTTAAAGCTAGTAAGAAAGTGAAATACGTACATCACACCCTGGGGTGAGCGGGATATTGTAAATTAGAACAACTCTTGTGGAAAGCAACTTGGCAGTATGTGTGAAGCCATAAAAACATCCAAATTCTTTGACCTAATAGGTCTACTTTTTTTCAGATTAATTCCCCAAATGAAAAAGTTGTACGAACAAAGATGTCTACATGGAGGAAAGAGGATGTCTGACAACATGGAAATGGTCAAATTAATGAAATATCATGGGACCATCTAAAATAAAAACAGACTAACAGCATTTAAGAAACACAAATGAAAAAGATGATACAGAATTATATTTACACTATGATTACAACTAAGTAAAAAAATATATACATGGTTGCATAGAGAAGAAGTGGAAAGAAACATGAATATTGGAAGGTAAAGGCAAATTTCTCTTGTTTTTCTTTCCACTCATTTTTCTGTTTGGGGGTAGTAATAACAAAAATATTCACAGGTATGCAAGCAGCACTGAACACTTTCAAGTTTGAGTTTGGATAAACTGATTTCTGTGTGTGTGTGTTTGTGTGCATGTGAATATTCATGGGAGAAGGAGGACTAGAGAAAGAGAAGGGGAAATATCAAATTAGTCATTGCCAAGGGACAGTAGCTGATTTAAAATGAGACATGACATACCCTTACCTCCCCCTAAAAATCAAACCACACCACAGAAGCTCAACCCACAAAATTTTAGTAACTAGAGAACAATCTAAACCATGATGTAAGGGGGAGATCAGTAAATCAGAAAGCAACCAAAATAGTCTCTCTTCCTCTACCCTGCACGATATTTTGTCCAAAAATAATGTTAAACACAGGATAGATCAAGAAAACTATGGCTCTATTCTCCAACTGACTCCTATTAATCACAGCCGATCTTTGAAAGCCATTTGGGTTTAAGCCTGCGACACAGGGAACAAATTTGCAACATGAGTTCTTACGAAGCCCAAATCCCAAGTTTCTGCCAAGTTTGCCTTTCATCACGCAGGCTTGCCTGGCATGGCTCCAGCACCCATAGCTGGACTGGACTATCCTGGCCTTGGAATATTAACTTCCTCTTCGTCTGGGGCAAGTTCCCCACCACACAGTTTATAATGACACCAATCCTTCTCTAAAGTGTTTAAAATAAACTAATTAGAATTTGATTTTCAACTCTAAGGCACTCAAGAATTATTAGGGAGGGGGATGGGGAAATGAAGTCGCTGTGCAATTTCAGGCAAAGTTCAGAACTTTATAAATCAGCAAAACAATCGCTCTGTTGCAAACAATTCTCAAGGCACTTGAATGGCACAAAATGCAAGTCAGTAGCTCTCAACAATTGAGAAACAGTTACCAAGAAAGTGTTCATGACTCCATCCAAAAAAAAAACAAAAAACAAAAACAAACTTTAAAAGAACTGTCTGGTTACAATGCATGTATGTTTATGTTTAATTTAAAACATTGTCTGTGATACCCTTAAGAGTGTTAAAAGCAAACACACTCTGCTGTTAGGGAGGAAAAAAAGCTACCACAAAGGCTTGACAACTTAAATTATTGCACACTAAAACTATGTTACGTTACCCCAATTTCACTTCGCTCACAGAACCAGAACTTCCTACTCTCTGGCTATTATTCTTGAAAATTGTAGTTGCCCCCCAAATTTCAATCCTTACAAGAAAATATGAGTGGAAGGTGGGATGGAGCACATATGTCAGTGACTTCATGCATTATTTCTTTAATACTTCAAATCTAGGATTCCAGTGGGTCCCAGGAGGGTAAAATATCTCCTGAAAATGAATATTAATTTAAATATATAGCATTTTCTTCTGCTTTCCTGGAACAATTTCAGACACATTCTTTGTGAAATAGGACTTCCAGTTGTGAAGGTATGAAGAGGTCGATTCAAGAGATTCTGCTATAATAACCACTTTGTGGGTAGATGGGGCATGTGCTATTTGAATGAGTATATGTAGTGCTTTCAGAATACAGTGAACTTAAAGTTCAACAATGTATTTGTGGCTGATTTGAAAGATGGAGGTGAAAGTTCACTGTAGGGAACATGGGTAAAAAATTATCGATAAGACACATGCTTCCCTAGCTGCTAAGGCAACACCATTTCATGAAGCTTATTTATAAGAGGACCAGCACCAGCCTCCTATTCAGGGCTTCCTGAATGTAAACGTCACTTACTTTGCAGGTACAGCCTGTTTCTTACAAACGAGTGAATTCTGAGTGTGCAACCTGAATCTTTTCTCAATAATCCAAACTTAAGAAGTAAAAATATCTATAATAGCAGAATTCACCCTTAGATTTCCTTGAGCCTTCTCATGATAAAACTCACTTGGGAAAAGAGCAAAGAAGGAGGAAGGGTGGGAAAAAAAGGCAGAATAAGGACGGAGGAAGGAAAAATAAAATATGGACTGATGAAAAAAAAAACAAACCAAGGAATAAGTAGTCTCTTGCAGAAATACTTTTTCCACCACGGTTTCCCCTCCTGCAGTTAAAACAGACTGCCATTACGCGCCTTCCACCTACCAGCCATAAAGCAAATATAAATGCCAACAGCTTCACAAGCATGATTCATGGAACAATGTGTACTTCAATATTCCCTTTGCCCTTTCAAAGGCAGCAGAATCAAGAGGACTCGGACAAGGACAATATTATCTGAGATCAGATACCTACCATTGCTCACCATCCGCCTGGCCACTTCCCACAAGACAAGTCCAAAGGCCCAAATATCGACTCTCTTATAAGAATCGAAACAATCCACCTGGATGGTTTCATCTAGAACTTCGGGGGCCATGTAGCGTTTGGTGCCCACACGGGGGTTGTTCCCCACGTCGAGCTGATTGGTGCTCTGGGAATGCATGACTGCCAGGCCTGAAAGGAAGAAGACAACATTGTCAATCCGCTCCCTTCCTTTCGCACAGATGGCTGCTGAAGGATTTTAAACCAAACCCAACGAACAGCGCCCTCTTGTGGCGTCCATGGTGACTGCCGCATTACACCCAGCGTCATCTCTGGAGTGCCCTTGCGATGACCTCTGTTGAGAGCAGGAAATAGGGCTGATGCCAGAAACATTCTGAGGCTCTTAGGTTAATATATGAACCTCAGAGACAAAAAGTTTGGGGTAAATAATAAACTAATACACCAAACCAATATGAGGCCAGTGTTCGAAATCCACAGGAAAACAGACTCACTTGTTAAATGGGAGCCTCAGAGTGGCTTAACAAAGAGCAAATTAAGCTCTCAGGCTCCAGCACAGCTCCCACTAGTCTGCAAACACAAACCTCAAACCATGTGAGGCAGGGACTTTGAGGTAATGTATCATTACATAAAGGGCCGACTGCTCCGGGCCCTGCTCCGTCCCTAAAAAAGGGCCGCTCATCTGAACAGTAACGTGGACCAAACCCACAGGGCTTTCTTTCTCTGCAGCCACATGTACAGAGAACATTAAGCTGGCCCTCAATTCAAAGCACAACTATCAAGTTAAATGGTTTTGAAGCACTATCTTAAACCATGACTCATTTCCAAATTCCTCAGCCAATTAGAGAGACCCAGCATTCCTCACAGACCAAGGGGAATAGACAGATACGTGCATGGTTTATTTGAGAATGGAATCACTTTTTGATGCATATGCAGACCAACTGAAAGTGATTCCTGTAACACTCAAAATAACGAAAATTGCCAAACTGGAGCAAGCAGACCATGTAAACCTTTGTAACCCAACGGGGATCCCTCAAGTCATCTATGGAGAATGTTCTCCTCCCACTCCATGGCTGATGACTCCATAGAAAGCAAGGGAGATAGCACGCGTGTTATCTCAGCCCTAATAATTACCAAAGATATTGGCAACGCACTTGACTAGATCAGACTGGTTCCTCTTTTCCTTACTTTTATAATCAACCCTAAGATTCTATGGCCATTATGACCATTTCACAAATCATACATGCCCCTCCACCATTTCCAGAACCAAAGAGTGAAGATAACAGAATACAAAAAAGGTGCAGTTTAAATAGAGAATAGAAATACTAGCTGTGGTGGTTTAAAAATACATCCACAAGTGTTTTGAAACTTCTCCCTTCATGAGGGGAAACTCAATTCCTCGTGCCTTGAGCGTGGGCTGGACTACCAAACAGAGTATGGCAGAAGAGTATGTGCATCTTCAAGATTAGGGCATAGCAGGCATATGGCTTCCTGTTTGCTCTCTCTGGGCTCATTCATAGTGTTATGAGGACGCTCAAGCAGCCCGTTGGACAGGACCACATGACAAGGAACTGAGGCTTCCCATCAACAGCCATGTGAGTGAGCCATCCTAGAAGTTCCTCCAGGCCCGGCCAAGCCTTCAGATGCCTGCAGCCCTGACTGACGGTATGACTGTTACCCCTGTAAGATCCTGAGCCAGAACCATGGACCTGAGTTGTTCCAAGACTGCTGACCGACTGTGTGAGATAATAAATTTGTGTTATTTTAAGCTGCTAAGTTTTAGAGGTAATTTGTTTCCCAGTCATCCATAATTATTACACTAACTAAAGAGACAAACCAACCAAATGCAATGTGCCTCAATTCTTGTTTGAAAAAACTGGAAAAATTTGAAAATGGCTATTAAATGATATTAAAGCATAATCAATAACTTTTAGGTGTGATAAACTGTGATTATGCAAGAGAAGTATTTTTAGGGGATGCACTTTGAAGTATTTAGTAGTAAAGAGTTGTGACTTTGCAACTTATTTTCAAATGAATTTGCAAATATATACACTTAGCCACATACAGATAAAGCAAATTTGGCAACATTTTAATAACTCTTGAATCTAGGTGTTGTAGATATGAATGACCATCATACTACTTTTTCAATCTTTCTTTATGCTTGAATTTTTCTATGATCAAAAGTTAGGAAAATACAATACTGGTATTTTTGCTAAAATACTGGTAGTTTTGCAGTATTAATAATAGAACATAATTTCTAACAAGTGATCCTTAATTTCTAGGTATAAAGTAAAAAATTAATATAAATTGCGGTCTTACAGGAGCTGTCTTCTGTACTACCAATCTACTTCCCTGCATAATGACCCCTTAACACAGATTTCTGTGTGAAACCGTGAATCCAGCTGGAAAGCTATAGGTCAAAATAAATGTAATTAAATAATTAATTAGTTGGATTTGCTAATTCCCCCCAAGTCCCATAAACCAAAACCAACAGCTGCCTCAATTTGTCCATCTTCCCTTGGCCTCAGGACTATAACAGCAGCTACCATTTGGATGACTATTTGCCAAGCATTTATAAAATTTCTGAATCTTACAAGAATTGTGTGAGGTGGGCATAATTGACTTTTAGTGACATGAATAATACATAAACACACTATTATAAAAGTTTCAAACAATAGAGACGTTCAAGGCACAGTGTCAAACACTGAAGTCCCTCTTGCTAAGCCCCCCACCCTTGCCCTGAGTGTAAGCAGGTCAGCACTTAGGGCAGGTAAATAGATAGATGAAAAAACCTGTACAAAAATACTGGATCAGGGACTTCCCTGGTGGCACAGTGGTTAAGAATCTGCCTGCCAATGCAGGGGACATGGGTTCAAGCCCTGGTCTGGGAAGAACCCACATGCCACGGAGCAACTAAACCCGTGCGCCACAATTACTGAGCCTGCGCTCTAGAGCCCGCGAGCCACAACTACTGAGCTCGCATGCCACAACTACTGAAGCCCGCGCGCCTAGAGCCCGTGCTCTGCAACAAGAGAAGCCACCACAATGAGAAGCCCGCACACCGCAACAAAGAGTAGCCCCCGCTCGCCGCAACTAGAGAAAGCCCGCGTGCAGCAACGAAGACCCAATGCAGCCAAACATAAATAAATTTATTAAAAAAAAAAAAATACTGGGTCAATAATTGCGAAACTCAAATCACCTTAGCTCCATAAGCCATGGCACAGCCATAAAAGTCTTCTACACCACAACAAAAACGTTAGGGTCATGCCTCCTTATACTTGGAAAACACTGTAAAATAATTTCTCAACATGAACACAAGGACTTTAAAGGGATAGAGAAAGAAATTTTATTTGAAAGAAATTTATAATTTTCCTATGTCAAATCCCTTGTGTTTAAAAACAATTTTATCATTTATGTAATTAGAGCTAACACTGCCTAAACCTTTATCAGTGTAACAATAACTATAATGATATGAAAATAAGAGCAACCATTTTTTATTCAAGGAGAGTGAGTATCCTCAGTAGTCCACCGAAATGAATAACCAAAATTACAATTCAGTTCTCATTAGCATAATTATTCAGCCAATATTCTAGGGGTCTAGGATGAATAGGCTTTATAGAGAATGCCACTATAAATGAAAATAATCTTATTTATAATGCAATTAAAGCTACATTAAGCATCACCCTAACACCATAAGAATGAGATATGCCAGCAGGGCAAATGGTAAATTAGTTTGGGGATTTTTTTTTTTCCCTCTTTCTTTGATTGATAATTTTGCCTTGGTTACAGAAGAACAACTTTATAAACCATTTTTAAGACAAATTCATTCCATAGGTTATTTCATTGTGTACCTACTTTGTGTAAAGCTTGTGAAATCAGAATGCAACAGTACTGGTTGCCTCTCAGGGTGGGCTGGGGCAGGAAAGGACTGAACCAGCACGAGGTGACTTTCTAGAGTAATGGGAAGGTCTGTATCTTGACAGCGATTTGGATTTTACAGCATTTGTCAAAAATCTGAGAGTGTATACTTAAGATCTGTGCATTTCATGTGAAATGTAAATTTTACCTGAAAAGAAAAAAGAAGTAAACAAAGAACTCCAGTGAATGATATATTGGTGTGTATGCTGAAGCCATTGGAGGGAAGGGCTCTTTTGTCTGCAATTTACTTTGAAATGTATCAAAGATTAAGATGTATTGATAAATGGAGGCTGGATATGTGACAACAGTAAAATGTTCATGGGAGAATCTAGGTGGTAAATATACAGGTGTTCACCGTGAAGCCCTTCCAATTTGCATGCTTGAAATTTTTCATAACAAAGTGTTTGGAGGGAAAAAGATGCAACCTGGCTAAACAAGGGAAGACAACAAAAAAGTTAAAACAGTAATTAAAAAATATTTTAAAAAATTTACCCAAATCTGCTATGCAACACTGTCCATTCTTCTTAACCAGGATGTTTTTGCTTTTTAAATCTCGGTGAGCAATGGCTGGTTTCCCTTGGGTCCCAAAGATCTCTATGTGTAAATGTGCGAGACCACTAGCTATGGACAGCACTATTCGCAGGCAGCTAACTGTATCCAGAGTAGTAAGCTGAAGGTAGTCATACAGCGATCCCATTTCATGATAATGTGTGATTAACCACAACTGTGTACTGGAGTGTCTTGATGTCATGTCTGAAGCAATGAAACCTGGAGAGAGCAAGAACAAAATTAACAGACATGTGAGAATTTCACATTACAGCTTAATTTACTCTACAGAAATAGTGACCCATACAGTAGAGATCACCTATAACAAAAAATAAACTTACCAACTGCCATGAAAGGAGGTTTACAGAGGCATCAACAGAGAAAAATAATGTATTTATACCTTAAGAAGACACTGCTAATGAATAGGAAATTTTCATATTCATTTCCACTGTAAATAATCCTTTGAAATTTTTTTTACATTGCATTAAGATTCAGATAGAAATAAAATCTTTGTGTTTACCCATAATGAGAGTGTTAAACCCTTTATCATGTTGACATTCCAAGCACAGATCATTCATCAACCACCCAGAAAGAACACAAAGCCTAGAACCTAGGCACCTGTGTTCTAGTCTTGATCTGCCTGTGATCTGCTTTATAACATTGGGCAACTCATTTGGGCTCTTTGGATTGTCTCTGCTATAAAATCAAGGGGTGAGTTTATATTAAATGTGACTGATTCATCGATTTAAAAAAGGAACCTATGAAATATAACAGGCACCTAGGATGCTCTTTGTCAGTCACACAGGAAAACCAAGATGATGGTGTTTGTTGGCTAGAAAAGAAGACAGAGTTAAAATGGAAAAGTTATGATATAATGTGAAAAGTCCTGTAATATATATGTGCAAAGGATAACAGGAGCCCAGAGCAGGGAATCATAATAATTCAGACTAGATGTTACAGTAGGCTTCCATCAAGAAGTGACAACTGAAGTCGTCTTGAAAAGAAGTGAGATACTGATCCTGTGATAAACTGTAAACATGAAAAAGAATATATATGTATAACCAAGTCACTTTGCTGTGCAGCAGAAATTAACACAACATAGTAAATCAACTATACTTCAATAAAATTTTTTTAAAAAGTGAGATATTGAAAGATGTAGATAAAGAGGAAGAAAGAAATTTTTCTAGACATTCTGAGGGGACTTTTCAGCACACTGAAAGAACTTGCAGTCAGAGGCACTTCCTAACCTATGAAATAAATGGTGATGTATGTGCCTGTCTTTCCTGCTACAGAGGTGCTTTCCTAGCATTACAGATCTATACCTTATAGACACCCATATGGACAGTGAAATTTGGGACTTAGAAATACAAGGGGATTTTTTTTTTTTTTTTAAGACAGATACATCTTGAAGAATTAAATGACTTGTGAAAGTGGAAAGGAAAAGGAGAATACATAAACATGCCATACTTTATAAAGTACTTTATATAAAATTTGTATCACTTGCACACATATTTTCTCATGGAATTTTTCTCAGTAGACCAGAAAGATAAATATTATACTCATTTTACACATGATGAAGTTGCTGCTGGGAGGTGCCAAGGATCACACAGCTATTGATCACACAGCTATTAAGTTGCTACCAACTCCGAATTTGATGCCAGCTGCTGATACACCATACCTTGCATAGGAAAGTTCTGGGAACAAAGAAACGTTTCCCTATTTGATCATCATCATCATCGACAGCAGAAGCAGCTAATAATCAGTGAGAATCAGCAATGTGCCAGGCACAGTTCTAAACATCCTACATGCAATCCTCCAACAACCACATGAAGGGGGTAGATTACACCACTGACATTAAGGTCAGTAACCGTCCCCAGCAATCTGGCTCCAGAACCCATACTCTTCTTACCCACCATATCATCCTGCGCTCAAACAAGCTGGCTTCTACTCGAGAAAGACAATCTGACATTTGTACCTGTGGGACATCTGTAAAGTGAACCGAGTAACACTTCCGCACCTTGATCCCCATCTCTTTCTCCCTCTTCCCCTAAGCTGGTCCCCACAGCCAGACTTAGTCTCTCACTCTTCCCTGTTATCCCACCTGCCTTTGTCTCCCCATAGCTGATTCTCGTAGAACCCTTAGCTGGCCATAATATCAAACAAAATGTGCACTTAGACATTTATTTATTCTTTCTAAAGAAAATGTTTCTGCTACAACAAGGTCCTACTGTATAGCACGGGGAATTACATTCAATATACTGAGATAAACCATAATGGAAAAGAATATAAAAAAAGAAGGTCTATATGTGTATAACTGAGTCACTTTGCTGTACAGCAGAGATGGGCACAACACTGTCAATCAACTGTACTTCAGTTAAAAAAAAGTTTCCGCTTTATCACCTTAAACCATATGATATTCATCTTTTTTTTTATTTTAATTTTTTTAACATCTTTATTGGAGTATAATTGCTTCACAATGTTGTGTTAGTTTCTGCTGTATAACAAAGTGAATCAGCTGTATGTATACATATATCCCCATAGCTCCTCCCTCCCACCCTCCCTATCCCACCCCTCTAGGTGGACACAAAGCACCGAGCTGATCTCCCTGTGCTATGCGGCTGCTTCCCACTAGCTATCTGTTTTACATTTGGTAGTGTATATAAGTCCATGCCACTCTCTCACTTCGTCCCAGCTTACCCTTCCCCCTCCCTGTGTCCTCAAGTCCATTCTCTATGTCTATGTAGGTCTTTATTCCTGTCCTGCCCCTAGGTTCATCAGAACCATTTGTTTTTTAGATTCCATATATATGTTTTAGCATACGGTATTTGTTTTTCTCTTTCTGACTTACTTCACTCTGTATGAGACTCTAGGTCCATCCACCTCACTACAAATAACTCAATTTTGTTTCTTTTTATGGCTGAGTAATATTCCATTGTATATGTGCCACATCTTCTTTATCCATTCATCTGTCGATGGACACTTAGGTTGCTTCCATGTCCTGGCTATTGTAAATAGTGCTACAATGAACATTGTGGTACTAGACTCTTTTGGAATTATGGTTTTTGCAGGGTATATGCCCAGTAGTGGGATTGCTGGGTCATATGGTAGTTCTATTTTTAGTTTTTTAAGGAACCTCCATACTGTTCTCCATAGTGGCTGTATCAATTTACATTCCCACCAACAGTGCAAGAGGGTCCCCTTTTCTCCACACCCTCTCCAGCATTTATTGTTTGCAGGTTTTTTGATGCCCATTCTAACTGGTGTGAGGTGATACCTCATTGTAGTTTTGATTTGCATTTCTCTAACGATTAGTGATGTTGAGCATCCTTTCATGTGTTTGTTGGCAATCTGTATATCTTCTTGGGAGAAATGTCTATTTAGGTCTTCTGCCCATTTTTGGATTGGGTTGTTTGTTTTTTTGATATTGAGCTGCATGAGCTGCTTGTATATTTTGGAGATTAATCCTTTGTCAGTTGCTTCATTTGCAAATATTTTCTCCCATTCTGAGGGTTGTCTTTTCGTCTTGTTTACGGTTTTCTTTGCTGTGCAAAAGCTTGTTTCATTAGGTCCCATTTGTTTATTTTTGTTTTTATTTCCATTCCTCTAGGAGATGGGTCAAAAAGGATCTTGCTGTGGTTTATGTCATAGAGTGTTCTGCCTATGTTTTCCTCTAAGAGTTTTATAGTGTCTGGCCGTACATTTAGGTCTTTAATCCATTTTGAGTTTATTTTTGTGTATGGTGTTAGGGAGTGTTCTAATTTCATTCTTTGACATGTAGCTGTCCAGTGTTCCCAGCAACACTTATTGAAGAGGCTCTCTTTTCTCCATTGTATATTCTTGCCTCCTTTATCAAAAATAAGGTGACCATATATGCGTGGGTTTATCTCTGGGCTTTCTATCCTGTTCCATTAATCTGTATTTCTGTTTTTGTGTCAGTACCACACTGTCTTGATTACTGTACCTTTGTAGTAGAGTCTGAAGTCAGGGAGCCTGATTCTTCCAGCTCCATTTTTCTTTCTCAAGATGCTTTGGCTATTCGGGGTCTTTTGTGTCTCCATACAAATTGTGAAGTTTTTTTGTTCTAGTTCTGTGAAAAATGCCAGTGGTAGTTTGATAGGGATTGCACTGAATCTGTAGATTGCTTTGGGTAGTGTAGTCATTTTCACGATGTTGATTCTTCCAATCCAAGAACATGGTATATCTCTCCATCTGTTTGTACCATCTTTAATTTCTTTCATCAGTGTCTTATAGTTTTCTGCATACAGGTCTTTTGTGTCCTTAGGTAGGTTTATTCCTAGGTATTTTACTCTTTTTGTTGCAGTGGTAAATGGGAGTGTTTCCTTAATTTCTCTTTCAGATTTTTCATCATTAGTGTATGGGAATGCAAGAGATTTCTGTGCATTAATTTTGTATCCTGCTACTTCACCAAATTCATTGATTAGCTCTAGTAGTTTTCTCGTAGCATCTTTAGGATTCTCTATGTATAGTATCATGTTATCTGCAAACAGTGACAGTTTTACTTCTTCTTTTCCGATTTGGATTCCTTTTACTTCTTTTTCTTCTCTGATGGCTGTGGCTAAAACTTCCAAAACTATGTTGAATAATAGTGGTGAGAGTGGCCAACCTTGTCTTGTTCCTGATCTTAGAGGAAATGGCTTCCGTTTTTCACCATTGAGAACGATGTTGGCCATGGGTTTGTCATATATGGCCTTTACTATGTTGAGGTAGGTTCCCTTTGTGCCTACTTTCTTGAGAGTTTTTATCACAAATTGGTGTTGAATTTTGTCGAAAGCTTTTTCTGCATATGTTGCGATGATCATATGTAAACCACATGATATTCATCTTTAATAACTTCCTCCAAAATGAATATCCCAAACTATAGAAGCACCACTCAAAAGAAATTAAGTTACTGCTATGTATTTGTGTAGCCTTTACTGATCCCTCTGGCCAAGGGAGAGCAGCATTTGATTGAGTGATTGATTAAATCAATAAATAAATACAATTTATTCTCTCACCTTCTGTAAGTCCCCAAGTTCTTAGAGAAGGATTTTGTCTGTCCCGTCAGTTAGGCTCTAGACCTTCAAGAAAACTGACTTTTAAATAAGTAAGATTTTTTAAAAACTATTTACCACTGAAGTGTGAATTGTACAACTACATTTGCTTCAACATGCTACAGCATTTTTATGGGACTTTTGTATTTTGAGTCAAAGCACTCTACTGTTAGTGGAGACTGAACAGGTGTCCATACATTGGAAGCCTGGCCCAGCCATTGGACGTGTTCATAACACCAAGAGAACGTGATTAGGGCAAAAGCCTCTTACATAACAGCCAAAGTCATCCTCCCAGGCGCCTCGAAAACTAAAATAAAACCCCAAATCTTAAGTGAGGTCAGTAGTGCCCTTGTAGTAAGCCTCTCACTGGCAGCTCTCGTGGGAACCAGGCGCTGGGCAGCTCTGATACCTGAGGAGCGAGGCCACCATGCTGGGGAGCACAGGGCCTGAGAATGTTGGGCCCCAGAGCCAGACTACTGGGCGTCCACACGGCTCCCCATCCTGAGCTGGGTGATCCCACATGCGTCACATGAAATCGCCACCTGGGTTTCCTCATTTATAAGATATGGATAGCACCGTCCTGTATCTCAAAGGGTTACTGTGAAAATAAAGAGTTATTGTCGGTAAAATGCTTCATATGATGCCTACCACACAGTAAGTGTTCAAGAGTAGCTGGTTACTATTAGAGTTCAAAACAGTCCTGGGTTCAATTACAGCCCCGAAGTTTGTAATTTAATATCTTTTTCAGGTAGTTTCCTTCACTTCCAATTGGTCTCAAGGAGTTCTGACTGATTAAATGGTTAAGCAGTACCTTTTAAGAGTATGTGGCAGTTCTGGAGATGGAGGGTGGTGATGGTTGCACAATATGACTGTACTTAAATCTCGCTTATATGATTAAAATGGTCAACTTAATGGATATTGTACCATTTTTTTAGTGCTATAATCGCTCTTAAAAATTTATTTTATTGAAGTATAGTTGATTTACAATGTGTTAATTTCTGCTGTACAGCACAGTGATTCAGTTATACATATATATATATATATATATATATTCTTTTTCATATTCTTTTCCATTATGGTTTATCACAGGATATTGAATATCCCTGTGCAATACAGTAGGACCTTGTTGTTTATCCATCCTCTATATATTAGTTTGCCACTGCTAATTCTGAACTCCCCATCCTTCCCTCCCCTACTCCCCTCTCCCTTGGCAACCACAAGTCTGTTCTCTATGTCTGTGAGTCTGTTTTTGTTTCATAGATAAGTTCATTTGTGTCATATTTTAGATGTAAGTGATATCATATGTACCATAATTTTTTTTTAAAAGAGTATAAGATGAGACTTTGGAGTGAAATTGTTGTATTAACTGAAACTCCCTGGTTTCAGTCATGAGGAAAAGGATGCTCAGAAACATACAACTTTGGCCCAAAGTCACAGAGTGGGCCTCTAATGATGCTGAGAGTAGAAACCGGCTTCCCAAACTCCCAGACACTGTTCCAACCACCAAACAGAGCCTCCCGTCATTCACTTATCTGCTGACTTCTACACCAGACACAGCAGAAGGAAGAGCTGAAATCCAAACTAGTCACTGGAAAGATATCATTCTGGGGGGGATAAACAATGAGGGCCCAGAATTTTATACGTGTGTGTGTGTAATTTAATTATGTATTTCGAGGGGGCTAGAGTTAGCAATACTCAAGGGTGGGGGAAATCATGATCTGATATTCAAAACAATCTTTTGATAGAAAAGAAAATGTCACAGAAAACAAAGTCTCTACATCCAAAAAACTGCTAAGGCAGGGAAAGAAGTTTAACCAAAAAAGGTGGTACATTTCTACAAGCTGTCTCAACTAAGAGGACCGACTACACAGTAAAATTAATCCATATAGCTGTAATTATGATGAGGGTAACAAGATCTCATGAATTCACAATTTCCATGGATCATTATGTAGTAAGAAGTGGACAATGTTTTGCCTTCTGTGATCACACTAAGGGAACCTAACTTCTCTCACATGAATCATATTGCAAAGGTGACTTTCAAATTTCCTGTGTGATTAAATCCAATTTAATCAATATTTACTAAGCACCTACCATGTGCAGGGAACTGTCCTCAGGACTGGGTGTGAAAGCAAACACAATGGACATAATTCTTGTCCTGGGTGTACAGTGGAGTGGTATCACAGGTCGTTTAACTCAAGAGCATGGATAAAGTGACTACTTGCATAGCACGGCAACATCTAGAGTGTTTTGCTCAATGAGCCCATAAGCCCATGAGCCCGCGAGAAGAGAGGGGCTGCCTGAACATGCCCTTCCTTCAGTGAGTCTCAGACCCCACGTGCTTCTCAGAGTACGTGCACCTGCCTGTTAAGAGTGCTTCTGCTGTTTAAAGATAAGTACTTCTTGTACATCATGACTTTTTAACACAGCCAGTGGTTTATCTGTTACCCAACCTCAGTCTGTTCCAGTGTCAGAGGAAAAATTGGGACATTTAAAGGTAATTTTGACTGTAGATGAATTTTCACCTCACACTATGACTCTAGAATCTAAGAAGCAATTCCATGAGCTAACTACCATGTGGTTAAGAGTCAGACCATCCGGTGTGATTCTCAGCTCCATTATTTAACCTGCTGGGTGATGTTAACCTCTCTGTACCTCCGTTACCTTATCAGTTACAACCAGGAAAATAAGAATATCTGCCCTCTTACGGTCATGGTGAAGATCAAATGAGAAAATGTGCATGACACAAAGCAGTGCTTACTGCATAGTAACTTGTCATTGTTGCTGTTAACACACATGCATCTAACTGCAATACAAGGCGGTGCACGATAAGAGATATACAGGAGGTAAAAAGTGCAGGAGTGCAGAAGAGCCCAAGTAAATCCCTTGGGAGGGTCTGGAGGGGAACTAAGAAGTTTTGATGAAGGAAGGAGTGGGTGGAGGGTGGAATGGGGATAGTGGGTGACCAAGAGCAACATGAATGGAGACACAGACAGCTGACTGTTCAAGGGCAATCCCAAGGAGTGACAAATATTGGAACTGGCTGCATGTGGGCATAGTTGTACAGGAAGTAGCAGAGTCCTCTTGGGACCCCAAAATAGGGAGTCTGGAACGCCAGGCCCAGAAGTCACGAATGTTGCAAGCGATGTGGGAGTCATCAAAGACACTCTGAGCAGAAGTGTCTCAGCTCCCCAGTGGAAGATAATTCAGTGTGGCGAGATGGACTGGAAAGGGGAGACCCATAGCAACGATACAAGTGAGGAGGCTAGGTGATGGCGAGGGCCCCAGGGGGAAGGGAAGGGGAGAAAATGACAAGAGCAACTGAGACAAGTCTGAGATGGAACATACCACCAAACTGTTGAAGCAAAGCTTTGGACAACTGTCAAACCGTGATTTGTAGACAACCTGACTCAGGCTTAATACTAAACTGGCAATACTGGAATAGAAATAAATTCTGGCAATGGCCTTCCTATAAGCCAAACCTGATCCCATAGCCATGAAGTGGCCAACACTATCCTATAAAGAGTCCAGTTCTATAGAAACTTTATAGCCACTACTCATGAAGCACTCCAGGCAGCATTCATCATATATGTATTAGTATAAATACATGTAGAAAAACTTTTCAAAAACAAAGACGTCAACGGGCTAAAGGAATGTTCTAACCCTTTATACTTCCATAGCAGTATTTCAATGGGCTCTTCACATATTTCACAAATGTTTCCAAGCTTTAGTTTCCAAATTAAAATGTATGCTAAATCCTTCTCTAAATCTGGGCTTTAAAAACGATGCCTTGTTTGAAGGAATGTGCATTTAATTACTATATCCCTGGGAGCTATGAATCTCTAGGAAATCGTCCAAAGATCTTTCTTAGTTTGATTCAAGTAATAAATATTCAAAAAGGGTGGGGTAAGCAGAACTACAGAGGAAGCCTTGAAGTGAACAATATGGGGCAAATTTTTGTTATTTAAATAACAACCTGCAGAGGAAGACTTAGCAATAACAATTTCCTTTTCATCATCCAGAGAATCTTCAAACTTAGCTTCTTTGCAGACTTACACAAGAAATTCATGTGAAAAGAAAATTCAACAGTGTACAAATGCTGATGGTCCCTATGTCACCATTTAGGAGAGACTTGCGAATTCAGACACACCAAATCTGAGAGGGCAAAGGCAGGCAATTATTTCTTCCTAGAAAAAAATTCATGAGGGGATTATTTCTGTACTTACCTAAAATATTCTCATGCCTCAGCATCACAGTGTTGTACAATTCTGTTTCCCTGAACCACGACTTCTCATCCCGGGAGGAGAAGATCTTCACAGCGACATTCTCCCCTTGCCAGCTGCCCCTCCACACCTCACCATACCTGCCTTTCCCTGTGGAAAGCAACACAGAGGTGACATTGGACAGTAGGACAGGACAGGTAGCCAGTGAACTTCGCGCTAGCAACTCTTAATCCCTCCCATGGAAAAACACAACTCAGGGGTATAAATACCACTACTTTTTGCCTGTAAAGACATCCAAAAATAAGGTGGAAACTGCCCCTCCCGGCCACCCTACTGTGCTATCAAATGAAACACTCTCAGAATCTGCATCTGTACAATGAGCTGGTAATTCCAAAGTTTACATTTACATTCCTCTGTGAAAAGGTATGAAATGCATATGGTTTGTAAAAGCACATGAAAGTTAGTAAAACTTAGACAATGGTACAGATTATTAGATTTCAACGTTGATGAAAGCCAAAAAGCGTGTATGGGGCTTAACTGAGTAACTTACTTGATTCCTTCCCTTAATAAAGGATCAACATAGGCATTTTCTAAGAGTCCAAATTTGTGAATTTACATATGCATTTATATTTTTCACAAAGGAGATCATTAAGTTTGAGATATGTGTTCTGAAGGATTAACACACACACGCACACACACACACACAGAACAATGCTGTGTAGGAGATCGACAGGCGGCCACTGTCATCCTTAAAGGATTTCTTGGCGGAGGATATATTTCAAAAGAGGATTTGCAAAGTCTTAAACACATAATCCCAGAACAGTCCTGATTTCTGACACTGGTCATGGGTGTTCGCTTGCAAGACAGTCCCTGTGATGCCACAAGTGGGTGACACTGAAAAGGCCACTTGGAGAAGACATTTTCAGAAAACGGTGACGAGCTGTGATCTGATCTGAGGAGTTCGTGCCCCCTCCTGCAGCCCCAGCACAACTGTCAGCTTGTCAACTACATTCTCCTGCTCCCGTTTTTCTCCTTAATGACAGGCAGGTGATCAGGGAGGTTGGGAGGACGAGGGAATTACCACGAGACTGTGGGGATCAACACGGGGTATGATCAAGGTGAAGACAGACGCGGCACCTAGAAAACGATGCAGCAGGAGATACGAGTTGCAGGGCAGCGGGGCTTTCCACCAAGGCAAGTGGCTGCTGCGAATCCCAGCTGGTAATAAGCTGCTGCGGCACCACCTGTATATACAGGAATGCAGCTCTCTGCTGGAAAACTAAGTCGCTGAGAACCCAAACATGGAGAGAGAAAGCATGTCTGTCCAGGAGATTATGTCTGGACATAATCAAAACTGCTCAAATCTAGATTCCCTTACGATAAGCAATGTCCCTACTAAATACCAGTGACTAATCCAAAAGAGCGTTAAATGAAGCCAGTAAGTGGTCTTTCATGGGCCACTGTCAAGTCACAAAAATAGTATCTAGTGCAGGATTAATTTGAATAAAGTCATAGCAATTGCCCAGCATTTGTAGTTTAAGATGAAGGCTAGTGCTAAGATCTACAAAATCGACTGCTACAAAAGGGAACGCTCATCTTTTCCTGCCTTTGGTTCCATTCTGTATCATTATTTGCCCTTTGTCCTCATATTCTCATTAGGAAGGAGAGAAAAATATCCCAGAGCATTGTGGACATTACTATACAGTTGCCTTAAATTCTATTTTTTTTAGAGGAAACAGAGATAGATGTCAGCGTAAGTAGACAGAATTGAAACAGAAACCTACTTAAATGGCTTTCAAAGGCTGTTAAGTTGTCAAATGCTTTTTGCAAATGCAACCTTATGCGGAAGTCCCTGAAAACAGAAGCAGAGCTGCCCAGAAGTCCTGGCCATGGAGACCCTAAAGGGGGGGTCCCTAAAGCACCTAAAATTTGGAAATTCATTGATCACCATCTGTAACAACTGATCTAGTTAGTCCAACTTCTCGTGTTTTTCAACCAAAAATGGTTAACATATTATCCAAACAGTTCATTACATATATTTTTATTCAAGCCTGTACTACATGAACACTAACTAGATGCTACTGAAAGGCATGGCTCTTTAGCACTGAACCAATAAAATGCTATAATTGAACATAAACTATTTCAAAAAATGCTGAAGAATATCTATACAACCGGAAACAGTATGCATTTTTAAAGGTGCAGTATTATTTTGCCCTTTGGACTCTGGGGTCCATCTCTGAGGACCGGTCATGAGGGCTGCTGCTCTGTGAATGGTGAGTGGCCATGGGACGGGAGGATGGGGGGTAATGTCCCCCTTCACTTCTTACCCCTACCCAGGCACCCTTGTTCATAAGCAAACAGGACGTTAGCTGGTACAAGAGGACAACTCTGGCTGTAAGCAGTGAGCACGCCGGGGGCTTTTCCATTTTTAGTTTCTCTACACACAGTCCGCCGTGGAGGAGAAGCATGAAGTTGGAGTTCAGAAACGGCTGCAGTAGCTACAGACGTAGAGAAAAGGCCACAGGCTCCTCCTGCTGGCCACCTGTGTGCCTGAAGGTGGCAGTCACTTTTCCTACCTCTGCCCACCACCCCCTTCCACTGCTGCATTTGGGGGTGTCCTGGTTTCCATGAAAACAGGAAGAAAAGTCAGAGGATAGCAGCCAAGTGGTGAAGGCAGCCTATGTTGGCTCGTCACCTCCCAAAAGCAAAAGATGATATGGCAAGAGCTGCAAAGCCAGCCCCCCAAAACTGGGAGAACCAGGAGAGTATGGAGATGTTTCTAATCCGTTATTGCTACTGTGGCCATCCCTGCATGCCATCTAAAGGAGAAATGAATGAAAACTGTCATGTGACTTGCAAATGCCCACCTCATAAATGTAAAACTAATAAAAATCAGGACTTTAAAAAAGAAAAGCATTTGCACCACCTTCCTAGAGGGCAATCCGGCAATATATAAGACAAGCCATAAAAAGTCACAAATTTTGACCCAGGAACCCCAATTCCTAGAAATTTATTCTGCGTACTCAAAAGAAGCAATGTGTGCAAAACATTTTTCAAACAGTATTGTTAAAGTTATCACGCAATAGACAATTACATAATCTTTAAAATACCTGTGATGTGTACAAATACATGAATATGTGTGTGAGCTTAAAACTGAAAACAGGGACAAATTATATACACACTATGATTATATCTCTATACAAATACGTTCCAATATGGGAAAAAATGTGAGAGACCACAGAGAAATGTACACAGCTCTTGTTTAAATAAAGCAGTTATGAAGGGTAGCTTTGGTACATTTATTTCATTTTTTTTTTAAGGCAGGGGAAGAGTGAGGAAGTATAAAATTGCAATAATCAAGTTGACTGTCCAAAAGCCGACTTACCTCAGATTCCCCAATGCCTATGGTCAGGAGCAGCCATGTTAGTTCATTTTCAAGCATTCCCAGCATCCTGAAGGGTCTACTTAAAACTGAAATCTTTTGGCTGGGCACTCTGTATCCTGCCTAGTGGATACTAGTTCTTTGACAAGAACTTCACCAAGTTCAAGTGCTCCAACACAAGTCACAGATTAGAGGCATACTACCCCATGGTTACCTCACATCTCCTGACGTTTAACAAGCAAGAGGCAACACGAAGCAGATTTTCCAAGGCCCATCCTACTTCTAGAACCACAGCACATAACCCGCAAAGAAAGGGAAAAAAGAATTACCAACACACTCCAGCAGTGTGATCTGACGGGCTACCGTTCTTTGTACCAGAAAAGGAAGACCAGAGCCGCTTCCCGACGTACACGAATGATCCAATAAATCCTGTGGTTCAAAACAAGGAGAAAGAGAAAGTATTGAGGAACTGCTCCCAGGTTAGAGTATGAGCGTGCACGTGGGTGTAACTTGCACGGAGGCAGCGGTCCTGGACACATGGCCTGTTCGTGTGCATGGAAAGCCCCACTGGAGGAAGAACTGGTTTTATTTCTTAGGAAAACCAGAAGCTAGCCCTTTCCCTAATATGGGATAGGTTTTCCTGAGGGATGAGTAGTCCTTTCTTGTATCCAGAGTTGTAGAAGAAAATATATAAAGAAAGAAGCTGAGTGGACAAAGTCAAAGATGTAAATTAATAAGTCCAAGATGCAGGGCTGAGCCCAAGGGGAAACAGTAGCTAGAACAGCAAGTGGAGCAAAAATCAAAGGCCTTCAAGTCCAAGAGCTGAGCAACATTGACCATATTCGGCCCTGCTCAGAATACCTATCAAAGGATGCACTTTAGTTGGCATGCCAAGGAACTCTAATAAGGAACAAACAAATTAGGAATAAGGACCAAATGGCTCTAATGTTGTTTGTCTTGTAAAGACTCCAATGGCCATCTGAGTCCTCAGACTGGTACACTCAAGCAGAGAAGGCTACCTGGATGGAGGTTGCTAGGTAGGTGGGGAACAAGAGTCACAAAATTAACACCACTATGACATTTCTCTTTTTTTTGTTAACAGTTGTCTACTTTTTTTAAAAAAAAAAATAATTTTTATTGAAAGACTCTTTAAATTCTATAGTGCTTTACAATTTTCAAAAGTTTCTCACACATGATTTCATATACTGTTATGTCATTCTTGATGTCAGTTACCCACAAAGCAGAGAGAAAAAATATGACTTTCATTGAAACATAAAACCATGCCCCAAATCTACTTCTAAAAATGAACACACTGCAAAAAAGATTCCCAATTAGTTCATTCATAAATTTTCCCTTCTTACTCTCAGTGCAAGCCAAGAAGCAGAAGCCTTTTTGAATCAGGAATGGATTATCTATAATAAACAATATTGTGCCCATGGTGATCGTGGGAAGGTTGCAGTAATGTTGATCTAACACTCCCCAAAGCTGTCCTTTCCCAAACATTTTAGCTGGCCTGTTACATTAATACATTGCCTTGTTTGAGTTTCATTGTCTCTTACTTACTCTGAGCACCACTGTGAAGTACTGTTGATCTGCAAAATTACCAAAATCTGAACATCTAAAGGAAGAAATTTAGAATCCTTAAAAGCCGCAAAATGGATATTCAACAAGAAACTGAATGTAGATGAAGTAGAGTTTCACATCTCCCTCTTTTGCTGTTCGTTTTTCTCTTTATTCATTCAATTTTTTTGAGAGAATAATTCTGAAATTACTATAAAACTAATGTGTTGTTTTTCCATAATGTACAATCCTGGTTCTAAACCTAGTTCATAGACTTCAGGGAGGGTGGAATCGACCAAAGACTAACAAACATCTACTTCAACTCTTGGATCCCAAGACTTATTTTTCAGTGTAGGAGAGCTGTTTAGTAAGGTACGCATTGCTGAGTCATATAAATGAGAATATCACTTAAATAAGCAAGTATGTAGACCAATAATGACAACTTGTTTTAAACAGTGTTGTTTACTGTGTCATTATATCGTGATATACTGTCATCTAAAACGGTTGAGTTGAGAAGACTATTTTAGCATATTTGAAAGCATTCTGCTTTCAAAATTATGGAAGCCATTTAAATAATAATTTACACTAGAGATTCCTATCAGTGCCCAATGTGATTAGTTATGTTAGCAGTTCTGAGGAACAAAGTTCTGACTACTGCTCAAGTTTTGTCAAGATTCAGCCTTGTATCGTCCTTGCTCCTAACTCAATGCACTCATTTAATTTGCCTTAAAACTTGAAACAAACTTCTAAGTACGCTCCTAAAGAAAAACTATATTTTTCTACTTTTTGAATGAAATGTCCTTATCTCCTCTTTTCCCAGTTTCACTGTAGCACAATTAAATAGGTAGGTAAAAGGAAGCTATACAAGGTTCCTTCCCCTTTTCTTACATACAAAAAAGTACACTTGACTGTGGCCCAGTGACGGGGAAGGCAGTAGGATGGGATATTCCCCAGCCGGTATCAGCCACCATCACATGTTTTAATAACTCGCCAAGGGGAGTAGTCCCGGTGTAGCACCTGAGCTACAGAGGCTGGTGAGGGCAGGTCTTCTCCAGCAAAAAGCCTTCACTGCAGAACTCCCAGACACTTTTAAGTTTGTCGTCTAGCACAACAAGACTTAATACAGATGATCTTACGTGATGGCATTAAATAACACTGAATCACATTAAAAGCTACCACCTTGGCCATCTTTCAATTCATCGGTCAACGACAAGGAGAGTCTCGATTTAGTACTGGCATGACTTTAACATCTTTCTAACACAAATCTTCACCTTTTTTAAGGGGGGCATCCGACTCAGCACAGTACCCCTATAGAAAGTTATTACTTTTCCTTTCGGCACTTGATGGTAACCTATTCAGTAGCATGCAATCCCTTTTCTCACTTAAAAGTTTAAAGGTGCTTTAAAAGTAACACTTGACAAACAATTTTAAAAAGTGAAAAAAGGAAGACAGTCGCTTTTTAATGTGATTTCATCATTTTAAAATGTGCAAAAGAGTAACTTTAAAATATACAAATACAATGGTTCCAAACCCTCTGCTAGGGTAGCTGCTAGCCATACGTTGACGCTGAGACAGTGAAATGTGGCGGATCTGAACCGATATGCGCTGTACGTATAAAATATACAGATTTGAAAATTTAGTTTAAAAAAAAAAGATGCAAAATATCTCATTAATAATTCTTTGGGCTTCCCTGGTGGCACAGTGGTTGAGAGTCTGCCTGCCAATGCAGGGGACACGGGTTCGAGCCCTGGTCTGGGAAGATCCCACGTGCCGCGGAGCAGCTGGGCCCGTGAGCCACAATTACTGAGCCTGCGCGTCTGGAGCCTGTGCTCCGCAAGGAGAGGCCGCGATAGTGAGAGGCCTGCACACCGCGATGAAGAGTGGTCCTCGCTTGCCACAACTAGAGAAAGCCCTCGCACAGAAACGAAGACCCAACACAGCCATAAATAAATAAAAAAACAAATACTAAAAAAAAAAAAAGTAAAAAATAATAATAATAATTCTTTAATTATATGTTGAAATGATAATAATTATATATGTTAGGTTAAGTATATTCTTAAAATTAATATCACCTGTGAGGTTTTTTTTAACGTTTTTTTAAGATGGCTACTAGAACATTTTAAATTACAGATGTGCCGCACGTGCATCTATTGCTATTGGACAGCACTGGTTTAACCAAATGAGTGCAGTCCACAAGGGGGCGGCACAGGAGCACGAAAGATTTAATAGCTGCTTTTTTGGATGTCAGGTTTTAAAAGTCTTAAATTACAGGGTGCTGAAATAATCTAGAAGGGAAAGTGATTTTTAATATTAAGCAAAAGGTGCTTTTTTTTGAAAGTGCTTTTACTGCTTAAAAATAGAGTAACTGAGTACCATAAATTCCAAGCCCTCCCCCACCATCAAAATTATAGGCAACCGTTGTCTGTCCCTGTCCCTTTACTCCCAAAAGAAAAATAACTACCAAGAATCGACTAAAATAAATCCACTCTCTCATTTAATGTAAATGTCTGTCTAAAATAAATGTTCTCACGTAGGGGAGACTAAACTCACACAGGGGTGCCGGCATATACTTGCTTAAGACGTAAGTGACCAGCAGCATGTGTGCACTCACTGTCCCATCACCAGTTACCGGTTAGCATTTCGTGCTTGAAATAAGAAAGCATCTTCAGCCATCTTTGTTATGCTTGGGGTCCCCTGGGGCCACAAACTCACTGCTAACGTGCTGTCTCCGACATTGGTGGTGATGAGCCCTTCGATGGTGCCATACTCCACATCTCTGGGGTTGAGGCGTTCTTGGTTACGCCTTTTAAATTTTCGGAGAGCAACTCCCAGCAGGCAAGCTAGAAGGCAGACTGCAAACACTACAGACAGAATGATGAGGCCAACCTCCAAGTGGAAATTCTGTGTTCCAGGAAAGGACTTCCCTGGAGATGGGAGAGAGAAGGGTAATTGGCTGTAAGGATCACTGTTTACTTATTATTTAGCATAACCAATGCCTAACAAGTAGCTCGCTCCTGATCCTGACCACATAGTCTCACAAGTCACAAAGTGTTGAAACTAAAAGACTTCCTAATACCTGGCCAACAGCCCAGTCATTTAACCATTATTCATTTAGGCACAATAGGAGTTTGAAAAAATTCCACTGAGAACCAATTTATTAATGCATCTATGTGAAAAGTGTTTTTAAAATATAAAGTACTATACAAATCTCTGATACTATCCTTATTAACCTGGATTTGATCTGTAAGGATGTTTTACCATCAAACCCTTACAGACAGACACTATGCTGTAATATTCCTATGAGAAAGTGCTATCTGAGTTAAGACCAAATTATCCAATCTGTGGTCTCTCTCGTCAATGTATCTTCGATGTCTACTGCTGAATTCTCATTGCTATTTTTACATCATGATTTCTGCCTAGGAACGTATTCATTCACCTGTTGTCTAACTCGCTTATTCAACATTCATTCACTCACTCAAAACGTTCTATCATTGATTCACTCACTCACCTAATCACTCATTCACTCTCTGGCTCAGACATTATTACATACCCTTTCAAACATTTGTGCATTCACTCGAATACTCACATGTCACTCGAGCAAATATTCACTTTGCCTGGTGAGTTAAATCAAAGTTTCTCAGTTGCATAGTGAAGGTCCATAATTAAAAGATCCCAAGGCAATAATCACCTCTGAATTTCAGACCCTTTCCTGACATCACGTCACCAAGCCCTGTTCTTCCCCACGTATGCCTTACTCTTTCCACGTCCCTGGACTCTTCAGCCATCCAATCTCAAGCCGAACTTCCTTTATAAATTTCTTTTAACTTTCCAAATCCAAATTAATCAACAACTTGGCACATGTCACTTGTATGATAAAGTGTAAAGCTAATTATGTACAGCATTAAATTATGAATATTGTGCCTCCTTAATTAAATCAGAAATTCCTTAAGAAAATAAACTCTGTGTTACAACTCTAATCTGGCAGAGTGTTCTGCAGATTAGAAACTTTTCATACTGCAGATATAATTTTTACGTAAATGCAGACATTTCTTCATGGTCCATCCACTCTATTAATAGCAATTTAACTCACAAGGTTTAAGAATTTATCCCATCAAGTACCCTTTTAGGTTTAACCATTAAATACTTGATCTCGCTTATAAAAACATCTCTTTTTATTAAAAAATCTCTTTTATTATTGAACCCTATTTGCTTATCAGACTTTAACCTTTTCTATATACTTTAAGGTCCTCACCATAACTTCAAAAATTATGAATTATGTAACATGATCTTGTATTAATTTTTTACATTTTTCTGTCTCCTCCCTTTCTGGCTGACATTTCTGGCCGTGGATGCTCTTAGTAGCCTCTCCTACCGTTTATTTCTTCTTTTGTGAGTGCAAAATTGATTAAGTATGTCTATTAAAAATGCAGCCTGCGCGACTGGAGCCTGTGCTCCGCAACAAGAGAGGCCGCGATAGTGAGAGGCCCGCGCACCGTGATGAAGAGTGGCCCCCACTTGCCACAACTAGAGAAAGCCCTCGCACAGAAACAAAGACCCAACACAGCCAATAAATAAATAAATAAATAAATAAATAAATAAATAAATAAAAGCTTTCATCATTAAAAAAAAATTATGATTTTAAAAAAAAAAACTGTACTATATATTAAGAGAGTAAATTTGGCTTGGACTGAGTCTACAAAGACCAAGGTACATTCATGTTTGTAGGGACTCTGAGATAGCAATTTAGGGCTCATTTTATGAGGAAACAGTTTCAGAGGAGGACTGAAATCCATATTGACTATAATACGGAGAAGATTCCACATAAACTACAAGGTTGATGTGAAATCTCACCCAGCTTCGAGTTTCGGTGACAGATTGCTGGGCATCAGATACAGGTTGTCTCCTTCCTCGTAAAGAAGGAAAGGTATTCCACTCAGACATCAGAGTCTTATGTTCCACTTTCCTCCCTACACGCTCAACATAGAGATGAGCATTTACGAAGCAGAACTGTTTCAGAAACTATGACATCACAGCTCCTTTCAGAAAAGGATGTCAGGAGCTGTTCACCTGCTCATGACCACCAAGAGAGATCTGGTCAGCCAAGCCATCCCCAAGGTAGACATCACCTTGCTCACTTTCCCGAAAACATCCATCCTCCTTGTAGATTCCAAAAGGCCACACCTTTCTCCTCCTCACCAGAGGGACTTCCCTTGTCACCCACTGTTGGAAGAGCAGGAGGAAAGCCTTGTGGCTACTTACATCTTTAACCCACACAGAATCAGGACAATACTAGCAAAAACCCTTGATCTAGAAATAGGAAAGTCCACGGGAACCTTTAGTGGGCAGCTGGGCCGTGATGTTCCTGTTACACCAGTCCCCTTGGCAGCACTCCACAGCTTGGCCAGGTGACGGCGGGGTCTTACAGGTCATCTTCCCCTGCTCATAGACCTGGAAGCAGCCTTTCTGGTAGACGTGGAAGCCATTGTTTATGCTCAGCGAGGAAAAGCACTGCTGGCCTTCACAGTGGTCCTCATTTCCACAGGAGAGGCCTTCACACACACACATGTAAAGTCTGGGGTTAACCTTGGGCTTCTCATCTGCAAAGGGAAGAGAGGAAGGAAAACAAAAAAATCACCGCATGGGTTTTAACCCCATTGGGGGAACGATACAGTCTCTCCAAGACCATTACAAACACGTTAACCGAAGTCAGGTGAAGTATCACCACTGGCCATGATTTCCATATTTCTGTTATCTTGTAACTCTCAGCTGACCAACCACCAAATAATAATCGCTTCTCAAGATATGAATGTGTTTATATAAGCTGGGTACTCTTAAGAATGGTTATCATCTGTCCACAGGTTTCTGAAAATGAACTTCTCCCACTGTGGTTTTCATGGTATCTCTGGTCTGATGGGCTCTCACATCCCGATTCTTGAACCAAAATAAAATGTTTTACCAGAACATAATGCTCATCACCTTTATTTTGTGTTTTAAAAAAAGGCTCCTAAATATATGGCAGCTGTTAATACCAGCTCCCGTGAGCTCCACACGAACCTCCATCAACTACTAATACAGGATTGCTGACGTTGCTGCCGTCACCTGTCTGCTTCAGAAATACATCAGTATAGTAAGAGTTCACAAGGATGCACAGTCTATACTTACATATCCATATTATCAATATTTTCAGCTAAACGTCTAGATTAATTTTTCAGTAGTAGAACACTGAAGTTTTTACATTAATTACGAGATTAAACACTGCTCAAACATTTTCAACTGGCAGAAACAAGTTGGCACCAATTATTGAGGGTGAGGGCACAAAAAGACAAAGGGAATAAAACAATGTTTGAACAGTAAGGTAACAGGTGGGACCAAAGGAATAGCCCACACAGGTGGTGGGTCCAAGGTGCAAGATGCATCATCAGTGAATCACACCTAACCAGACCTCCTAATTGCCTCTTTCTGAAAACACTCATTTGCAGTTTCATCTTTCAAATCACTCTTTCTTTTCCCCTCCTTTGTTAGAATAATTAGTTCAGACTTGCTGGTCCCAACAGTTTCCACCAGTGGGGAAGGAAAGTGAAGACAGAATGTAAACAGCCAAGTCCTAGAGTCCACTGATTAGCTTGATGAGACCACTTTCACCAAAGCACTGTTCATATAAAGAGAGTCAGCTTTCAAAACTCCCTCCGAAGGTCTACAGCACAGACAGGCTGCCTTCTAATCCCCGAACCCTCTGTAGCAGGTCTGTGAGAGAACTGCTTCTTTCTTAAAATAACAGGTTAGATGGCTGTGCTTTCAAGAGGAGACCTTAAGGTAAGGTCTTTGAAAATGTCAAGTTCATTTACACAGATTTGTGTGGGTGTGTGTAGAGGTGTGGGTTATCTCAAAAAGAGAAAAAGCATTCTTCATCTTTCTTCTTCCCTCTTCAAAGGAGTGAAAAATAGTTCACTGCCCACTGTAATGTGGGTGCCTTGTCCCACAGAGTAAGGGCATGCAGACACACAGACACAAGCCTTCTATTTATAATTGACTTGCTAGGTCTTTTGAAAACCACAAGGGGCTCATCCAAGAGCAAAGACATGCCCGAAAGCAGAAAATCCAAAATAGCCGCTGACAGTGTATGTATGTCACCAGACTCACCCCCGAGGATCAAGAGCCCGCAGACATTTTTAATGAGCAATAACTTTAATGAGCCAAGGGACAGTCTTTATTCCTCCCTGCCTAGAGAAATCCAAGAGAAATTCCAGCACCAATCTATTTCTATGAGGATGAGAAACATATATATCTGTTGACATAATCCAGCAAAAAGTTTACACTTGCCAAAAGCAAGTTGAAAGATAATATTTCTAGGGAGTCTAGACATGCTTGCCACTCTCAAATGGCACAAAGCTGGGCTGAGAGTTGCCAACTATGCTGCCCAACAGGTGATGATTCTTTGGAGGGAAACGGATGGGTGGGGTGAGCGGCAGAGTTAGTGGTGTCATATTGGTTTGTGATCACAGCAGCGAATTAAAAAGACTATATTCAAAAACTGCAGGGGCTTCCCTGGTGGCGCAGTGGTTGAGAATCTGCCTGCCAATGCAGGGGACACGGGTTAGAGCCCTGGTCTGGGAAGATCCCACATGCCGCGGGGCAACTAGGCCCGTGAGCCACAATTACCGAGCCTGCGTGTCTGGAGCCTGTGCTCCGCAACAAGAGAGGCCGCGATAGTGAGAGGCCCGCGCACCGCGATGAAGACTGGCCCCCACCTGCCGCAACTAGAGAAAGGCCTCGCACAGAAACGAAGACCCAACACAGCCATAAATAAATAAATAAATAAATAAATAAATTAATTAATTAATTAATTAATTTTTTTAAAAACTGGGCAATAAGGCAATTTATGTAAATTTGAAACACAAACATGTATTTCAAAACCCTAAATAATTTTTAAAGGTCATTGATATCCAAAAATACATACTTAACACATTAAGGAGGTTGTACCTATTGATGCTGGGTTGGGGAGGTGGGGTTAGTGTTAGGATGAAGGGGTAAAGTGAGAATAATATAGGAGAGGAGCTGATCACAGGCTGATAATGAACTGAGGAGTAGGAATCACTCCCTCGCTGCACCTACGGTCCCCCAGGAACAACAGCAAACAGTAACTGTAGACCATACAGGGTTCACTCATCACTGATCCTATGGGAATGGATGGTCCAGGGTACCAAAGAATTAATGACACTCTGTGGTTCAAATAAAAAATCGTCAATTAAAAAAAATAAAATAACAACAATAATAATTTCCCTGGTGTGCCCTCAGAGTGAACTCTGCTCTTAAAGCTCCAGCCCAAACTGAACTCTAGGTGCATAGGTGCAAGAGGCCTACTGCCTTTCCAAGGTCTCTAGCTTTTGAAAGGATGTGGGGACTGTCTGACAGATGTTTAAACTGCAGCCTAGAGAATTTTGCCAGAACTGAGCAGCCTCAAGTAAATACCATCTTTAGTAAGATTCAACCCACTACAGGGAACTCTGCAGTGCACCCAGGCGTAATGAGGTATAGATCTTAATCAGATCTCATCCTGTGGGGTCCTAAACGAAGTCGAAAACCAAGGTTTTCATATCTTCCCCACCACAATCAGGAAAAAGGGAAAAAGAGGAAGAAAGACAGCTCAGTAATATGTAATAATTAACTCAATCCCTGCTATGGAGGGACCATAAGCCCAGTTCAGCAGTTAGCAAACGGGAAAGTACAAAACCTTCAACAACTTCGCTTCCTATTTTGCTTTTCACCAACATTTAATCTTCTTGAATTTGTATATTCCCATATAACTGATTAGCAGAGCCCTTCGTGAATCAATTCTTTTATATACAGCCAGATATAAATGAAGACCCTAAATTCACGAGAATGACCCCATACACCCATGCACATGTCTGCACGTACGCACACACTTCAGTTAAACGCCACTTTGGCAATTTCATCCGACAGAGTGGATTAGTCGAAGAGATGCCAAAAGGATTTTCTAAGCTAGGATTACTAATTCAACAAAGCAGGTTAAAAGCAAGGTAGTAACATTTTCAGATCTTAATATCCACAAGTCTAAGGAACACGGCAGGCCCCCCAAATGCCTATGACTCACTGTTTTGGTCTTGTTAAAATTTAGGCATAACCATAGCATGTGTGGGCCTGTGATAGCTTATTTGGGGTAGCCTGGTGGGTCGGGGAGGTGTGAGAATTATCACAAAGCTTTTTTAGGGCCCCAAGCAAGGGTCTGTGGACCTCTAATCTCTCAGACCAGGATATAAATACTCTACACATCAGGGAACGCCGAGGAAGGATAATCACCTTCTGTGACTGATTTTCGACAGTCCAGCCAGGAAGCACCACATCTGATATGAAGCATTTTACACTTGCCTGTGCTAATAACTAGGAAGTGCCCTGGCAGAAGGCAGCCAGTCTACTCTACCTAATTGACACTCATTTAAATAATGCAGTAACTGAAACATCAAGCCAGAGGTATTCCCTGTGTGCTGAGCTCACCCACACTGTCTGTTCTAAAGGCACCTCCCGGCAGTACTCAGTGGCCTAGCTGGCACCCTGTGCCCTCTGCAACCCCAGAACCAGGCCCGTGTGAACACACTCGCACCCCGCCTCTGGCTGGGAGCAGCAGGGAGTCCTCGGCACCACCGGGAAGGAGCCAGGGCTGGCTCCGCAGCCAGAGGTACAGGCGCGGAATCCCAGGGGTTCACCGCAGCCAAAACTTTTAAAAGATTTTTCTTGTTCTGGGCGATACTCACGCGCTCACCATCTGGACACCCCTACCCTCACAGCCTAATCCTAAACTGGCAGAGGAAGAGGCAGAGCAGAGAGCATCGAGGACTTTTTAAGACTGTCCACAGTTTGGGATAATCTCGTGCCTCGTAGTAAATGTACCCGCATTGAAGTCTTAAGTGGGACTGGAGCAATCTGGGCGCAAGCTACAAACGGCTCTCCATGCTCTCCCGCCCACCTGCCCAGTCGTGCACTCCAGAATACTCTAAGGCATCTAAACTGATTATCATTCTAAATGGTGAACAAAACCCCATGTTTCCCACTAAAGTCCTTGACAGAAAAGACAAATGAGAAAATGGTCCAAGTCAACCAGCCTGTAGCCGTGATCCCAGGAGTCAGCAAAAGAAACAGGCTGAATCTCTTGTAGGCTCAACTCAAAGCAGCACAAATAATAGGCAGTTATTAGACTACTGCTATAAAAGTCCAATAGCTCAGAACTTTACAGGCTAAAAAAGGAACCCCAAACATCCCTGGACTCTTTCCAACAGCATAAACGATTCATTCATTTGAAATGACAGCTTATATTAGGCTCATAGATATGGGAGTCCTTCCATCAGCTCCTAATCCGAGAGTGCAGTGTGGCACCTCTCCAGAATCTGAAAGCATTTGAGATCTCTGGCATTAAACAAAGGCTTACGGAAGGATTTTGCAATGCCAGGTATCACTGCCAGCAAGCCTGCTCCTAAGACGGAAACACAAAGGTCTGTCCGGAATGCCTAGTGAAGGGCATTTGATGGCCTGGCAAGAAGGCAGGCTATACGCCCAGAAATAAAAGACACCCAAGTACCTAAATGCTCTCATTATAATAAAACACCCACTTAGAGAAACCAAAAATTTTTTTTTTTTCCTGATCAGAGAAATTGATGCTTGGTAAAGCTGTAAAAGCCAAGAAGCAAATACGTTCCAGGAGTTAAGAGAGAGAATAGAGGCATTTGAATAGGATCACATACAAATTAGAATAATGACAACAAAAAATGACGGTAGGGTTTCCACGATTTTGAACTCGTGACGCCTCCACTCCAGATGTGTTCTTCCTCCAGTGTTCCCCCACTGAGCTGACCAGACTCACCCCCACTCAGATGAACAAGCTTGATTCCATGACCCTAAAAAAGGAGATACAGAGAATTCCCTGACAGTCCAGTGGTTAGGACTCGATGCTTTCCCTGCCGTGGCCCAGGTTCAATCCCTGGTCAGGGGAGTAAGATCCCTCAAGCTGCGCAAGCTGCCAAAAAAAAAAAAAAAAAAGGGACACACAGTGGTCACCCCGGCCTGCAAAAGCCCTGGTTGACCTGCTTTCTGCCTCTTCAGCTTCCCCTCAGATCCCCTCAGTTCTGGGAAGGGCTCCTCCTGCTTCAGGAGCTCAGGTCTGTTAGGTTGTGGCATTCCCTCCACGTGGGATGCCGCCTCCCTCCCTGCCGACGCTCCCATCCACCCAGTGAGCGCCCATCTTCCCCTCAGATCTCACCTCACCTGTTGCCTCCTCAGGGAAGCGTTTGTTCACGCACGCAAACGTAAAGCAGGAGCCGCCTGTCTGCGCTCACATACGTGTGTCTGCACGGCTGCTGACCGCCCGAGTCTTCCCCGCAGACTGTGAGCCCCGTGAGGGGAGGAACTGAGCCTGCTTTGCTCACGGAGCCTGTTATGCTCCCCACCGCCGCCTCAGCACTTGGCAGGAGGACAAGCCTGATGAGCGTTTTGTTTCAGAATGAATTTTCTCTTCACAGACAGGATTTAGAGGTGGGAAGAGACATGATGCTGGTTTTCAGAGAAGACTGAGCCTATAAAGTCTTTAAATGTCAGCAGAGATCTTCAGGCAAGGCTTAGTCACCGAGCCAGCGTGTCTGTGCAAACCCCTTCTCCCTACAGGAGCTCGCCACAGCGTCACACCTGCTCACCTCCTCGGGCTTACAAGTGTGGAAAATTAGTACTTTCTGTGGTGTGGTAGGTTTTGTGTTTGCTTGTTTGTGTGTTGGAAGAAAGAGGTAAAATGCAAGAGTTCCAAAAACAAGGCATAATTTAATACAGCAATAGAACAGCAAGGCTTTTATGGGAGGTCCTTCCTTGGATGGCTGATTTGAGGACTTTGGGCTACTAGGATGTTACGGTGATGAGGACGACCAAAACACAACGAGCGCCTTGGCTTCAGCCAGTTTAGGGAGGTCCTGCAGGACTTGCCTGCTCAGCAGGGAGAAAGAGGCCCCTGGTCTCTGCCGCCCTTTTTCTCCTATCAGTGAAAACAATGGCATTTTCAGCAGGGAGTGAGGAAGAGTGAATTACATCATTTTCCCCTTCTTGCTTTGCTGAAGGTGATAAGGATTCCTAAGTCACCCTGCATTTGAACTGCTGAAGCTGAGAGGGGGGGAAAAAAAAAAAAAAGAATTCCATCTGTTTATTTTGTGGCTGGGCTGACTCCTGGTCTCTGAAATAATCCCTGTAAGTTAAGCCGATTGCAGCAGCCTCACCTTCTATTTCAAAGCCAAAAACTCAGTCTGTGTTTAAATGACTAACAAGTTAAAGAGCACTGTGGGGTATGACGTAAGACGAGGCTGCTCTGTCTCTTCCATGCTTTTTATGACTCCCTGAACATAGCAAAGACGTGGCTTTAACACATGTGCCATGTCTGTGAAGCGACTCCTTCATCAGGGGGACATAAGGACCCCTTTCTTCATTTTGTCTTCAAACTTCTCGAATCGTCGCTTCAGACAAACAGATGATTACGAGGCCTAATGAAAAGCACCCCACCGCAGCCCACCCCACACGGTACTGACAATTCTTGCATCTGAGTGAAGCTCTACTTGTTGGGAGAGTAACAGAGAGGACCACAGACTGAAGAAGGGGAAGAAAGCTGAGGAAGTATAAACATTTCAGAGAAGTCATTCCTTGTTCAGATTCAGGAGAGCCAGTGATGTGGTACCATCTACAGCATGTCTTAGGCTAGAAGCTCCGATCACAGTGTGGGAAAAGGTGTTCCTGACTCTTTCTGGTTGTCTCCCCCTCCTCCCGGGGTATCTGGGGAGTGCACAGCTGCTCCAGCAAGGGTTTCCTACCCAGGCTCTGCACTGAAAATTCTGGTTTCACAGGACACCCTCAACGAGGGCTCTACACGGGAACGCACAGCAGAGAAGGCCCAGCTCGCACTTCTGTTTCTCCTCCACTGCCCTACGTGACGTTTTTCTCTGGGAATCAGGGACAGAACCTCCAAGGCTGCCAACCTTTGCTCTGCTTACCCTCCGCCAGCCGCCACCACATCCCCACACCCTTTCCGGAAGCTTTCAAATCACAGAGATAAACCCTTCAAAAGATGGGCACGGCTCCAATTTGTTAACAACAGCCTTAGAATGCCAGCCTCTAGGCATCGTGGCACCCAGAGCTCAAGGCGAAAATGTCTAGAATTAGTTAAATTCAGCTAAATTCTTCCTCTCTAGCTCCCTACCCTACCCCATCCCAGAGAAGAGCGCAGAGGGAACAAGGTAATTTCTAGACTATTTTCTTTCCAGCCCAAATGAAGCCAAAGAGATCAAGATATCCAAGGGTGAAAAACTAGGGCAGAGCCCAAGCCTCTGATATTGCTGCTTCCCTATCTCCCAATTTCCCAGTCATGTCCCAAGGCCCTACCGGGTCCAGATCTCCATGAAAGGTCAAAGAAAGAAGGAATCCCATGTCTTCAGTCCCATGAATACACGCCTTGTGCATCTGTATTCCAGCCTTTATAACTTGATCTTTGTCTTGCCTATCTTCTTTACCCCATCAGTCTAATTAATATGGTTCCCAAGAATTCATTAACTCCCAAATTCAACACGCTTAAGATTGGCTTCCTCATCCGAGACTAAAGATCCTACAGTCACCATAAGACAGTTGAGTGTAGGTCATTTTGAGCTTATTCTTTTTCACCCCGGAGCCCACACAAAGGCTCCGGGTGCCTACACTCAAGGTAGAAACAGAAAGACTTTCTTCAGAATTCTGTGAACCAGAACTGGCTTTTTAAACACACATGCCCTCCCCCCACGCCCC
Source organism: Balaenoptera musculus (assembly GCF_009873245.2). Classification (NCBI taxonomy): domain Eukaryota; kingdom Metazoa; phylum Chordata; class Mammalia; order Artiodactyla; family Balaenopteridae; genus Balaenoptera; species Balaenoptera musculus. The sequence goes on from NC_045791.1 coordinate 40,323,191, forward strand.
AGTCTCTGTGGCACAGCACACCATTCCCAGCTTCCACAATAATCTTGGACCTTGGCAGAAAGAAAGGCAGCTAAATCTGAGACGTGTCACGAGGCCACTGGCTGAGGGGCAAGAAATCTAAACACAAAGCGAGGCGAGAGCAACAGGCCAGAGTTTCCACAGACTCCCTTTTGGCTCCTGTGGCTGCAGAGCACTGACGGCCTAAAGATAACCCAAGACTCTAAGAAGGGTCACTTTTAAATAGTAGCTTGAGTACCACCAGTCACTTCAGAAGTATTTCCTTCCAGAGCCTGCTTCCATCCACATCGGCGTGCCAAGCCTGCCCAACGATGGCAAGCCCGCAGCAGAGATGAAAGCCCAGAAGGACGTGGAAAGAGTCCCAAAGGGAAACAGACAGCTCCTAACATGTTGATTCTGTTCTGTGCCCACATTTGGACTGCTGAGAAAGAATGATCTAGCAAAGAGGCACCTTGTGGAAGTGATCTACTGACAGTCACTGGGGATTAGAGAGCAGGTAGAAAATCAAACAAAATAGTTTTAACTCAACGCCTCCCCTCTCCAAAAGTGAGGCAGGGCACACCACGATGGCTACCGTATAGGAGTGTTTGAGGAAAACCTTTCCGTCCAAGAGAAAACGTATACCTCTCAGTCTGTTTGTCGGACCCCAGTTTGGCTGAGCACAGAGAACGGTATGACGTCTTCAGCACATACTGCGCATATGCAAGCACGGTGGCCACCCGCTAACCACAGAAGTGCCCAGTGGAACTGCTCAGGGGAGCCTGCTGCTTTTTCGTTTCCTTTTACGCCAGGGCCGAAGTTCCCAGGATCTTCCTAAGAACCCCTGAGATCCGCTCAGCCCCTCACCTATCCACCCTGGGAGCCCACACTGTCCCAAATGGCCGTCGGCCAGGGGCTGGTCTACAAGGGACAGGTGTGCAGTGGGCTATTTTCAGTTGCTATCTGCTCAGACGCGAGCTGCACATGCTCAGTAGGCAGGCAAGTTTTGGTTGCCTTTCAAACTCCGGGCAGCCAGGAGACATGCACCTTTCACAGCTGCCCGGGCAACCAGCTGCCCAGTCCTCTTCCCAGGACGGGGGCAATGAAAACAGCGCAACCTGGCCTGCCACCATGCCGGCGAGCAAGCTGCACCTCTCATGTCACTGCCCGGGTTATTCTGAGCTGGGCTTATTGACACTCCATGGCAACACAGGAACAAAGGACCAGCTAGAGGGATTTAAATGTCTTGCAAAAGTTGCTAGGAAAGTCAGCAGCTCAGCCTTCTGTTTACATAACAGAAATTAGTATTGGATTATTGTCGTTCGCTGCTGCTGTTTTTATTTGTGAGCTACCTGCAACAAAGGTCTTCTCTTGGAACTAAGGGTTTTGTTTTTGTTTTGTTTTTGTTTGGTTGGCCACCATCAAGTTGCTATAGTTGGGATGCCTTTGAAAAGGCAGCATGTGGGCCTGTCTGCCCCGACCCTGCAGGAGGACTAGTTTTTCCCGTCCCTTCACCTCTAATCTTGCTGTAGCCTGCGATCCACTTCTACCACAAAATTCTTTCAAGGCACACAAAGTGCATCTAATTAATCTTTCAATAGCTCTCACTGCCCTCAGGATCGAAGACAAACGCCTCATGCACAAGGCCCTGCCAGGCTTGTAGGGCCTCAAATCTCAACCCGAATGCCTTCTGGAGGCTGCTCTGGCCACGCTGGACCACCCAGGTGGTGACCTGTATCCCCCCACTTCTCTGGGCTTGGCCCTTCCCCTGCCTAAAAAGTCCTTCTCAGTCCTTCCTTTGCTGGTCGAATGCCTGTTCATCCTCCCAAACCCTGCCTGTCCCCAGTCCCAGCCTGGTGTGCCATGAAGGCCCTTCCGGCCAACACCCCTAGTGCTGTGCTGTAACCTTTGTCTCCTCCAACTAGACTGTGACTCTTTGACAGCAAAAACCCCTTCTAGGTATGCTGACATCACCAGTGCCTACCCCGTGCGCTCATGGTAATTTATCAACTGCAAGAATGTAAGATTGTCTTATCACTGATTCTCTTTTCCCAAACTTGGAATAAATTCTTTGAAAGGATGGTGTGCTTTCTTACCCTGTCCTCAGCCCAGATAAGTTCCTGGGTCTCTTATTACCTTTTCTGTATTATGATAATTATTTATTCATTCATTTGTCAAATATTCACTGAGCACCAAATACATGCCAGGCACTGTCTTAGACACTAGAGAGAAAACACCACCACCAGGTCCTGGCCTCTCTCACCCTAGGTCTCACTTTGCATGGTTGACTGCTCACCACCACCCTGTTACTGCTAAGCATGGCTCTGCGGTAGCGGCTCTTGAGAGCTGAGGGAACCCACATACAGAAACACGGTAAAAAGGAAGAAGGCAGCTCACGATGGTGTCTGACTCTGTCTCTCTCCTGAGAAAGGCTTGATTCCTATGCATGGCCAAGAGCCTTCCTTTCAGAAGACACTCTGATTAGCAACACCATTGAATTATCAAAAATTACCCTAACCCTTTGCGCAAAACTGACAGCATGAAGCATATGAACTAGGACATAATGTTAAAGATAAACACTGTGTAACTCTGCATGGCATCCTGCAGCATTACATACATCACAGGAGCCAAAGTTTAAACTGGACTGTTGGGTTTTTTTTCCTTTCTCTATCTATTCCTTATAGCTTTACCGAATGGGTGTGATTTTTTTTTCATTTATATTGGCTTAGTGTAAATACCAGAATTCAGAAGATAAACAAATGCAGCAAATAATAAATAAAAGAGGCTACTCCCTGCTCCAAATCACCGTTTGAATAAAAAATATAAGCAGATGGGGGCTTCCCTGGTGGCGCAGTGGTTGAGAATCTGCCTGCTAATGCAGGGGACGCGGGTTCGAGCCCTGGTCTGGGAAGATCCCACATGCCGCGGAGCAACTAGGCCCGTGAGCCACAACTACTGAGCCTGCGCGTCTGGAGCCTGTGCTCCGCAACAAGAGAGGCCACGACAGTGAGAGGCCCGTGCACCGCGATGAAGAGTGGCCCCCGCTCGCCACAACTAGAGAAAGCCCTCGCACAGAAACGAAGACCCAACACAGCCAAAAATAAATAAATTAATTAATTAATTTAAAAAAATATATATATAAGCAGAGGTTTTTGTTCTTGCTTTAAGGTGAATTTCACCACCCCCTTCCAAGAGGAATTTCTCATTCTGCCTCCTATTTCTTCTCTCCTTCCCACATGCCCCAAATATACATATCCTCAGAAAGTCCATGTTCCCCTCTAACCCATAACAAAGAATTAGATGCAGCATTACCGTGGATCTAGGAAACACCCAGCTCTGCAGAGCTCAGATTCAGCTGATTAGAATCAGGCAGCAGCTGTTCCAGTGTTATGACCACGGCTGAGAAGGCACATATGTAAACTTCCCTCTTCCTGTCAAATCACTGGCTTGCAGAGAGAGGATGGTCAGGCTACATGAAGTCGCAAAAATAAATATATAAATAAATAAATAAATTTTTAAAAGGTCTGGGCCAGCTTTGCTGGAGACTATCTGGGTTAGCTGTCAGAGCTTTCACCTGAGGGCAGCCAGGACTTCCCAGCAGCGAGCTCTTGGGAGCAGACTGGAGGTGTCTTTCTTAAACTGTGGGTTATGACCCATCTGTGGGTAGCGAAATTGATTTACTGGTTCAAGACAAGGTTTCTTTCTTTCTTTCTAAATGAAATAAAACTGAATAGAATAAAAAAGAGAAGAAGCAGGAGTACATTAGCACAGTAAGAGTAATCACTCTTTCATGAAATTTTCTTTTCAGATGCATGCGGGTCATACTCCAAAATGTTTCTAAATGTAGATGCACTGGGTCTAACTCTAAAATGTTTCTTACTGTGAGTCACAGTGAAAATTTTGAAGGCTGCCCTGCCCTGTGTCTTACACTATCTTGGAATCGACATGAGTTCTGAGTAATTATGACTATTTCATATAACCATTATCTATGGAAGCTTGCCTGAGGTCATGCTGGGCTACAGAGGGAAGTTCTGGAGGACAGTTGGTAATGTTTGGGAATTACAAATTAATTTTTAAAATTTTTTATTGAAGTATAGTTGATTTACAATGTTGTGTTAGTTTCTGGTATCCAGCAAAGTGATTCAGTTATACATACATTATATTCTTTTTCATATTCTTTTTCTATTATGGTTTATTATAGGATATTGAATATATATACAGTAGAACCTTGTTGTTTATCTATTTTATATATAGTAGTTTGTATCTGCTAATCCCACACTCCTAATTTATCCCTCCCTCACCCCCTTTCCCCTTTGGTAACCATAAGTTTGTTTTCTACGTCTTGAGTCTACAAATTAATTTTTAAATGTTTTGTTTTCCTTGGTGTTTACTTTTCAAGAGCAAAAGTAGCACACATGCCATCCCTACAAATCTCCTGCTTCACCAGTTTTTCCATAAAGAGGAGATGGCATCCACCCTCTCCCCCTTGAGACCGATCTTTATAAAACAGAAGCTTAGAAGCTATTGCACTGCCCACTCACTGTTGACCACAAGGAAACCATTTAATGAGCTAGGGCCTTGGATTTGTTTTCCCATCCGTTCAATATTTGACTCTGATTGAATTTTTAGAGTCCTCTCCACACCCTACCACTAACTCCTCTCATATAAATGCATTGAATATGAACATTTTATAATGTTCACTGGGAAAAAAAAAATTGGATGTGGCTTTAGTTTAACTACCCACAGCTGAAACAAACATTCCCCAGAAAGGAAAAGCTGAAAGGAAGCTTTGTCACAGCTCACCTTGCATCAATAATATACTCAGTCTGTTAGGTGAGAAAATGTGACAATAAAGAAGCAGTATCTTAAAAGTGTACAGCTTCACCTGATATTTACATTTTAGGTCCTCATAGTGCTCAGTACATCTCATCTCAAGAGCTCAGTACATCTCATCTCTCTCCCCAACAAATCTCTCACATGATGATGTGTCAATGAAAAAGATTTGATTCTGAACAAAAGGGATAAATTATAGTAATGAGAAATGAGAGCAACAAATTTAATACTGAGACATTTCTCTTACATTCATTCACCCCTTCACGAACTTCCTGAATTCTCAATAATGAGAAATTCAAAGAAAGGCTTATTCTATTCTTCACCCCCAGTGGCAAAGAGGGGCACCTTTGTGGACCCTAACAAAAAGTCTATTGAAGTGATCTCCTTCCTTCTCTCATTGGGTAATTGGGCTGGAAAGTCTGAGTAGTGATGGCTTTGGAAATATAAAATCAAGTCAACCCACAAAATAATTTAGTACTTAGCAATCTTCTCTCTTCTCTAAGACAGGCCAAAATCTCTTGCAACGAAACTCCGCAAAAGTCCAGCCTTCCTTGCTGCAATAAAATCTAACTATGGCTTGCAAATTTAATAAAATGTGGGTCATCTTAGCTTTGAAATATTTTTGAAGAAGCAGTATTCCACTTTAAGTTATTTGTGTCATGGTCGTCCCTGCAAATGCTCACAGGGACAAAGGTAAAACCAAACAAGCAGGTTCTGGAACAAAAATGGACTTCTCCCGGGTGGCATAATAGCAGTATTAGAGCATGATTAGTCTTATTAATGGGAAGGAAAAGGAAGGATATACGGGTAATTAGGGCTCAAGTGCTCTTCTCTGTGAGAGCAAATAAAAATCTTCCTGCAGCTGGAGTTGTATATATAATGAACATGAAAAATGAATATTGGTATGAGAGAGAAATAAAAAACACAAACCCAGGTAAAAGGGATTCATCATTTGCTACTGGAAGCTCTCACCTCAGCCTCTCAAACGGACTGGATTGAGCTGGATTCTAGATGTACCAGATGTAACATGAATGTGGGTGTAGCTAATTTAGGGTACCAAAAAATACAAAATTCTGAAGAAGACCGATAATGACTGAAACTCTTGAATACCAATCCTCAAAGTATAACACACCTTTTGTTGGCTGTATAATCTTAAGCAAGAGTTTAAACCAGTTCAAAAGCACATCCCCACTAACCTATCTCATTAGGGTAATGATGAGGATTATGGGAAATAACGAACATAAAACAGCCCAACATTGGGCACATATTAACCACTCAATAAATATTACCTATAAATCATCAAAGAGATAGTTCTAGTAAGCAGTATTTTCCAAACTTACTGGGTCTTTTTGGCCCCAGAGCATTTAGAATTCCACAGCAATTGAGAAATGTTCTAAAGTACACTCATACTAGTCCAAACTCTGCCAAAAGTACTCTTTGGGACTTCTTATTTGACATGTTAACACTGTATCTAATCAATATTTAAAAGACATCTGGGAGTAATTGGGGAGACAAAGGGAAAGAAGCTTTCTGGTTTTTTGTTTGTTTTTAATAGACTAAGAGGAGTACAATACCCAACAAAATATATTAGAACAAAATCTCTATGACTTTCTTATTTATGCACCAAGAATGCCATTAGCGCCATTGAAGCCCAATTAATAAGGTGCCATAGCTGCTCTGCAAACATGAAACCTGGGTCTGTTTCCTTTTAAACGTGGTAGTCTAGGGCTTCCCTGGTGGCGCAGTGGTTAAGAACCCATCGGCCAATGCAGGGGACACAGGTTCGAGCCCTGGTCCAGGAAGATCCCACATGCCGCGGAGCAACTAAGCCCGTGCGCCACAACTACTGAGCCTGAGCTCTAGAGCCCACGTGCCACAACTACTGAAGCCCGTGCACCTAGAGCCCGTGCTCTGCAACAAGAGAAGCCACCACAATGAGAAGCCCGCGCACCGCAAGGAAGAGTAGCCCCTGCTCGCCGCAACTAGAGAAAGCCCATGAAGACCCAACGCAGCCAAAATAATAAATAAATAAATTAAAACAAAAAAACAAACAAAAAACTTGGTAGTCTAAAGCCCTGCACTAGACAATCTATGAGGCTAATACAAAGTTTTTAGTTATTTTCCCTATTATTTACCTCTTTTGGTTAAGTATTTTTGTACTCGACATTTGCTTTATGACTAATGTTGAGTATATTACAATTAGTTCTCAGTGGTTTTTTTAAAAAAATTTTTTCTAGTAAATATGCAAAAACAAAGAGTCTTTTCACAGAATATGCTATTGATAGTTAACTAGGAGTTGAGTCATTGAGGGAAGACAAGACTAAGGCCACCGCTATTAAGATCAGAGTACTCTAGGTTGTAGCACTCACTGGATATTGTTTAAAAAAAAAAAAAAGCTATCACAACGAAAGGATGATGTGTTCTTTTCCATATCTGTAAACATCCTAGTGCTGGTGTTATATTCAATAGCAAAACCTTAGTGGCATCCATTTCCATTTCAGCCAGACTAACTTGTTTCATTACAGATCTTCACTCTGGCATTAAGAGGTCATTTGCTGGATCCTTTGGGCAGCTTAAGAGCTTAAAGCAGGAAAAAACAACCAATGGCAGGGTTGCTAACATTGTTCCATAAATGCCCTTTTCACCTCTTCTTTCCCCGTTCTTTCTCCACTTCTTCTCTATTCATCTTACATTTCCACCTCAATTTCTCTTCCACTCTTTTTTTTTTCTACCGTGCCCACACCAAGAGTCCACCAGGACAGCACAGGAAACCTGAAGGATTGTCCGACCACACAGAACTGCTACCGTACACCTAGGGAAGCACACAGAATTGGGAGGGACTTCATTTCACAACATTCTTTCTTTATTTATTTTTTTACTGATCATATTATGTAGCAACTAAAAAGAGGAAAAATCCTAGCAACTTGCCTATTACGTCTCCAGACATTGTCAAGTGTCCCTTGGGGGATAAAATTAACCCCTCAGATGAGAACTACTATTAACCCACCAAATATTCCCAGCCCATTTCTTCTTAGTAATTCTTTCAACCTAGGACCCAACCTCTCTTCTGGTTAAACACCTCCTACTCCTTTAAACTTGCCACGCAGGATCCTTATTTCATATCTTTTTGGCACTAATTAAAATGATTGCAATATTATTGGACTGTATCAAACAACACTGCTTAGAGAAGAATATAGACTATGGATACCTAAAGTGGTTGACGATAGCGTTTTTTAATAGAAACTTAACGTAAGCTGCTTTATATAATTGTAAATTTTCATAGTAGTAAAAAAGAACAGATAAAATTCATATTTTTTATTGTCTTCAAAGCCCAGTGTGTACTTTACACTTAAAGCATATCTCGGCTTGTATCAGCTGCACTTTGAGTGCTCAATATGTGGCTAGTGGCTCCCTGACTATAATACATGTCAATGACCATGGGAAGGAGGGAGGAACAGATCAAAAATTATACACCTAATATATAACAAAATAGATTTCTAGTATATCAAGCACTGATTTTTCCACAGTGGTGGCTACATTAACTTATATTATATGCCTCCTTGGAAACTTATCAAGTGTATAAAACTGATCACTGTACCCCCAAGAGCCTGTAAGAGGGGGATTAGTCTTACTGGCCCATCTGATCACAACAAGGCTGAGATTCACACCGTAAGCACCACTCCTCATGGAGCAACCCTTATAAAATAAAGTGCAAATTGCTCAATGCACAGTAAAATAAGAGTTTGTTTACACATCTAGAAAGATTTACACCAACATGCTAAAAGCAATTACATGTAAGTGCAGGGAATTATAGGCAATTTTTATTTTCTTTTTCTGTTGATTATCTCTTGTGGACTCCACAGAGGCAGTGCCATCCCTAAGTAGCTTTTTGCAAATGGGGAGACGGGAGGATAGTGAGAATGAGTTAGGCCCTAAAATGCCTGTGTGATCCCACACAACTAAGAGTTACCCTGTGCCCCTTCAGGTTCTCACTGGCCCACCCACTAAGCATTCATTTACACGAAAACCTCTGTATAATTAATTGAACCTAATACCTAACTCTTTTATACATAAAAATACAAAGTATGTCTTATACTGTCTTAATGTATACGAAATTTTCTCAAAATACAACCACTGTGTAAATCAAGGGACAAACAGTTCTCTGTTTTGTTGGAATTCTACCAAAATTTTTTTACCAAGTCAGAAAATTCAAGCACTGCAGGCAAGATCACTTGTGATAATTAAGTCACCGATACAATACACTAGTACCAATATGTTTTCTGTTTTCTAAGACATCAAAGATTATTATATGTATGTGTATGTGTGTGTGTGTGTGTGTGTGTGTGTGTGTGTGTGTGTGTAGAGGTATATATTTTTATACAAACATTTGTTACTTCATTACATCTTCTAGTGTACTTATGCCCAACTACACTAGATTATATTACATTTGTCTATACATACTATTTTAATTATATGACATATTTAATTACATATTATTTTCAGAGAATTTTCTCTTCATTTCAGATAGCGAATTATATTGAATTTTTAAAATTCATGTTTATAAGAAAGGTATGGTGTGTATAAGTTGCACTCTAAGAAAATCAAGGGACATTATCAAATATGTATAAAAAGGGGATGTTCACATGCAAAAAAAAAGAAATCTAGACACAGACCTTATACCCTTCATAAAAATTATTCAATTAACAGATCACAGGCCTAAATGTACAACACAACACTATAAAACTCCTATTAGATAACATAGGAGAAAACCTAGATTACCTCACTGAGTATGGCAATAACTTTTTAGAGGCATGATCCATGAAAAAAATAATTAATAAGTTGGACTCCATTAAAATTAAAACTTCGGCTCTGTGAAAGATAATGTCAAAAGAATGACAAGACAAACCACAGACTGGGAGAAAATATATGCAAAAGACATATCTGATAAAGGACTGTTATCCAAAATATACCAAGAACTCTGAAAACTCAACAATAAGAAAACAAACAGCCCAAATAAAAAATGGGCCAAAGACCTTAAAGACACCTCAATAAAGATATAAAGATGGCAAATAAGCACATGAAAAGATGCTCCACATCATACATCATCAGGGAAATGCAAATTAAAACAATGAGACACCACTACATACCTATAAGGACGGCCAAAATCCAGAACACTGATAACACCACATGCTGGTGAAGATGTGGAACACTAGGAACTCTCATGCATTGCTAGTGGGAATGCAAAACGAACAGCCGCTTTGGAAGACAGCTTAGCAGTTTCTAACAAAACTAAACATACTCTACCATACAATCCAGCAATCACAATCCTTGGTGTTTACCCAAAGGAGTTGAAAACTTTTATCTACACAAAAACCTGCACATGGATGTTTATAGCAGCTTTATTCCTAATTACCAAAACTTGGAAGCAATCAAGATGGCCTTCAGTAGGTGAATGGATAAATAAACTGTGGTCCATCCAGACAATGAAACATTACTCAGCACTAAAAAGAAATGAACTATTAAGCCATGAAGAGACACGAAGGAACCTTAAATGCAAAATACTAAGTGAAAGAAGCCAATACGAAAAGGCTATATACTGTATGAATCCAACTACATGACATTCTGGAAAAGGTAAAACTATGGAGGTGGTAAAAGAATCAGTGGCCGGCAGGGGTTGCAGAGGTGGAGAGAGAGGAATAGGTGGAGCTCAGAGGACTTTTAGGGCAGTGAAATACTCTGTATGATACTATAATGATGGATACATGTCATTATACATTTGTCCAAACCCACAGGATGCACACCACCAAGAGTGAACCCTAATGTAAATTACGGACTGGGGTGATTATGATGTGTCAATGTAGGTTCATCAATTATAACAAATGTACCACTTTGGTGGGGGGGATGTTGATAATGGGGGAGGCTATACATGTGTCGGGGCAGGGGGTATATGAGAAATCTCTGTATCTTCCTCTCAATTTTGCTGTGAACCTAAAAAGCAGCTTTAAAAAAATAAAGTCTTAAAAATGGGGGGAGGGGAGGATTGCTAAGTCTGATAGGATTAAGAACAAACTAGTTTACAGTAAGCCAAACAATACACAGTATACTCATCCTGCCCCAAGCAGTTGTGAGCCACTTACCTTCCATACTAGGGGAAGGGAAAGCGATCATCATTAGCACAGGAAGAATCATCACTCCATCTACCATTGTACAGCTGTGGAGGGAAAAAAAGAGATACCAGTAAAACAAAAAAATTTAACTGTAGGATGACAAATTAAATTAAGCATACCATCTTCAAACTGCCGTTCAAGGCCTTTCTTACAAATCCCCCTCACGTATATGTTGCCTTATTTCTTAGTACATTTAAACATATACCCTTTACATGGATCTAAATAAATCATCTTAAAGAGTTAATCAGATTTACCTCCTACCGGTGGCCACTCTGAGGCAACTTTCTCTGAGTCTACCCACTTACAAAGAACTCAAAAGGGACATGAAAAATTCTCAGCTATAAGGCCAGGCATTCCTAAAGGACTTTCGGTTTGAATTTTATTTTATGCCACTGAATGCAAAATTGGCACCGAGTTAAAAACTCTAAGAAGCACGAATAGACTGTTCTAACACGATGTTAAAGATTAAGTGACTGAATAATCCAAACCAAATTACTACGTTTGAGCCTTCCTTTAAAAGGATTAGAGGTGAAGCAACCTACATCATCATACAGCCCCAAAAAAGAAAAAAAATAAAACAAAACACAAAACTGTAACTTATCCCTTATCTATGGCAAAGCAATGTATTCTTACATTAACCTCAAATTTAACAAAGCATAGACACAATCAAGATATGAAGAAATCATATAAAATCTTAATATATGAAACTATAACAGAGAGAAAATAAGATACTTGATATAAATTTTAAGTTGATATTGCCCTAAAACTACACTGGTAGAAGCTCAATGTTCTGAGTCAAGGGGTTACAACAAAGAACTTTTCCATCTGAATAATTCCTATAAAATTTTGGAAATATGATGACAGTTTGGCTATAATAATTCTTTATTACAAAGAATAATTTTAAAAAATTAAACCTTGAACTAGTTGCAATTTTCTGGATGGTAAAACAAACAGAAAACGGGTAAAGTTCTTTAGTGAATAGGTTCATGTGCTATCTTACTCTTAGAGCTTCAAAGAAAAGAGCAAAAGCCCACTGCTATCTAAGCTGTTTGGAATGGACACCTTCTGACTCATCTTCTTAAAATCAGTTTTTTGGTTAGTAGTCTGAGTGTTCATTACCTGCACCTCTATTCTATCTTACCATCCCTCACTTCAATTTGTCCACAACTATATTTCAGACTAACCCTTCTCTAACAGCAAGGTGAGGGAAGGGGGTAAAGGAGAGTTTAATGGACCTTCCTTTTACATTTTTAAAAGCACATGGAACTTGAGTGACTCCCTTTCTCCTGTTGCTGTTGTTATTATTACTATTATTTCCATGTTCACATAGATCTTTTCTAGAGCAAGCCCTTGTTTGATATAAATGCAAATGCCTCACTTCACCCTGGAACCCTCATAAGCAGATACTGACCCCTGCATCACCATCTCATCTCTGTGCCTTTGAACAGAAACGCACTGTTGGTTCCCTCCACCCCAGATGCCTTGAGCCTCCCCCTCCACCTCTCTCCTACCCAACTCCCTCTTCCTGTCATTCACGATCTAGCTCAAAAGGCAGATGCTTGGTGCAACACCTCTCCATCAGCAGTGATTTCAACCCCCCAGCACTGGTCTAACACCACTCCGAATCAATCATCTGTCTATGTCAATCTCCAGCACTAGCCTACTTGCCCCTAAAAGGGGTGCATGCATCCAAGGGCCACACAAGACAATGCATTAAATTATGGGATGAAAATACTAAAACTTGCATCTTATAAAAACTGATTTAATCTAACAGAGTGATAAATAACTTGATCCTTTATTTGGTCTCTGTCTCAGCCCCTTATGACAGTCTACTACAAGAGGTATCTTGCAGAAGAAGTGGGAGTTACACAATGTGAAAGAGTGGACATTGTTTGCTTATAGAATACAGCCATGTGCTATACTCTTGAGGGTTTACTGAAGTGGAATTACAGGTTGTAATGGCTAGATATAATGAAATGAGCCCTCCCCAAATTGCAAGTGTTCTAAATCCATTAAAGAAACTACAGATTGAATATGTTATTAATGAAAGTACCAGAGAAGAGTAAGAAAATGGTGAAACTGATAATGGCTATTCCTAGTGGTTCTTTGTTAATCAGTTTAAAGAAAAGCAATTAACATTCACTTCACTGTGACACGAAGCAGGCTCACCAAATTCAGAATTTAAAAATACATTAAAAACTGATTTGCAACCAGTATCATAAACAATAAACATTATCCTGAGTAGCTTGAGATTTTCGTCAATACAATGTCATTACCGTTAGCCATACCTCAAATATTTCATCTTAAATCTTTTTTAAATTTCTATTTTATGTATGTCTGATAACACATAGTTTAACTTTATATAAAACTTATAAGCAACATACATATTGAGGGTACACACTCAAAAAACTTTTTAACTGATGGGATATATCATTAAAAGCCTTTGAAAAGTATTGAACTATATCTCAGTCTTATCTTTGAATTCCCAGTCTGTCCGTCCTTCCTTCCTTCCTTCCTTCCTTCCTTCCCTCCCTCCTTCCTTCCTTCCTTTCCTTCCTTCCTTCCTCCCTCCCTCCCTCCCTTCCCTCAACAACTATTGAGAGCCTGCTATGTACTAGAAATTAGAAACTTAGAATGATAAAGATATACAAACATGGTCCTTACTATTACAGAACTTACACAATCTATCTATGGTGGTAGTCAAATAATCATCCAAAAGACTGCACAATTAAAAACTGAATTAAGTGTTATGAAGAAACATGGTTAAATAAGACTGCTAACAAAACACTTTAAGATTTTTTGGAGGGTGGAGGAGCTTCCCTGGGTAGGTTATATATAAACAGGAACCAGAAAGGTGAGTAGGAGGTACTACAAAAAGGATAAGAGTATGTGAGCTCTTGTGTGTGTGTGTGTGTGTGTGTGTGTGCGTGTGCGCGTTTGTGTTGGGGTGGGGAGCACTCTGTGGTGGACACCGGAGGGCATTTAAGGAAAAAGGCACAGCTTCTCGGCTTCTACAGGGGTCCTGTGGCCAGGGGAAGCTTGGTGTTTCCTGAGGACTTGAGGCATATTTCACATGTGAAAAAAACACCAGGCTAGGACATAGAGAGCCTAGAGAGAGGAGTTATAAGGAGAGAAAACCCAAGAAGGCTGGAGAGGTAGCCCCTGGCCAGAACCTGGGTAAAACATGGTAAGCCCTAGTAAGCCCCCTACTCACCTCCCTACATTCGCTGTTGTCAAGGCCCCTCTCCACCCCGTTCTCCCAGGCACACCAACTAGCCAGCTCCCTGCCTATCTCTGGACCTCTGTATATATGAAGTTCCCAGTGATTGAGCCCTTCTTTCAGGACCCAACCTGGCAAATTCCTATTCAACCTTCAAGCCTCAACTTAAATGTCACTTCCTTCTAGAAGCTTGCCTAAACCCTCATATGCCCTCATTACACTCTCATATACCACTTTGTTAATTTTTATTTATAGCACTTATCATAATTAATAATTACATATTCATGTTTGAGTGTGTGCTTTTGAACATATGTCTCCCTCACTAGACTGTAAACTTAATGGTAGTAAAATCTATAGTCTATTTTGTTCATCGCTACTAGAGCCAAGTAGGTGCACATTTAATACTCGTTGAATTCAAATTCTCCCTGAACTAATCGGCTCAATTTAACTTTAATTTCCAAAGAATTAGAAGTTACCCACCCCCCTACCGCCCGTAACACAAAAGCACATACACACCTGCAAAGGAATAGCAGGATTAAGACATTTATCATCTCTGTTAACTTTAATCTCTAGAATCTAGTTCAGGTAATAATAAAAATCAGCAGTTAACAAGTTTCAAGCTCCGAATTCAAGAATCCTTTCACTATTTTAAAAAATAATTCTAAAAGACAATCACCATTGACAATTTTTCCTGTCACAAAGCCAACAAAAGCCCATGCCCCTGAACACCTTTTAATTGATTATTATTGTGCAAGCAAAATTAAAACAATAATTTAGGCTCCTAAATGGAAAACAGGGGGAAAAAAAGGAGTTATAAATTCAGGCTTCCAAACTAATCTGCTGTTTATAGATAGATAGCTCAAAATCTGCCAAACATCTTTGGGGAAAAAATGTCAGCAGCATTTACTGGTTGCCATTCTGTTCAGGGTCTGGAGTGTCTCTGCTGACCAGTTAATTCAGCTATTAAAAATGGTACTTTCAAAACTAAAGGGAAAAGAAATGTAGAGAGGAGAATGTTCTGGAATAAATTTCCTGATCATATTTTACATATAAAGAACATCAATATGCTGAAGTCCCAACTTGAAGCCCCAAGGATCTATTTCGAATTTTTAAATATACTAAAAAGGAAACATTGTCTTTAGAAGTAGTTTTCAACTCCCTTGCGCTCAAGTATTTTTGGCTAAGGAGTTTCAGATGTGGGCTGGCCAAAAAGATGAACGGGTAGTGGGAAAAGAGAGTGGCAATAATTCAATAGTTCAGGGATGCTTTTACTCCAGTAGTTTTTAAAATTTTTGGTCTCAGAATCTCTTTATACTCTTGAAAATTATTGAGGACTCTAAGGAACTTGTCTATGTAAGTTATTTCTACCAATATTTACTCTATTAGAAATTAAAATGGAGAATGTTTTAAATACTGTATTTGTTTTGAAATAACAATAAACATACTACCCTATTTTTTCTAAATTAAAAAAAGAACTGTATTTTCCCCCACAAAAAGGTGTAATGAGGAAAGTGGCATCACTTTGCATTTTTGCAAATCTCTATAATGTTTGGCTTAGTAGAAGGCAACTGGATTCTCATATATGATTCTGCATTCAATCTGGAACGACATGTTGTATCAGCTGAAGAAAGGAGAATCCAACTTCGTACATGAAGACGTATATGTGACTGGAAGAAGGACCTTGTGGAACCCCTGAGAAAGTCCTGGAAACTCCAGAGGATCTCAGACCATGCTTGGAGAAGCACTGCCTTACTCTTAAATGATCAGTCCTTCTACCATACCAGGTAACCAGATGGTACCAGATATTTCAGGCTGAGCATTGGCTCGATACCTGACAAAAATGTTACAGCTCCACAGGTTTAGAAATCTCTTTAAACTCTCTAACATCAAGGAAGTCAACAATAAGTCTAGTGGTCAAGGGAGAAGGCATTAGATATCTATTTCATGTAGGAATAATACTTTATGTGCACAACGAAATACTTTTTAAATGAGACATAAAACTGTGATCAGAAGGTACTCCAGCGTCCATCTCCTTTAGGTCCAACCAAATCCTTTTGCAATATTCTAAGGCCAAAATCCCTGACTGCAAAAACTCATAGGCTACTGCGGGTTACAGAATATTATCTGAAGCGTTTGGAGTACAAATTTTTGCCCCAGTATATACCACCTCCTTTCTGTTCTTGGATAAGGCCCTCTAGCCCTGGTAACTGATCTTAATATTTCAGACACAAGGCAAAGAGCTATGCAGAAAAAGGTTAGGGACCTAGGGTCTTAACTAAGGTACCCTCTTTAAATCAGTGCCATCTTTTACAGTGTCTCAGGACTACTCACTTGGGAGATAGAACAGTCCCATGATATTGTACTCCAAACAGGCATACCACCAGGGCAAAACAGAGCTGCTTTCCAAATCCTATGGTACTTTTCAAACTCCATTTATAGATCAGACTGACATCCAGTTAGGGAGCTGGCGTTTAGCTCAATTTTTAACACATGTGGGCTTGAGACCAAGTTTGGCACTTCTTTCACTCATCACAGTTTTACAGCTGGATAAAGCCACAGATATACTGCAATACATCCCCCCAAAAATCACAAAGCATTTTGATGTCAGTCACAGAATAACCAGGAGTATAATGCACTTCTATATTCAACCTTTAGAACTCATATTAAGCAATCTAGTTGATAATGTACTATAAGAATAAAAGATATTTCTAAAACCTAAACTTATGAACAGCAAACAACTTGTTATCCGTATGCTGAGGATGAAAGCAAAGCTGTAAGATGAACCCTGAGATTCTTTCCCATCAGAAAACTCTACAAAATGTTCATTTGTCTGGCCTGGTGGCCTAGACTCATTTGGTTTGTCCATTTGTTCAACACATAATCTACTGAGCACCTACTCGTTCAATAGGGACTTTCTTGATACCCTGCTCAATTCAACTTCTAACACTCTCCAAGTTAGAAAGAATCTTGAAAGATGGATTGTATATTCACCCATCCCTATTTTGAATGACTTTTTCACCATCCACGTGAAGTCGCTCACTCACCGTTGGTGAGGACTATCACAAGTGTTCCATGACAGTTTTTTTCTTTATGTCTCTTTTATATGGCCTATGCTATGCCTTCCATAAGAAAAAAAAATCTTTCTCTTTAATATAAAAGGTAGAGGCAAAGCAGAAAAGAAGTAGAGTGATTCTGCTTTCCCTTAGTTATCTGTCAACAGCACATCATTATTACAGTAACAGTAGTGCCACTTACTTAAGCAGCCAGGCACTGTGCTTAGGGATCCTATATATTATCTCTTTCAACCTCTCCCCAAAACACTCTGAAATAAATACTCATATTAATCCCAGTTTACAGATAAGAAAATGGGTAGGTAGAAGTACCTTGCTCAAGCACACAAAGTCAAACCCAAAGCCATGTGACCAGAGTTCAGGTCCTAATTACCAAACGCTCACAACCTTCATTAAACCAGCCAGCCATAGTTTAGCTTCCTAAACTATGGAACTAACCATAGTCTTCCTTAACATTTTATCCAAGCTTCAACACGTGCGCTTTACCCATCTTGATTTTCCTCTCAGAAAACAATCTTTACTCATGGTTATTTGGGCCACCTTTCAATCATGCCCTCTTTCCATTTCTCTAAGCTCAAAATTAATTTCATACACCCTGTAACCTCAGATTATCTCCCCTGCCCCTGGGGGAAAAAAAAAAAATCTTGATGTGAAAGGAAAGACAAGCCACGTTGCTAGTACACAAGTGGTTGCTACCTCCTCCCTCCCATCCCCATTCTTCGGTTCTCTTGTGACGCATCATAAAATAAAAACAGAAATTAGCGTTAAGTCAGGCACATTTGGGGGGCAAATTAGATCCAGCAAGACAGACTCTAAACATACAATCTTGAGGGAAGGTATACTTACAACCACCACCTCCAAGGGCGACAAAAATCAGCCATTATGTGACAATAGTTATGTCTCTTCTATGCTCAACAAGCAGAGAGAGAACCCAAGGACAGCTTGCTCCAAACTACCTGGGCCTTTGGAAAGGGTGGAGAGAGACATGGGCTGTCAGTTATAGCTGCAAAGAAAGGCTAAACCAAAGCATCATACCATATAAGTTAAGTCAGGGTCTTTTCTCCAGTTCACAAATGACCTGTGAAATATTTTTAACACCCCACTCTGTCTCAACTGGCAATGTGCAAGTTGCCAGGGCTTGGTTTTATATAGACTTCACTGCTGCGGGAGGGTTTCTGGTGGGGTGTTACTTTCAGAATATTAGCATGTAATTTGATCTTTCAAGATAGATGAATACAAATAGCTTCTTGGACAAGTCCTATAGAACTGAAATCCAGCCCCTGGATCAGTTCATCCTGTAGTTAGAGGAAATAATTACAGATTATTTCAGGAAAGAAAGGGTTTTGACTGAAAGAGTTACACTACAAACATTCCAGCTGTGACAGATGGACCCAAGATTTGGTTTGGAAAGGCCAGGAAAAGAATAATATAATCTGGTTTAAAAAAAAAAAAAAAAAAAAAAAAAGGCAAGGGTAGGTACATGAGGCTTAAGTGAATGAAAATAAGTAAAAGGATAAGCTACCATGTAAGAACCAAAGAAACCCCAGTAGACTTATTTTAATTGTATACAGGACGAAACTGACTTTGCTACACCCCTACCAAATATAAAGATAATAACTTAGCTAAGCTTCTGAGATTCCAATGTTTTGATCACCCACGGCATGCCTTACTGGTATCTCAAGTCTCGGTTTTATTTTGATGCGCTTGACTACACGGAAACTGTCCCTCGTTTTCCACCTCATTCCCTCTATATCAAATAGCCACGGCTCTCCGCTTTGTTTCAACTGATAGGACCCATCATCTCCCAGCTGTTTTGTTCTATTCTCTTAGGCAGCTCAGGGCTCCTCTCCCTCCAGTTTACAAACTGGGACTTTCTTTTTTTTTTTTTTTTTTTTAACCTACTGGTAGAAAGGAGCCTGTTATTCCCCCTACCCTCACCACCCCCAACTCCACTCCACCAGTGAAACTCTTAGATGAGTAACTGTGAAGTCCATCTAAAATCCCACCTCCTCCCAAAGCCCTCAGTTAGATGCCTTCTCGGCCCTCTGCTGCATTTCTCACTGCCTGCAGTTTCCCCTTTAGCCTAAGAGTGCAGACCCTACCTATCCCTCCTGTTACCAGACAAATGGTGTCTCAGGCACTGCCATCTGACACAACTGTCCCAATTCTAAGGCTAATGTGACTAACGCGTTAATAATTTGAAGGGTGGGGGGGAAATTAAATAAAAAAGACGTCAGCACCAAGGAGGTATATTTCCCTCTCTCTCTTTTTAAAAGGGGAGGCACTAGAGCAGATTTCTGTGGAGGTGAGAAAAACCACCCTTTATACACCAGCCTGACCAGAGCCCTTCTCATCCATACCCCACACACACTCAAGCCCCTTCCTGCCTCAGACCTCCCCACGCTCACCCCATAGTGCCCTACCGTCTCCTTCACAGCACTTAACGCTGCGTGACACCTGTCACGGAGAGTGAGGTTTAAGGAATTTTTTACAGGCTGGCAAGGAAATGACTGGGGGAGAGGGCTGGTCCTCATCCTCAATGTAATACAGCTGCAACCAGGTATTGGAGATAAATTAAAAGATATCATTTGTAACCTGGATTTCAGTTTTCAAGGGTGTCATCCAAGAGAAGCAGCCAAACAAAAAGACGGCTGGCAGACTCTGGGTATACCAGACAACTCCCTGGTGGACAATATCCCATTTGGATAGGACTGCTTGGATCTCTAGTTGCAGACACCAGCTGATCTGCCCAGAGCCATCCCCAGTGACCTCTGAGACAGCTTCTGTAGCTGGAAAATACATCTCCTAGGAGTCAGGAATTGACATATTATCTCCCCCCACTCTGCCCCCCACTAGTCTCCTAACAGTTATTGACGCTATTTGGAAAGCCATGCTTCCATGCCTATTAATAACCTTCAGAAAGAACCCTGAGGAAGTGTCAAGAGAAAAATAGATCTGGCTGATGGAAGCCAAAGACTCAATCAGAGGTTACAATTAGCAATTAATAGATTTGAAGAAAAAGAAAGTTGTAACATTTTCTGTATCATACGTTATCTGTTCAGGAAGCTTAAAACAAAATATTTAGCCAATGAATTCAAGGAATGCTGAGTCAAGAACACCAGTCTTCACAGAAAGAAACTCTTTTAAAGACCGCTTATCTATTTAAATAAACCAGCTACTAAGTTTATCCCCACATCAACAATTCCAGAGAATTTAGCCCGGCTGATATCATTAAACCCTTATAGTTATTTACATCGTTATAAAGTTTCTTCAGGTGACACCTTAAATAGCAACCAAATCAATCTATTCTAAAATAACTGAACAACTAATTAACATTCATCTTTAAAGAGACTTTTCTTAGTGGTCTTTCTCCTCTCCCCTCCCTCAGTTAGAATGTGATTAACGGAATTCTCTCACAACTTCGCTTGAAATATGCTTTTGCCCCTGGAGCAGCTAAAGCAGAATCAGATAATTGTGGTATGACTCAACAAATGCACAGCTGTTCATTTAAATATATCCATCAAAAGTATAAATATGATCATGAGAAAGAAAATGAGCCGTGTACACAGGGTCAGTGTACAAGTGGAACAAGTTAGCATCGAAGTAACCACAACAGAAAACAAGGAGGAGGGGAAATAAGACAGAGAGAGGCTCTGATACCACACAGAAAGAGACCAGAAAACTTTCATAACCAAAAAACCACCCACCCAAACCAAAACGCTCGGACTTCCCTGGTGGCGCGGTAGTTAAGAACCCGCCTGCCAATGCAAGGGACACGGGTTCAAGTCCTGGTCCCGGAAGATCTCACATGCCGCGGAGCAGCTAAGCCCGTGCGCCACAACTACTGAGCCCGTGTGCCACAACTACTGAAGCCTGCGTGCTTAGAGCCCGTGCTCCACAACAAGAGAAGCCACTGCAGTGAGAAGCCCGTGCACCGCCACGAAGAGTAGCCCCCGCTCGCCACAAGTAGAGAAAGCCCTCGCGCAGCAACGAAGACCAAACACAGCCAAAAACAATAAATAAATAAGATAAATTTATTTTTAAAAAAAATCAAAACGCTCAATTGACCTAAATTAGAAATTAATGGCATGTTAAAAGTAAAAATAAATGCACTCTACTAAGTGGGGAAAAAGAAACGAAATCCAGGAGACAGAAGATGCTCCCGAGTACACAGAAGTAGAAAGCCTACAGGGTAGAAATGATGAACCCAACCTGTTATGAAGAACAAAGACATGGAGGCAGAGAAAAACAGGAGGAACAGGGCACTCACCTCAGTGCTCTCCCCACAACCTTCGAAGTCAGACATTAGGAAATGCAGAAAATGCAGGGATCCCTCCAACAGTCAGTCCCAAAGCAAATAACTGGAAAGCACCACCCTGTACCAGGCAACCCCTCCTGGAGGTTCTACGCGTCTAAGAGTGTC
This sequence comes from Balaenoptera musculus, assembly GCF_009873245.2. Taxonomy (NCBI): domain Eukaryota; kingdom Metazoa; phylum Chordata; class Mammalia; order Artiodactyla; family Balaenopteridae; genus Balaenoptera; species Balaenoptera musculus. The sequence goes on from NC_045791.1 coordinate 40,344,902, forward strand.
ACCTGAACACGAAGAAAAGGAAACCAAAAAAGAGAAAACAGAATGTGAAAAGGAGCAGGAAGAGCGCTGAATAAGAAAAAAGGGCCAATGTCAGCCATGAAAACCCCACTCCTTCCTTCTTCCTCAGGGATGGGCCCAAAGGCCCAGTCAGAACTTGAGAAGCAGAGGTACCTCTGCAAAGACTTGAGTACCTCTCTTCCTTTAATGTGTAATTCAAAATATTAACAAATAGAAAGAACATCTAATTCATGATGACCATTTTCAAGCTTTCCCCAAACCATCAAAACTCAAGTGCTTGGCAAAAAAATAACCTACCTGGTACTGGGGTTGGGGGGGCCCTAACCTCATGCTTGGCCTGACCACTCAGCCATCATCCTGCATAAGGAACCATTCACATCCTCCACATTTACAGGCAAACCTCTCTTACATTATTATAAGCAACCACTATTTCAGCAACCACCACCTCCCTCGGCCCCAAGTCCTCCCATATCAACCCTCTTCATACCCTGGCAGAAAACTTTCTAGAAAGAGCACTCTACAAAGCTCCTTCCACATCTCCCCTCTCCATCCGGTCCATCACCAAAATGCCTCTGGCTAAGGTTCTAACTCTTTGTAACCTGACCTTATCCGTCAGATTCACAGGGGAGCTTCCTCAGAAGTCAGACTCTGAAGCCTCACCCACCAAGATTTGTATTTGATTGACCTGAGATGAGGCCTAGGAATCCCCCAGTCCCCCGGCAATTTGGGTGGTGCTGAGAATGCTGAGGGTGGCATCAACTGGTCCATTCCCTAGGGTCTTCCCTAGCTGGGATTCAGAGGCTCCATCTCTCTGCTATCTTTACTTTTATGGGTTGGATCTGCTTAGCTTCCTTGGGCGGGAGTTTCCTCTTCTGCCACTCATATCTTAAACGCTGGTTTCCCTTGAGGCCTCACATCTCAGCCCTCCCTTCTTCTCATTCAAGATGCTACCCAGCTTCAAGGCCACTGAGCCAAATGGAACCACCCGGTTAGGATTCTTTACTCATTTTCCCCTTCCCTGACTATTCCTTCCTTATCACCTTCTTTCCCTATCGTATGTCCTCATGTTTTCACTGTTTATAAAATTAATTTTAAAAAATTTTGCATAACAGGCATTTCAAGTTATGTTGAGAAAAAGGATAATAAACCCTATTTTTGACCTCCCAGTTTCAAAAATAAGCCACATCCTACCACTCAGTTCCAAAAATAAGAAATCTTATTTCCTCTATTCTGCCCATTTTCTTCCTAATGTATTTTAATAAGAATCCCAGAACTCACATCATTTCACCCACAAATTCTTTAACAGATAAGGACTTTTTCTAAACATCACTATAAAGCCAACATCTCATCTAACAAAATTAAAAGTATTCCTCCTCCAAATATCATCGAAAAGCTAATCAGTGTTTAAATTTGCCCAGTTTTCAACAACATCCCCCACTCCTCCCCCTGAAAACCGTGAGGAGAATGGGGATAGCACACAAAGAGAGAATTGTTTTTCTCCCCTTTCAGTTACCATCACTAGTGGTGCGGTGTTGGGATTGTGGCGGTGTGGAGAATACTGTGTGTAACGTGTGGAAGACAGCAAATGCCTAACTATGGCCTATTCAAATACTATTGTTCCCTACTGTTCTGCAGAAACTAAATTTTCTGCATGGAATAAGGGAGTTAGAGATGTAATTCAGAAAGGGTTAAGTAAGAACCACATAAACTGAATTTGAATTGGAAGCAACAGTATGAACTCACTGAGTATTTTATACATACATATTTCCTCTGTCCACTAAAAAGGCCTAGAAACAATGACCTACCGAGTAGCAGTGAGCATTCCGGATACCCAGACTGTGGGGTTAAACTACCATTTCCCACTAAAAGAAAGAGAACAAGCTGAATTGAACCATGAGTATGCAATCACCAAATCCAGCCAGTTGGAAATTAGAGGTCGAATGGCTGGGTTCTTCAACAGGTAAACTGTAAGAGGAGGAAAGGGCTGGAGGGGGAACCTGAGGTTTAAGAGACTTCAAAGACGGAAAAAGATGTGCAAGACTAAACTACAGTGGCTAGATATGCACAGGCAGGTGATAAGACCATACAGAAAGGCAACGAAGCAATTACTATGGAAGTCAGGAAAGTGGTTACCTCTGGAGAGAGAGAGGGACCATGACAGGCACGGAACATGCCAAGGGGCTCTAGGGAGGCCGCTAATATTCTCTTGACCTGTGTGGTGGTCACAAAAAATATTTACCTTATAAAAATTAACTAAGCTATGTATATTTTGTGTGATATCTGTATCTGTGTTTTACTTTATAATAAAAAGGTAAAAAGGAGAAGACTAAAGAGGAATGTGTGTTGTTCAAAAAAAGGTGCAGACTAACACAAACACACACACACACACACACACACACACACACTCGGAGGAAGTAACAGCATTGCATATCATACATATATGCACAAAATTTGCCCAGGTTTGTGTTACAAATAAGTTTATATAATAACCTTCTGAAATGTCAACTATTTTTTACCTTCAGACAGGAAAACTGTTTTTTCAAGTTACAAGTTTATTAATTTTTAATAGAGAAATAGGCTTCACTTACCTAGTCATTATCAGAAATCAAGTATTAAACTAAAAAAGTAACACAGCATCTTATGATAAGTTGGTCCTTCCTCTCTCCTACTTCAATTACATAAGTTTCATGGGTCAAGGATATCGAAAGATTGGAGAGTCCAGATCAATGTTTCCCAAACACTGTGCAACATTATCACCAAATGAGAAAAATTAACACCATAAAGATGTGAAACCTCCCTCACAAAACTTATCTAGACATTTAACACAATCCCAATAATCATACTAACAGGTTTGCTTCTTAGCGGGGAGGGAGTGGTGACTACATATGATAATTTTGAAGTCCATATATTTTCTTACAAACCCCACACACACAAATACATATGAAAATTCTGTAAAATGAAACTTTAAAGTTCTGTAAAAGGGAACTTAAAATAAATATGAAAATTCAGTAAAATGGAACTACTCCTACAAAAGAGAAAAAAAAGTATTAAGCTCCAAGAGTTTAAGAAAAAGAGTGTGATCCTACTACACACACAGGCAAAGAGATCAATTAAACTAAATGGATATCCCAGAAATAGACCACAATGTACATGGGAATTTATAATACAAAGGAAATCAAAAGAGAAAATCTGGGACTATTCAGTAAAATTGGAATGACTAGCCAATGGGACAGAGACTGCTTATTTTCCACTAAAATTCCTTCTTCACTTCTTCTTGGGCACATGCTGACCAGCACGGACTGCATTCTCCACACTCCCTCACAGCCAGATGTGCCCACAAGACTACGTTCTCACCAATGGAAGCAGGAAGTGACATGTGATCGCTTGCCCTGAACTTTCTCCTTCGTCCTTCACATGGAGGGAACCCAGCTATGGTAGCAACCCAGCTATGACCATGCAGATAACTACAGTGACAATTCCTAGAGCCACAGGACAGAAGGAACCTGACTCTCAGTGACCAGTGGATACGGGCAGTTCTGCTGACTTGCTTTGCTCACATTGGAACTGTTAAGTGAAGAAAAAGGTCAACTCCTCTGTTCTTTGAACCATAGCATATTTCGGTCCCTTGGTTACAGCAACTCAGCCTTACCCTAATTAATAGAGCACCTAGAGAAAAATTAAGTTGGATTCATACCTAACATTCCAGATGGATCAAAGATTTAAGCCTAAAAAAAGAACCACATGACACTACAAGGAAAGATAAGTTTTTAACTCTAAGAATGGAAAAGGTCTTTTAACTGTCATACAAAGTCCTGAAGCCACAAAAAGGTTGATTATATATTTATCTCTATAAATATTTTGGGGAGGCGGTGGGAGCCGGGGTTGGGGGGGGGGTGCTGCGTGGCTTGTGGGATCTCAGTTCCCCGACCAGGGATTGAACCCGGGCCCCGGCAGTGAAAGCGCCGAATCCTAACCACTGGACCGCCAGGGAATTCCCTCTATAACTAATATTTTTAAACGTCTTTTATCTACTGTCTCTTCCACTAGGATGTAAGTTCCATGGAGCAAGAACTGGGATCTATTTTCTTCACTATTGTATAACCTACTGCCTAGAATAAGTGCTTAATGAATAAGAGGCATTCAATAAATATTTGTTGAATGAATTGGTAAATTTAAGTATACAAAATTTTAAATAATCTACACTGCAAAATAATTATTTTTACACAAACGACCAAGTAAAATATCACACATCACAAGGAGAGAAGGGGGGGGGGGTGCTAATTTGTTAATGCATAGGAGCTCCTGTGAACTGATAATAAAAAGATCAATAACCCAACAGGAAAATAGACAAAGGACACTAACATAGAGGGAACAGAACCGGAAATACAAATGGCCTTTAAACTTATGAAAAGATGCTCAATGTCAATCAAAATAAGAAAAAATGCAAATTAAAGCTCCATTAAACTGTCATTTTTCACCTATAGGTTTGGCAGAGAAGAAATTATCAGTTTGGCAATTATACTGTGATTGGCAAGGGTATGAGGAAGCAGGGTTTTCATCCATTGCTGGTGAAATCTAAAACTTTGCAAGCTCTATGAACAGAGCAATTTGGCAATATTTCTACCATACTTAAAATGTGCATATCCTTTGACCCAGCAATTACACTATTAGAAATGGATCCTATAGATACATTCACAAACGTGTTTAAAATGATATATGTACAAGGTTATTCCCTACAGCCTTGTTCATGATAATAAAACCGGAAATGATCTACATGGTCATCAATATAGTACTGGTTAAATAAATTCCAGCCCATCTCTAAGTGGAATGCTTTTTCATTTGGGTAAAAAAAAAAAAGAGAAATTGCAATAATCATTAGATTATTGCTGGTATATGCCTGAAATCTCTGAAAGAATATATAAGAGATTGGTAACAATTGTTGTCTCCAGGAAGGGTAACTGGGAGACAGAGGGAGAAGGGAGACTTATTTTTCACTCTTTTTGTACCTTTTAAACTTTATAAACATTGATTATATTATTACCTTCCTAGAGACAAATATTTTATAAAATAATAACAATACAAATATTCATATCGGCCCCAGATATCTAAAAACTTGTCTGGTGATTCTCGCTGTCAACCACACTAGGAAGCTATTGAGCTGAACAATTTTAACCCTGTTTCATAATTAAGAATCACAGGGTTAACAATTAACTAACACCATCATCTCTTCCTCCTCCCTCAAATAAATATACGTGCAAAATAAAGTCAGTCTCTTAATTCCATCCCTGTTATTCATTACTTTCTCTTAGAACTCATTCAACCTCATGCCACCTTAAATGGGCATGAAAATATCTCATAGGGCTCCAAGGATGGTAGCCAGAACTAACAACTATGCTAATATATTAACACAGCCTAGTGCCAAAGATGTTCCTTCCAGGCATCCAGAAGATGAAAACTTGACATAACTGACACCTTGGCAACAGCCCAAAGCTGTGCATTATCTGCCTTGGAAAATAAAAACTCACATCCTCAACGACTAAGAGTCCAAAGTCAACAGTCATGGCTTTTGTCTTTTCCCTAATGTGAAAGGTCTCCCCCCCACCATATCCCCCTTTAAATTTTAGGCTAACCCCATCACTTGAGGACTGATTGTTATTATGTTACAGCCATATAAGGAACACTAAGAAGTCATTACTTATATTGCGATTCTGCTTAAAAGGGAAAATTCTGCTTAAAAGGGAAAATATCCAAAGCATATCAAGTGAAAGGAAAAAGCAAGTTGTAAAACCAAATGTGTAGCCACGTTCCATCAATTTTTAAACATAATTAATACACATAATTTGTGTCTATGAAAAGTTTGTATGTGAAAAATTGCGTGTTCCAAATTATTAGCTGTGGGTAAAAGAGAAAAGGAAGGGAGAAAATTTTATGTTTAGACTGCTTTGTACTACTTGAAATTAAACAATCAAAAATAAACTTTTACATAAAAGAATAAAATTTTTGAAAATAATAAATTAGACTTTCCTTAAAAAAGAGAGCACTTGACAGCTACTAGAGACCTTCCCCCAAAGCTCTGAACCTAAAGAGGCTACAGAGACCTCATGCTTCTGTCTCTACGTACAAGTTTCAAACCATATACAGGCAATCCCGACTTTTAACTCAGAGACACTCCCACAGACATTTAGCACTTCAGGCCTCCCCTCATAGAAACATCTTACACACTCTATTCTGAAGTTGGTATTTGTGTTACCCCCATAGCTTAACACAACCTTAATAGCATTTCATCCTGAGAGCGAGACTTCTTTACAGAGATTTCAAAGTACTCCAAGGAAGCATATTATGAAAATGTAGTTCTGGGAAAGGTAAAAGTATGGAGACAATAAAAAGATCAGTGGTTGCCAAGGAGTGGGTAGGGGGCAGGGATTAATAGTCGGAGCACAGGATTTTTAGGGCAGTAAAACTTTTCTGTAGGGTACTATAATGGGGGATCCATATTACTATACATTTGTCCAAACCCACAGAATGCACAACAAGAGCAGATTTTAATGTAAACTATGGGCTCTGGGTGATAATGATGTGTTAGTGCGGATCAACTACTATAATAAATGGACCACTCTGCTGGGGAGACAGAGTCTGGGAGAGGCCGGGTGTGTGGGGGACAGGGGCGCCTATGAGAACTCTCTGTATTTTCTGCTCAGGTTTGCTGTGAACCTAAAATTGCTCTAAAACATAGCCTATTTAGAAGGAAAGAAAAAAAAAAAAATAAAGTGGTCCTATAAGGTGAAAAGAATGGCAGAAGCATTTTATACGTAGGGAAATGGTGGTGGTATTTGAACAACTTGGCCAGAGTTAAAAGATAATTGAGCAACTCCACCAAAAAAAGCCTACATTCAAGGTAATGCAAAAATAAAGAACCGCTGGGTTTGGTCCTATCTCTCTTATGTTGGATTTATACAAAGCAACAAAATGATCATCGTGGCTAAGAAGTGACCGTGTCAATTTGACCTCTGCCAAGGAGCATTAAAAGAGGTGATTTGTTGAAATGTCTCTACTGCTGGCCCTGGCAAGGCCACTGAGAGCTCCTAGGTAAAAAGCTGGCTTGGCTACCTTAGAGCTGGCCCCGGGGCATCTCCTCCCGCAGTCCTTCCAGCAGTGGCTCTTCCCCAGAGCTCCGCTCACTTGCTCCTGGAGCCCTGGAGGTGGGAGAGGCGCTCCCAGAGTCTCCTGGAATAATGAGAATTCTCCAGTAGCTCTTGCGCTGGCAATGTGATGTTCACAAGCGGCTCGGGGCTGTGGAGGGGAAGAAGAAAGAAAACCAGCTAAGCAGAAGAAAAGTCTGTAGTTGTGAATGTGCAGGCTAAAGGAAGTGCACACTTGACAAGCCTTTCAATTGAGACCACAAAACCAAGGCCGATTTACAATTGCAGCAAGGATGGAAAGGGTTGGAAAACAGACACACGGTAAGTTGTGGTCATAGGTCCGTACCGATCTTAAATATTTTTCTAAGTGACACAAAACCCAGTGGAATCTGCAGTTGGTAAACTTCAAAATCAAGCTCCTTTAAAGTCCATATACCACGTACTCTAGCCATTACAAAAACAAACAAAAAAAACAAAGGCTTTGCATATATCAACTATGATATGTACCTGGGAAAAACAAAGTTCAAGCCGTCCACAAGTATAGAATGAAAGTCTCTCTCCAGACCCCCGGCTGCTCCTAGAGACACCCCATGTACCACAGTAACCAGTTTCTCGTGTACCCACCCAAAAATAACCTGATTTGGGTCCATTTTCAACCACCACTCTCAGCTGTAGACAGATCTAGTTCAAAGCCTCATAAAACAATGGTGGGGTTAGGATCACACAGCGGAAGGAAAGGGGGCTCTAGATAACTATCAAAAAAAACAAAAAGCCACCCAAGCTCCCTTTTCCTTTAGGAAGAATTTTAAAACATCAATATTTGTCAAAGGAAGAGGAAATTTTTATTAGAACCAAACTTTCCCATTCAAATAGCTGAGCAACACAAAACACTGAAAAACGTACTCCTTTTGGAAAATAGCACCTTTTTATTTTTTAACCTCAAGGGACACTTTGCCAAGAAAACTTTCATGTAAGTAAATCAGCGCAGAAAACAAATCCAAAATACAGCATTCCCCAATAATTATTTGGAAGTAAATCACATAATTAAAAAAAAAATCACATCAACCTTGAAATTCAAGGGAAATGCTTTACAAATGATATCAAAACTTGCCTCGCTTCAGTTTAAATTGAGCCTCAGAATCAATTTGAAAAGAGAATCGAGAATGTAAAAATAAGACACTAAAATAAGACAGACAAAAATATCCCCCCGTAGAAAGGTCAACCAGAAGCTTGACATTTTCAGCAATCATTTAGTGAAGTTAAAGAGTAAAAAGCCATTTCTAGAGTGGACATCCTTAAAAACAAACTCTTCAGCTAAGCAGCATGCACAACCCTTGAGTTTCAGAGCAAACTGTGGAAATCCTGGTGTTTTCCTAGACAGGGGAATGTGGCAGATTCATGCGGAAGTTGCTTCCCCATCTGCCGAAGACTAACTGCATTTTAGAAGGGGCGAGTGCAAAGGGGCCTTGGCGGCCGCCCTGCTTAGGACCAGCCGTGTCTTCAAGTTATAGGTACTATTGGGGGAGGAGCTTTAGATTAGCAAGAAAAGAAGGAAATACTGGTGCATATTTTTCTGATTCTTTTTAAAAATCAGAGATTTTTTTTTTTTAATTACAGAAGTCCTTTTAATTTCCCTTCCAACTTCCCAGCTCTATCACCTTCCTGCAGAGAATTCCTTCAAGAACGTGCTCAGGTTCTCCTGCCTCGCTCAGCCTTCCCTAATGATTTTCACATTTTCCAGATCTTTCCATTCTAATTCCTCTTGTATTAATATTCTATAGGACTCAATTCTATATGACCTGGCACTTAATCCTCTTCCTTGAACTGGGTTTGTCTCAAAAAAAAAAGGCGAGGATCACATATTCTTCTTCTTCAACTTGCATACAGTTGGTGCTCAAGAGTTACTGGATAAAAATCAAGTCTTCAAATTAAGCATAGTTTAATATTTGTCTTCAAATTATCAGGCTGTCAAATAACCCATGGATTGAAGTCAAAACTGTGGTGTACTACAAGGAAGAACAAGTCAGTAAAATGACAGCAAAGGTGGAAAGCAAACTCCAAATACTTAACTCTTAAAATGTTCTGCTCAGGACCCATCTCTGCACAAATACACTCCATGCCAATAGGCAAGCGTGACAGATCCTGAAAGGTAGTTGAAAGTAGTTTTGTTCAAAACCCCAAGAGAGATTTAAAAAATGAAAACAAATAAAAAGAGGCATATGCACCAATTAAAATCAGTAAGATAAAATAAATATCTATACAGATATCCTTCAACTTAACAATGCGGTTACCTCCCAATAAACCCATCGTAAGTTGAAAATGTCCTAAGTTGAAAATGCATTCACTATTTCTTACCTACCAATCATCATAGTTGAGCCCAGCCTTATTTAAACTTGCTTAACACTTACATCAGCCTACGGTTGGGCAAATTCACCTAACACAAAGCCTATTTTATAATAAAGTGTTGAATACCTCATGTACTTTACTGAATACCGTACAGAACGTGAAGAACAGAATGCCTCTAAGTGTGTCGGTTGTTTACCCTCGTGCTCACGTGGCTGACTAGGAGCTGCCGCTGCCCTGCCTCACAAGAGAGGGTCGTACTGCATGTCGCGTGTCGTTGGCCCGGGAAAAGATCAAAATTCACAATTCAAAGTACACTTTCTACTGAATGCGTATCACTTTCGCACCATCTTAACACTGAAAAATTGTTAAGTCGAACCATCGTAAGTCAGAGACCACGTGCATACAGCAAACTGCAGCAACTTGTCACAAAACTTTCATTGAGCTGAGTTTTTCCAAAACCTTGGCCAATTTATTTGTTTAGCTATGGAGGTTTAATTATTGGCAACTAATCATGCCATGTGAAAATCTGACCCATAAAGGTTAGAGGCACATTCCTGTGAAGTGGTGGAGGGTGGGTGTGAGGAAGGGGGAAAGGAGAAATACAAAAAAACATTCTAACTCCAATTGCAGGCTTAACATAGTAGTACATTTTCCTTTCATCCAATTTAAGAGAACATGCATAGTTTCTTAAAAGTCGTGGTGATATGATGGGACTGATAACAGGCAAGCATAAAAGGTACTTAAAATCTAACATGTTCTTGGCAGTCAATACAGCAGTTAAGCGACAGGGAAATCGGGGCAAGTTTTCTCAACTTTTTAATTATAACTATATCCTTGGCTTCTAGAAACTGTGGCTTTCAAATATACAAATCCTTGCTCTTTCAAGACATCATCCCTTGTATGGTGATGGATGTTAATTAGACTTATTGTGGTGATCATTTTGCAATATACACAAATATCGAATCACTGCAATGTATACCTGAAACTAACATAATGTTATATGTCAATTATACCTCAATTAAAAAAAAAAGAGAGAGACAAAAGACATCATCTCGTACCTTCCCCGTCTATCCACCCAGCCTCATAACCCAAATAAACCATGGTGTGTGTGTCTTTGCTATAGAATTACTGTTAACTGAAATTACTTTAAGCAGCGTATGGTAGCAAGAACATGGACTTAGGAAAGAGCCAAACCCAGTTTTCCAACCTAATAAATGTGATCTTACAGAATTTAACCCGTTTGTTTCAGTTTCCTCTGCCACAAAACAAGGTTAATATCTCCCATCTTTAAGAGTTAGTAATAATGCCAATTATTATTCAGCTCTAGAACTGTGCTAAACACACAATTGCATTATCTGATTTAATCCTAACACCACAAAAATGCAGAGGAAGGTATCAGTATTCCTACTTGAAAGATAAGAAAACAGTGTTAGAGAGGTTAAGTGAAACTGTCCCAAGATCACACTTTTGAAATATGTGGTAAAACAAATCAACTCAGCTTATGCTGAGTCCAAAATCTGTGTTCTTAATTGCCTGTAAGTTAAACTGTATCTTGACTATTTGTAAGAATTGAAGTGATTCTTGTAGTAAATATCCTTAGGTCCCTTTACTGTTTTCTACCTCTTAAAATAATAGAAGTGCTAAAGCAGCATGGTAGAAAAGCATAAAGTATACCAATCCCAAACAATAACACAAATCATCCACATGATACCACAAATGTCCTCTTGTTCTGGCTCTAAAATAACAACGCTACAACCAAGCATATAAACGTCAAGGATCCTTGAAGAATAATCTACTCCAGATACTTGAATACGTGGGCAAGATAATACTGGGTATTATCTATCAGTAATTCTGAAGAAAGGCAACAAAGATATCAACCAGTTCCCAAGATTCCCAATCTCCCAGTGGGGAAAAAAAATAGGTCACACACCCTAGACAAGCTTGGGGGACACCACAGAGCTCAAAGAACAAGGAGAGCCACATAAGTTGCGGAAAGATAAATGCTGATTGAATCAGGAAGCAGAGAGGGGCACAAGGATACAGCAAATCTCCTTCTCCAGAAATTTTCAAATTCTCTGTAGACATTACGCTTTGGGATTTGGGAATGAGAAATGGGAATGTCCAGGAAGTTCCCCAGAATTCCCCAAGTTATAAGTTATTCAAAAAACACTTCCAAACACCCTTTACTCATTATTATGGATATCTAAAGGAAAGGTTAAATAAATAAGAAATAAACTTGATAGTATTTACAAAGAATTGTAGTCTATAACAAATGTTCAAATGCTAGAGAATGTCAGCGAGCATTATTGGGGAGCATTCCAATAGCAAGCCAAATCCAGCCCTCAGTCTGTTCTGGTAAATAAAAGTTTTATTGGAACACAGCCCCACTTGTTCATTTCACGTATAGTCTGTGGCTGCTTTCACACGAAACAGCAGAGTTGATAGTTGTGACAGAGTCCATATGGCTTGCAAAGCCTAAAATATTTATGATCTGGCCCTTTAGAGAAAAGGTTTGTTGATCCCTGAAATAACCTTCCTCGTAGATCCAAATGCAGGTTAACAGAACTACACAGAATCACATGTTGAAACTGCCATCTTAAAGGCTTATTTTGCTTTGGAAACGTATTTCTTGGAATACCACTCACAGGATTTGTATACAACACGCTATGCATATAAATTTATATTTATTTTATTTGCAAGGATGACTCACCAGTAGCAGCAGACAGGGCCATGAATACACATTTATAACATAGCAACAGCTACAAGCAATCATGACCAATTCTCTCCTCTGCGCTCCTATCCCGACCTGGCCCTGGGAAATGTCAATCTTATCCTTCAATTCTGTAGGCTAGCTTTCAACTTGACACCAGTGGATTCCTTTCATGTACTTATGTCTCTATGTTGATTGTTTTAATTCTCACAGGAGAATTTCAACACTTTTTCCCATTTACCTTTTTTCTTAACTGATTTTTCTGGGGGTTTGGAAAAATATAAATTTCCCAAGAAATCCTGGGAAGGAATTCTACCATGAAAGCACTGTTCTCTTCAGGTGTATATTTAGATGCTGAGTAGGAATCCAACTCACTAGAAAAAGAGTTGGGGAGAGGAGGCAAGCATGAGGATGAACCAAGTCTCCAGGATGTTTTAAGGAAAAGATTAAGGTCTGTCTCAGAGCCTAGAAAGAAGACCAACCAAAGTGGAGACAGGAAGAAAGCAAGATTTCCTAATGCTTTGGCCCCTGGGATGGATTTAAGGTCCAAATTTCAGAGCACCTTTCTCCTCCAGAATTTAAATTATAATTTGGCTAAGATGAGAGGCATCTACTGTGGACCATGACAGGAGTGAGTGCAATTAAGTACCAGGCTATATTTCTGAAGATTACATGCTTATAACTTCAAACATCCTCATCCGAAGTGGTCTGGAACCCTATCAAGATCCCATTTCTCTGTCCAGCCTTTTAAAGGCTCATTTATTTGTGCCAGAAATGTAAAGCATGAGGATCATAATAAAACTCAAGGAAACAAAGGCAGTGGGATAGAGTAGCAGCAAGAGGGTTCCAGACTTGAATCACAGAGTCCTGGGCTGAATCCCAGCCCTGTCAGTCACTACACAGGTAGTCTTGGGCCAACTGAGCTGCCGTCTCTCCCAGGCAACATGGGCATCAGGACGCCCTTGCAGAGTGGCCATATGTGAAGTACACGGCATGTGGTGGGTGGCAATAGATGATAGCTATTAATAAAAATTTAATAGTAAGGAGCAGGTGTAAAGAAGAGGAAACAGTGAGGAAGACTGAGAATCACAAGGGTTGAACTAATAGGTTGAATCATATGAAATTGCCAAAATTTGACCACTTTGACTCATAAAACTAGTAATTTAAAAATAAATATTATAAAAGAAGCCTGAAAGGAGAGAACATGGAAGACTAATACCCCATACTCATTCCCCCACTGGTGGCACCTTAGAAGAAATCCAGACACCAGATGGGAAGGCTACAGACTAAAATAGAAAACACCTTCGCCAACTCCTCACCAGATAGGAGGTGTGACTTCAGGGAAGAGAAGATTCAACAGAGACAGACAGAAAGACAGAAACACACACACACACCCTCGCTCACACGTAGCCCATGTAATTCACTCGTTCTCTCTCTTCCTTCTCCATTCCTGCTCTCTCCTTTTCTTTCCTTATTTCTTTCCCCACACAAGGCCCAAAGGTGACTTTTGTTAACCATTTTGGGAAGGAAACACAGCATTTCTGGTCAGCTGATGTTACCAGCTGCACGGCAAGCCTTTCTGCAGGCCTTGTAGAGCAGCTGGTAGCTCGATAAAGAAATCCAATGGATCCATCACTTTTTCCCCCTTATTTTTCTATCTTCTCTTCACACCATAGTTATTAGTTTTGTTAGTCTTGTTAACAAAGACTAAATCTTGTTAGTCTTCACCCAATTAATGGGTCTGTGGTTATTTCACAGAGTCATGTCAATTCCTGGATGAGATCTCAGTTTCAAGACACCCAACTAGCCCAATCCTAAGTAGCTCTAGTGCAGCTATATCTAAGACTCAGAATGGTTCTGAGTGAGGAGTCAGAGCACCTTGAGTAGACAGGGATTAAGAACTGGCAGAGGTAAGAAAGAAGTAACTTGTCATTTCTTCCACGCCCCCAATGCACTACTCTCTAAAGAGAATCGGACTTCACTGGTAATCAGATCGCCTTTCTCTGTTGGGTCCCAATTTCAGGTATGTAAATCCCATTCTTGCAGAACTTCCGCACTCCCCATTTCCATGAGGCATGCATGTTTTATCTGCTGTCTGGCAGTGATGTGGTAATCCTTGATGATTACCCTCACATGTAATACCATGCAGGCTTTCATCAGTGGATGATCTCAAAGCACTGTTTACAAGAGTTTGCAGGATGCCACCCACGTGGGCCGGAACCAGATTTTCTAGTTTTCTAGTGGGGTGTTTGTTTCTCCAAAGCTTCACTCTGGGGTTCCTGGGTCTATACACCTTTACTAGACAGACATTAGCAAAGCTTCAACAGGGAGCTTCTTGAAAATAGGCATTCTATATATCCAACGTCCTGCTGTATCTCCAATGCCTGGTTCAGCATCACATCAGACTTATTTAAGTATTTGTGGAATGAACGAAGCTTAAAATTACAGAAAAGCAATAAGTATTAACAGTTTCAAGCTCATAAACTTGGTAAAGAAAATGTGTAAATCACTAAATGGCTAAGTTTCTACCCTAGACTTAAATTCAAAGCAGCGCAAAATGTACCAAACTCTTATTTGACAGGAACAAGTTAATATAAGAAACATAAAAAAAAACATATAAAGAATTATAGAAAAGTTATTACTATTTCATAAAAGCAGTCTTCATTTTAGAAAGGCAATAAGTTTTCCTAGTACATGTATTCACCAAACAACTACTGCACATTAAGTTTTTCAGAACCATATCTACAGAAATTTCCAGAAACATTGAAGGGGGTTCTTACAAAAGAGGGGCACCAAAATAAATGAACAGAGAACTAATGCTTTTAAAAACCATTCTTCCAATGCCCTCTTGCAAATATTTATGTCAATTACCAACCTAAATAAAATTTTCACCAGATCATTCTCCCTAATTAAGATTCAGTGAGAATAAACTGAAAAAAAAAAAAAAAAAAAGCCATCAACATTCTTTTTCTAATTGTTTGGTTTAATTTTTATTTACCCATAGGCACTTCCAAGGCTAGGCAGGAAACTGGAAACTGCTTGCCCCCTGTGCAGACAGAACAAGGTAACAAACAGAAAAAGATCCAGTAAAGTTTAAAAAAATTAAGAGTGAACAATATCTTGTATGGCTGTGTTTTCTTGTTGTGTGCTACGTGTGTATACTACATATCCATAATTATGTCAGACAAGCTATGCATTTTACAAGCAGTTGCCAGACCTGCAGTGAGTTATCTGAAAAACTAACATGCAAGCTTCTTGGAGAAGAAAATAGCTTCTTATTTACTGTTTAGCTTTATAATAATTGGGTACCATCCCTTCCATACTAGACAATCAACAAATACTTGCTGACTGATGAACAATGAGATTAATTTAAAATAAGATTAAAGTCAGGAATCCAGGGGACTCTGGGTCTATCACTGACCGAGCAGCCTTGAACGTTAGGTTTCTTCAAAGCCTACTCAATCATCTCAATAGGATTATTGCAGGGGGTCATCAGGCACAGTGGAGAAAACATTACATTAATGAGCTAGACACACCCCTGCACCATAGCTGTGTGACACTGGTAAGTCACCTGTGTTCTCTGGCATCCATTTTTCCTACCTAGAAATTGAGAGTGGTGGCCCAAGTTGCTAAGTTTCCTCCTACCTAAACGATTCTCTGTTTAGATATTTCTTTTACAATTGCTAGCAGGATTCCTCAAGAATTATGCTAACAGGAAAGGCTACCTCTTTAATTAAAGATGGTTTTCCAATCTACTCCTGTACTGAAATGCGAACCAACCCGCTCATTAAAAAATAATAACATTTTTCATTTAATTTAGCAATTTAGTTCTTAACTCACCGAGGTTCGCTTTTAATTTAATTTGCCTACCAATAATTTGTTTGCCAACTGAAGAATAACTGAGTAAGAAAATGCACAAAAGGGTGCAGAATAACAGTGGCGGGGTATGGGGATGGGGTCGGTGTCTCTCACGGCCAGTCTCTCAAGGGGTATGGGAATGTGTCCAGTTCCCAAGACAAGGAATCTGGATTAACAAAACTCAAGTCAGCGTGTCTACATCACCCACCACCCAAAGCTGCTAACCTTCCTTTATGTCCTATCTCATGCAGTGGCACCACCCAGCCCTTCCTGTCTCACACCAGCAGCACTCCAACTCTTTCTCAGGGATTTCCTCTAAGTACCTGCCAA
This sequence comes from Balaenoptera musculus, assembly GCF_009873245.2. NCBI lineage: Eukaryota > Metazoa > Chordata > Mammalia > Artiodactyla > Balaenopteridae > Balaenoptera > Balaenoptera musculus. The sequence goes on from NC_045791.1 coordinate 40,361,303, forward strand.
CAGTGACTGACAATGGCTCTCCTGAGCATGTGCAAATTCCTGATTTCTAGGACCTGGCCTGAGACTTCTCCCACCTCATCCAGTTACCACCCCCCAGGCACTCTGACCCTAACTGCACCTTACAGCTCCCTGAGAACGCCTCCGTCTTGTTCGCCTTCTGCCTTTGTACTTGTCCGCCTGCGATGTTTTTTCCATCTGTCAATTCCTATACTTCAGGATCAGCTCGAGAATCACCTCCCTATGGAAATCTTCCCTGAAGCCCCCAGGACCACACCCTGTCTAAGATACATGCACCCTCCTCTGTTGTTATCACGGCACCTAAAAAGTGCACTTCAATTTTTTTTTTTTTAATTTCACTGCCTAGTGAGCCTGTGAATTCCTCAAAGATAAGGAGTACTTTTTCATTTCTGAAAACATCAGGGATAGTCTTATAAACAACAGGTCCTTAATAAATGCTGATGAATGAATGGGTGAACCCTGATAATGGATTCAAAGCAGAAGAGGAACACTCTAAGGGAAATATGAACAGTAAAAATTGAGAAATAATTATGCTACTGGAAAAAAGGAGGTAGGCCTACCAGAATACACGTTTAGGGTTGTCATGGCTTTTCATTCGAAGCAAAAAAAACTCCCCCAGATCCTAGGTTAAAGAGACTAAGAGAGAACTAAAGTGTTTATTTCATACAAAAAGACAGTATGTAAACTAAACGTATACACTAAACCATAGCTTCCTACTGACTTACATATGAAAACAAGGAAGTATTCCCTACTCCAACAGCTTAGACCATAATCTTTTTCTAAATTACATATATACAGAAAAAGAGCTTGAGAGCTACATTCAAATACCATGCTAACACTGTAACATTACTGGAAATTAAGATGTCAATAAAATGTAAGAAGAGAAATGCTTCATCTTATAAGAATAATGTTAATTTTTTTTCCGAGAAAATTATTCCCAAGGTGGTCATGTGGAGCCAGGCCTCCACACAATTCCCAAAGCTAGGCTCTCACTCACTGGCCTCCCTCCAGATGTCTTCAGTCAAGGTGCTGGGGGCCAGAATGGGAAAAAGATGAGTTCTTCTTACCATGACAATGCTACCTTCTTAATGGTTCTCCCCACCCAACCCATTTCCCCAGCCTCAACCTTTTTATACCACTTAGTGGGAAGAAAAGAATAAATACAGAAATTGCTATATAATGCAGCTGAACTTAGTAAGCATAAAGAAAGTAAGAGAAAGGAGCCCAGGGCCAAAGTTGAATGCTAAGGAAAAGAGAAGGAAGATACCAAGAACAGACTTGCCTGTTATTAGCACTGGTTGCCTGGGATCACTTGAAGTTTACACATAAAATTGCTTAAGGCATGAGTCATTTCAAATCATGACTGTATTGATTCATTTAATGTGTTCAAGCAAACCTGCGATGAAGGTGACCTAGAAGTCTTGAGATTCAGATGATTATCCAATCAAAATAATGGGGGTGGCAGACATATTTTGAAAATCAAAACCATAAATAAATGTTCAGAAAATTTTTACATAAAAAAGAATGAAATAATGCCATTGGCAGCAACATGGATGCAACTAGAGATTATCATACTAAGTGAAGTCAGAAAGACAAATACCATATGATATCACTTATATGTGGAACCTAAAATATGGCACAAATGAACCTATCTACAAAACAGAAACAGACTCACAGACATAGAGAACAGACTTGTGGTTGCGAAGAGGGAAGGGGGAGGGAGAGGGATGGATTGGGAATTTGGGGCTGGTAGATGCAAACTATTGCATTTAGAATGGATAAACAACAAGGTATAGCACGCGGAACTATATTCAATATCCTGTGATAAACCATAATGGAAAAGAATATAAAAAAGAATGTCTATATGTGTGTAACTGAGTCACTTTGCTATACAGCAGAGATTGGCACTACACTGTAAATCAACTACAGGTCAATAAAAAAAACTGAATTAAAAAAAAAAGAAAAAATTTTAAAATCCTGTTGCTTTCTCATTACAAACGGGCAGAAGAATGTGAGATTTCTTAGTTTATCAAAATTGAGCATAGATTTAAAAAACAGAAGATTGAGAATTTACTGTTCCAGAGGATTCTGTCAACAAAAACTGGTGTCAACAAGGGGGCTGGTCCAGGAACTTGGCTTCTACTCTCACTTAGTTCACAGGATGATTGGGAGCCCAAACTTCAACTTCTACTTCAATGATCTTAGCTTCAAAATCAGTCTTACATGCTGATGGTTTCTTTTGGGGAAAATGAATATGTTCTAATATTAGATAGTGTTGACAGTTGCACAACTCTGAATACTAAAAGCCACTGAATTGTACATCACAAAAGAGTGAATGTTTTGGTATATGAACTAAGTCAATAAAAATGTTATTTTAAAAAATGAGTCTTAAAGCTCTTACACCTTTTTCTATGTAACTTAGACCTTGAGTGTACGCTGTGCAGTGCCTGCTCACTGCATGGGCATACGTTGTCTCCCGAGTCATTTTGTGGAAAGAGCCAAAACACTGGAATCACACAGTTTGGGAACTGAACCTAGCTCTGTCACTTCCCAGGCTCTGGGATCTTGAGCACATTACTGTCTGAGCCCCAGTCCCCAGCTCTAAAACAAGCAGACACTACTTACCTATCAGATGAGGAGACTGTGAATCTGCAAATCACCACTAAGCTCAGATTGATGGCAACTGGCAGAAAATAAAATGGGATGGGCTCTAAGAAAAGATGTATGGGGCGGGTGGGGGGGTGGGGGTGAGACAAAAGGGGAGATGCAAAAGCCGGAAGGATGTGGCAAATGCAGAGTCAGGACCAAAGCCAGCCTGCCTAGAATTAGGGCAAACACTTCTGGAATCTTCCTTTTGGTTCCAATGATGCTATGGGGTGGTGGTGATGTGAAGTGGAAGGGTGGGGATAGGGCTGTTTCCAGAGGAAGCGCTATTATCAAGACCACCTTATCTATGGATACTTAAATTTCAGGATTCTTACTCAAGTAATTTTATATAAGTAACCACAAAGCAGAGACATTTTCTATACTTTTCATCTCCTCACGTGTCATTAAGCATTCAGTCCACTAATGGAATTATAGCCTCTTGATTTGGGTTGCTATTAATTAGAACACATAGTTTTCCACCAGGATTCATTTTTTATGGATTAATTCTATACAATAAAACATGCCTGAGGTTGATTGTATTAGCAGTCTTTTCGTCGCAAGCCTCAAGATTCCACACCTGTGATTAACTTACATCAGCACAAGTTGAAACTTCAGCTTTTCCATCATTTGTGATATTGCAACTCTTAAGAAGCAACTTACCTGACAATTAATACAAACAATCTATATTTACCATCAATAACACAAATTCCCAACTGGGCCAGAATTTCTAATGTGAAAGTCTTTATAGTGGTTTTAATAATATCATTCTCATTTAAAATGCGCACTATTTGCCAAGCAGCAATTAAAAGAAAAAAATTATATGTATACATATATATATAGTGTGTATATGTCTCCATGTGTATGTACACACATACACATATATATATTTTAAAAACATATATACTTTATGCCACACGTTTCTACCATCGAAAGCAATTCCAGAAGAGGTAAAAAGCTGAGCAGGTTGTCCTGTCCTCCCCGCAAGTAGAGGCTACACCACAGCCAACTAAATTCTCTCACTCCAAGTTGCTGGAGAGACCAACAGGTTAACAAAACTAGTCTTCCTCAGCCGCACTTTAAGGCGCCAGGAGATGAGTATGAAAAAAAAAACAAAACAAACATTAGCAATTGTCTCTGTTTACCATCCACACTGTCAACAATTCTGAGAAACATTCCACTGAGTTTTTTCAGGTCACTAAACCCTTGTCCATTTCATAAATATTTGTCTCCTGATTTTGCTTTTCTACTTTTTAAATCCCAGAGGGAAATGATAGTGTTCTATAAGTGTCAGAATGGCTTCGTTTCTAAAATTGGAAGGAAGAAAAGGCTAGCTTCTGTTAGTTCTAATTTTGAAAGTGTTAAGTATTAGGGGAGGGACCTCTCAGATAATAAGTTTTTTTTTTTTTTTTTTTTTTTTACATTTTAGTTGTCTCAGGTGCATTTCTGTTGCTTCTACTAGCATTGCTGTGCGGTCAGGTTTATCTTAAGACAACACATTCTAGCATACATTCAACTGAGTCTCCTAGATTTATAGCCAAATTTAGACTGGCTTAACACAACCGGAAGGTGTCCTTCCACAGTTTTTCACATTGGACATACGAAAAGTGGGTCAGATACGTGTCTAGAAGCTATTTTATTTCAAACATAATTTTGTATGGTGAACTTTCCTACACACACACACACACGCCATGCTTTAACTGCTACTTCAGAGTTGCAGTCAACTCCTCATGCCATTAGCAAAGACAAGATCCAATATGTAAGATAATCTAGGGGAAAAAAAGGCAAATAAATATAAATATTCCATAGAAATAGGGGCCTGTCAGGTTGGGAAAAGCTTCCATAGCTTCTATATGTGAATGTATTCTCTCTCTAAAGAGAGCTAAGTGGTTCCCAACTCTGAGGTTTATTGTACAACAAACATCAAGAATGTTAAGGAAACTTAGTATCTCATACACATTTACTGTCATTTCTCAAATAACTATGACTTCATGGATATGTATATATATCCACATTTAATACATATTATATGAATATATAATCAATCCATATATAATAAAAATGCAACTACAACCTTTAGTGAAGGCTCTAATTTTTTTTTAAGGAAATTACCAGCCCTCCATGGCCTACCCCATTCCCAGGTGTCCTCCATCATTATCTTTTTTTCTCTCCTACACTGTGGTTAAAACCCCGAACGGAGGCCGCACTGCCTGAGCTAGATTTCAGGCCCTGCCATTTGCTACGTTTAGCACCTTAGGCACATAACTCATTTCCTTCATCTGTAAAATTAAGATAAAAAGAATTGGACCTGCTTCACAGAGTAATAATCATAAGGGCTAAATGAATGAATATATGCAAAGCACTCAGAGCAGAACCTGATATAGGAGCACCATGAAAGGGTAAGCCATTACTATTATTGATGCTGTTCTTATTATTAGAACCAGAATCTTGACTTTTGTGGTATGCACTTCCTTGTTTTTCTCAATAGTTCTTACCTTTTAAGGACTAAAAAATAGTGTTACTCTGACTTGGCTTGTCAAGACTTTGACTTGTCTTTGAATTCCCTTCTTCTCTCACTCTGCAAGACGTTATAGAATGCATGGGAGAGGGTGGTACTGAAATGGCTCTAACGGACATCAGAACTTCTTGACCTCAAGAACAATAAGAAATGACCTGCAATACTCACAATGAACTGCAGTGTAGCTCTGCTGCAAGGCAGGACTGAAAACGAATGGTAAGTCCAAGGATCCCTCAAACTCTAAAAAGAGAGTTTATTGGTAGACTAAAGGGAAACCTTCACACTGATAATGAGTTTGCAGATTCCATCCCCCAAGGGTTATCTAGTGAGGAGAACACTAAGAGCAAGTCACCACCAACCAACCAGCCAACTGACATCTTTAATTTAGTACACGTACTACTCAATAGGGGTGCATAGGCGAACATCTATCAAGAACACTATGGAGCCATTTATACTAAAAAATCTAAAAATGAAAACAAAAGTGTCACATCTGGAACTCACCCAAGTCCTTCAAACATATAAAATCAACACAGTGACGCCCCGACATTTAGAAAAAGACAAGTTGGCACAGTAGTGCAAGCATGACATGTTAAATAAAGGCCATTCAATATCTAGTATTAATCACTGAGGAATCATATTTCCTCAAAATGGTCTCTCTAGTTTGCCAGCTAAATAAAAACTCTACTAGGAAAGACCACACACTTTTTTTAAAAAATGCCTATCATGAAGGCTTACCTAAAAGAACATAGTCTGCCCGTGGATCTTACTTTGCAGTCTTTAGTCACAGGAGAAGAAACCATACTTGAGATACTATGGCCACTGGCTCTCGGTGTGGTCTGGAAGTGGCCTGGGAGGGAGAGGTCTACAGCCAGGAACCTTGAGACCACTCACAATCCACATGGAGTTTCCAAAAGGGGAACACAGGTGGCACCTAAAGCCATGACTTACTGCTCTTCCCTTCACATTTTACCGAACATCTTCACTCTGCGGTCAAAGCCCTCCATTTCAGGAGGGTAACCTGGGCAAGCTTCACTCCCAGCCAAGCCACCACCAGGTATTTTTGTCAAGATTCACTTCCCCCAGGGTGCCTGGACACACGTGCCCTGCCCTGGCTTTGCCCACCAGGAAGCAACAGCCACCCTCTGCCAGCAGGACTTTGTCTTCTTCAGCTCTGAGTCCCCAGGCCCTGGCATGGTGCCTGGCACAGGCCATGCGCTCAAGGAAGTGTGCTAAAAAATAACTGACTGTCTCTCCTCCTCCACGGAGCGTTCCTGGATTTAAAAGCAGTGTATACGCCTACCCTCCCCCATTCTGACAGGTCGAGATAAAGAACACCCCAGCTCCTCTTCTGGATACCCACTGCAATACACAATAAATACCAAATCACTGGTTCTTTATAATTTGTTTCATTCCAGCTGCACCAAAGAACAGGAGCAGCCTTAAGGAAGTTAATTCCCCAAGCTTTATGTTTCTTTCACCTGTAAAATGAGGCTACAGATACCAACTTCCTAAGATATGTAAAGTCTGTGGCATAAGACTTGGCACAAAAGTAAACACCCAAATATCTGTTCCCTCACCGTCATACACCATACATTAAAAAGTCAGAGTAACTTAGATTTCAAACTCACAGGAAACAGAGACAGGACTAGGGCGTCGGAACCTTTGTTTTGAATTTTCAGAGCTGCTCTCTACACCACTCACATAGCACTTCTTTCCTTCGCTTCTCTGGAGGCCCCAGGGCTTACATGGCTGTGGGATAGTAAGTGCCCAAAGTCAGGTCTCCTGCTCGCAGCCTTGCCCGGCCCAGGGTCCAAGCAGAGGGCGTGACTCAGAGAATGGGCTCAGAAAGTACACAGAGAATGAGTGTAACTAAACCAAGCCTTTGTCACTCTCCAAAATGAGATTTTTTTTTTTTTTTTTACTTTATTTTTTTGCTAAGTTTGAGCATGGAAATTCAAAGATACTTGTGGGGAAACGAGAGCATTACATCTGTGACCAAGGACTTCTCCTGGTTCTTAAGTAGAACTCTCAAACTTTAAGGATCATAACACTTAGATGCATTTTATATAAATTAACAAGTTTCTATTGTCACAAACCCAAACTAGCCCAGACAAATAGGCCTGGAAACTACCAGCCAACTTCATTCTGTGAGTAACCATTAAGTTTTAATCAGATTGCGGTTCAATTTCTGCAACAGCGAGCATTAAGGAGGGCTCCTCAAGGAAAGTGGGCAAAAGTGGGAAGAAAAGGAGGAGGGGGTGGGGGGAGGAGGAGGAGGAGGAGGAGGGGGAGGGGAAGGGGGAGGAGGGGGATGAACAGAACAAAAGAACCGCCCCCAAGCCAGCCCTGTAACACAGACTCCTGACTGAACACTTCTGCCCCTCTCTGCAGCTGTTGTCTCCCGCAGTTGGCATGAAGCGCTGCCAGTCTGGGACCAGCTTCCAGTGAGGACAGCATTGTTTTATTGGCTACTTAGGCAGTGCACACACCATTAATGGAGTTTTTATCTCTCCATTTTCCTGTCAGTACAGTACCAGCCAGTCTGACTCTGTTATTATCATTAAGAAAGCTTTTTTTTTTTTTCCTTCCCCACACACACTCTTTAATCCAAACAACATCTGGGAACTAACTCCAGCCTCTATCACATAAAAGGGAAACAGATTTAGAGGGAAAGGGTGGGGGGCAGTACAGTTCCAGCCACACTGAACAACAACCAAATTCCAACAGCCAAGCTTATCTGGAGACACCTATTATCACTGAAACACTGTTCACTTCAAAAGGCAAGGTGCTTTCCACCACATTGCGTTAAACCTCCTCTTGACCTGCACTATATGGAAAAAAATCCCATTTTGACATGTAGCTTTTTAAATTAAAAAATACTTTTTTTTTGCCTGCACCTCGAGGCTTGCAGGATCTCAGCTCCCCGACCGGGGATTGAACCCGGACCAAGGCAGTGAAAGTGTCGAGTCCTAACCACTGGACCACCAGGGAATTCCCAACATGTAGCTTTGAAAAAAAAAAAAAGGAAAAAGAACATTTTATTGCTGCTTTCCTAGATGGGAAGTTCACTTGTGAAATAAAAGAATCACATTTAGAAGATAATTTTTTAAAGAATGAACTTTTTTTCAAAAAGGAAAAAAAAATAAAGACCCTTTATGAGACATTACTAGTGAGTACATCTCTAGTGTACAAACTAATAGGAAAAAACTGGAGCCATTAAACCCAGAAAATATGTCCTCCTGTAACAGACAGCTGTCTCCTCTGTCCTTTCAGTGTGCTTTTTGCTTAGATCATGCTCCGTGAGTCGTGGAATCAATACAGGAAAATGCACAGCGCCAGCCGCACTGCAGATTCACACAACAGAGCAGGTTAAGCCCCCGCAGCTCCTCTGTCCCTTTCCTGTCCCTGGCACATGCATCCGGGGAAAATGCACACCCGCTTTCTACGTCACGCTTGAACATGCCTCGTGGGGTCTCCAGTGGTGGTCCTTCCAGCATTGCTTCTACATAACCAGAACCTAAAAGTTACAGACCTAAATATGCAGATGTCTAGCAACCCGTCATGCACCTCACCCCTACTCCTTTCTGAGTTTTCTAGAATGCACCAAGAACAGCTCTACTTAGGTTAGAAGGGATTTACTTCCCCAGACATGCTTATCGCCAAGGAGAAGACACAATCAGAACAGAACATTTAAGGGAAACCAAAATTTGAGTGTCAGCAAAGGTTAATAGTTTATTTTTAATTTATCTTTTCGTTCCATTCAGCAAAAAGAGGAGGAAATCACTAACTGTCTGAGCCACAGGCTCCCGCTCCCTGGAAGCTTTGCCTTAGAGCCCCTGGCAGTCTGCTGTTAATGACAGTCTCAGTTACCTGATCCTCTCACAGTGGGAGACTTGAGTAAGCACTGGCCTCTCTCTGGTCTCGCCTTTCCATTGTCCCACCCTGCAGGGCCAGCTGTTTCTGACAGCCAAATTGCTGCGTGCTAAGCAGTGAATGCTGTCAGAGAAGGAATTTTCATTTCTATAATGCATAGGCCTCTGTGGACAAATTATCCAGCTTATGGTGCTGGCTGCAGGACGCTGCTCCGGGCTTGAAGCACTGCCAAAATGCAGCCTCTCCTCCCTTCTCCCCAGCTCTGAGTTGACAAGACCGTCACCCAAAATGAATGTGAATGGCCAGAGAGAAACAGGACACGTGCTTTCAGGGACAAACAAAACATATGTCAAGACGGGCTGTCCAGCTACAATCTTTGATGTAATGGCATACAGGGAAAGCTAATCGTGCTAATGTCGCACCATAGAGCTACCAAGTGTGGCATCCATTAAGACCTACTGTAATTTGATACCCTGCCGTGAGCATCCGTGGGGCATCAGCAAAATCACTGGCCCTGTGCTTCCAGGGGATGTCAGAGACTTACCTAGAAAACACACCCAGAACTTAGAAGGCGGTTAACCATCAAGTAACCATCCAGGAGATGGAAAAACAATACTCTTCCATGAGGCCCCCAATATGTGATTTATAGAAGCATTTTGTAGGAACCGTTTGCCTCCCCAGTTTCTGTCCACACCACCTCCCGCCTTCCGGCAACAACCCCTGGCTTTGGGCTGGGGATATAGCTCCTCCTATTTTGAGAGGATGGTAGGGTAGGGCGGCTAGATCGATCAGCACACTGCATTCTACTGAGGTGTGGGATGTGGCTTATGCTGGTCCAATCAGAGTGACTCTTGGGATTTTACGGGAACTGCTAGGAAAGAAAGTTTGATTTTCCCCTTAACACTTGAACCTCGGAGAATATGCCATAGTCATTTTGCTACCAGGAAGGGAGAGTCTGCCCGAGAATGGAACTGACAAAGGAAGAAGAATTAGGGGGGGAAATAACAGCGTCCCAGGGACACTGCTGGAGTCCTGGGTCAACCCAGATCTAAAACCTGCCCTACCCTAGACTCCCCAGGATGGCCACCATTAGATTCTCATCTTACTAAGGCTAACCTTGGTTGTTTTCTGCCCCTTGCAAATGCAAACTAACAGATGAACCACAATGCCATCCTAAGAACCCCCACGAGTGAACACAAAAGCTTATGCTATACCTTACCACATAAACAGGAAAAAATTTTGCATTTTTGGTCATTTCCTATGAGAACTTACTCTTTCACTTTTCCCTTCTAGTCCTTACACCCTAATGTGAGCTAACACATGCAAAGCATCACCTGATTTTGGACTCCTCTGCAAGGCAGGTCTAAATATCTGACCTGAATTCAAGGAGAGATGAGGAAGCTAAAATCATGATCCGCAATTTCTTTTGGTGTCATAAATCTTCACACGACCCGGCCCGTGTGGCATAGAGAAAGTGGACTCTAGTTAGTGAATGGTCGCACCAGCGCCATGTCAATGAAGCCAACTCAGGGAAAGGCCAGGAACCCCTCGCAGCCCTGACCAGAAGGGGGAGGGGAACACCAGCTCTGCCGCTAAGGGTTCAGGTCGGTCAAAGCACCAGCACCTGCAGGCGGTAAGCCGCCCAGGTCATCCTGCGTGCCACGTCCTGCAGCCATCCGTTTTATCATTAACCACTGTCTGGCCAACAAGGGCAGGGTTCAGTTCAAGAACACCGGGAACTTTAAGGCAAGAGGCGTATCCGGAACCATGGTGGGTCCACAGCCACTCACTGTGACTATAAATATCCTCCTGGCTGCCCGCCCGACAGCAACCACAATGCCTGCTCCCTGTTGGTAAAAGAACTGCAGGCCTTTTCCCCCAAGAAATTCAGCACAAACAACCAGGTATGGCAAAAACGATGAAACGTGCATATGAGCTTACTCAATGCCCTGGCAAGCCTTGTTTCCCACCCGGCTCTTACCCATACTGGGCTTCTGATCCCCAGAGATCAAATAAAGGAGACTTTAAAGCTGAAAATCATGTAAGATCTCAGCCTGGTGCTTAGAAAAAACTGTAGAACACACAGGCTCAAAATTGTGATAGAGGGAGGGAGGGCGGGCATAAGAAGACCAACTCACTCTCAACCCCTTTTCATCGTAAGCTCATTAAGGAATTCCAGACCCTTACATTCATTCTTTTATCTGAGGATCTAAGGGGGCAGGATAGGGGTGAGGGATGAACTTGCTGTGACCCCTCACCTGGGGCAGGCAGGGGACAGGGGGAGCAGAAAGAAGCACAGAAGGCCACTAAGACGGGGAAATCATGTAAATAAATAAATGACCACGTTTACCCAGCTGCTTCTCAGGGACAATAAAAAGGACCAAAATTCTCAGGACTGACTTACGCTCAATGGTTAAAGATCCATCCAATCTCCTGAACCCAGACATCACCCCCGTGCTTTAGGAGCAGTCATTCTAGGGAAATATCTCTTGTTACCTCCACTGCTGAAAAACAGAAACCATAACTATGATCCAGATACTGAAGAAGATCTGGATAAGGTCTTCTGAACCATTTCCTCCCCAGCTCTGGCACACCGTTGGTGTCCCAACATGTAACTGCCCCCAGCATGGAGGGATTTCTCTTCCAAACAACTTCTTGACCCCTAGGAAAGGCCAATTTAGAAATAAACTGCATAGAGTAAAAAGGGCATTCTGAACCCTACCAAGTTCACTGCCTTTCCTCCCCGTAGCCATTCGTCTACTTGACCAACAGGTACTGAGCACCTACAAGGAGCCAGGCACGGTTTTAGGCACTGTAGGTATGACAGCAAATGTGACCAAGTTCCTACCCTCGTGCAGTTTACATTCAGGCAGAAAACTCCACGTGGAAGTTCTTTCATGCATCTAACCATGTGTCTCCTACTATAAGGCCCTAAATCCAAGAAGATTCCCTCCATTATAAGAACACATGCCCCTACATAAGGAGTACTTTAACTCATGAGCCAAATAACTCCGGCAAAAGTCTTTGACCTCTAGTCACAAAACCAATATTCAATGTCAGCTGATGGCCCAATTTACTCAATTTCTAGCACTCTGTGCCCTATCTTCCCCCCGAGCCCCAAAATTATCTGATACACTGAAGGGCTTAGAGGAAGGAATTTTAATCCAAAATATTGCCTCTGGGCAGGAAACTGTTCTAAGGCTCATCTACTATGATTTCTTTTCTTCAGTCTGGAAACCAGCAAGGCAGCAGATGAATTCAAGGTTTCCTAGTACAAAGAACAATGTATTGTAATCTCTATGATAAAGTGATACGGAATAAACTTCTCAGACCTTAACAGTCACAAAATTATTGCTAAAAATACAAATTTAATACTAATTAAACCATAGTCTAAACTCTATCTTCCCATTGAGTTTGGAGGTAGGAGCCTTAAACTAATGAGAGGTGTAGCTTTACAGAGCAAACATGATAAAAGTGTCAGCTCAGGAATACAGTCACTAAGTGTGTTTTTATTCCTGTCATTTTTCTTTCCACAAACCAGCCAAATCAATACCATACAGATTGCAATGACTGACGTATTCAATATTACACTACCCCCCCACATGCTGGACTGTTTACTAAACCGTGCGAGTTAGAATCTCACTGAGGGTAACATGGAAACATTCCTCAATACCACTAGTGTCCTGATTTTCCTTGCAAAGTAAATAATAACAGCAGCCACAATTTTCTGAACACTTCTCGGGTACCAGATACTGCTATGCTAGAGATCTGCATGCATATTACCACACTTAATCCTCCCAGCATGCATAACCATACAATAGGAATTATTGTCTCCATTTTGCAGATGATAAAACTGAAGCTCAGAGAGGTTAAGTAACTTCCCTAATGTCACAAAGCTGGAAAAGTGGCAGAATGAAACTGAAACCCACACTCGCCTGACACCACCAGCCATTCTTAACCATTACCTTAAAGTCTCTGCATTCCTTTCCAGCCAGGATATCATGGGAGAAGATTAACATGCACCTTATGGAGCAATCCTGCTATATAACGTTATCACTATAAGCAATGGCTACATTTCACAGACTCAAGCAGTTATATTAGGATTCATGGATATAATAAAACTCCAAATGAAGGTATCACCAGCTTGAAAATACCAAAAAGGCTGAAAATCAGTCACCTTCAAATGTTTAGTACAAAAAACATCAGAGCGCCACTTAAACTTTAATAGGGTTAGACTGCCAGCATCCATTCAAGGTAAGACTGAGACTAAAGAGAAAGAAAAAAGAAGATTATTATCAGATAACCTTGAAATTAAGCCAAATGAAGAAAACAGTTGGGAAAACAGCCTAAGACCTGTGCTCACTGCTAAGCTTTAAAAAGCAGCTATGCTTACAGGGCAAGGCCAAGGAGAAATGAGCCTGTAGGGCAGATGACCCTGTGAAGGCATCTCCTCAGGGAAAGCAAGGTTGGGGGCTGCCCTTGGCATGGCCCTCTGTTGTGTTGAGGAAGATCAAGTTCAGGTGCCTACAAGAACTGTCTTCTAGGTTTATAAAATCCACTGGAAAGGATTCCGGTGGAGATCAACACTTCCAAGAGACCAGGCAGACCCAACCAACAGAGACATATCTGCCACAATCAGCCTCAAAGCTTTCCCTGGCCGACCTCCAAAGCCACTGTCCCCCACTAGGTTTGCCCTTGCATTTCTCTGTTCTGTTTCAGCTCTGCAATTCCACTATCAGCTCTGCTCTCTCCCAGCTACTCACTTAAGGTTCCTGAGGAATAAAAAGCTCCCCCAAAAAGAGTACCAGAAATTAAGAAAAAACTTGATGTGAGAAAGAACACTTTCAAAACAGCATCCTGATAATCACTATGCCAAAATTTTTACATGCCACTGTTTATTTAAAAAAAAAAAAAAATCTTTATATCAGGTTCTTAAGCACCCTGCCAGTACCTAAGGGCTGCATAGCAAAAGAGCCTTCTTGCCCTCAAGCGCTTAGAGTCTGGCCATGCAAAATAAGAGAACAGAGATGAGGGGTTCCAAATTATGTAATTATGACAGTGATGTCAAGAGGGCAAAGAAAGAAACCATGACTGATGACTGAGGTGCTGTAGTGGGTTGAATGGCGCTCCCTCCCCACCCACAAGAGCTACTTCCACATCCTACCTCCTAGAACCTGTGAATGTGACTTTATTTGGAAAAAGGATCTTTGCAGATATAACTAAATTAAGGATCTCGAGATGACGCTGTCCTAGATTATCCCGGTGGCCCCTAAGTACAATGACAAGTGTCCCTATAGGAGACACACAAAGGAATCACAGAAAGAAGAGGGAAAGACCATGTGAAGACGGAGGCAGAGACTCAGTCATACAGGCACAAGCCCGGAAATGCCTGCAACCAGCAGACTCTGGAAGAGGTAAGGCAGGGCCCTCCCCCAGAGCGCTCCCAGAGGGCCTGGCCAGGCCCGACATCTGGACTGCGGACTCTGGTCCTCACAACCGTGAAAGAATACATTTCTGTCGGTTTAAGCCACCATGTTTGTGGTGATCTGTTATGGAAGCCCTAGGAATATAACACAGATGGTGAGGGGAATGCTGCTGGGAAGGCCTTAAAGGGCAGGGGCAAGGGACTCCGGGCAGGCAGGCAGGAGGGAGAGACCGTACAAGGAAGGAGAGACAAGCTGGGGGTGGAGGAACAATGTGAGAGAGAGAGAGAGAGAGAGAGGGGAGCCTGAAATGTACTTGGATGAAATAGGAACTTGAATGCCTATCTAGGTCATATTAATTTTATTAGCTCATAGCGGAGTCACCAAAGACGTCTGAGCAAGGGAATAAAATGTACAATGTGGTGTTTTAGGAAAATTAATCTAATATTAAAAAGCAGGCTGAACTAGAAACAAATATCCGGCAGACTTTCCTTTTGCGAAGAAAGATTCCTGAAGAACAGAAACCAAGTATCCACGTTCTAATCCTCAGAATCTGAGTGCTGCCTTATATGACAAAGGAACTTCCGCAGATGTGATTAAATTAAAGCTCTTGAGATGGGGAGATTATCCTGGATTATCGGGGCGGGGGGGGGGGGGGGGGGGGGGGTAGGATGTAATCACAAGGGTCCTTTTAAGAAGAAGGCAAAGGGAGGTTTACTGCAGAAAGAAGACAATGTGAGACAAGGGAAACAGACTGAAGGCATGTGCTTTGAATTTGCAGGAAGGAGCTACAAGCCAAAGGAAACAGATTCTCCTCTCAGTGCCTCCAGAACTATGAGGATAAATTTACGTTGTTTCAGGATATTAAAAGTGTATCATGCCTTGTCACAGTGGCAATAGCAAACGAAGCTTTATGTTCCCTCCTATGAAATTCAGATAAACCTTTCTTCCCCTGAACTCTTCCCCTTTCTTGCTTCTCTCCCCGGCTCACCTAAGCTGGTCCCATTTTATTCTTCCAAAGTTCACGTTCAGCATCCTCTGTTTTAACACTTCCTGAGTTTCTTTAGACTTCTGTGTACTTCAAAGCTCAACATTATTACCAGTATATGCCCTACAAGGGAGGTGGAGAGAACCTAGTAATTTACTTACCCATCCATCTTGTTCCAGAAGGAATTTAAGAATAAGCTGGTTCCTTCTGGGGCAATGAAAATGCTTTCTATCTTCATCCGTGTGATGCTAATATGGATGAATACAGATGAAAAAATGCATTGAGTTGTAGGTTTAGATTTGTGTATTTTACTGTATGTGTGCTATACCTCAATAAAAACATAAAAGAGAAAAAAAAAAAAAAAGCTGATTCCACCTCTTCTCCTCTTGAGGGCAGGAGAGTAAGCTTAAAGTCTCCAAATAAGAAGAGGGAAAGCAACATTTTTCACACAGAGCCACTGAGGTTTATTTTAAAAAGAGGCTGGATGGGTGAAGAAAAAGTTGAGCATAAAAGAAAGTGTATATATGGTCCCCAGAAGGGACCTACAGATTAGCCCTTAGAAAGGACATCAAAAGGAATAAGCTAAAAATATAGAAACAAAAGAAATGAACTAGAAATACCAAGCATTTAGAAAGAATTTACATAGGAGTGCCTTCCAAAAAATTTTGACCCCCAACTGTAGTAAAAAAATGTTACATTTCAACTCACTGCATGCATACATATATAAAATTGAAATAAAAATTTCATGAAGTACTTCTTACCATTGCAACACATGAGTTTTTATTTAAAACTTTTATTTCTAACGCTGAGTCTGACTCATTAAATTGATCCAGTAATAGACGGCAACCCAGTTTGCAAAATCAATAAGGCCCAGGTAGCAGGGGTTCAACTGTACAGGAAGATGACAACTTCAAAAGGCAACTCTCCTCTAATTTTATGGCTACAGGGGAGAAAAGTTCAAAAGTTTTACTTTACAACAGAGAGCCAATTTAAAAAAAAAAAGCTTTGAAACAATTTGTATTAAAAGGAAACAACCTGGGAGTTCCCTGGTGGTCCAGTGGTTAGGATTCAGCACTTCCACTGCTGTGGCCCAGGTTCAATCCCTAGTCGAGGAACTGAGATCCCACAAGCTGCGTGGTGTGGCCAAATATAAATAAATAAATAGGGTTGATCCAGGTAAAGAAAAGGGAGGTCAGCTTTAAAAAAAAAAAAAAAAAAAAAAAAAGGAAACAATCTGTATTAAAAGGAAAGTTTTTAATATTCTCATTAAAATTTTCTTCTTAACCACTGCCAAGTCCCAGCCATCAGCCTACCAATTTTGAGACAATTCAATATTGAATCTTCAATTCAAGGAACCTATATGTTATGAGATATGGAAAGGTAAACAAGATATAATCCTTACCTTCAAAGAGTTTATAATCTACCAATAAAGAAAAAAAAGTGAAAAATACAGAACAATTACAAACAGTAATGTTGTGGGAACACTGAGGAAGGAGAAACTGCTTTTAGCCAGAAGATGAAATATGACAAAGGCTGTACGGAGAAAGAAATGGCATTTGAACTGGGGAGGGGGTAGAGAGTAGAGGGGGAAAGCAGTTGACACACAGAGGCATTTAGACACAAAAATGTACAGAGGAAGCTGGCAAATAAATAGTTGGCTGTGGCAGATTCAAAACACGGCCCCCAAATTCTTTGGCTCTCTTGCCATCAAGAGGTGGAATCTATGCTAGTCATTAGAGAAATGCAAATCAAAACTACAATGAGGTATCACCTCACACTGGTCAGAATGGCCATCATCAAAAAGTCTACAAATAATAAATGCCGGAGAGGGTGTGGAGAAAAGGGAACCCTCCTACACTTTTGGTGGGAATGCAAACTGGTGCAGCCACTGTGGAGTTCAGTGTGGAGGTTCCTTAAAAAACTAAAAATAGAACTACCATATGATCCAGCAATCCTACTCCTGGGCATATATCCAGAAAAGATGAAAACTCTAATTCGGTAAGATACATGCACCCCAATGTTCATAGCAGCATTATTTACAATAGCCAAGACATGGAAGAAACTTAAGTGTCCACTGCCAGATGAATGAATGGATAAAGAAGATGTGGCACACACACACACATGCACGCACGCACAATGGAATATTACTCAGCCCTAAAAAAGAATGAAATAATGCCATTTGCAGCAACATGGATGGACCTAGAGATTATCATACGAAGTGAAGTAAGAGAAAGACAAATATCATATCACTTAAATGTGGAATCTAAAAAAATGATACAAATCAACTTACTTACAAAACAGAAACAGACTCACAGACATAGAAAACAAACTTATGGCTACCAAAGGGGAAAGTAGGGGAATGATAAATGAGAAGTTTGGGATTAACAGATACATACTACTATATATAAAATAGAGAAACAACAAGGACCTACTGTATAGCACAGGGAACTATATTCAATATCTAGTAATAACCTATAATGGAAAAGAATCTGAAAAAGAATACACACACACACACACACACACACACACACACACATATATATATACTGAATCACTCTGCTGTACATCTGAAACTGACACAACATTGTAAATCAACTGTACTTCCGTTTAAAAAGAAAAGAGGTGGGATCTGTGTGCTCCTCACCCCCACCCTTGAACCTGGGCTCTGTGACCGCTTGACCAACAGACTGCAGTAGAAGTGGCACCGTACCCATCTCCAGGACCAAGCCTTAAGAAACTAGCAGCTTCCATTTCCTGTCTCTTGCAACACTTGCTCTTGGAACTCAGCCGCCATGCTCTAAGGAAGCTCAGAATAGCCCATGTAGAGAGACCACATGTAGGTGTTTTAGCTGACAGCCAGCATCACAAGCCAGACATGTGACTGAATGAGCCTCCAGACGATTCCAGCCCCCAACCTTCAAGCATTCCCAGCTGAGGCCCCAGACATTGTGGAACAGAGACAAGCTGTCCTTGCTGTGCACTTTCCAAATCCCTGCTTTGCAAAACTGTGAGTAGAGTAAAATGGGTTTTGTTTTATGCCACTACATTTGAGGCGGTTTACCGTGCAGCAATAGATTGACTGGAACAGTACAGTCAAGGGTATAAGAGGACGTGGTCGAAGATAACCATGGAAAAGAGTCTGAAGGAAGATGCCACATATCTTAAAGTCAATCTAAACAGTTTAAAATTTCTTCTATATGCCTTGGTGAGCAGCTGATGGGCTGAAGGTCAAGGGAATTATATGACTGGATTAGGAAGTTATATTAGCAGCAGTTTCTCCAGCAAGCTCAGAGAAATGCTTGACATAGATATAATCTTAAGTGTAGATCTCCTAATTGTCCCCATTTTACAAATGAAGTACTTGAGAAGTGAAGATCATCTAGAATAATCTGACATCTAATTCAGTAGCAAAACCCATGGGCTCTGTCTTCAAAATATATCCTGATTCCAACCAACTTCTTCTCATAACTCCCAGCCTGGTCCAAGCCATCACTGTCTCTCACCTAGACCAGTGATTATCCAACTAAATTTCCCACCCATAATCAAAGAATAATTCTGTAAAACACCCTGTCCAGTGAGTTGGGTCCACTGATCACATGTTAAATCATGGCAATGTCAAAGTGCCCTAACAGTTTCTGAACACATAAACCCAATTTCTGTACCTATCATATAATAGATCAGATACAAATACCTCCTGGGATAAGCACTATGGACTATCGTTTCCAAATTCCCTGCAGATATCAATCTTTGGGATGTGGGAACGAGAAAATAAAATTCCTGAGAATTCTTGAAATCACAAATCATTTTAAAAATATTACCAACATTCTTCACTCTTTACTATCGTGAGTATCTTTTTAAAATTGTTTAACTAAGAATGCTTAGTAGTATTTACAAAAACTGAAGCATACAGAAAACATTCAGACACTGGATAATGACAGCAAACATTATTGTATAGTATTTGAATAACCTAGCAAGGTTAACAGCACTATGCAGAATCATATGTCAAAATAGCCAATTTAAGGACTTATTTTGCTTCCAAAACTTATTATCTCTTGGCACACTACACATAGGATTTTATTTTAAAAATACTCTACACATAAATTTATTAATGTTTATTCGCAAAATGACTCATTGTTTGCAGTTGTCGGGCCACGAACACACTATACAAGTGTAACCTGGCAATAGCAACACACAAGTCCGACTGGTTAAATCATGACCTCTTCTCTCCGTTCTGCTCTTCCCAGGATTCCCAGAATAGTCAACCTTAACCTTCTACTCCATGTGTCAGCGTTTCCTGTTCTGGCTTTCAACTTGAAGTCAGTAGTTTCCTTAGAGCCAATAAAATCTCTATGTAGATTGTGGCTAGTGGCTGCCTCCCGGGCAATGCAAGTATCAAGAACCTTAGAAGATGGAAATTGAAAAAGAGAGAAACAAGCTATCTCAGAAAATTCCACAACTGGGAGGAAAAGGAAAGGAAGTCAGCAAAAACCAAGTCAGAAAGGATTAAGTGATCAACAGATGCTTTGGAAAAATAAAAATGAGGGGAAAATGTCAAGGTCTACAGACATAGACCAAAGTCCCAGGCAAATTTGAGAATGGATTTCAAACACTTAGCAAGAGATAATTCCTGGGGATCTCAATACTAAGAGCAAGTCATGCAAGATGAACCTAACTTCCTTTTTCAATAAGATTCCCAAACTAGAAGTGCAAGGAAACACAGATATTAGCAAGGCAGCTGACAAAGTATCTTATGAAATATCTGTGGTCAAGATGGTCAAAAAGATAAGCAGATGTATCCATGAGTTACTGCATTCAAAGGAGGCAGAAGGAGAACTCATCTCTTCCCAACGTGATAGAAATGGAATCCAACATATTCAACAGGCTAGTGCTATGGGCGAGACCTGACAAACTAGAAATTAATCAAGGTAAATTTAAGGTCCTACATATAGTAAAGGAAATAAAAGACAAGGACACAAGTAGACAAGGAGAGTGTGAGGAAAACAGCAGCATCTATGATATGAGATAGATATGATATGAGAAACTTTGAGATTTCTGTGGGTAGTCAACTCAGTAAGTAGGACAATGTGGTTCTCTGAAATACAGCAGTTTCCATGCGTACAAGCGTGGAAGTCAAAAAAAAAATTAGAGGAGAGAAAACGCACTCAAGAATACTGCAATCAGTTCTAAATACCGATTTTTAAAGGCTTTTGACCAAACAGAAGCATGAGCAAAAGGTGGGCAGGATGGCGGTGACCACCGGAAAGCTCTGGAGAGATTTTGCTCAGATAAAAGAATATCAGGATGAACATGATAGGTCTAATCATGTAAATATAGTATTGTACTCTCTTCCTTATAGCTGAAAAAAGAAGAACTATGACCAAAGGATAAACAGACGCTGCACTTATTATAGACCAAAAAACCCAACCTTCTGATAGTCAGCGTTGTCCAAAGGTAGAATGAGTTCGTAGTACAAACTGCATCCCTCAACTTGGCAGAATTTCTGCGAAGCCTGGGGGTTCACTCAGAGGGTACGATGCAGAGCACTGCAGACCCTGGATGGTTGCATTAAATAACTCCTCCCAACCTTGTGACTCTACCACTAAGAAGAGGCCACTGAGGAAAGGGATTAACACTCCTGAGACACTCACATCTCTTCAGAAACATTTAATGAATGGGAGCAACTTGAGAAGAATACAGGGAGAGAAAGGACATTATATTTCGGAGAAGACAGCCAGGGGCTGAAGAGGGAGCAGCAGCAATGAATGTAGACTAGTTTTCTAAAATGCTTCCTCAGGAAACGGCTTATGAAAGTCATAGGGTTCAAAACATTTTGTTTAATGACAGGAAAGACGTAAGCCTATTTCTAAGCTCAAGGGAAAAAGCCAACAAAGAGGATAAATTGAAGGAGCTTGGGGGAAAAGGGCAGAGAAAAAATAAAGAGCAAGACCTTGGGAAAGGAGACTAGACTCAACCTGAAAATATCTGGCACAGAGTTAAGTGCTGGGTAACATGTTTAAGACACATCCTCACACGTACAAACAAAAGTATTTAAAATTATTCTCTTTTAAATAGTTATGCAAACACACCCAAGATTGGTACCAGTTTTACAACAAATATCAGAGTCTGCCGTAGTTCCATGATCTTCTAAATGACAGAAGATCATGGAATCTTGCATGGAATTCCTAAAACCATACAAACATCAAGATTCCTTTAAAATAGTCTACATGTCACAGTATCAAAATTAGATGAAGCAGGGGAGGACTGTCCAACAGACTTAACCCTGAGGCATTAGGTACTGATAATTGGGCTGTACCAATATGCAAAATAAAAGACAATTAAAAAAAAAAATTCGAGGCATGAGTGGATTACTTTAATAAAAGGTAGTATGTTGAGATGTTTAAGAAAATTCTCCCATAAGACTTATCACAGAAGTGATGTTCTAACAATAATATCTCAAAACTAGATTTTTTAAGTTTAACATGAATAGTTCCACAGTCAAATATTTTTCAAAACAGACTAAGCCAAATGACTGTTACTTACTTGAATTATTGTAATATCCTTCCTGTTCCTAGTTTCACAATTACCCAAATACATAAAATAGATTGTATTAGTCTGCTCAGAATGTCATAACAAAATACCATATGCTGGCTGGTTTAGACAACAGAAATATATTTTCTCACAATTCTGGAGGCTGGGAAGTCCAAGATCAAGGTGCTGGCCAATTCAGTTCCTGAGGAGGACTCTATTTCTGGCTTGCAGATGGTTGCCTTCTTGCTGTGTCCTCATGTGGCAAAGAGACAGCAAGCTCTCTGGTATGCCTTCTTATAAGGGCACTAATCCCGTCAGGAAGGCCCCACCCTCATAATCTTATCTAACCCTACTTATCTCCCAAAGACCCCATCTTCAAATACTATCACATTGGGAGTTAGAGCTTCAACATATGAATTTGGGGGAAACACAGGCAATTCAGTCCAGAGCATAGATAGATAACATTTTTCAAGATCATCCTCAAAAACTGCTACCAGTGATTGCTCCAAAGTCCAAATCTAACCAGATCCTTTCCTACCTAAAATTCCCTAATACTTAGCATAGTTTGGGAGTAGGATCTGAATTGTTCAGCACAGAATAAGGAGTCCTCACGATGTAGCCTTCACCCACTTCTCCAGCTTTATGTCATATCAATTCCCACATGTACCCTAAGCTATGGTTAAACCAAACTACCTGCCACTCCCAGCATGCACCACACTCTCCTTTTGCCTTCTACCTTTAGACTGAATGTTCCCTACACTAGAATATTCTGCCTCTACATTGCCGGGCTTAGTTGCACTTATTCTTAAAGTGTGCACTTAATAACCTCCTTGAGTCAGAACCTTCCCTACACCCTTCCCCCCAAAGCGGGTTAGGTGTTCCTCCTCTGGACTCACTGCTGGATCTTCTGCCCACCTCTGTGATAGACAGCACTTGCCAAGCTGTACTTGAACCGCTGATTCATGTGTCTCCCTTACTAAGCTGTGAATTCTCCTGAGGCCAGGAATAGCACCTTTGGTCCCTGTGTCATCAGCACAAGGCCTAACACACAGTCGGTATTCCAAAAAAAAAAAAAAATGAACAGATAAAAACATGAATCAAATAGACCATAAAAGAGTTTGAAAAAAGAAAATGAAAGAAGATGGAAGCAGTTTTTATTCCCAACACTTCACATTCGTCTCCCATAGACATATTTCTAGTTAGTTAGAAATTTGCACAAAGTTTTGGTGATTATTTCAGTCACCAGCAAAATGGAACACAACATAGAAATCACTACAGAGTCAAGGGCAAAGAGAGAGGAAGAGAATGAATAGAATAGGCAAACACAGAACACACAGCAGAGTGTTTATCTGTAAAACAAACTTTACACTCCCCCAATGTCACGGGTTAGTTTACTACCTTTTAACGTTTTTCATAAATGCCAATGAACAACTGGTGGACCCCTCACCAAATAAAACATCTCATTCAGACTTGCAGATGGCACTTTTAGGTATAAATTGATTAAAGCACCTTCCCTAGAAAAACAACTCACTTGAGCGTCCCTCATCAGAAATGCCAACTTTATATACAGGAGTCAGAGCAAAACTGTGCTTTATAAACTGTAAAGTCCACTACAAATGCCAGCGGTTGTTACTGTCTGAATTACCCTTGCAGGGTGATGGTCCTTCGGCAGGAGGGTGGCTTAATTAAGGGGAGGGAAATGACTTGATGCTCCATCTGACTCACGTTTTGCCTTTTTCTCCTCTCAAGAGAAACAAGCTGTAATGATACATTTTCCGATGACCAAACATTAACTCATCTGCTGAAATCTCCTCAATGACTAAAAAGTTCCTTGCTTCATAATAAACCAGTAGCTTGAAATTGTAGTGTAAATACAAGAAAGGGAGTCAAATTTTTATGCTTCTTCCTCAACCCACAACACCCTAAAAAATAATAAACTTTAATGTAATCCGAAGAGCAGATTTTTAGACATGACGCTACAAAAGAGATTATCCACTACTAGCCCTTAGTAGAGGTAGAAAAAACAGTGCTCTAATATGCTTTTGTCCTGTGGCTACAATTAAGGTTGAAAAGGCCTTCAGTTTTCCCCTCTAGGACATCATCAGATTCGAATGACTCCTGTCTCGTCCTCATCTCCCCTCGGTGTGCTCTTTCAAAAGAGCCTCCTCCACATCCGTCCAGTTGCCCCTGAGCGACTCCTTCCTGCTTTCAACTTTCACCACTCACTCAAAGCCTCTCCTCTCTTGTCCTAAAATTTGCTGATTCTATTTCTTTACTCTCTTTCATCATTCCCCTTCCCCAAATCCTAACACCGGATCTTTAATGACTCATGGAAAAGATCATTTAAAAAAAAAAAAATTGACAGTGGTCCATTGTGATACAATAGAGAATGCGTAACACAAAATAACAGCTCCCTTGATTCAAAATAACAAGTATTTATTGAGGGCCCACTGTGTGCCCTGTAAGGGCTACCAAACAAGATCAGCTTTCAACAAAGCTGAGAGCTTTGTGAGAGGAGTTGATTCATCCCCACGTCCCTCCACTCAGCTCATCAGAGTATCTCATACATAAAGGAGGGCCCCTCTGAAGTCCAGAGAGGTTTGGGCCTCTTCCACTGTGATGACTTCTGGTATTATATAAAGAAATGTCAAAACAGAGTGACAAAAACTGTGTATGTTTTAAATATTTACAAAACATGCCAGGCAATATTACTGGGTTGGTCTCAAGATAATTACACGGTCCAGTAATGAGACACAAGTCCAAAGTTGTATGATCCAGGATGCCTCCTTTCAATCCTGTTGGTATATTTCTGGGGCTCTATCATTCAAAAGTAATGTCAAGACCAATGTGAAGGCCCTTGAGAGTGGACGCTTGGACCAAGGGGCGCTCATGTCCACCACCACCTCCCAAGGTGCCTACATATAGCAGTGAGTGGAAGAGTCAGTAAACAACTCAACAGTGAACATAAGGTCTCTGTCCTCAAGGAATTTACAAACTAATTGGAAAAAAAAAAAAAAAAAAAAAGACACACTCTCCACTCCCATCCCTCTCCAAATATAATGGAAGAAATATTGCACCAGGAGACCAGGATCCCATACTGCCTCCATCACTGACTGATCCACCACAAAGTCTGTAATCTTGGGCAAGTCCTCTTCAGTACATGTAAACTTCAGGGTTTTCTTTTTCTTTTCCTGTAAAATGGAAGAATACTAATCTTGGCCCTGCCTTCTGTGCAAAGGTTATTTAGAGGCTCACATAAGATGTGGTGGTGTTTTGGTAAACTGCAAAGCCCTCCACAAATGTGAGCTACATAGGAACAAAGGTTGAATACTTAATCATGTGCTGCCTTATCATCACCATAAAAAAAAGTTAATAATATTTATAAACATATAAGTTCAGAACTTGATATTGTTGTGTCCAGGGAATAATAAGAGAAGGAGGGGAGAAAAGGTTTATGGCTATGACTTGAAAGTAAAGCAGTTTCATGGGGCTCCAGAGAGTTCTGGCAATTTTTCTGTGAATATCTGAATATTCCTTGTAATCGTTACTCCTTGTTGAAATAACGTCCATGAGTAACCACAAAGATGACTACTCCCCAAACAAACCCAGACTTATTCCCTAAGGCCCCATACTATGCCAGGCTTTTTCTGCAGTTAGAACTTCTAGAGTCATTTGCTCTAGCAAGTCTCCTCCCTCTCAACCCACTCTAATCTCATTTCCTCCCTCATGCTAAACTTACACAAACAGGACTAATGCCACCCTAAATTACCAAAACAAACTGCCCTGGAGAACGCTTATCTGTTTGGGTCACAAGACCACCTGGGAGAGCCTCCCCTTCCTCCAGGTGGATGAAGAAGACACTCCCCTTGACGTCCCTCCAGCTCCCCCAATTCCCAGACTCGGCCCTTCTCCCTGCACTCACCCCGTGGACCCTGGGGCAGATCACCCTCTCAGCCCTTCTCCCCAGGCAGGTTGATCCCCACCTTGAACTTCATGCCCGGACCTGGAGAAGCTCTCAATGGTCTCCAGCCCAGCCCTTTCTCCTGAGCTATTACCACTTTTCTTCTGACAGCTCCCCCTGGACGTCCCAGAGCCGCTCAAGCAGGACTTATCAAATTGAGCCTGTCCCCTTATAGCATTCCCTTCGCCTCCCTATTCTGTTCCGTGATCGCCGCCCACCCCCGCTGCAACCTGAGATTCTCCTCCTTCTACCTCACCACAAAGAGCAGATCAGTCAGCTCAACTCCCTCAACAGCCCTGAAATCTCTACTGTCCTCTCCAGCCACTTTTGTCACTGTTTCTTGACCAGACTGCTGTTCCCCTGTCTCCACATGAGTGTCCCCGAAGTGTGGGACATGTTCTACTGGTGGTCCCCCAACATGATGCTCCATGGTTCTTAATTTTTTTTTCTTTCCAATGGTTAATGTTTTTCCTATTACATATTAAAATAAATTCTTAAGGTGCACGTCGAGACCACATTTCCACAAGTATAGTTGCTTTGAACAGACTTTCATGCACATTGGAATAACCTGGGGACCTTTAAAAATACATCCCAGGCCAATTAAATCACAGCCCTGGGCAGGGGGATGGGCATCAGGTTTGGAAATTCCCACATGCTTCCAATGTGCAGACGAATTTGGGAATGACTCCATTAGAATGAGCCTGAAACAGGTATTTACGGAAAAAGGCTGTGCCCATTTAAAGAAAAATGAAGTAATTAGTCAAAGGTATGGTGAACAAATAGGAAGGGTGCCCAAGGGCACCCTTGTTTGCCCAGGGTTCTAGCACTGAAAATCCTGGGATAGCTCTCTGTCCCAGGCAAAGTAGGATAGTTGGTCACACTACTCAGATGAAGCAGCGCCTGAAGTTTGGGAATGAGTGCTAGCATTTCCCAAAACATGTTCAGCAAAATACCATCCACTCTCCCTGGGGTGTGAACAGCTGTGTGGCTATAAAGGGTTCCACTGTGGAATAAACTTGAAAGACCCCAGGGATATCCCAGGATAGATGATTCAATTAATGGTTTTCCTCAACGCCAGCTTCTCGGAACTTCCACTGAACTCTGGTCATTTACAGTGTCTGAGAAAAGGACATATCCTGCATTTCTCAAGCTCATATGAGGACCTTTTTTGTGGAGCACTATATGATTGAGGTTTCAAGAGACTTTCTGTTAAATGTTGCCTCACTTTTACTTCCAGGCAATTCTGGGAAAAAGCGAATCTGATAATGTCACTTCCTCATTATCAAGCTCATGCTTTAAAAAAATAAAAAATAAAAAGGTCAAACTCTTTGGCAGTGGTCTACTTTCCCAGCTCTCCCATCTTTTCCCTTCCTGTGTTCTAATGTTTTTCAAATTTTTAGAAGCATTCAAATCACCTGGAGATAGTGCTGCAATGCTGATTCTGATTCAGTAGTACTGGGGTGGGCCTGAGACTCTGCATTTCTAGTGATGCTAACTCCCAAATGATGCCATTACTGCTGATCCAAGGACCACATTTAAGTAGCATGGCTCTGGTCACACTCAGTTCTAAAGGATGCTATCTTTCCTACAAGCCTCTGTGCCTCGAAGGCCCTTTTCCCACCTGATGCCTTCCTACTCATCCCTCAAGATGCTTGAGAACATCATTACCCTGAGAAGATGACCTTGCTGCCCTCTCAAACAGAACTGCACATTCCAACTTTATGTTTACAGCTCCATTCTGGTGCTTCACTCTGGTGTAGCTTGACTATTTTTCTGTCTCTCCCAAACTGAGCTCTCTTGACAGCCTTTCTGTCTTTATATTCCCAGTGCCTGGTACACGGTAGCTAGTCAACAAATCTATACAGAAGGAAGGAGTGGCTACACAAAAGAAATGCATGAACTTGGTCTAGGGAAGACTTTTAGAAAATGAGGTTATTATACAGAATCCAATTTTCAGCTTGGAGTTTTGTGGTTGAGGATCTTCAGCAAGAGAAACAAGCAGAATTTATGCTATCATTGCACAGAGTCAAACCACAAAGGACTATCATCGCCTATTTTTTATAGGATACAAAACAATAAAATTCCCAATTTTCTCAAAGTGAAAACGAAACCCAGATAATCTTCTGATTAACATTTAACAGACTAAAATCACCAGGCACAGTGGAAAATGAAACACCATTGACCTCTAAATCTGTGTTCATCTACTTTACAGAGAATCCTTCTGACAATTCTAAGTTTAAACAAACCTTTGTGAAAAGAGTACTCGAGCAGGTTTAACGTAGTCACAGCTGTCAAAATCACGGGCAATGTATCACACTTAAGAGAGCATTTGAAAATGTGTCAATAATTATAATTAGACACTTGTACCAGATCTAATATACTTTCACTGCCCTTTAACTTCAACTGATGTGAAATTAAAACCAGTTTCTTAAAAGTCCAACTCTCAGAACATAATTTAATTCTAAAGTAGATATAAAACCTGTCACACTACTGAGATAGAGTACATTTTACTCAAGAGGAGAAAAGGCCACAGTATTGTAATACATCATTTTAGGTAAGGTGACCACCTTTAATGCTGAAAGGGTAAAATATATTATCAAGGTGACAAAAATCTTCCAATATTTACTTCACCTCTTTGTATTTAAAGATTTTCTCTTCAAAATTATGCATGACCCGCACAGCCCAGAAATAATAACTATTAACATTCCAGTTTATTTCCTACTGGTCTTTTTTTCTCTATATCCATATAGTATGTAACTACAAACCTGAATTGTACTATGGTTTATGTTTATGGAATTGTACATAATTTATGTATATGGAATTATACTGTTTTAGTGTCCTGCTTTTTCTACTTAATGTTGTTTTATATAACCTCCATGGTCATTCTATTCATTCCAAAATTTTCTTTGTGCCTACAATGGATAAGGCAGTAAACTAGGGACAGGATACACACACAGGGAGTAATAGACAGACATAGTCCCTATTCTCAATATTTACCCCACAGATATACTAACAGTATACATACATACATACACACACACACACACACACACACACACACACACACACACAGTCTTTGTGTATACATACCTAACCTTTACAGGTTATTGTAGAACATTTAAGTCATTTCCATTTTTTTCTTTTTCGCTACTCTACAGAGACTTGAATAAATTTGTATACTTAAAGAGCTTTAGGGATTTATTTGTTTGTTTTTTGATGAGTAACCAAGGGCTCAAAATCTTTTCCAGAAAAATTACATTTATATTAGCAGCCCAAAATTTCCAAGTCTTTCAAATGAAAAAATCCAAGCATGTTGCTTAATTTTAGAGGAACCAATTCTAAAGAAAAAATGCAGTACAGGGAATAAACATGAATTTTATATTACATTTTATTTACTTGGTTTTGAATTTTTAAATACATCTAATTTGGTACCCACCAGGAAATCCAATCATCTTATTAATCTATACCAGTTAAATACCTCAAAATATTAAATAATCCCCTATTTTCCCTTCTTCATATTATAAAATACTTTGAAAGAGCTAAAGTAGTCTGCTCTGGTCTGTTCCAAAGTCATAAATAAAATTTCGCTGTTTCTTAAAGACTGTCTATCATAGGCTTATTGCTTTTTTAAAAAAGCTATTACAAAAATAAAATATTTTTCCCTAAGTCTAAAAATCCATTGCCTCTATTCTTGCTCAATAATAGAAAGCTGACTATATGGGTTTCTTGGTCACTAATGCCTACTTACCACTCACCGTATTTTAAAAAAAGAAAAAAAAAAAGAGAGAGAGACAACCAACCATATAAGCTCTGCTTTTAACATAAAGCACAAACCAGACCCAGTGCTTTAAAACAATCAAAGTAAAGCTGTGGTTAGCAAGGCTCCCAAAGCCTAGGGTTCTTCATAGACTCAAACTTACACAGGGAAAAAAAAAATCATCAAGCTCCATTTACTGGAAGGACCAAAACGGAGGAAGACTGAGAAAATCAACAAATTATCAAACTTTAGAAACAGCTGAGTCTATGCCCTTCTTCACAGATGAGGAAAGAAAAGTACTACAAAGAAGAAGGTTGATAAAGTGACTTTCTTGGGCCACAAAATTGGTTTACACCAGAGGACAGACTAGTGCTCGAGTCTTATGGGTTACTTTCTCATTTCCACCATGCCATTTTGCTTCACTGACACAACCCAATATCCAATTCATGATACAACCTATACCGTAATTTCAAATGTAAATACCCTTTAATTCAGCAATTCCAATCCTAGATATTTACCCCCAGATATACAGGAGATAGACAGAAAGACAGACGGATCTACATATACATCTATATCTAAATCAATATGTAGATATAGTAGTAAATGTAAAGCTAGTCACTGCAACATTGTAACACATAATGTTACCTAAAATAACAAGTGAAAGACTGGCTGAATACATTATGATACATCCACACAATGAAATACCTTTCAAAAGAATGAGGAAACTCCGTGGTAGTGATAGCAAACATTTCCAAAATAAATTAAATTTAAAAAGTCAGGTGTAGAATTGAAATGTGCACATTATGATACAATGTATAGGAAAAACACATTAGTATGTGTTTGTAAATGTAAAAGGTATCACTGGAAGGATACACAATTAGTTTTAATCACTGTTTTTCTCCAGGAAGGTAAAGTAGAAGGCTGGAGGACAAAAGTTACCTTTCACTGTATACCCTTCCTATACTTCAAGTCTTGCCTTGAGCACATGTAACATAACATAAATTTCGTTTCTAGAACAGAAAATATTTTAATGAATGATTTTTGATTTTGATCTTAAAAATATATGATTTTTAAGAAAAAACTTATAAGAACCCATATTAACATATATATGTAATGAAATAAAGCTATGTGTGTATTAGAAATAAAAACACCAATTTGAAAAAAAAATTTTTTAAGAGTAGGATGGCCCAAAAAGGAGACTGAAATGTCCAAGACAAAAGTCTTTATGAGAACAAAAGAAATGCCCTCCTGGAAGATTTCCATGTTCAATACCCACATCTGAAAAAGATTCACTCCACCTGTGCTTAGACTGTCCTAAAACAATAAGACCCTTAGGGATTAAAAGGGAACCAGGGGAGAAGGAGAGTAGCTGAGGTGGACCTAAACTGATTAAGTAACAATGAGTTGGAGGGAATCCTAAACAAATAAGCCAAGAGAAGGAAAAAAAAAAAAAAAAAAAACCTCATCTGAATTTGAAAAGGACATTCCATTCCAAACTGAACCATTCTCTGACATTTTCCCCCCATCTCAGGACTACAGCAACATTTTCTATCACCTGTGTACCAAAAAAGAAAAAAGAAAAAAAGTCATTGCTTGAATCCTTTTCACCTAAGTAAGGCTTAGCAAAATAGGCATAAACATAAGTTACAGGTGTCACTCATCAAAAAGCATATATGCCTTTGATTCTATGAGCAGATGTTCATCAGTTCCCATGTTTAAAAGCTGAAGATTGTTATTGTACTCCTTTGTTAGGATAAACATTTGGTTTATTTGCAAGACAGGGCACTTGACCCAAAAAAGTCAATAAGAGACTTTGAACTGTTTGTAGCTGGTTCATTTTATCATTCAGACCTTAGCCCACTTCTTCCCATTTCCAAAAGGCATTTCCATCCTCTTCCACAGCTCCAAGCCCTTATCTCCAGGGTTCCAGGATCATATTTGACAGGGTTCCAGTCAACTCCTCACTAGACTCAAGTAGGCCCTCTTCTAGGTCTGTGTCCCACCAGAACCTCAAGGCTAGTACCATGCCCTATCTCAAACCAGCTCCTCTTACCAACCTTCTGCTTTCTTTTAAGATCAACACCATTCTCCTAGTCATCCAGGTTCCAAAAGTCAGATACGTTTGTCCACCACCCATCCCTCCCTCTCTTCACAAAAAATGATATATTCACTCTACAGCTTCTCCAGCCCAAAACCCTAATTCTACCTACTTTCATTTCCTCCTAGGTGCTGGCCATCTACCTTCACCACTAAACTAACCATCAATCGCCAACGAAGGCTATATAACAGGGGTTTCACACTCATATGCCTATAGCGACAATGCAGTTAGCACACAGTAGTGAGGCAGGCTAGGGGTCCAAAGAAATAAAGAATAAATAGCAACTGATGCTGGGCCTCAGTATCCGGGGGAAAACAGGATGAGCCAGGACTGTGGTAAAGACAGCACACACGTCCCCGCAGACAGACACAATCACAATCACAGGTTTCCTGCAGGAATATGGGCCTGCTGCTGCCAGAGCTTTCAATTTTACAGGAGTAGGTGGAAATTTGGACATTTTGTGGGAAATTTCCCCATATTTAAATGTTGGCAACCATTTAAAAAAATGTTTTGAATGCAGTATCAAACAGGACACAACTCTGAGGTGTATTCAGCCCAGGGGCCATCAGTTTTCAACCTCTGCTATAAAGCATGGTGACTTGGGGATGTATAGCCTGGGTTAAAGCTCAGACGTGGGACCTTAGACATCCTCCATCACCCCTCTGAGTCTCAGTCTCTCCTTCTGTAGAATGGGGATAATAAGATGAAGTGTCTCACAGAGTTGTATGAGCCTTAAATGAGAGAATGCAAGTAAGGGGCCTGATCAGGTCCTCCTTCACAGGTATTATTATCTTATTGCTGCTCTTTAAAAATCAAGTCTAAAATCTCTAGTCTGGCATTCAAAGTAAACCATAATTTGGCTCTGAATCTCCCTTTCTAAGTTTTCTTCTAAAGTGCTCTTACCTTAAGGTACTCCAATCACATCACAAAGAGCTTTTAACTTTTTTAACTTCCAGGAATTACCATATATGCTTGGCAAAAAAAAAAAAAAAAAATTATAAAAAAGTGGGAGAGGGTATGCAATATAACCATTTAAACAGCACTGGCCATTCTACTCAGGACACTTTGGCCTGGAAATTAGTACAAACCCAGAGACATGAGTCTGCTGTTCCTTTGAGATGTCTCAGGTCTTAATGCCTCTCCAAGAAGCTACACCTCAAGGCACTGAGTCTGATTCTAGTGATTAAAAATATATACAACTCTGGGACTTCCCTACTGGCACAGTGGTTAGGAGTCCGCCTGCTAACGCAGGGGACACAGGTTCAAGCCTCAGTCCGGGAAGATCCCACATGCCGCAGAGCAACTAAGCCCGTGTGCCACAACTACTGAGCCTGTGCTCTAAAGCAGGAGCCACAACTACTGAGCCTGCGTGCCACAACTCCTGAAGCCCGCGCACCTAGAGCCCGTGCTCCGCAACAAGAGAAGCCACCGCAATGAGAAGCCCACGCACTGCAATGAAGAGTAGCCCCCCGCTCACCGCAACTAGAGAAAGCCTGTGCTCAACAACGCAGCCAAAAATAAAATAAATAAATAAATAAATTTATTTTAAAAAATATATGTACAACTCTATTTTTTACAACTTGACTCAAACAAAAGCCAACTACCTTGTATTTACTTGCCCCATTCCCTGGTTTTGGAATGTTGCCTATTCCACAGCCTACACACATATAGATACCTCTCCAAATGATAACATCAAAATGGAACCTCTTTCCAAGGCCAGCCAAACAGCTACTTCCTCAAAGGTGTTGGTTGATCCTTATCCCTCTGTATCTTGTGACCAAGATACTCAGAGTTCTGCCCTTCATAGTTACATGTGTGATTCTTCAAACCCTTAACTCAAGTGCACCTTAAGATCAACTTGGTTTTACTGAACTTGACAAATGCTTAATAAATGAACGACAAAGAGGGGAAAAAGAGGAAGCAGAAGCAGCAGCAAGGCAGGGAAATGTTAGTGATAAAGACGATGACAACAATGATGGTCGCCGCCATGGGACTGCGCTCTTACTTACATCTCTGAATGCAAAGAGCTGTACCCTACTAACCACGTGTTGCGTTTCTGAACAATAAATGTACAGGGGTATCTTCCCCACCTCTCTCTCGTCCTTTTGGGGCATGTGACCTGCATAGGCACTCCTGCTGTCCCCATACTATGAAAAATTACCCTCCCATTCAAGTATAATCTAAATAAACAGGTAGCTAAGTGGCTCCTGCCACCAGTTTAAATTAATTAGTCCCACCTTCGATGCTGATTGGGATCAAGATAATGATGCACTCTTGAAGCTGGTCCAAAACACATATTAGTCACTTTAATCAGATTTGGAGAAACAAGCAAAGACCCCTACACAGAGAGAAGAACACCAGGATTGGGGGGAGGATGGGGGAGCAGACGGGTCTGCAGAGTGACTGAGACTCATACAAGAAGAAAAACAGAATTCTCACCCAGATTAGAAAATATTCAGTGAACAAATTAAGGCTGATTTTCACAATACCTAGAATAGGTTTTTCTAAAGGGCTGCTTAGAACCCATTAGCAAGTTGTGAAATCAATTTAGTAGATAGAGACCAGAAGTTTTTGTAACAAAAACTGAATAGAAATTAGAAAGCATTGCAATAGTGTTTTGTAAAATGTGTAATTCAGCTTTTTTTTTTAATCATCTTAATATGGTTTTTTTAAAGGCACAGGCTTTTTTTTTTTTTTTTTAAAGATTTATTGATTGATTGATTACTATGTTGGGTCTTCGTTTCTGTGCGAGGGCTTTCTCTAGTCGCGGCAAGCGGGGGCCACTCTTCATCGCGGTGCGCGGGCCTCTCATTATCGCGGCCTCTCTTGTTGCGGAGCACAGGCTCCAGATGCGCAGGCTCAGCAGTTGTGGCTCACGGGCCCAGTTGCTCCGCGGCATGTGGGATCCTCCCAGACCAGGGCTCGAACCCGTGTCCCCTGCACCGGCAGGCAGACCCTCAACCACTGCGCCACCAGGGAAGCCCTGTAATTCAGCTTTATCTTTAATATGCGTGCGTATGTGTGTATGTGCGCTCAGTCATGATGTAAAATCAACTGCTGAGAGTCAAAAATGTTTTTAAAACACTGAAATAGAACGTTTGTGTTTATATAATCTCTGGGGACTAAGATTTTCCATTTTTTACTAGGCCACACTCATAAAATAGGAGAATGTTTGTTCTTGCCACCTGTTGTGCACAATAGTTCAGTTCTTCAAGTTCAAAAAAGCCTATAAAAAATATCATTGGGCACACTTTTCCCTTACCATTTTCCTATTCCCATAAGGGAAGGTAAGAGTCACTCTAGAAAACCACCTACACTTTTTCTTCCTACTGGTTGTCCCTCCATATATTTCTATCTCTTGTCAGTCCCTGACATCAAGTTACAAGTCCAAAAGCTTTGGCTCTCTCGGTGGTTATTTGCTTATAAGCACTGAACTATCACTTAAGGAGAGTGAACAAGCACATTGGATTTTCACCCAGAGTGTAACACCGCTTATCAGTCACGGCAAAAGTGAAGATTCAGAACTTGGTTTAAAATAGCTCCTCAACCTATCCCCTCTAGACCAGAAATGCTTTTTCTCAAGTTCTTTTTATGGCTCATTTTTCTCAGTACCTGCTCTCCAAACTCCAAGTATCATCCCACATCTAATATCTAGCTTTGTCCGAGATCACCCCTACCTTCCTTTATCCCCTCTGCACATTTCTCTTCAAACTCAAGGTTATTTTTTAGTTCAGTCAATAATTCTTCCAAAAATGCCTAAAAAAGAAAAAGAAACAAAAACTAGAGCAATCTTATTTTCAATGGCATCCATGCTGCATGGTGGCCACAAAGGCCCATCCGGCTTTCATAGATGAGCAAGGCACCCAGCTGTCACGCATTCGAGTGGAAAAGGTCTACGTGGGACACCCACTCAAATCAGCCCTTAAAAACCTACCGAAAGAGGAGTTTACTTTGGATTCTGTCCATTTTCCCAAGAGGTCATCCACCTTCCACCTCTCACATGAGCACTGTCTACCACACTATTTTCACAGTCAACTGTTTGAGAACATATGCAACAGGAGAAAGTTAGTGTCAAGAAGTCAATTCACCAGTGTTTGAGTCCCAGCCACACACATGGTACTGCAGCAGTCCTGGCTCTGCAGGCTAGGAAAAATTAGTTGAGGTATTTTTCCCCCAAAAAAGAGGTGTCATCCTGAACTCCAAAAACAATCAAAAAAAGGAAACATATACGAAGAGAATACAATAGATGTTTGTTGAGTTCACTAAGTTAAAATACCAAGCATAATAAAGGAATATCAGAAACAGTTCCTTCAACCTAGAGTGTCTTTTGTCCCTGGTTCCCAAACACATTTAAGGACTTGTGTCTGGCATTATCTTGTCTTGCGACCGCCTCCCTGACTGTCTAGAGCACTGGCTTCCTTTGCTCCTTTCACGTGCAACCATCCAATCATTCTCTCAGCAATTAAAAAACAATTTACTGACTGTGTGGTCCAGGCCAGGTATTATATTAGGTGCAAGAGATACACAAAAGATGAATACGACACAGTCCTTGCCCTCAAGGAGCCCAGCGAGAGAATTTGAAAAGCCTTAAATTGGTGAAGGGAAATGAATTGTGTAGAACTTTAAAAATGGAGGAATGAATAACTTAAAGCCCTTGCCCTCAAAGAGATCAATCAAGTCCCAGAATGAGTAGTGAAGATGACCAAACACTAAAAGAATGTCAAAAGGCAAAATCCAGGAAGCATTCTTGCTTGCAATGACCAACCATTCTGAGCCCTGAAGGATTTGACCGTCCTCAAAAGTGGGGGAAAGAGGGATAGGGCAGCCAAGGTTTAGCCTTATGATGAGAGAGCTGAACTCCTGCAAACCCATCAGGACACCTGTGCTAAATCGGACCCTCTGACCTAGCCCATCCTCCAAAAACAAACTTCACCTGCTGCATGAACCTCCACAAAATTTGGAAAGGCTAAAATGTAAAGTCACTTTCCCAGTCACAGAAATAAAGGTCAAATACCCAGAGCAAACAATGAAGCAACTCGAATGGGCAAAGTGGAATGTTGGTCAAAGACTGAAACCCAAAAATCAAACAACTGAGTAGCGGTGGCTCTGGAAAACAAAGCTCTCCTGGATCACAGAAGAGTCTTTTAGACATATAAACAAGCTCAGATTTCCAGAAACACATATAAGAGCACAAGAATATTATTCGACTGTGCAGCCGGTTTGAATATTGGGGGTGGGGGAAATATTTGTTTCAACTTCAAAAAGGAAGCTGCTGGGTCTCCTATTAGTTAATTTTGAGAGCATAAGTTCAAGTAAAACTACCTTCTATCTGAACCAACGGCAGTGACGTGCCAACCACACCAACTTGACGAAGCTCTTTCACAAGGGGTCTTTAATTTGAAGGCCCTTCCCAATAGACAAATCCTGGTTTGGAACTTCTGATTCTTAAACTAGCATGGCAAGCAAGGGCAGTCTATGGCCAAGTATTAAAAAAGAAGAGGTAAGTATTCCATTTGGTTCTTTTAAGAGCTGGAGTTGGCCACAGAAAGAAACACAAAGTTTTCACTCCAAGAGATCAAAGAAAGCATTTTGTACCAGGAAACCCAATTCAAATCCTCATTTCCAGGAATAAAGCCACAGTGCCCAATATTTGCTTGGGAAAACAAAACAGGAGACTATGTGGACTCCAATTAAAATCTCTGATGGCTTTATTTCAGAGCCTCGCCAGTTTAATGCTGTGAACATTTTAGCCAGGCACTGCTTTAACTTAAATAGCGGCTTCCCAGTCTGAATGGTCACACTTACACTGGTAAAACCGAAAGCGTTTTAACACTTCATGACAGCATTCTTTGCCCCATCCTGAGCACTAGATATATAAGACAAGGTGATGCTGAGAAGTGCCAGCTTCAGCCCAGCCCATGTCTCCCATAACCGCCGTCAGGAGAAACCACACAACAGTCCGTGCTGTTATTCTAGTCACAGTATTGGAAATGAGAGTGGAAGCAGGAGAAAATGGGCAGGGGGCAGGGGGGACATACCTCAATCTTATTCAGGTACGACAACAATCAGCTTGCTTTAAAATTATCACCTGGGGTCTTGTCAATCAGCCAACAGTTCTTGCGTGCCTACTTCACACAGGCACCAAGCTAAGTCTACACAGTGCAGTGAAATACTCCCCAAGTAATCATTATGTTAATGGTTATGTGTTTAATTTCCTTTATCTTTTTATAAAAAAGTATGCATCGTGTATGTAGGTTATAAAGTCTAAAAATAAAATCAGCACCCATGAACACATCACTTAATCCAAAAACCAGAATATCACCCAATACTGTATCATCTAACTACCTCCTCCAACCCACCCAGATCCCCAGGTCCCCACAACACACACACACACACACACACACACACACACACACACAAACACACAGGATATTAGCATTATCCTGAACTTGGGTTTCAATCTAAGTATGAATGCATCGGGCTTCCCTGGTGGCGCAGTGGTTAAGAATCCGCCTGCCAATGCTAGGGGACACGGGTTCCAGCCCTGGTCTGGGAAGATCCCACATGCCACAGAGCAACTAAGCCCGTGCGCCACAACTACGGAGCCTGTGCTCTAGAGCCCGTGAGCCACAACTACTGAGCCCACGAGCCACAAGTAATGAAGCCCACGCGCCTAGAGCCCGTGCTCTGCAACAAGAGAAGCCACCGCAATGAGAGGCCTGCGCACCACAAGGAAGAGTAGCCCCCGCTCGCTGCAACTAGAGAAAGCCCGCGTGCAGCAACGAAGACCCAACGCAACCAAAAATTAATTAATTAATTTTTTTTTAAAAGTATGAATGCATCTTTAGGATTATTTCCTAATCATAACCAGTGAGTTAGCTTTCCA
Organism: Balaenoptera musculus; assembly: GCF_009873245.2. NCBI lineage: Eukaryota > Metazoa > Chordata > Mammalia > Artiodactyla > Balaenopteridae > Balaenoptera > Balaenoptera musculus. The sequence goes on from NC_045791.1 coordinate 40,399,996, forward strand.
GATACAGCAGTGTTATATTGTTTCTTCTTAAAAGATGATGTCTTTAAGGGTTTTTTTTAAAGGTGAATCGTTGCTTTAAAGACAAATACTAACTAATTAATAGACTGAGACAGACTTAGCTATGGTAAACTCATGAAGACAGTGTACAAATGAATGACCTTTGGCAAACACTGGCAAGAATGGCCGAGAACATGGGTTCCACAGTCCCACAAACTCCTGGTTCAAATCCCCCACTCCACCACTGACTAGCTCTACAGCTTAGGGCAACTTAATTTTGCCAAGCCTCAATTTCTTATTGTAAAGGAATGAAATGATAATAAAACATATGGTTGTTGTGAAAATATAATGAAAAAGTGCGTGTAAGGAGCTGAGCACAGTGCCTGGCATGTTGTATCCACTCCACCTCCTCCCCAAATCAACATGTCTGTCATTAAATTCACTCAAAACACATCAGAGGATTTTGCCACCGTCAGTAGTTTACTTCTCCCTGATTTCTAACATGTAAAAATAAATCAAGAGTCAGGGATCCAACAGCAGAGCAAGCACAGAGGAGAGTTTCCAGTCCCAGCTCCTGTTTGCCTAAAGTACACTATTTACGCATTGATTCCATCTTCACCTCATGACCTTGAATAGCAGGATCATTTTTCAAACCCATTCCTACCCCATCCCTCCCTCCCACAGAAAGCTGGACTTCTCAATCCCACCTTACCTAGAAGCCTATCACGATCATCACGGGACTAGTTCTGTGCAATCTAGGGTAAGATAGAGGCATAGTCTCTACTTACTGATTCAATCAGTTATCCGTTCTGTCGACAAATGCACAAAATTTGGTAAATCACTACTTTGAAAAAAGAACATTACAATACTATTAATGGAATTAAGTTCCTCACTTCTGAAATTAATTCGCCACATTCCTGAATATGGCATACTCCTCCATCTTTACTCTGCATCCTTAGTATCCTTTTAAATTACTTAAAGGTAACAAGAAACTTATTCGGATTCAAATGATCACTCTCTTCCAAGGTACGAAAGTTGTAAAACTACTACCTATATCAAGTTTTATTTAAAACCACTCTCTCCATTTCAAGTAAAACTTACCCATACTTCTAGAAAAGGAGAGAATGAACCCATCCCAGCCCTTGATTTTTTTTTGCCATCCACCCAGAATTTATTGCAACATCATTCACCATCTTTGAGTATTTTCAGAAGGGGTGATGGTAGAAATGCGATTATCCAACACACAATGCCATCAGTCTAAGGCCTACACATCTCAGCCTCAAAAGACTTCTGTTTTTTTAATCCCAGGACAGAAAACAAAAACAACTCAATCACAAGAAAGGAGACTTGGTCTTAGAAGCCAGGTGATCCAAGTCCTGACCAGGCCTAAGATAACCTCCCAACCCCTGTGTCCCCATCAGTGAAATGGTGAAGATCCGTATTTCATACTCAAGCATACTGTAAAACTGGGTGGTGAGGCCAGTGTCTGAGGTCAGCACAAGTCTAGTGTCTGCTGGCTGCCCGAGCCCGGGCCCCCTGCCAGCCACCCACCTCCAGAGACAAGTGCCAGGACATACTATAGTGTTTCCATTTAAGGATCGCCACTTGGATCAGCCCAGCTCTTGAAATTTCTTACCACCACCTTTCCAGGAAGAATTTTTGGGGGGGAAAAGGGAGGTGGTGTCTATTTTTTGCCACCGCCTTTCCTTGGGCTGTCAGAGCAGTCTGCATCTGTGGGACAGGATTCTTTAAAACCACTGGGTTAGCCATGTCTAAATGCGAGGGCCTCTTTTCAAAAATATACAAAGTACGTATGAGATCAGTCCCTTTTCTCATCATCATCGAACTCCCACCTCACAAACTTCGAAAAAGAAAGAAAGTCCAATAAAATTAACAAATCCATTGTATTACTTTGCTACCTCTCTCCCAAAGCCACGTTAAGCACAACTTTTTAACCAAGACATTTCTTTTGCTACTAAGTGGAATGTTTTCTTCCCTAAGTAGCTTCTTGAAGAGTTTCTCTCCCATGCAAGGAGCGTTCAAAACTCCCGGGGAAAAGAAGGGGAGTCTGGGGAGAGTGGGAGACTTATCTGGCACAAACTGGACAGAGCTGAGGCAGTCTAGAACCCGACGGAAGTTAGGGAGTCCGGCAGCCCCAGAGGCCCACATCTCTCCCCAGCGCACCCAAGGGTCTAGCCTCGTTGTTTTGGTGACCGTGTTGAAGGAAGGATTTTAAACTTGGCAAAGTACCGTGCAACATCTGTAACCACATTTGCCTTCTGGGGATCGGAAGATGAATCCCACATTCCTGGCTTTCAAGCTTTTTTGAAACTGCAGCTAGGAAGAACTGAGGGAGGGAGGGCGTTGAGCAGAGTTTATTGGCTGTCTTTCCAGCAGAAAATTCCTCTTGGAAGAGACGGATATTTTGAGGGTGGGGGTGATTCGCCCATCCCTTTACTCTCTACCAAGCTCAGCTAGGAAGGTGAGCCCCGTGGCCAGGCGGTCAGATCGATTTACAAGTCAGAAGCACGCACCCTGAAGGAGTTCACTACATGCACACACGCGCGCACACACACACACGCACACGCACACACACACACACACACACACACACTGCAAAGCAGAGACCACCGCACTCCGCGCCTCTGCCCTCTGCCACATCCCACCGGCAGTTCAGGCCCACAGCAAGACAGTTTTGTTCCGCGGCGGCTTCCCCCACCGAGAGTGAATCGGCTTGGGGGAGAAAGGAATGAAAGCGAGGGGGAGGCACCTCAGACGCCCACCCTCCCACCCCCAATTCCTGCCCCTTCTCCCGCTAGGCTCCCTCCTCCCTCGGTCCTCCCGGCTCCGGCAGGCGCGGCCGGCGACCTGCACTAACCTCTGGTCCCGCGGCGGCGGGGGGCCGAGCCGGGGGAGGCGGAGTGCGAGCCAGCCGGGCGCTGCAGGTCGGCGCGGCACGGCGCGGGGCGGGGCGGTGCAGCCGGCGAGGGAGCCCGGAACTCCGCGGGGCCGAAGGCCGGCGGCCGGCCCAGAGCGGCAGCGGCGGCGGCTGCGGCGGACGGGTTCGGCGAGCCGGTGCGGGGCGCCGGGGGCTTTCCGGCCCTGGGGCCGGCGCGGCTGGCCGAGGAGCAGCCTGGCAGCGGCGGCGGCAGCGGCAGCCACCCCGGGGAAAGAGCCGGAGGAGGGAGGGGAGGCGGGGTGAAGAGGAGGCGGAGAAGGAAGGGGAGGAGGGCGGGCGGAATAAACTTCCCGAGGCGCTGCGGCACGGGCTGGAAAGACGGCCGCGGGCAGGCCGGGTGGGGGCTGGCCCGGGGGGCGGCGGTGGTGGGGGGGTAGGACGGTCACTGAGAGTAGAAAAGTTCCCCCAGCGCCGAGGGGGAGGCTGCGGCTGCGGCGGCGGCTGCAAAGAGCAGGAGCCGGAGCGGGAGGAGCGGGAGGAGGAGGAGAAGGAAGTGGCTGCGGAGCGCTCGGCCAATGAGTGTCTGGAGCTGTGATTAACCAGGCAGCAACACATCATTTCCTCCCGGCGCGGATCCAGGGAGCCGGGAGGGAGAGGGAAGGCGGCGGGGCGGGGCCGTCCCCGCGCCCCCTGTAGGCGCCTAGCCGGGGGCGAGCCCGCCGAGCCCCGCCGAGCCTGGCCGAGCCGCCCCCGGCGCGCCCGGCGCTGTCTGGCCGGCAAGGAGGAGGCTGCGAGCGCGCCGCCCGCGGGGCTCCTTGGAGGCGGGGAGGCGGCGGGGCAGGCCCGAGCCGGGCTCCCACGGCCGGGGTGGGAGGTGGCGAGGCTGCGCAGCGGGGTGAGTGCCCAGGTAGGCGCGGGCGGGGCCGTCTGGACAGCTCCCGGGGGCGGGCGGGCCGGCGGGCCGGCGGGTGGGCGGGCTGCCTCCCGGGCTCGGGACTTCGGGCGGCGTGCGGCTGGAGTCCAGCTTGGCAGACTTAGGCTGGATTCTCGGAGAGAAGCCTCGGCATTCTCATCCAGGCCATTTCTGACCTGTCTTCGATCCCCTTCCACTTCGCTTATTTCCTCGCAAGGTCTGGGGTTATGCAAGAGCTTGCCAATTTTGCAGTCCGCCTCCTTAGTAATAAAAATATGCATTTGGGGCGTGGGGAGGGGGTTCTGCGGTAATCTAGCCCTGTCCTAGGCGCCATGAGAGCTTACAGTGGATAGGAAGGGACATTCCTCGCCACAGAGAGGCTGACAACCTCGGTCCTTAGATACACAAAACACACCAGTGTGCTAATATTATCCAGAGCATCAAAAAGGCATGTGAGGATCAAATTTTGCATGGTGCCTGCTGAGTGTAAGGAAAGCACCAAGCCATTTTCTCTGCCCTCTAGAAGTTTAGAAGGCAGAGTTCTATCACAAAGCCAAATAAAAGCGTGAAGCTAATAAATGGGAATACCATAAAGTATTTTTATCTCTACAGGTTCATTCATGCAGCAGGCATTTACTGGGTGACTGTCTGCAGTACTGCAAAAGGCTGCAAAGAAAATGGAAGATCTGGTCCCTGCAGGTCAGGAGTTTACAATCTAATTAGAAACACAAGGCAAATATACATGAAACCCCTAGAAAAGAATCCCCAGGTACTATACAAGCAAGAAGATGTAGAAGGCTGGGGGCATTTTTCCATAAGGGGAAGGGCTTTGTACCTGTATGACTGGTGGGAATCAGGAGAGGAAATTACAGATCAGTCAAGCAAGAGTGCCTGTATGTATTCTGGCTCTGTAGAACAATGTGGCAGGGACCTCAGTGTCACTTGGCTGAAGCGTCAGCCCTGCCACTTACAAACTGTGTGACCTTGGGCACATTTTTACCCTCTTTAAGAGGGAATATAGCCTGTCTCATGAGGTTTGTTGTGCGGTTCAAATGAGATTACACACATGTGGGAGCTTCTCAAGCTGCTGTGTAAATATTCCTCGGTCGGGTCCATTTACAGCGTCCTCATGTTACTGACCTCTTCTTGGTAAGCTGTTTTGTAGTATCCTCTAGGCTGTAAGCTCCAAGAGGGCAGAAACCAAGTTTGGTTGTGTCCACCATGTATCATCATGCCTAGCAGAGTAGCACATGTGAGTACTCAATGAAGGTTTGCTGAGTAAGTCAATAAATGAACTAATGAATCCTGTTAAGCTTTTGACTGTTCCTTTTATCTCTAACTTCACAGTGGTCTTATTGTTGTGTGGCTGGCTCAATGCAGAATCCTCTAACTCAACCCTCATGTAAACTAAGTTGTATTCCAGGAGACTCTCTGGGAGGATTCTGGGTACTTCTTGCAGCCTTGTAACATAGATAAATTGATAGAGAGTGTGTGTGTGTGTGTGTGTGTGTGTGTATAAAACAGGAGGATACACAAGGATACAGCCTTTAACACAAGGCCCACCAATGCAAGGATACAGCCCAAATACAGTCCTTTGGCTTGGATACCTTAACCCAGGGTTTCTCAACCTTGGTGCTATAGACATCTTTGGTTGGATAATTATTGTGGGGTGCTGTCGTGTGCAGTGTAAGAGGTTTTGCAGCATCCTTGACCTCTATCCATTACATGTAAATAGGACTCCCTCCACAGTCATGACAACCAAAAACGTCTCCAGACATTGCCAAATGTCCAGGGAGGTGGGAGGAAGCAAAATCACTGCCCATTGAGAACCACGGCTCACCCCAACATCTAACCCACTGATTTAACTCTGGTGGAAAATCACACTAGTAAAGTAACTTGGAGGAAATACATCTTCTGTTTTTCTCAGATTCCCAGATCTCTTCCATCGTATGTTTCAGGGAGCAGGACTCTTGTTAATTAATTGCCTGCTGCATTGTGAATTGGCAACTCTTCTGTTTTCTGCATATCCTCCTCCTTTACGCCCAGATCAACATGTTCATTTCTAAAAGTCAACAGCTTTCAAAAACTACTAGGAAACAGAATCCTGAGCAACCTAAGAGTCCTGTACAATATTTTCCTATAAAATTGGGGAAATTTATTCCATAAAATTTTGCAGATTGTAAGTGATACAGAATATAAATTATAATTTTTAGAAATGATTTCATTTAAAATATCTAAGTAACTACAGTGAGTGATTTTCTCTCATCTTAAAGCCATTTCTTTTTGGCTCCCAGAGTGTTTTCCTTTCATAATGGTATAAAGGAACATGGCTTATTAAAACCTATAAAGCAAAATTCAGCTTAGTTATGTATATCAACTTTTACAAGCAAATTCTTTAGAAGAATATTGGTGAGATGTTTGAGAGCTGGTGTTGATGAGAATCATGATGGATTGATGTGCTGCAGTTAAATTTCTAGAGGTTTCTGGAAGAAAAATAAAGATTAATGGTTGAAGGAATGAACAAACAAATTCTGATAAGTCTGTTCATTTGATTTGGGCATGTAGAACCAAAAAAATATCCCTGCTCCCAGCAGGCAATAGTACCATGTTTACAATGCGAGCAGACATTTTTGTTCAGCAAGACAATATCATCTGTCTTATTAAATAAAGTTATTTGAAGCATTGGTTTTATAGTTTTGTTCATATTTAGTTTTGGTTGTACAGTTGTGTAATGGTTACAAGCATATGGAGATTAGTTTACATCTAGTTGAGTGGTCGTTCACATTTAAGTTGAGCGTTGAAGGCTGGGTAGGCATCCAAACTGCTTAGAAAAAGCGCACAGTTTGAGGGCTGGATGTGGCTTATGGTAAAGCAATTCTCCCATTTCTGTTTTGTTAGACTGGAACTAGGACACATACTCTTAGGGGATCTCCAAGTTCTCTATGAAATTTGTTCTTTTGCTTCAGTTACAATATTTTTAAAAGAAATTAATATCATATTAAAGTAATTAATATGATGCATATTCTGGATCATATAAATGTCTACCATACAACCATGATTCCACTACCCTTTTTTGCTATGTACCTATAAAGAACATGCAGTTCATTTAAATGAAATTTTATAAAAATTATTTAAGGCATCACTGAAGGTCCATGGAATTTTTTTCCTTTTGAAGGTGTCCATACATTACTCAAGTGTGGGAAATACTGACCAAGCTGCATCGTAACTATTCCTGGCGAATGATGAATTAAAAGACCCTGAGATCTAGAATTTAGTCCTAATACTGAGGCCCATAAGAAACCAGTATTATGTTCCAAAGATTGAAATGACTGGCTCAGAACAGTAAGAGGTAGAAGGGAAATCATAACCTGAAAGGGTCACTAAAAATCCTATCAGGACTGGCACCCTTTTCCTCAAAAGGTAAACATTTAACCAGTTAGGACAGACACTTGTTTATCTTCCAGTTAAACTTTCCCAGGTGTATGAATGACTCGTTAATTGTTCATTTCATACAAGACTTTATTGGCCATCCACCATATTCAAAGAACTGTGGGAGCTACAGCCACTTCCCACTTGGGAAAGTTCATCCAGTGATTCCTGGCACAGCGGGTTACATGCAAACCAGTGCGCGGCTATGAGCCAACCATGTGATAAAAGAGGCATTACAAAATGATTGCAGAAAGGAAAGATTATTCATTAAACAATGTTGAGGCACTTGGACAAAATCCTATTATTGCATCTTCTCACACCATTCCTGAAAAGATTTCCAGAAGAAATAAAGAGTTAAACATATTTTTTAGATTATAAATTAACTCAAAGCAAATATAGGTAGATACCTTTGGATGAGGAAAGGACTTTTTTTGTCTGTACCACAGGGCTTGCAGGATCCCAGACCAGGAATCGAACCCAGGCCCACAGCAGTGAAAATGCCAATTCTTAACCACTGGACCGCCAGGGAATTCCCAGAAAGGACTTTCTAAATAAAAGCTATGGAAGAAATAAAAAAGATTGGTTGGCTTGACTATGTAAATTTTTTTCCTTAAAATGTCTTAGGGAACAAGCAAACAAATAAAAGGGGGTGGGGGGCGCCAAGTAGTGAAGCTACTTACAACATATACTCAAAAGGGTTACAATCTTTAATATATTAAAAAAACTTACAAATCAACAAAATGTACCTTTTAATAGAAAGTTGGGTAGATGTCATAACAGACAAGGAAAAATAAATTTTACATATGAACATTAGGAAAAAGTTTACTCTAAAAATTGAAAGGGTAGTGCAAACAAAACTGAGATAAAATGTTTTACACAATTTGTCAGCAATTGAGCATCTTATCTGTGGGTAAGATTGACTTTTAAAGGACATTCAGTTGCTGTGGAGACTGTAAACTGGAAAGCAGTTTCTTGAAGATAATTAAATGATATGTATCAAATACCTTAAAAATATTTATACCCTGATACTTTAATCCCATTTCAGGAATTTATTCTATGAAAATCATCATCAATCACACAAAGATTTATGTAAAAGAATGACCATCATCTAATAATTTTGGAAATGCCAGCAATAAAGCATAAGTTGAAAAAATAGGATACAAAGATAATATTCCAATTCCATGACCCTTATAAACACACAAATCCCTCACACTCATATACACAAAGATGAAAGACTAGAAGGAAATTATTTCAGATGTGTGGTAATTATCGTTGAATCATGGATAGGGTTGACTTATTTTCTTCTTTACACATGTCTGTATGTTGTAAGTTTTCTATATTACTTTCATAAGCAGAAATAATCATTATAAAAATAGAAATGCATGTATTTTTAAAGGGTCTGACGATCATGGAACAAACCTAACTGGTGAGGAATGTATATGGACTTATATGTGTGAAGCGGGAGTTAGGAATTAGAGAATAGAATTCAAATTAGGCCTTTTTGTGCTCTGCTGGTAGGTCCATATCTTTCAGAAGAAAATTTCCCAGAGGCCTCAGAGCCTTGTCTCATTCTTTGCCTGCATCTCAGTCTCTTTGTGACTCATTTCCTTGCAACCTTGAGGGCTAGATGCCCATCAGCCCTGTGCTCGGTCTTGCACACATTCTGAAGCTGCCTGAGTTTCTAATTCGCTTAACTATGGTTAATTTTGCTACATTGTAGAGATGTGGATTTTTAAAAGCTACTCCCGTGGATGAATGCCCTCAGGACAACCAAATTAATTCCTTCCTCAAATTAAACAAATATATTTTGAATATAACTGTGTAGTTCTTGGTAGAATCCAGCATAACAGTGGCTTTTTGTTTTTAAGGAACATTCCTTTGCCTGACTGGTCCCTCCGAACACTGGCATCATGAAGACATTTTCATGGATAAGAAATCAAATTAATTTTCCAAGTCCTAGTGTAGCCCTACTCTACCAATATCTAAAATCCAAAGGCTTCCTTTTTGTTAACCTACTTTTGTTTAATGAAACTCCAGAGATCAGCTGCTAAGTAAGGTTAATTACATACAGCCGAGGACTAGCTATGTGACCTTAGGCAGGTAACTTCAGATTGCAGAGCCTAGCTTCTCCTTAGGTGGAAACTGAGGGGTGAATTGCGTTTCAGAGGTCTCTCAGTTTCAAAATTCCACGACTCAAGTTAGAATTACTAAGAAGCTTATTATCTGAAATTGTTGATGCTGTGTTTGACATTTTGGGGGACGAAAAGCTTAAGATTCTCTAGGAACTAACAGAAGGCCAGTGGCACTGGAGTGAAAGGAGCATATGGTGAAGTGACCAGAGAAGACTGAGGTGGCCCAGCCCATTCATGCAGGTCTCACAAGAACAGAGCCAGGGAAGTGATTAAAGGGGTTTAAGCAAAGGAGTGAGTGACAAGTTTGCTTGAAGTCATTTATCATTACACCCAAGACATCTGTACTCCTTTGTTAACAAGATTTTTCCCCTAATAATTATTTTGTTTAAAAAAAAAGATACAAAGTATGCAAATACAAAAGGATATATTGTATAACAAAAAGTAAATTCCAGAATCACCATTTTCCCAGCCACCCATCCTCTTAATGCCGGCTTCTATGTGTCCTTACAGAAACATTGTAGACATTTTAAACTATACATTGTGCACTCTTCTGTCCTTTGCTTCCTTTATTTATCACCATACCAATAATACTAGGCCCTATTGTTAAATAGTCTTTGCTATTACAACGAAGTAATTACAAGTTTTACTATTATTGTTCCCCCCTTCAAGTAAACATAGATTCACAGAAGTAAGACGGGAAGGGACCAAAATCTCATCTAGTCCCAGCTCTGCCTTTTACAAGGAAAAAGTTTATTGCTGAAAAGTCATGTGATTCCTCAAGGTCTCACAACTCCTTAAGGTAAGGCTGGATTCGGAACCCGGCTGTCCTAATCACCTTTAGGTCCCTTTATACTTTCTGATTAGAAAGTTATACATGTTGTAATTAAAAATGCTTTTTAAATGATATGCATTGTATGATCTGATTTTTAATTTTTAAACAGATATGTATGATGCACAGAAATGAGTTTGGAAGATATGCAATAAGATGCTGTCAGTGGTAATCTTGGCAATGTGGGTGATCTTTATACTTTTTTGGTTTTTATAGCAAGTTTATTGAGGTTAAAGTCACATACCATACAATTAACCCATTTAACCCATTTGAGTGTACAATTCAATGGTTTTTAGTATATTCACGGAGTTTTACAGCCATCACTACAATCAATTTTAAAACATTTTCATTACCTCCAAAAGATACCCTGTACACATTAGCTCACCATATTTACACTTTTTTTTTTCCCATATACACTTTTTATTCTTATTTGTATTTACTAAAAATTTTAAAGTAATTGGTACTGTTATAATAAAAATAAACAAATCTATTAGAAAGAAAATTAAAATAACGCAATATTCACTATGAAAATATACAGAGGAAAAGTATTTCAAAGGAGATAAAAATCACTTAATTTTACTATTTCTGATATAAATAGATATAAATTTTGGATAATTTTCTCTTGGTCTTTTCTGTGCATATTTATATATTACAAGGAAATAAGCATAGCTTTCTCCTACTTGTCTTAGTTATATTATTAGCATTTTCCCAAGTCATTAGATATTCTCTGAGAGTATGATTTTTTTGACTGATTTAAGCCTATGGATAGACCACAACCTTTTACAGCATCTCATTATTTCCTTAGGATAGGTTCCTCAAAGTAGGAATCTAGATCATATTTCCAATTGCTAAGTAATCTGAACTGCTTCCAGTAGCTTGTCCATCTCACCATACCCTTTGCTGTCTTTGTCACCACACCCTCTATTATCCTTGCCAATTTGGAAATTTAAAAACATCTATGTTTTAATTTGCATCCTCTTGATTGCTAATGAGGTTGTACCTTGCTCATAAATATATCAACTGTTTGTATTTTTCTAATTTTCTTTTCAGTTAATGCCCTTTCCCTATTATTCCATTGGAATGTTAGTGTTATTTTTATTGACAAGAGTATAAAGAGCTTTCTATTTTTCTTTCCTGCTGAGCATTGACCAGGTAGAAATTCCAATCTATAAACAACTTTTAAAGATTGACTTGGTTTCCACTTATTATTTCTCACATTTTTGCAATGGGACTGGCTGCCTTTCTTTACAGGGACTCTTTCCTATTTTACTTAAGAAATTGCTAACTTCTTTGAAGTTCCTTGCAGTTTGATAAAACAGTTCAACAATTTCATTCTAAAGCTCCCAAGATAATACTGTATTTACTACCAATAATATAAAAACTGTTCTAATAAGCTTTGATTTTCCTAAGTTGCCAGGTAACTTGTGTTCAGCCAAGTTCACCCACCCCTGTAAAAGGTAACATCAACACTGGGCCAAATATACTAGGATATATAAAATGCACTCAAGTCTCACTCCATCTTTCTTTTTGACAAACATGAGTTTTTAAGCCAATGAACAGTCTGAATTTTTGTGTGTGTGATATTAACTTTCTTTTACTGTAGTATAGTTGATTCACAATGTTGTGTTAATTAACAGTCTGAAGATTAACTATGACTCAGTTCCTCCCAGTGCTTCACCACAGAATACAAAAGGTTACCAAATAATCCTCCAGTTTCTAACACAGAGATCCAATGTGGAATGAAGAAAGCAAACGTATCATTCTTTAGCAGCTAAAGATGTTATACTGATCACAGCTAAGAAACTGGAGTTTCAACATGTGGGATGTGAAAACATTTGAATCTCTTCAGGACCTTGGAAGGGAAAAGAAATACACAAACAGCAAGGAAAATGTATTAATGACAGTGATTATTCCTGGATAGAAAATGGCCACGTAACCCGTTTGGTGAAGAGAGAGGAAAAAGGCAATTTATTGATCTGAGTGAACACACAGCAAAGGCCATTCCATACAACCTCTCAAAGAGCTGAGATGAGCTTTCAATTTAGAAAAGCTTACTCTATTGCTGCTAAAGGTCGGGGTTCCCTGTTGACAAATCAAGCAAAGATTTGTTGACAAATCAAACGTTCATCAGAAGTTCTTCTACTGTGAATTGTCTGCTTCTAGTTGATTTGCAGTTAGTTATGTATTAGGTACCAGTAAAATGTAATAATCAGAACACAGCCTTAATTAGATACTATTTGATTTTGAAAATCAAAACAAAAATTGCTTTATATTTTTACAGTGATCATTGTTCAGACTTTGAAATAGAATGATGGGGTTTTCTATTTTGAAAAGAATTTAGAAAAATTTAATACAACTCCACTTTTCTTGTTCTTTTTCCTTTTTTTTTTGAGGATTTCATGATGTTATGGTTACTTTTTAATGAAAACTTTCAAACATAAACATAAAAGAAAAAAAATAGAATAATGAACCCCATATACCTATCACCAGGTTGAACAATGATCAAGATTAGGCCAGACTTGATTCATCTATTTCCCATGCCCCCTTTCACACCCCCTTTTTTTTTGGTGGGGGGAGGGGGTCTTATTTAGAAGTAAACTTCAGCCGTCATATCATTCCATTCCTACAGATATCAGCAAGCATCTCTAAAACATATGGACATTTTCTTACCCAACCGTAATGCCACTAACATACCTAACAAAATTAATGATTACTTGGTACATCCCCAGTTCAGATTCTAAAATTAATGATTACTTGGTACATCCCCAGTTCAGATTCTAAAATTAATGATTACTTGGTACATCCCCAGTTCAGATTCTAATTGCCTAGATTTTCTCAGAAAGGTCTTTCATCAAATCAGGACCCAGACAATACCTGCTTGTATCACTTAGTTGTTTGGCCTTTTATTAAGTCTCTTTTAATTTTGAGAACATTTAGTCCTCCCTCCCTATCCCAACCCCACCCATTTTTGTTCTTGGTGGTGGTGGTGGTGGTGATGCCGATGCCATTGATCTGTTGGGGAGACCAGGTCAATGGGCTCCACATCCATTTTACTTTTTAACTGTAGAAGAAATAGAGGCTTAAAGAACTTGAGTGAATTCCCCCAAAAGAGGTAGTTAATCAATATACAGTAGAATTCAGAGCTCCTAACCCCATTCTATCATGCCCTTTCCCATATATCATGTTGTCATGCTGTTTTACAATATCTATGATTTCAATGTTCTAGTGGTTCAGAAAATATTAGAAACATTTTAAACTTTATTTCTTCTATGTTTATTCACATTTAAAATTCCTACTATTTTCTAAAAGTTAGTCAGGATTTAGAATTTGCAGCTCGCGTTTCCCCAATGCCTGGCCCACTGAAGTTGCTCTATAAATGTTACTTTCTGAAAATATACCAAAACTAATTGAAAGACTTAAGTTATCAAAAATCAAAATAAAATAAAAACTCATAGCAGATTAATAAAAAGTACTAGTGCTTGGAATTTGAAGCAAAACTATTCAAACAAAAATGCACCAAAAATTAAGATCAGGCATTAAAAACTTAGAAAACCTCAAAAACAAATTGATTTACAAAAACCTATTTTAGTTGAGCAGGGCTTGTAATTTTCTACTGGTGATACAATTAGTACATGAGATAAAATGTGATCATTGGTGGTTCATATGTTCCCAGGAAGCATGAAGGTAGAGAAAACACAAGGGAAATGAGGGCCAAAAACATATCTTCCCTCATCCCTTTCTTACAGTCTCCAGAGAAGACGGAGAGAAGAAACAAAAACTTAAATCCAATTTTAATGGCTCCAGCTTTGTCCTTTTTAATAAGTCAACCAACAAATCATTTTTTTAAAACTAGTTTTAGCTAATAAAGACTTTTATTTGCATACTCTGTATGCAATCTTCCTGAGTTCAAGAACTCTGATTAGGAATTGTTACTTTCAAACACCACAACTTCCTCACATAAAAACAAAAAATTCTTGGCCACATTTTCCCCTCAGTCCTTATAAGGCTGTTAAACCAGGGGTCACCTACCACTCTCTGGAGTTTGTTTATTTCAGTCCTTAAATATATCTGAAGCAATTTAAAAATATGTGTTACAGTGGAATAGATTCTGCATGGCTGCTGCTGAATCTGTTTTTCTTTCTTTCATTTTTTTTTTTTTGAGAAGGAAGGAGAAAAAACACATTGTTTTGAAAAACATGTTTTTAAAATAATTTTATACATTGCAGATTTTGTAAATGATCATGTTAATTGTTGGGAAGGGGTTCCCAACCTTGTTAATGTCCCCTTCGCATTAGGCTTTTGTTCCCCAGCATTGAATATGTCATTTTCTCCCACAGACTGCATTTCGAGGGGTATAATTGCTGTCTCCATGTAAAAGACAACTCATGTGCATAAATTTCCACTCACTGAAACAAGACTGCCTCCCCTAATTTTAATGCAGATGTGATCCAGGGGGTAGAGTTACACTTACTTCCCCAAGCAAAATGAAACAGATTACACATTAAATATTGTCTTTGGAACCAGGTGCATAGAAACAACCAATTACCTAGACAGCTCAAGTCCTGATATGTTTACCACGTTGTTTTTTGTTTTCTCTTTAAACAGTTGGCAGATTATTCTGAGGCTTTCATTTCTTTATAATGAAGAGAATATGCTTATTAATAAAGGCCCCTTTTGTGTGATTCACTAACAGTTGACTCACAAGAGCCTTTAAAACCACGTTTGAAAGTTTCTGAACTGAACTTGAGTTCCTGTGAAGACAAAGCCTTATTACTAAGAAGAGGAGCAGTTCTGGCTCTTCTGCTTCTGGTTCTTCTTCTTTGCTACATAATTGATATCTAAAAATAATTTAAAGGAAGAAAAGGGTGTGAATTTGTGACGAAGAGAGATGGAGGAAGGTGCTTCTGTTTGTCCTTTAGATTTTTTTTTTTATCGTTCATACTTAAAGGTTACAGTATCCATATTAATTTACCAGGTTTTGGTCACTGCTCATTCTACCATCTTGAATTTTTATGCATATCATTACTTCTCTAAGGTTTTTAATTAATTGAAAATGCTGATGAATTCAAAAGCTCTTTCAAGGCTAGTTTCTATTATTCCAAGAGACTTTACCACTTCCTGAAGAGGGGCTGTTTTAGATTTCCACAAAGCCATTAACCTCCCAAAGAAATGTGAAGAAGAAATAGAGTGGCATGGCAGCAAAGATGGAATTGGTCCACTAGGAAGGCTGGAGTCAGGGGGCTTTGTGGTGGGCATGCCTGACAGTGGACTGAGGGGAGGGATGGTTGGGGATAGGGAGGAAGAAGATGTTACTGGAAACTCCCGGAAAGGCTTAGTGGTAAGTGGCCTGGAGATCAACCATCTGCTGGCTGGGTGGTCCACCAGGACTAACTTGCTGAGAGTCACTCCTTAAACCATGTATCCTCTGAGCTTCCTTTGGAAGTTAGGGGGAGCTCTAAGCACAGTAGGTGAAAACGTGCAACAGGAAAAATTCTGTATATGTGTGTATGTGACCAGGGAGCAGAAACTAAGTGTAAGCCTTATGTTTTTCTTTTTACTGAAATAATTTGAGACATTTTACAGAAGATGAAACTTACATAATGCGGGAGTAGAAAAAGAACGTGAAATTATCAAGAATACTATTAGTTACCCTCATGCATTATGGTCAAACTGGAAGTTGGTACAAGGTCTGTGAAGGGCAATTTGACATTACATTGCAAAATTACAAATGCCCACACCCTCTGACCCTGCAATTCCATTCTAGGACTATTTCCCGCACATATCCTCACCCAACTGTGAAGTGATGTATGTGCAAGGTTTTCATTGCAGTGCTATATGTAAAAATGCAAGGTTGAAAACAACCTAAATATCAATAGGATAGTGAGTCCCTAAATTATGATATACTTATAATAAGCCACTACAAAGCTTTAAAAATAATAAGGAAGTTCTTAATGTATTGCTATGAACTGAGCTCCTCAATATAGTGGTAACTGGCGGTGGGGGGGAGCAAAGTTCAGGAAATTGGATCATATGCTACCATTTGAGTTTAAAAAGGAGAGATATACATCTATATTGGCTAGTATAATTGGACAAAGATTCTTGGAGATGGCAGGATGCGGGAGGATGGAAACAATAGAAAGACAGGATAAGATGTTTCACTACTTTGAAAAGGATAAAGTTCAGAGTTCAGAAGAAAAAACTGTTAGGTCTGGAGTGAGGCAGTCCTGGTTCTGATTACTGGTTCTAGCACTTTCTGACTCTATAACCTCAGTTTCCTCATCTGTGAAATGGAGAAGATAATACCACCTGCCTCACGAGGGAGCTGAGGATATTAAATGAGGGATACATACAACCCGCAGTGCAGGAGGTACAGCGCCTGGGATATGTTCATTAAGTGCAGGTGGTCACCATTACTCTTCTCAGTAATACTACCACCGGCTTTCTCACACATAGCTGGGTATTTGGAGAAGAGGGTGGAAAATGGGTTACGGAAGTAATTTACTAAAACAGAGCATTTTCAGCTCCGAAGGAGTTTGCTGAAGGGATCAATATCATCAAAAGCATTTACAGATCACCTCTCTGATACCTGGCACGCTTCTCTGCAGAATTAACAAATAAGGACCCTTTCCTGAGTTTCATATCATGCACCCCTCTTTCCAAGTTCTGATGGAAAATGGAAAGACACTGATTGGTCTGGCTTGGGGCAAACAACAACATGTCTCAACTATGGAACTTTCTGTATTATTTCTGATTTTTTTAAAAGTGGGGTGAGAGGGAAGAGAGAGGCTATTTTCTGTACTATCTACACGACTGTAGGCAGCAGGCTGGCTGGCTTTGCCCTGGGCAGGCAGTGAAGGAAGATGGTGTTCCTTGCAGAAACATAGAAGGTGTGGCTTAAAGGCTCAATTGACCTGTGAACTTAAGAAAGCAGAGAATGAGGTTGTCAAGCAAGTGGACACAACCTTGAATTTATGTGCCCCCAATCTCCAAGAGTCCAAAGATGGACTCCAAGTGGTCTTGAAAACCGAGATATTATATGCAGAAGTGTGTTTGTATATGGTAATACGCATTTTCAGGGGAAATCCATAACTTTACTCACATTCTCAAAGAGGGCTGATCTCAAAAGGATTAGAAGCCCCTGCTAGACTGATGATGATAGTGCGATTCATCCAACATTGGGAACCTGAGGCCCACACAATAAAGATTTTCCTAAAATAAACATAAAGGATAAAAGAACGACTGCTCTTCTATAGTTGTTTCCTAAGCCGCTAAGCTTGTACTTTTGTTTTTGTTTTGCCATATTCACTTTTATTATTATTCGCTGAATATTCTTCTTTAAATTTGTTCACTTTTAAAACTTAAATGCCTAGTTTAGCCTCATCCTATGCAAAAATATCTGTGAAATCATGGGTATATTGTGCCATGTGCAGTTCTTTTCCTAGTGTATGTTAGAAGAAATTTATTACTTTTAAAATTTAATGATGTTTGTATCATTTCCAAAATCATTTATTGCATGCACAGAGGTGGGCTTACAGCACTTTAGAAAACCCTGTCTCTAAGTATTCTAAAATTCACATCACGCATTCAATTTTATAGGGGAGGAACCTGAGGCATGAGGCAATTAACCCAACTTATTAGAGATTCTAAGCAAATGGGGGAAAACTTTAAGTCAGGTGCTGGGCAATGCTGTATCTGCTAATGACTCGGCCATGCTGTCTATCTCATTGCTATGCAGACAATTTAAAGAGATTTTTAAATGCTCTCTCATTTCCCCACTACCACATAAAGAGAATCGACTAGAGGAAAACCTTGATCAATTTAATACTCTGGTAATGATCCCAGTAACTGAGGAGGGGGAGGGAGGAGCCAGTGAGTTTCTTTCTACTCAAATTCCATCTCATTTTTATTTTCTCTTAATGTTTTTTGAATCCCAAGTTCCAAAACCTGTCCCCTATTATGCAGTGCAAACGAGAACAGATGGGGAAAAGTTATGTTGGAAAGGGCTTTGGAGGGCCACAGAGAAGAGAAATATGACTACTCAATGTGTCACACACCAACTTGCAGCTGCCACCAGCCCTTCGACAAGACATGCTGCGTATGGAACCAGCCCGTGGTACTCGGAGGAGCAGGCTGACTATGGGAAGGGAGCGCAGTGAAAGAACAGTCGCTTTACTTGTGTTTCCTTGAAAATATGAATAAAGAGCATAGCAGCAGCACAGCCAACAAAGGAGAAATAAATCCAGAGGCCAGCCTGGAAAACAGTGAGCTGTACCCCCAAGTTTCCCAAATGTTGACTGAGAATCGGCTTTATCCTGCCTTTTTATATCAAAGCGATGCCTCAGCATTTTTCAAAGTCACCATTCAAGTTTTTACTCTGTCTAGGAATTCTTCTTGCAGCAGATCATGCTAGCTCACATGCATGATGTGGCCTTTCAACAAGTATTTTTCAGTGCTCACACGGTGCTTTTGAGTTCATTAAATATCTCAAGGGCGAGGCAGCTGATCTGGTATCAATTGGCAGGTCTGCCAGGTACTAGCTGCAACACCCCAGGCAAGTCACCTTCTCTGAGCCTGGGGTCCATCATCTATAGAACAGCTAACACAACTTACTTCTGAGGGTGTTGCTATTCGAGGTAATGTAGATAAATGCCTGGCACGAGAGCATTGCTCAATAAATGGCAACTATCATTATAGTGATTATCAGAAAACATGGAACATGTTCTCTCTCTTCTTTGAATTCAGTATAAAGATAATGAGAATATATATATAGGTATATGTATGTACACATATGTGGCTAAGAATCTCTGAGAATCTATGTTGAAAGTAATTATAAGGTTAACATGGTTTAAATTATTTGATCCAAATGGTGATTCAGGTCAAACAGACGTTACCTGTGAACAAATCTTCATGTTGTAAATACCTGTGTTATTAAGTCCTGCAGGGAATTCCTCTGCCACCGTGCCCATCTTTGTAGAGTTAGTATGCAGAGACTTTCTATCATAGAACACTGTTTTCCTTCCCAGGGTAATTCATAAATTACCTAGATCAAAATCCCCATGGGGGCAGGGGGGATGTTACAATGCAGTTTCCTGGGCCCACCTCAGACTACAGTTTCAACATCTCTAAGTTATGGAGTTCAGGGATCCCAATTTTAAATAAGAATGATGATGATTCTTAAGTACACGGAAGTTGTAGAACCTCTTCCTAAAGCAACAGGGACAACGATCGTTCTAATTTTGAGTCATTTCCAGCTACCTTCCCTCTCCCACCACACACAGCCAGGCCCAGAATTGCAGCAAGTGCTCGTGAGACAGAGCTTTGGGTCTGGTTGTTCTAGCTTCTCTTCCCCATACCTCTGTTCTCTTGCTTTGCATAGGGTTTAGTTAAGGCTGGACCATCATCAATACTCTCTTTGTCCACAGGAGACACTCGCTCGGTTATAGTTTGTTGTAAGAGGGTGGCCATTCATTCCAGTTTGCCTGTGGCAGCCCCAGAGTGCCCAGCATGGTTATTAAAGCACTTCTTTTCATTTTTAAAAGTGCCCCAGTTTGATTGATTAATTATATTATTACCTTAGGTCTAGAGGAACTTTGACTAGCACCTGTAGGACATGAAAGAGGACTGGCAAAATATCTTAGACATGTTATTCTCCCGTAAGAAGGATAACCCTAAATACCATCAGCAACAATGAGGAGGTGCTTTGGGCTGAACTGACATAGGAATGATCAAAGAAAATTGTTTTCTTTCAAGTTATTCTATAAATTAGCATCAAGAAAAGAAAGGCTTGGAAAAGCTAGAACTCTAGACTGGTTAATATCTCCCCTCTCAATGAAGCAGCTGAGCAAAAAATCACAGATCTTGGCACCATGTAGAGTTAGATATTATCTACCTTTCTGCTTACTGGCTGTGACCCTGAGCAAGTTATTCAATCTCTCTGAACCTCACTTTAATCATGTGTGTGAAAGATAATAAGGCTACTTCAATTGTGAGGATTTCATGAAATAAGTGTATAAAGTACCTGGCACCATGATTAGGTGCTCAATAGTGGTAGTTCTGCCATTATTCTTTCCATCACGGCCACTCCGCACTGTAATTCCACCAAAGAGACATGAATTTTAAAGTAACGAGTCCTTGCAAGAGGAGTCATGGGGTGCTGTGGAAATGGGAATAGATTCTAGGATATGAAAACTTTCTTTCTTCCTCCTTCCATCTTTCTTTCTTTCTTCCTTCCTTCCTTTCTTTCCTGACAAACTCAAAGTCACAAACTTTTTTTTTGGATGGAAAGAAAGTAAAGGGATAAAGGGATGAGTAGTGACAGAAGACTGATCAAGAAAGGCATATTTATAATCCTGGGTGAGGTGAAAACAAAGGAAGAAAGAAGGAAAGGAAGAAAGGAAGGGAGGGAGGGAGGGAGGGAAGAAAGAGGGAGGAGAGAAAGAAAGAGAAAAGACGGTGATGAGATGCAATCACTAGTCAGCCAAAACCTGACTAGAATTGGGCCTGAGAACTTCTGTAAGGGGTGCTGCTAGATTTTGGGGGGGGCGTGGGTGGGGTGGGACATAGTCCATCCTATGGAAACGATGCTACTGTTCATCTAACTGTTGCCTCTCAGCTATCCAGACTGCTGTTGGGGTGGGCGGGTGGAGAAATACTATTCTGTTAAAACTAAGAGCTTTGAAGTGGAGACAAACACAATCTGGTAGTATTACAGAGGCATTATTCACCCTGATGACTCACTCTCTTTGGCTCCTGCACAGCAGACAGAAGAAGTAAAATCAGTGACCTTGAAGATGTTGGCCAAGTATAGATCCAGCCTTAAGGCCTGATTTTTCAAATGATCACCTGTGTGTGTGTGTGTGTGTGTGTGTGTTTGTGTGTGGGGAGAGAGAGAGAGAGAGAGAGAGAGAAAGGGAGTGAGAGTAGGGAATACATGTTAAAGAGTAAGAATGTATCGTGAGCAATTCTAAAAAGCCAATATAATAACTTAATATTTAAACAGCTAACACAAGTAAATAACAAGTACTTACAAGGAAATAACCATTGTGTGAGTAGGTCTCAGCTCAAAGCATTGAAATGGTAGTTCAGTGTGAGAACATTTAAAATAATCTTTCTTAGCTAGGAGTTGAATATGGAATCCAGTCCCAGTCCTGGATTCAAATCTCTCTCATTTCCATTCATCATGACTCCATGAATCCAGTTTGCTGAAGGTAATGTTTTCTGTTTTCCAAGCCACACACTGCTCAATGCTCAGAGCCCTACAGACAAAATTCAAACAGATTCAGTCCCCAGGCCTTTGACAACATGCAATGGAAAGCAGAAAATAATAAAAGGATGCATCAGAACATACAGATGTGCAGGCAGCTGCACAAATGGCAAACAGAGTCATGGCATTAGACCAGATGGTCCCTGTGGGCTAGTGAAAAATTATTGACATGGAACCCAGCAATAATTTCAGGTTGATAGAGGTACGTAGTCTTGGAACTGTACATTGAATCCTCAAAAAAAAATAAAAGGAAAACCATGAAGTTATTTGAAGCTAATCCAAAAAGGGAGAACTGCAGGAGTTAAGTACTGAACAGCTAGAATAGAAAGGGTTTCAGTTACAGAGTGTACTACATGGGAAAACCAGGGCATGTAGTGGATCACAGCATTGTAAATAAACCTTGAAGAATCTCAGACTGGTCACCATGTCTGTGTAGACAAAGACAGAGCATTGGAATGAGAGGGTTATAAAAGATGGCTTAAAGGTAGACTTGAGACTACTAGCCTCATATAGCTCATTCTTGGTGTAAGTTTCCCAAAGTTTACAGCTATGTTTTGGGTTATATTTGTCATTCAGTGTTTCTACTTTATATAACATTTTTACTTCTCTTGGGTGCATATAAGTTGTAGGAAGTAAGGTGCTGTTTGCTCAGAATTCATAACTGTACTTAAACAAAACACTCTTAGGGTTTCTTCTCTGCAATTAGCAGGAATCCAACTCAAAACAGCCCAATGAAAAGGGAGACTTTATTAAGAGAAAATTCATGTTTTTCCCAGATCCCAAGAACTGAAATGTAGGTGGGTCTCAGAAACAACTGGAACTACACAAATACCATGAGTGTTCTCCATCTTCTGTCTTTGTTTTTCCATCAATCTGCTTCACTCCATCCTCTTGCTGACTGCTGACCTGCTGATGGCGCTCACCATTGAGTTGACTCAGGAAATACAATTGCCAACACCTTTCTTTCATTTCAAAAAGCAGCAAGACTGAGCTTGAATCTCTCAGTCTAATTCCAAACTCCTGGGGAAGGACTATGATTGGCTCATTTTGGGTTAAGTACCCCCCCACCCCAAATGAAGTAACTGTGCCCAGGGAGTCACATTATATTAACTTAGCTATCATCATAACAATCTTTGTTTAGGTATAAGGGACAGTCATGCCTAGAAAAGGATGTTATTGTCTAGACAAATGGTATCTGTATATCAAGATGCTTTCAGCTAGAAGTAAGAGGATATTTATTATCTTACATAACAAAACAACTTGCCTGAAATTTGGTAAGTCTGAGATTCAAGTCAATTCAATTCAACCAATATTTATTGATCATCTTTTATGTGCCAGTATTTCTTTATGTGCTGGAGATGTTTGAGTGAATACAGCAGACAAAAATCCCTGTGGTTGCTTAATTCAGGGACTCAACAACATTAACAAGTTACCAGGGTTTTTGTTTTTTGGGTTTTTTAACTCTGCCAAACCCAGCATGTCAGCTATAACAATCTCTGACAAGAGAAGTAGAACTGAGACACACAAGTTTTAGTCATTTACCTAGAGTCACACAATTACTAATGGAGGAATCATGAGCCTAAATTCTTAGCTGGTGTGTAGTGCCGCTTCTTGCCCTAGGGCTGGAGGGGTCCAACCTCCCTGATGCATACGGTTGCCTGAGACCCAAACAAAATCAGGGGTCTATGAGCCAGAAGTAGGCAGGGGATGCTTCTAGAGAGGGAACTACCATGACTTCTACAGCCTGTTGCATTGAGATTTCTTGGGACAAATGTATCTCTGGGTCTTAAAATTGACACTCGAATTATTATCCAATTATTTATTGGTTAGACGCTCTCCTAGAGGTCATGGTTAGGAGATCAGGAGAGAACCTGGGATAGCACACACAGAATCAAGGCGTCTGTAATCAAGGTTTCTATTTGCAAAGGCACTGACCAACACGGAAGGGGTGATGGCCAAGTCAACAGGCAGTTCTCCTAAAAAACAGAAGTTTGAAATGGCAGAAAGCGTGCAAAGGCTGGAATTTAGAGGCTCTGGGTACAAGTTCCTACGATGGAACAGTCAGAAAGTTCTTAAGGTATGCTGGGGCATCATTTTGGCAGAGATTGAGGAAAACTGTCGTCATTTGTCTTTAACCAAGAAAGGTGCTTCTGAGTCTCAAGTTCCCAACCTTGATTTAGGTGACTATTATTCAGGGGTGGAACCTAGGAACTTCTGGGAAAAACATAAATTTAAACAGAATTTAGATAAACTTTAATAATGTAGGAGGAAGAGAAATCATAGATAATTACTTCTATGAAATACAAACTGGAGGCATAGCATCCTATATAAAGAACAATACTAACCTTTGTATTAAGAGACAAGGAAGTCATCACAAAAGCTGATAAATACACAGGGAAGACTCAATCATATTTGCAATGTTTTATTTAATATACTGAGTAATGGGCACATGAGTGTGTGTTGTATTCTTCTCTATGCCTTCTTTTATCATTTTCTGAAATATTTCATTAACAAAAATAAGTTTGGTATCATTCTGCTGGTTTGGAATCTGCTGTTTGTAATCTGTTGAGTTATCATTAGTGAGGAGAGAGGTGGAGAAGAGGATTTGAGGTCTGATGCCTCCCTTCTGCAAGAAGAAAGGACAAGATCTTGGGTCCCTGATCTTAGATCATCATCGATATTCCTCATATCTTTGCAGTCATGGTGCTGCCTTCCTCTCCCCTGTCCCCTGCTCCCTTGCAATTTTTTTCCCTTTATATTTGGGAATTCAGTTGCATCCTACAATTTGCCACTGCCCCAACTGCACCAAGGAGTGGGTGTAGCAGAAATTCAATATCCACTGGTATGTGTCATTGTTCCTGAGTCAACTTTGCTTTTCAAAAACACAATATGTTATTAAACAAAATCTTTCTTCTGTTCTGAACAACAGACTAGTGGTTGGGTTTTTTTAATAGACTTAAGAATATAGTATACATGCCTAGTCCACTCAAAGGCTAATCACCTGCCAGAGTGTATTGAGAGTTGCTAGGGTGGGTTCCCCCCTACTCCCAATACCAGTTTTTGAGTCATATAATGGCAACGTTTTGCTATAAAAATGCTAACTTCTCTTCTGTTGTGCTTCTGCTGTTATTCAAAAACAGCCAAATGGATGTTATTGAAATCCGGTCCCAAAAAAGGTTGAAATTGCTCCCCAGCTGGGCCTGAGACCCCGTGTGCCAAATTTCAGCCTAAAGAGAATTCTTATATTTGAGTCACTGTGAGCAGCTGAAAATATGAGGTTTGGGGTGGAAATGCTAACAGATTCTTAACTATCATTTTGCAAACCATGTGATTATAACACAATGCAAGCCTCCTCTGGAGCAACTCTCTGGCAAAAGCAACAGAAACAAGACGTCTGGGCCCCAAAGTTCTGCCTTTCCAAGCTTCTGCCAGGCTAGCAGCAGGCGGGGAAGGCCTGACGATGACATTGCCAACATTTCCGTTCTTGCTGAGGTTAAAAGATGGGCCCCCTGGTGAATTTCTGTTAAATAACAGAAGTGTGTGCAGCTCATTCCTTTACAGTGCTCCTTGGAACACGGGTTTATGGTCACCCTTGCTTGTTCTGGAAGTGTTATCGCCAACACCACGGTGCTTGGTTCCAACCAGACACGAATTGTTTGCCACCTCTAGTCCCATTGGCTTAGTCACGCTTGCTCCCATTCCAACTTGGCAAAAATGCCTGCATGGCTTGGCCACTGGCTTCTATCATCTGGCATTTAAACGTGGGCTGAATCTCTCCTTAGTAATGTCCGGGGCCACAAAGATGCTTTAGCTCCAGGCTTCAAACACATGTTCCGGGCGATGAATGCCCAAATGTAGGTAGAGTCTCCAAAGGCTGATCCATTCATGGACGCGTCACATGATGGAGAGGCGATCAAAGCTTCTCAAGGGCAGCCCCCCAGAGTGCTATTTCCAGAAGAGTCCCTCATCACACCTCCCATAACACTCAGCTCTCTCTAGGGAACGTGAGAGAAAACTTTGCTCCCAAAGCCCAGTTAGAAGGTGGCTAACCTGCTTCTGCCCCTTACCAGCCAGTCTACTTTGGGCAAGACATTTAACCACACTGAGCCCCAGTTTCTTCACTATAGAATGGGAATAGCACCTGCCTTCTATCCAGTTGTAAGGATCAAAGAATGTGAGAGTATTTCCTAAATTGCAATGCACTGTACACATTTTTGGTAGTGTTATTATCTCCAGAATCTCATTATAATGCCAAAGTTCTAATCTGAGTTAAAACTATGTTTGAAGTCAATAGGACTGGATTGAAAAGATCTGCTCCCATTAGAAATAGCAGGCCACAGGTTCTAAGAATCAGTATTTATCAGATGCGTCATATAAGCTCAGTTCTCTGTTAGGGGCTACAGAGGATACACAGAAAGTGAAGACATAATCACTCACTTTAAGAAGAATATAATTTAGCAGGAAACATAAGATACTTGGTAAGTAGAGACAGATACTCTCGATATAGTATCAGTTCAGAAGTGGAGACGAGTGAGGAGGGCTAGAGAAGTAGGGGTGGCTTCACGGGAGATTCTATTTGTATTTATCAAGATCCCTTCTTTAGTGGATTTGATCTTCTACCCTCCACGTGGTTTTAGCAGGTTTGCCAGTCACAATACCATTGTGGGATTATAACACAATGCAAACTTCAACTGGAGCAACTCTCTGGCTACAGATGAGGGCTTAGGCCCCAGGCTTGGCTACCACAGTAGCCCACCCTTCTAGCTGGAATGACTGAACGTGGGAATGGCACGTGATCCAAATCAGGCCAATGAAAAATCTTTCCCAAGATATTATAGTCTATAGTGGAAGATGGTATTTAAGGTGAGGGCTTCAGCCGTTTTGGCGAGTTACTCAGTTTTCCTGGGTCTCTCCCATGTATACGTGTTATTAACCTTCTGTTCGATTTCTCCTGTTTCAAAAAATCAGGTGACTGAAGGACACATAGAGCAGGATAACAAGTCAGTGGGGTGCTGGAACTGGCTCACATTTAGTGGGCTCATCTCTTCCCACCTCCTCATGCAATGACATCATGCAGTAGCTTGAAGTTGGCCAGTGTGGTAATGTTTACACCACGGAAATTGGCAGATGCTTTAAATCAGGTCTTTTTTTTTTTTTTCCTCCTTGGAGAGCCTCCCTAGTAAATGCTATTAAATATTTACCAGGATACCACTGGATAACATTTTTATAAATATTAAAATATTTAAAACACAATACACCATAGTAACCATATAAAGATAAGTATTTGGTGTGATAAACACATTCAGGATAATGAATACTTCTTGAGAGGTAAGAAAGGAATGTGATTAGGGAGGGATACACAAAGGCTTCAATTGATCTTAAAATGTTTATTTCTGGAGCAGGTATGTGAGTGTTAGTTACTTTATACTCTATGCTTTGTGTGTTTTTCTGAAATATTTAGTAAATCAATGAGACATGGAAGCCAGTATTCCCATACGATACAGTTACATGGGTAAGGCGGGGGAGGCACTACACTTAGTCTCTATCCTTGCGCCATCCTGCTAGCTTGGCAGCGATGGGGGGATCTGTGGCTCTCAGGTTTTGTGACTGGGTGGACCAAATGAATCTGCAGTATCTCTGGGGCTGCATGCAGGTGCCACATTTGATTTTGAGGTTTCGAAAGAAAGGAGTAAATAACACAACAAAGAGGTGGGATGATCTGAGGGGAATCTTTCAGGTGGTTAGCATGATCATTTCTGGATGACCCTTTAGCTCTTTCTAACTGACCGCTACAGGCCACGCAGCAGGCTGAGGGGTATATTTGGTTACAGGCAGCAAACAGAGCTTATATTGTTTAGGTGCCTGTTTCTAGTCAACTTGGGTCATAAAAGAACTCAGGTTCTTCTAGCAAGAGGCACGTGTAGAGAATGTTAAGCGCAGATTTACAGCAAACGTAAGTCAGGAGAAGCCAGGAGGGGATGACTGTCACTGGGGGAAGATGTCTTATTGGATTTCTACTTGGATTTCTGGCTTGTTTTCATTCCTAGGTGAGGTGGACTAAAGTGCCTATTTTAGTTCCATTCCCTTTGCTCTTGAAAGCAAGTTAATAAAGCATTTATAGGCTGATCTGGATTCTGTACTTCACCCTGACCTCCCTCCTCTCCTTCCCATTTAGTGACACTTACAGTTTGCTAAACACACCATGCTGTTTCAGCACACACTGTTCTGCCTGGAATCCACTACCCCACCCAGAGTCCTTCTCTTTCTTTAAGCTCCTCCTGTGTGAAAACTTTCCTCCCACCCCTCCACATGAGTAGAGTTTGTCTCCGCTGGCCCTGCTCTTCCTAAGATGTGCCTTCATCATTTTTCTTTTCACACAGCATGGTAGTTACTGTGCATAGGTCCAGATCCCCTACTGTAGTATTGAGCTCCTTTGTGACAAGGATCCTGTGTTATTTAACTTTCTATCCCCAGGGCCTAGCATCATCTCTTTTACTCTATCTTTTCTCTTTAAAATGTCTGCTAACACCCATGCAGAATTCAGTTGTAGGCAAAGAAG
The DNA here is from genome assembly GCF_009873245.2 of Balaenoptera musculus. Taxonomy (NCBI): domain Eukaryota; kingdom Metazoa; phylum Chordata; class Mammalia; order Artiodactyla; family Balaenopteridae; genus Balaenoptera; species Balaenoptera musculus. The sequence continues at coordinate 40,428,017 of NC_045791.1, forward strand.
CAAGTCAAGGGGGGTGGAATACGCCAAAGACAAGGAAATGGACGCTTGTCAGCACAAAATCCTAATTCCATTCATTTGTGGAACTTCACTTGACCTAGTGCAGTTTGTGGAAGATAAACCACCCAAGACACAAAGGCCTGAGGCACAAAGAAGGCAGGGGTGCAGGGATAATAACAAAGCTCCTGGTACCTCTCTTTCCCCTTCCTCTGTGAACTTCTTCTGCTTCTTTTCTATGTCTCCTGACCTGGTCTGGAATCTCCTGAATTGTTGTCAATAGCTAACTATTTCATGTGTGTTATGCCCTGAATTCTGTTCTTAACACAACACTAGTAGGTTCCACTAATTAATTAAATTGTACTTCACAGACTTGGAGTCAGGTCGCTTGAATACAAGATGCAAATTTATGCAACATATGCAAATCACTCATGTTCTCAAATTCCATGAACAAAATCTGGTAGCCTTGAGATAAAAAAGCCCCTGCCAAGCATCATCTCTTCTAATTATTGCTTAATTCCACCCCCCACCCCACCCCCCTTTAACATTGAACTAACACTTTCAGGCTTGGCAGAAACTGGTAGACATACAATGAGAGTCAGTTATAAACACGACGTTCCTTAAGGGCAAAGACCCTGTCATCTATTTATTTTATGTTCTCCAGTGGCTCCTAATATACTATCGAGCACACATAGTCTTGCACGTTACCACCAGTCCTGACTACTAAATTAGGGATGATGCAGATAAATAAAAGCCAGGAGCCCTGTCAGCTCTGCAAGGCATGGCAGTTAAGTCTAGGAATAAGGAGATGGTGACCTGCCCTGCTGAATACATGTGGCTATAGAAATTCAAGTTAATTAAACTTAAATAAAATGTTCAAGTTCAGTTCTCAGAATAGCCACATTTCAAGGGTCTAGTAGCTACGTGTGGCCAGTGACTTTCTTATTGGGCAGCACAGATATAGATCATTGCCATCATCACAGAAAGTTCTGTTAGACAATACTGATCAAGATCCTTGCTCCTCAAAGTGTGGTCCTCTGACCAGCAGTATGGTATTGCCTGGAAGCTTATTGGAAATGCAGAGTCTCAGGCCCTACCCCAGGTTCACTGCATCAGAATCTGCATTTAAACAAAATCCCCAATTCATTCACATGCATATTTGAGTGCAAGGCATTGGTGTACATCTAGAATAGAAATCAGGGGTTCTCACATTTTAGTGTGCCTCAGAATCATCTGGAGGGCTGATTAAACACAGATTGCTGGGCATCAATATGAGAGTTTCTGAATCAGTTGGTGTATTAGTTTCCTAGGGAGGCCATGATAAATTACTATAAATCAGATGGTTTAAAACAAGAGAAATGTATTCTCTTAGTTCTGGAGGCTAGAAGCCTGAAATTAGTGTTGGCAGGGCTATGCTCCCTCTGAAACCTCCCTTGGGTAGGAAAGAATCCTTCCTTGCCTCTTCCTAGCTTCCAGCGGTTTGCTGGCCATCTTTGATGATTCTCGGCTTGAAGCTGCATAGCTCCAATCCCCACCTTCATCATCACATGGCATTCTCCTCTCATGTGTCTGTGCCTCTGTGTCTGTCTCTTCTTTTAAGGACACCAGTCATATTGCATTAAGGGCCCATCCTACTCCATTATGACCTCATCTTAACTTAGCTAATTACATCTGCAATGACCCTATTTTACATTCTGATGTACTAGGGGGTTAAGACTTCAGCATATCTTTTTTGGAGGACATAATTCAAGCCATAACAGGGGGTCTAGGGTGAAACCTGATCGTGTGCATTTCTAACAACTTCCCAGGTGACGCTGATGCTGCTCCAGGGACCACACTTTGAAAACCACAGGTCTGAAATATCTACAAAGCAGAACGACACAGAACTAAAAGTTGGATTCTATTATAGAAACAACTGTGTTCTACTTCCCAAATGTGCAGAATTCCATTTTAAAGCACACTTGAAAGATTGCCATCCAGCCTGTGTGTGAATACTTCCAATGACAGGGTTCTCATTACTAGCAGAACAGCCTTCTCCACAGCTATGCCTGTGAAAATTCACACCCTTTGAACTTTCTGAATATCCGATATATCTAGATATATCTAGATATCTGATGGCAGCTGAATGTCTCAATATTGAACTCTACATTTCCTCAGTGTGACAGAGTTCTCAGAATCCTCTAGATTCTGGCTTGCTCCTGAGGGCACACTTGTTGAAGTTTTTAGGGGTGATAATCATACCTCCTACTGGTTATGAATTAATTAGAAATAGACACAGGAATCCAACAGATGAAGACCAAATGGTCAGCTTTATTTCCAGTAAATACACAGTGAGAGTAGAACCTGGACCTTGACCATAATCAGCCTTCCTACTAAGCCCCACCTAACTGAATTAATCTGACACAGTCAGATACAGAGAAGCAGGACAACAGAATCTACACTACTGGGCAGGGCTTTAAGGGTAAGAGTTACAGTTATTACCACATAAAGAAAGGTATCACCGTTAGGAGAGGACAGGTTTTCCTGAAAGCGAAGAAAGGAAAGCTACGTAGCTTCTCTTCCCCCAAACCCACCCATCCAATAAGACTTTCCTTCTCCTCTGACCAGATTTAGCATCTGTTTAGCATTCATCTCCACTATTTTCCTCCTTTCAAAGAGAACCCCAATGTTACTTACATAAGCCCTTCTCTTTCATGTTGCCTAAATGTCTCAGGAAGCTGATCCTATTCTCAACTCAAGCCAGTAAGAGTAACTCTAATCCCCTTGGCAAGTGATTGGTTCCAGAATGTAAGCTTAAGCCAATCAGTTCATGGCATTATCCTAGAGCCTGCTGTTGGACCAGGGATGGGTGCATGATACAAACTAGCTTAATTAGACTGAAGGTGAGAACTTTTATTCACTGGTTGGAAGAGAGATTTTCTAATGAGGAAGCATTCTGTCCCAGGACTGATGGTAGCCATCTTCTAAGCACAAGAGGAGACGGTCTGAAGAAAAAGCCTCTACCCAGAGGCCGGAAGAGTTCAAAGTAGAGCAGAGATATAGATCTCTGGCTCTGATTATAACATGTTTGCACTATCTTTGAATTTATTATTATTATTATTATGAAAGACACTAATTTCCTTATTGTTTAAGCTAGTTATGTCAGTGTTTCTGTCATCTCCAGGTAAAATATTTCTTAACAATAAAATACTCAAATGTTATTCCCACGGGTTAGAAGTTGCCTCATGGAAACCTAAAGAAATAGAATTAAGTCTCCACCTACCAATGCTCCACTTTAATTCATTAATGCTGCTCTTAAAGTTATGTGCCCTTCACTGGACAGATGACTCCAGACACTGTGCTACATCAGCTCCTAGGACCCAGCATGGTACCTGCCACAGAGTACACTCTAAGCAATCATTTATTGAACATATGCAGCTGGAGACTGCATTAACATTTTTAGCAGACACATAATAGTTGTCATATTAAGTTCAGATGAAATAAAACCCCAGAACATTTTTTATATAAATTTATGTCAAAGCTGTCTGTCTCTACCCTGTATCTGCGCAGCTGCATTGTGTATGGGGTTTTTTTCGAAAAATTTTTAACCTAAATAAAAGCCTTGATATTTATTGCTATTCAAATGTTTCTAAGAGAGTCCAGCCTGGGTCACACTCAGTTGAGATGATTTTTAATTGGGGCTCCATCATTTATCATGTCAGCTACTCTTCCTATTTTGGTAACAACTTCAAAAGAAATATGCATTCCTTCTGCATCTTCATATGAATCAAATAGCAAAATGTGGACTGAAACAGCAGCAAGAAGAGAGGACGGACTCGAGGTTCCTCATTGTTTGCCAGAAGTCACCACTCTGTTTCTCTCCTTGCATTCCTAACTTGGCTGGTAAAAGAAGAATTTCTGCCCTCCCGGAAATGTCAGGACCATAATGTCTACCACTTCTAGACCATTCCATCTACCTCCAACCACGCTTGCTGAATTTTGGAGAAGGCAATGAAAATGCCTGCCCAAGGCCTCTCTGAGTTCTTTGCAGTCTCTCTCAGTCTCTCCGCTCAGGACACATAAAATCTCTTCCTCCACCAAGCTCTGAGCTGCCCCCTAGGGGGAAGCCCGCAGTGGTCCAGCTAAGCCTATGACTGGGCAGGGATCTTTAACTGTGTGAGCGTTGGAATATTAGGAATGATTAGGGGATAGCTTGTGGGCACATAACCAGCCATATTCTCCCATCAGTTTTACCGAAAACATAGCTGAGGGTTTTTTCTCTATCAGGTTGACATCTGCATTTATTTATCTGTTGCTTCAGAATTTATACAGGTAAGAAGAGCTTATTATTAATAAACTGTTTCCAAAGCTCAATCTTAAACAACGCTCTACGTTTGATTGTTCAACGGATTCAAATCCATCAAAATATATAGCTATTGAGGTCTTCAACCTAATCAAGATTAAAGCAGGTCTATGATATTCCCCTAATCTGACAATAGTCCACCTCAAAAGGGAAAAGACATGACTTTGATATGACTTATTTTGAGTAAACTCATCATAATTTGAAATGATTACTTTCTTAGTTCGGGCTGCTATAACAAATTACCATAGGCTGGCTGGCTTAAACAACAGAAATTTATTCCTCGTAGTTCTAGAGGCTGGGAAGTCTAAGATTACAGTGCCAGCACGGTCAGGTTCTGGTGACAGCTCTCCTCCTGGTTTGCTATCTTCTCCTTATGACTTCATGTGGTGGGGGGAATGGGGAGGGAAGAGAGAGAGAGGAAGCTCTCTGATGTCTCTTCTTACAAGGGCATTAATCCCATCATGATGGCTGCACTGTCATGACCTAATTACCACCCAAAGGCCCCATCTCCAAATACTATCTCATTGGAGATTAGGGTTTCAACATATGAATTTGGGGGGGGGCAGGGACACATTCAGTGTACAGCAATTATGATGTTCTTTTAAAAAGTTATGAATCATCTGTTGATTAGTAAAATCTAAATGAGTATTAAAACAAATCAGCCTCCAAGTTACACATTCGTAGTTGCCATGATTCCCACTTTTCCCCCTTTCTGAAAAATCAGACTCCTTCTCCCATACCTTGTCTTTTAAAGCCACTCCCATGAAGCACAATTCCTCTGAGATTTCTGTGGCTGTGGAATAGCACTTGAATTTCCTTTAGTCCCATGGAATGGAATTCTCAAGGAGACACAGACTTGGACTCATAAAACCACCAGATGAACTCCTACCAAGTCTTGTCTCTTAGGAAAATTAAAACAAACTATGGCAGTTATCACTCCGCATTTTCAACTCTCTATGAGAGACTCAGAGATCCACGGTCAGGAACGTGGTCAGGAACTTGCTACTCTGCTGAGGCACTTGGTTCTGGCTCACTCTCATAATGGTAAGTGGCGTCGGCGTGCCTAGCTAGCGACAGCCTCACCAACTGCTGCATATCCCCATCTCGTTTGTGTGTTTTGTGTTCTTACTCTTTATCCCATCACGGTGATTATAACTTCTCCATCTTATGAAAATGATGCTGAACAAAAAGCTATCACCTATTGTTGTGATGGAAGTAAAAAAGGAAAAAAAAAAAAGATGACATTCTTGAACTTGAAGGTCTTGAGTCAGATGCCTCATGAATGCCAGGGGCTCATGCGCTTTGTGGCATGATGATTTATGGAAATACAGATTTGTGTTGTGCTCTCTGTATTTTTCTCCTCCCTTCATTCCACAAAGGTGGTTCGGTTACTGGGTTTTTCGTTGGCTGAACCTAAAGCTGTTTCAGGATAATTTTGCTTCTTATCTTCTGTGAAAGGCTGAGCATGTTGAAGAGGTGGTACTAGGAGTTCTACAGGAAGATCAGAGAGAAGGAGAAATAGATTTCCTTAGAGAGAGAAGGGTTAGAATTTGATGGGTTCACGATGCCCCTTACCAGGAGAAGTGGCAAGACCACGAAGGGTATGGCTTCCAGCCTCATTAAATCCCACTGCTGCGACTTTATTGAAATAAAAATATTATAAAATACATGTTTGTTGTAAAGATAATTCAAACAATCCACAAACATAGAAGTAAATATGAAAAAACCCCAGGGGGTCCCTGGCGGTCCAGTGGTTAGGACTCCACGTTTCCACTGCAGGGGGCGAGGGTTTGATCCCTGGTTGGGGAACTAAGATCCCGCATGATGCATGGCCAAAAAAAGAAAATTTCTTGAACTGAATAAAAATGAAAATACAACATATCAACTTTAAAAAATTATATGGGAAAAGTAGCAAAAAAACAAAAAATCCCACTGCAACAGAGAGTACCAGCTTTCTTTGGACCAAGTGGGGGTAAACAGAGAGAATAACAGAAAGAACCATGTGGCCTAAAAATTAGATATTTTGGTTGAGATTGCTAAGTTTCATCAGAATCTATTTTGCCTCTCCTTCCCAGGCACACGGGTCAACTCTATTTCTCTGCCAGCCCCCTCGCATCTAATAGGAGCCAAGTAACTAAGTCTGGCTAATGGAATGGGGACTGAAGTAACGTACACCGCTTTTAGGCCTGACCCTTAAAGATGTCCTTATGATCTCTCCATTGCCACCTCCAACGCCTTTCTGGTCTGAGTGGCAGAAAGCAAAGGATTGTGAAGCCTAGACAATGACTGGAAGAGCCCATGATGGAAGGGAGCCCAGATCCCTGAGTTACCGCCTAAGGAGAGCTAAATTCCTTATGCTTTTTTATCTCCACCTAAGGAGAGCTGCTCAGGATGGCTTCCTGACCAAGAAACATCCACGTTAGACTGGGTAAGAAATAAACTTCTTATGGTAAGATAGTGTGATTTGAAGTCTTTTGCCTAATGACTAGCTTTAATTACACAGCCTGATTCAGATGTCTTACCCCTCTTTCTCATGCAACACATATGCCTCCCAGATGCTTATAACTGAAGTTACGAATAATAGCTGAGATTGAATTTCTCACCGGCTCAATGGGATCCTGAAAGCTGCATTTCATTTGACTTAAAGAAAATACATTACTTAGAAACAAGACTTGACATTGTAGACTAAGAGTTTTACCTCATTTCTCCATTTGAACTCCTTTTTCTTTCTGGAAAAGACATAATTGAGGGATCTGGCCTTTCTGGCCAACAAGATTCCCCATCACACACCTAACAGTAATTCTTCCCACCAAGGTAGGCATCAGCTTCCTGAACTCCCATTCCCATCCTTTTATTTTCAGCCCTTCTCAGTCCTTCCAGGGTATGGACACGAGCCTTAGAGGCTTGGGTAGCAAAGAGTTAAACCTTTCCTTCAGGTCTTTTGCTTCTTCAGTCAATTAATTAGATTGAAATTTCAACTTCAGGCTGCTCGGCTGGTCTCTAGCTAGTGCTGTCACCTAAAATACTGCCCACCACACACGGGCTTTTGACAGCAAGAGCTGCTCAAAAGCCTCTCTACGCCTCTATTCCAGGAATAATCCAAGGAAAGGGTTGATACCTGTGAAAGCTGAGTGCTGAGGTCCTCTCTGTCCACCACTTCAAAAGAATAACTACCCTCAGCCTGCCTTTATTTTGTGCTACAGCTCTTCTTTTTCAATGAAAAGTCCCTGCTCTCTATTCATTATAAAGAATAAAGAGCTTTTCAAGTGTGAGTTGCTAAACCCAGAAGGGAACAGCTATTTTTAAGAGGGTTTCAACTCTGAGCTGTTACACCAGGCCAGCCTGCCAGCGCAGAGGTCTTCCAGGGAGGCCGAAGGCAATCACAGCCTCTCTTCAGGAGGGGATAATCAGGAAGGAAGCTCCTGGGGCAGAAACATTCTAGCTCTCTGGCCCACAGACAGCCTGGTGCCTTCATACCTGGCTCCTCCAGGCAAAACCTCGCAAGGGGGTCAGGGGAGTATTTTTTATTCTCACTCGTCTGAGGTTTGCCTGCTGCCTTAGGTTTCTCACATCCACTTCCTCCAAATAGGAAACAATCTGCTCGATTCTCATCCGGGAGCACAGGGAGGAGGGGGGCCGCCTTTATGTCCTCTCCTATCTTCGTCAAGCCATATGCAACTGGCAACCACCACGCTTCTCTCTGTGGGAAGAGGATAATCAGAGCTGGATTCCGAATAAAAGGAGGAACACGCAGAGTCGCCTGCCTCCCGTCCAACAGTAGTGGAATCCTTGTGGTCTGGGCCAGGCCAGAGCTCTTCTGAAGTCAGTGTGCTTCAGGGGCGGCGCTGGGCTCTCAGATTCAGAGTTCGAGGACCTGGGTTCAAGTCTCACCTCTGGGAGCCTCTATTCCCTTAGGGTAAAATGAGGACAATACTACCATCCTCTCAGAGGTGCTGCAGAGAGGATTATCCATCCTCTTGTGGGTATGGAAAGGTTTGTCAACCCTGCCGTGGCATACGCATGTTAATCACTGCTCTGAAGGCTGGTGAGATATGCATTCTAATCTCTTTCTAGAGCAGAAAATGGTGCTGCTGGATGACAGAGGAGATATTGTGAATTTGATAGAAGCTACTAATGATTCAGTAGGATTGAGATTATGTTTTCTATCTTCCCATTCCGTTAAGCCTCTCCACCAGCGAAAAGGGGCAGGGAATGAAACTATTCCATTATTCTGGTAGCTTTTGGGAGTAAAAGACTTGAATGTATATTACATGGCGAGAGGGAACAAAAGTGATCAACTGATTTCATACAAAGACTGGCTAAAGGAAATAGAGAAACTTATTTGATTATGATACACCTTGTACTGTAGAGGTACAGAGGTTACAGAGATATATACTTCAGTTAAAAAAAATCTTTTTAAGGAAAAATAACAGCCAGGAAAAATACAGGCAAAATAGGATGATTAGGCCAAAGGGAAAAGAGTGCATATACATGGAGGTGAGAAGGTTATACTGTTACAAAGATGGGACAACCAATAAGGCTCTGAGCTTCCAGGAGGCCACAGCAAAAAGGGAAATATGATGTTACCAAATTTATATCCTATATGAGGAACCCCCTACTGCTACCAATTCCTTATCCTTTTTTATCATAAGACTCATAAGCATGGATATTTATCTTCAGGAAGAGAATACTTACGGAGTTTCATTATGGTCTTCTTCGTGTATTTGATGGGCTGCCAAGTACAAAAAGGAAAGATTGCGTTGGGTAATTCCAGACCACAAAACTAGAATCAATGAGTGTAAGTTAAGGAGAACAGATTTTGGTTAAAAATAAAGAACTTTCTAACAATTAGAGTTGTCCATAAATGGAATGAGCTGTCTGGCAAAGAAGTGAGCTCCCTGTTACTGGAAGTGATCAAACAGAGGCTGGCTAACCATCTGTTAAGGATAAAAAGGATTTGTGCATAATGAGAGAATTATGCAACAACATAATACAAGATTCTTCATGACAGTTTTATTTATAATAGTAGGAAAGAAAATAGGATCAACCTACATGTCCAACAACAGGGGATTAGTTAGATTATTTATGGTACTCTCTCATGATTTATTTTTTACAGATTTTACAGATCAATAAAATAATGATGTTAGAAATGCTTATAATCTATTACTAAGTGAAAAAAACAGGCTACTAAAATAGCATATATATTGTGTTACCATTTTGTAAAGAAAATTTATGTACAGAAAAATAACTCTAAAGAGTGCATACAAGAAAACATTAATAGTGATTACCATGAGTGTTTGAATTATGGGTAATTTCCTCTGCTGGGCTTCTCAGGGTTTTCCAAGTTTTCTACTTCAAACATGTACTACTTATGTTATTAGGGAAAAAAAGTAAAAAGAAAAAAAAAAACTCCCAAAGAATCTCTTATTAGCTAGTAGTTTGAAACAGATGATCCCTATAGTTTTTCAAACCTAATATTTTATAATTTTAATTTTAAACTTAGGTTGATTTTTTTTCTTATAAAATAACTTGTCTTTTAAAAAGATTTTAATCAAATATAAACACCTCCCTACCAAAAAATATCGGCTTAAATTATGAGGTTTTGGTATAAAATCTAATGTATTTCTGATTGCTATGGCCATTTTCATCTGAACTCTCTTTTGGAAATATGTGGGATATAAATTTAAAAGTCTGCACATTAGAGTAGAAAGAGGTTAAGAATTGGAGTCAGACACTCCAGGGCCTCAGATTTTGACTCTGCTGCATACCAACTCAGTTTCTTCAATTTTAGTTTGGGATAATAACAGCTAAGATTTGTAGAAGCTTCTCTATGTGTCAGGCACTATTTAAGTGCTTTATGTGCAATGGAATCCTCAAAACAATCCTCTGAGGTGAATTCTATTCTTCTTATTTTTCAGAGGATAAAACTAAAGCACAGAAAATTTCAGTATCTTACCAAGTCAGAAAGCTAGAAAATGATGGAGTGAAAATGCAACATCAGGCAGTTCAACCTTAGAATCCATGGTGTTAACCACTACCCTTTACTGCCTTACAGAGTTGTGAAAGGATTGATTAAATTAATATACGTAAAGTACCTAGCAGAAAAGTGGGCAGTCAGTATGCTAAGTTTCTCCCTAAACTTCTCCACAGCTCTTTGGCCCCAGAAAGACTTAGTTATCTTCCCCAAGACTGCATTCAATCAACACATTGGGGGAAGTGTGGCTCTGCGGTAGGTAGTCTTACGAGTTCGCCATCAGTGGCACTCATGTCAAACTCAGGGATATTAGAAACCATACCCCACAGGACCCTATTCTGGGACTGATTCTTTAATATTTCATCAATGATTTACATGGATAGAACAGAAAATAAGCTCCTAGAGCTGACAGATGATACATGCTGTTAGCAGATGACACCCATCGTCAGTTAGGAAGGCGGGCATCCAGGACAGGATTAGAATTCCAAATGGTCTGGCAAGATGGAGAAGAGGTGGAGTCAGAGCGAATGAACGTCATTAGCAACTAGCACAGAGTAATATGTTTATTAAGAGGGAAAACATTATATACCAGCATAACAAGGGCAGTGGCTAACAATGAATGATTGTTGCTGGAAAGAGTTAATGGTTAAAGTTACTCATAAGCTGCTGGAAATGAGACAGAAAATCGAGTATGATTCTGGAAATATACGAAAAAATAAGACTAGGTTGGGGTAAATCATTTTTCCCATTATATGCCATATTTTAAAAAACTCTTTTTTCAAGTGCTCTTTTCTTTTTTCTTCAATATTGTTCTGGACATCTTAGAAAAGGTACATGAAAAGCAAAATAAAATTTTACGATTGCAAAATACAACCTGAGGGGGATAGTGAAGGAATGGAGACCTTTTCAAAGAAGAAGACAAGAATTGCTGACAATTCATGTAAGAATTCTTGACGGAGCAGCATCTATGTGTCAGTCTTTGTGCTGGGTGCTGGGAGACAAAGAAAATCAGACCTGGTTTCTGCCCTTAAGAAGCTCAGAGACAAGAGGATAATCACTTTTAAGTTTATGAAGACTGTTATTTTGCACTCTGATATTTGTGTCATTCCTGGCTAACTCCTACACCTCTTTCCTGTATCTCCTCTTCCTTCCCTTCTTTTCTCATTTCCTCTTCTTTTCTCTTTTCCTTCCCTTCCCTAGACTTTAGGTCTGTGATTGGAGCCCACCAGCATGCCAGGGTAGCTGGGTGTATTCAATGGAGCCCCATTTGAGACTCTGCCAGAATACCAAGCCCCTCTCTTCTTACACTTCAAGGTATTTCTATGAATTTATCTTTCACTCTCTGTGAGCTCCAATAAAACTGCAAGCAATAAAGCAAGGCTGGGAGAGAGAAAAATAGGTTCCCAGATGGTAAATAGATCGGTTTGGCTGGAGAGAATGCTAGAGTAGATATATTATGAATTTTATAATATTAAGGAATTTGAACTTTCTCTTGTTGATGACAGAAAGTCAATCAAAAGTTGTGAGAAAGGGAGTGAAAAGATCAGTTTAGGGTTTTTGGAAGAGTAACCTTATTGTGGTAGACAGAATGGGTTGTTAGTAAACATTCTGGAGGCAAGGGTCTCATCAAAAGGTGGTTATTATGCTATAAAAAATAAGGACCAGGCAATTAGGCAATTTAAAGAGTTAGAAGAGGTAGAAGACATGTGGACATGAGAGACACTGTAAAGGAAAAATCAGTACAATTTGGTGCCTAAATAAATATGAGCATCAAAGGAGAGAGGAATTGAAAACAACCCACAGGTAGTAGACAAGGGAGTCTAGGAAATGAAAACATCATTAACCAACATGGGGCAGTGGGAAGGTGAAAGTGGCTTGAATGAATCATGATGGGTTCAGCACTAGACAGGTTGTCTCTGTGTTGATGGAACATATAAATAAAAGCCATATATGCAACAGGGAGCCAGGAATAGATTTCCCAGGCGATCATCCTCACAGAGGTAATAGGGTGTTTCGGACACCTCCACCTGTATATCTCACCAACACATCACACTCTACATGGCTAAAACTGAGCTTGACTGTCATTCACAAGCACAAAGCTTAATTTGCATTTCTCCTCAAGGCAAGGCATGCTTCTCAACACCCAGGCTACTAAACTCAGCCATCTCTGGCACCTTCATCTCCCACCCTTTCTGCTCCCACGAGCAACTAGTCACTCAAACAATTGATTCTAAGAGTTCAACATGTTGTGTATCAATTCCTATTGCCATAATCAATGCTTGCATGATTTGTTCCCTTAACTATCACACAGTTTTATAACAGGTTTTCTTGCCACATAAGTCTGTATTTTTCCACTACTTACAGATTGAAATTCAAAGTCTTCCAGGAATGAACATACGTGACCAGCCTGATCCCTGAGAATATCTATACATACCCATCCTGAAAGCCCCACCATCTTCCTTGCCTTTCTTTAATGATGCCAGGCATTTCTATGCCTGGGGTGCCCCTATTGATGCTGTTCCATTATTCTGGAATAACTTTTTCCACTTAAGGGGAATACCTTTCAAGTTCTGAGTCACATGCTAGTCCCATTGTGAGGGTTTCCTGACCTCCCGTTGCTTGTCTCTCTTTACTCACGTTGCTTTTTGTGAAAGCAAGAGCCTGAACCAGGAGCTGGGAGTAGACATGGGAAAAAGCAAAGGATGTCATAAAAATCTAAGCAAAGCATTGTGGGGAAGAGGGGCACAGAGAAGGGAGAAGTTAAAGATAAATGACAATCTTGGCCAGCCCTGGTTTACTGGGGAGAATTATGGTGTGGGAAAAAAAAAAAAAAAAGATTAATTTGGCTTTCAGTTTGTTTGGGTTGAGATACCAGCAATGAACCCAAATTGACCTGATAATTTTAAAAGCCTTATAGAAACAAAAAAGGGTGGTTAGGCTAGAGAAAAATATTTGGAATTTATACGCAAAGAGATAGTACTAGATACATGGGGAAGTGAGGAATGCAGGAGATCTCTAGAGAAAAGTCTGTTAGAGAGTAGGTTGGTCTGAAGACAGAGCTATAAACATGTTACCAATTTCTAAAATGAGAGGAAGAAGTTTGACTAGCAAAAGAGCCAGACAAAGACTGGCCACTGAGGTGAAATTACATATTTCAGTTTTCCTAAAAGGTAAATTTTGTCTTTAACCTTTTATGGGAAACTTTTTTTTTTTTGACCCTGCTGCACTGCTTGCGAGGATCTTAGTTCCCGGACCAGGGACTGAACCCAGGCCACACCAGTGAAAGCACCAAATCCCAACCACTAGACCACCAGGGAACTCTATGGGAAACTTTTAATTTCTGAGATGTTGTGCTTCCGATTTGAGGAAATTGCTGATTCTCTGCTCTAACTGGATCCCTTTTGATTATAAATGTTGATATTCAGTGGTATGAAAATTAGTATTCCAATCTTACACGAGGGTATCTAACTAAATATCTATCTATAGATACTTAGATATCTATCTAATAAAACCAACAACAACCAAATATTAGGCTGTAGAATTTAAAGAGAAGTGGGTGAATAGGGGCTGGTTTTCACATGGTCTGATAACATATTGGGGGTGGGGTAGGGGTCTAGAATAAGATGTGTTAAAATGGATTCAATTTGTCCAGATCATAGCTTTTCAAAGAACTTCTGTTTAGCACAGGGGTTCTTTGTTGCTTTTGAGGAATTTATTGAAATAAAAGTGTTATAAAAATACATGTTTGTTGTAAAAATCATTCAAACAATCCACAAACATAGAAGTAAATATGAACCCCCCCCCCCCGGGGAATTCCCTGGCAGTCCAGGGGTTAGGATTCTGCACTCTCACTGCCGAGGGCCCGGGTTCGATTCCTAGTGGGGAAACTAAGATCCCACAAGTTGCATGGCCAAAAGAAAAAAAAAAAAGAAAACCCCATCACAATAAGCAGTTTGACATTTGCCCTTCTAGGCTTTTCAGAATACACACACAATCATATATGCATGTACCTTTTCTATATGTAACTTGTCCAACTTCCACCATCTCATTTCCCCTAAAAATAACAAGCTATAGCAATGAACAGTTACATTAAAAAAGGTTACATCTGTATCACACACCCACACACATAATATTTCACATGGGTTATCTCCTGGATCCTCACTCTGATGTTCAGAAGTAGGCAGGGTGGGATTATTGGTGTCATTTTATAGACAATGTCATTTGTCTAAAGTCTCAAAGCTATTGTGCTGAAGAATCTGCAGGTGGACTTGGGTCCTCCATCCCAAACAACATGTTTATTTCTTACATCATGTGTTTCCTACAGGGGGATTTCCACATCCAGGTCTCCCCAGCCTCAGCCAAAGTGCCCTACAGAGTTTATCAGCTTAAAACTTGGATTAGGATACACTTTTGTACATCACCACAAAGTTGCCTAGTAGTTTTCTTGAGATGGGAAAAATGTGGCCTTGCCAGCTTGATCTGCCATGTATCTGGATCACATCTTGAAAGTGAAAACAATGGAGGGTACAATGAGAACTCTACAGGACCCCACACTGATGTCCCTATATGTAACACTGATGTCTCTGTATGCAATCCAGCTAATAAATAATGCCGGAAATGGGCGCATATACTATTGAACAATGTGCTATTTAAAAAAAGAACAAGACAAATGGCCCAAAATGGAGTCACTTAGGCTAAGCCCCACGTCACCAAACTGAGACTTAACTGAATTACAGTTTCCGCTCTAGCAGAAATGGAATTTTAAACCAATCAGGAATCTCTGATCATCACTAGTTAGGTAATCTGCTTGATAGATCCCTGCCATCCCCTAAAGAAAGTAACCTTGCGATAACCAACCCACTTTTTGCCTAATAAAAAAGGCCTGCTCCTTTCTGCCTATAAAAGTCTTTTTCATTTGGTACAGCTCCTTGGAGCTCCTTTCTATCTGCTACATTGGATGCTGCCAGATCCAAATCAATTTTTGCTCAAATAAACTCTTAAAAATTTTAATATATCTCGGCTTACCTTTTAACAGTTTTAATGGAGAGAAGTGTGGGGGAGAGATGCAAGATGTAGTGTGGTGGAAAGAACACTACTATATTTCATTTCTGAGAAACATATTTTTCCCCACATTTTAATACTTGGAAATAGGCATTCATCTTACAAACCCATGGGTCTTTGATTTGGTAAAGAGCAGTAAATGGAGACTTGTTAAAACTAGATTCTTGTCTAAACTGCGTTTCCCCATCTTGGGCAGGTCATTTAACCTCCCAGTGTTGTGAACATGAGGTGACGTATATAATGCACAATATAGGCTATACAGGACGTGCTCTTAATGATAACTACCATTTGTTGAGGGTTTACCCTATTCTAATTACTATTCTTTGCACATTGAGAGGATTTTCTCGTTTAATCCTCATAGTGAACCTCTAAGGAAAGTCCTATAAATATCCCAGTTTTATAGATGAGCAAAGTGAGATTTTAAAAGTTCAAATGAATACAGCTATAGGTTAAAAACTGGTAAGTGGCAAGGCTGGGGGTTGAACAAGGTAGTACAAGGCCAGGGACTCCCCAACTAACCCCAGTACTATTGACCTACTTGTGACCTATGATTTCACATCATTGTCCTTTTATTTTCCTTCTTCCTTTTCCATTTCTCTGAAGATTTACTAGCTGATTCTGACTTATGATAAACTCAGATGTCTTCAGGATTATAAACATGGAGCTGGTGAGGGATGGCAGACGTTAGGGATGGTAAACAATATGATTCACAGCCTGTACACACACACACACACACACATACACACACACACACACGCACACATACCACACCACATACCACACACCAGACTGACCTTTGGATTACCTTTTGCACAGTGGCAAAAAAATTAAACAACACATCAAATTAAACAAGTCCCAAAAGACAACAATAGCGACAACTACCTTGGACTGGCTCTTTAAAAAGTAAAATAAATTAAACTTGTTAGAAATCCTTGAGATCTCCAAAAAAATGTATTGACTTCAGCTACCAGTTTGGGAACTTCTGCTAAGTCTCAAACTAATAATATATATTCTAGGTGGATTACAATAATACCTGAAAAAACTTCAATAAAGCTAAAGGAGACAAGGAAGAGGAGAAGCTAGCCCAGAACAGATCCATAACTCCCCAGAGAGGAGGTCTCCAAAATGGCATTTTAATTAAGTACCTCCTATCAAACACTAGGTATACTTTCTTTTCTCTCATGTGTCTTTCCCGCCCATCAGTTCTATACATAGAGGGTCCCATTTTACAGATTACCCAATTAAGGCTCTAGGGAGGGAATAACTTGTCCAAGGGCTTGCAAGCCTCAGCTTTTCTAGTATACTTTGCTAGGGGGCAGAAGCGGAGGTCCTGTAAGCAGAAAGAGTAGAGGGTCCCTGGAGAAAGAGAACCAGGCAGTTTTCTTGACATAAGAGAAGTCATTTTTGGCCTAAGCCATTTTGTTTTCCAAGCCTGACCACAACGCTTGCCTTTGAACAGGTCTCAGCAATTAATGATGGGAAGTGAGGAACACAGGAACAAAGGAAAAGCAGTCAGGAAACAATAGTCCAGCAATAAAAGAGTCCTAGTTACTCCTCAAGGGATATACATCACAATCCGATACATATTTTTGAGTTCTGCAGGAACTAAGGCTCCCACCCAGGTGGAGGATGGTAACTACATGCTGAGACCCCAGGCTGGTCAGAACCTAAGATATGATGACGCTGACCTTTCCTGACCCTTGTGACTTCAATCAACTAAAGCCTGGATTCTGCCGACCTTTGCCCCAATTCTAAGCTGAATTCTCCTTTGTTCAAGCCCTTTATGAATATACCTAAGCCTCCCCAACCCTCATCGTGGATGTGCACGTACCCTTAGCTTAAAACTTCCCCAATTTTGCAGTTCAGGGAGACATTGCTTTGGGAAGGGTCTCCAGTGTTCTCCTTACTTGCTGCAAGAAATAAGTCCTTCCTTCTCCTGATCTTTGGCTTCGCTGTGTCTTTTGGCTCGACACCCAACAAGAGGCGAACCCTGTTTTTGGGTAACGGTATCATGAAGCCAATGATGACCCTCAGTTGTTCTTTTCAAAGCCTCAAATCTGACTGTATTCCTAGTTTTGTGTTCTCTTTCTTGAAGAGAGCCCTCCAAGTTGTATAACCACTGTGCTCCCCAAGCCCCAGATCCACACCTGTATGGGAGTTAAAAGGCTGTGATAGCAGCCAACTTGAGGAAGCCAACCTCTGATTCCAGCTCTCTCTGGAAGAGAATTGCCACGGATGCCGGGATCTCTGCCAGATCCAGGACACTGGGGCTGTATACATCCTGCAGTTCTCCTGGAGGCCTTCCCTGTCAGTTTAGTGATTAACTCGCCTATGCCGCTCACCACACAGAGATGCTTGGAGGGCAATGTTGACTATTACAGCTTTGGTTTTTCTATTAATTGTGAAGTTGTCCCTAGCCTGGAGGAAATAAGATGCCAAAAGGAAGGGGAGTGGATCCCTTCCAGACCTCTACAAGGCTCAGATTATACTAAACCAGGAGCAAAAACCCTTTTTAGCATTTGAAAGGGAAGGCAATTGTATTACTAAGCCTCACTCAACCGCCTCCAGACTTTTCTTAGCCAGAGAACAAAGGGAAAAAAGCAAACACCACTTCACACCCTTATTCACTGGAGGTTACAAGAGACCTCCCACTATACAAAAGTCCTTCCAAAGGTCAGCTTGGGAGTGTATTGAGGAGGAGGGTACTGGCCAGGGAACAAACTGTTTACCATCACTCTGAGGCGAGCTGCTTCTGTTTTCTTTTCAGCACGTGCACAGGGTACATCTGTCAGAATTGGACATTTTCATCCTGATTTGCTTGCTGGTGGCCAAATTATACTCCCTTGGCCCTCCGCAGTCTTTTTCAGATTCTTGATTCCTGTTGAACTAAGAAAGCAAGGCCACCCTGAGCCAGGACAGCTCCCTGGGGATGATTATTCATTCATATTCATCAAGTCAACAGCTACTCATTGATGTGTAACATGTATCAAGCACTGTGCTAGGCGCTGGAAGGATGTAACAATGCAAGAGCTGAGGCAGTCCCTGAGCCTTCAATTCAATGGAGGCAGACTGCTGTTACACAGTGAAACACACACACTCCATTATTTCAGTACAACTATGATAAACTTTTGAAGGAGCACAGTGTGCAAAGAGAGCTTAGCATGAGAGCGGCTGACCTCACATGGGTTGTAAGAGAGGGGGCTTCTCTGAGGAGGTGAAGGAGTAGGAGTTAGCTATGCACCACGGGAAGCTGAGATCAAGCAGGTATAGGGGAGCAGCAGGTAAAAAGTCCCTGAGGGGAAAAACAAGGCCTGGCACAGGAATTGGAAGAATACAAATGTGGCTGAAGCCCAGAGGGCAAACCAGAACCAGGCAGCAGGGGAACTTTGGTAGGGCTTTGTATTCTATAAGCTTTTGTCTTCTATCTGCAAAGCAATGGGGAGCTAGTTACGGAATTCAATGAGGGAAGTGACTTATGCAGTTCGCAGTACAGAGAGAGAATTTTAGGGGGCAAGAGATTGATGCAGGGAGACCAGATATTGTCTTGTCAAAAGTCAAGATGAGAAGTTCTCAAATTTGAATGAATTCCCTGGGGACCTTGATAAAAAGCAGATTCTGATTCAGGAGGTCTAGGGTAGGGCTTGAGATCTGCATTTACAAGGCAGGTGCCCACGCTTCTGCAGGTGCCCACGCTTCTGGTCCATACCACAAACACTGTAGCAACAGAGTTTCAGATCAAGGTATTTGCAGTGGAGATGAAGAAAAGCAGACAAATTTGAGAGCTCTCGTGTGGGCAGTCTCAAAGAGCTCTGACTTGAGCAACCTGGTGGAAGGGGGTGGTATTCACTTAGATAGGATGCACCAGAAGAAAGAGCAAGTCTGGGTGGGAGATGAAAAGCTCAGTTTTGGACATGTTGAGTTTGATGAGTCTTAGGAATATCTAAGTAGGCTATGGTACATATGGTACATATGTAGCTCATGAATGAGGAGGAAGATACAAATTTAGGAGTTATCAATATGTAACTGGTAACTGATGCTATGAAAAGGGATGCTCTCAGCATAGGGAGAAAGTATACAGTAGGGGTCACAAACTCAAATTTGGCCTGCTGGCCATCTGTTGGTCTTCTTGTAAGTATGTTGGGAAGAGAAAAGGTCCAAGACAAAGCAAGGATTTAACATCTGAGTGATCAGGAGAAGCCAGCAAAAAAATCTGAAGGAAAAAAAAAGGCCAGAGAGATGGAAGAAAAACCAAGTTGCTATCTAACAGTCACTGCCTTTATTTCTTGCTGACAGAACAGATTTTAGACATGGAGATGATTTGAAATCCAGGAAGGTAAACGCTCCCTGTAGCCTCAGTGGCTGAGTCATGGTTGATCTAAACTAGACGTAATAATCTCATTCCATTTTGCCTGAAGGTTGGTCCAATAGTAGGCTCTGATCAATGCGACAAAAAAGGAAGTAGACTGGGGTGAGTGGGGATTCAAGGAAGGCGTTTTTCTTTCCTAGAAAAAGGATAAGAACAAGAACAGAGCTTCATAGTGCCATTGTTTCCCTTTTTCCTGCTCGGAACTCAGCAGTGATGTCAGCAATGTCAGCCATCCCAGGGCTGAGACGAGACAGAATAAGGGTGAAAATTCAACAGCTAAGGATGGTGAAATTAAAAAGTGTCCATCTTGCTGATGATACAGCTGAGCTGCTCTGGAACCACCTCCCTCTAATATCTTTGTTAAGTGAGATGATAAATGCCCGTATTACTTAAGCCACTGTTAGGGGGTTCTGTCACTTGCATTTCCAACTGTTATTTAGTATATATTGTATAGTGTAGTTCTGGAACTAGACAGACATAGTTCAGATAGATACAGTGCTTAACTTTGGACATTTTGTATGTTTCCTCATCTGCAAAATGGAGACAATAATAGTATCTATTCCAAGAACTGTCATATACTGTTGGTGGGAGTGTAAATTAGTAAAGCTATTTTGTAAAGTAATTTGGCAGGATTTACTAAAACTGAAAATACATGAAGCTTAAAGTGCAGCAATTCCACTTCTAGGTAAATCCTAGAGAGACTCTTGCACAATGCACTGAGAGATGTGTACAAGCTTATTCATTGAGGCACTTTGTACAATAGGAATTAGCAACAGTCTAGATATCCATCAGGAAAAAATTCATAGGTAAGGTATAGTATATCATTATGATAGTATACAATGGAGCAGTTTAAACAGATGAACTAGCTCTATCTATATATATCAACATGGATGGATCTCAGAAACTTAATGCTGTATAAAAAAAGCAAATTGCAGAGTGAGCCGTGCAGTATGATCCATTTATATACATTTTAAAAGCAGACACTACGCTACATATTTTTGTGGATCTTTAAGTCTATGGAAAATAGATTGGAAGGACACACATTAGATACACTCAGGGATGAGGGATAAAAGAGATAAGAAAAAAGAGGGGTCATGTCTAGACAGATGATTATATCACGTCAGTAACGGAAAAGCGACTGATTGAATCAATTCAATTCTGGGCATCTGCAGCTCAACCTTAGAAACAAAACAAAACAAAACAGTATCAGTCTTCTAGGATTAAATGACATAAAACCCAGTGTCTAGCACATAGTAAGGACTTAACAAATGGTGGCCATCATCATAATTATGATGTTCACCTGTTGTGCTCTGCCTTTCTGCTTTCCATAGGCTCTTTCTAGTAATCTTAGAAAGATGGGGAGTTTGGTTGGGTACTTCTCTCTATACCTACATTTCTGTTCTCATTTATTGGTTTGAGGGCTATAAAAGCAAAATGCTTGGTTTGGGCCAGGGCTTGCTGTGCACAGAGCCTACTCTAATGGCTTAAAAAAAAGTGCGACCAGGCATACCCAGTGGCAGCCCCAGCCCTCCAATCCCCCAAATAACGACAAAGAAGAACATCTTACTAGTGTAACTCTTTGCATCTCGAATAAGTAGTTTATAGTAATCAGAACTAGATTGAGCAAAAGGAAAATTTATTGGTGCATGTGACAACTGGGAATTTCAAGAAAAAGAACTGGCTCAACCTTCTCAACTGAATCGGGGAATTCCTACTGCCTTGCACCTACCTACTTCTGCTATTTCCACAGCTAAAAGCCTGTTCTTGCTGTGTCCACTTCCCGGTACCAATTTTTGAGCCACTTACGCAAGCAACTGAAAGAAGGTCTGACTCACCAAGTGGAAAATAGAATTTGTTGGAAGCAGACTTTATAGTTCACCTAATTAAAGGAAATGCTGAGAGCCAGGGCTTGGGAAGAAAGGAAAGCAGGGAGCAACATGATCTTAGTAAGGAGTACATGCTGTTTCTTCAGGTCGCGCCGCGGGAACAACCCAACCCACCAATCTAGATTTCCACTGTCATTCTCCCTGAAGAAAGAGTCTGATTGGCTTAGTTTGGGTCATAGGGGGGACCCTGTGATTGACAGTCCTAGTAAGACTCCACAGAATTGAGAAGTTGTAGTCCCCCCAAAAGACAAGCTTCTTCCAAAACAAGGGTAGGGATGCTGGCCTAGCAAAAACAAGAGACTTCTACTACACAGCTAAAAGTAGTTTGCATCTTACTAGAGGGTTCCAAAGGTCACAGACAGAAAGATATGATATTATAACTTCACTATCAGCTCACCTAGGACATGGGAGTTTACCTTCACAATTCTATCTCTTCCCTCTCCCATACCTGTAAAATGAGGTTCATGACATATTCCATTCTTGTATCACCAGATGTAAGTCTCCATAAATTAATAATAACTCAGAGCTGGAAAGGGTCTCAGATCTCTTAAGGGAGTAATTCTCAACCTTGCCTTGGCTGAACAGTAAAATCACCTGGGACACTATCTAAAAATGCACACACCCAGAGATCCTGATTTAATTGGCCTGGGAGGGAGAGCTTGGGCATCAGTATTGTTTTTAAAGTTCCCCAGGTGATTCTAATGTGCAGCCGTGGTTGAGAAGCCCTGGGATAGGCTTTTAGGGATCGTTTGCCCTCATGCACTGTCCTCCTGCAGAAAGTTCCTCTCTATCTCTGAGAGGTGACTGTCAGCTTGTTTTACTGATTCCAGTGAGGGGAGTATCTTAGTTTGCTTCAGCTGCAATAATAAAATACCATAGGCCGAGTGGCTTAAACAACAGCAATTTATTTTCTCACAGCTGTGGAAGCTGGAAAGTCCAAGATCAAGGTTCCGGCAGGAATCAGTTCCTGGTGACAGCTCTCTTTGCTGCATCCTCACATGGTGGAGAGAGAACAAGTTTTCTGGTATCTGTTCTTTTAAGGTCACTAATCCTATTGGATCAGGGTTCCACCTTTAAAACCTCATTTCACCTTAATTACCTCCATGAGGGCCATATCTCCAAATACAGTCACATTGGGGGTCGGGGTTCCAACATATGAACCCTTTCTCGTATTGAACCCCAATCTGTCTCTTTCCAAATTCTTTCCACCTCTTAGTCTTAGTTCTGCAGAGAGGGTTAAGAGAAACAGGAGGCAACTAACACAATAAACAACCACTTTGCTGGGTATTTTGCATACATTTTCTCTCTCAAGCCTCGGGAGGATACTGTGAGGAAAGTATTATGCTCAATTTACAGATCAGAAGACTGATATCAGAGAGGATGAGTAATCTGCCTAAATTCATAAGGCTGATCAGTGGTAAAATGAGAATTCACACCCAGGCCTCCTTTCTGCCTCCTAAGCCCATGCTCTTTCCACGCTCATGCTGCAGAGTCATCACTTCTACACAAAACCCTCAGAGACCTGAGGGTAAAGTAGCCCGTAGGCTTGAAAGCTACGTCTGACTCCTGAGAACGTGCCGTGTCCATCCAAATGCTGCTTCTACTACTGTGGATGTCTTTGCTTTTCTTCCTCTCCCTTTCTCCCTTTTATTTCATACTTTTATTTTTTGTATTTCATCCTAGTTTTGATTTACTTCTCTCCCACATGATCTTATTTTTCCCCAGTGTCCCTTCTGGAACTTTCATTTTGCAGACTCCAGTATAGACCAGCCATTAGTGTAAGAATCATATAGAAGTAATTCCGATTGATGAGGTGAGGTAGGGACGAAGGATCTGCATTTCAAACAAGCTGTCAGGTGATGGTGTTGCCACTGGCTGGTAGATTCCACTTTGAATGCACTGGTATAGATTTGTTTTTCAGCCTTTTTAACTAGCTGATCTGCAGAAAGGGTTTCATATACTTTTTTACTTTCCCCTGCAGAGGGAAGATCAGCTTGTACTTCCAGTGCCTACGATTATGACGGGCATAGACAGAAAAGGCTTTGAGAAGGTAGAATTTCTAGGTCACGAGAGCAGGGAATCATGGTTTGTACACAATGTGATATTTTTTCTGCCTGCCATCCCTTCCCCCCCTTTTCTAGAAAGACACCTCTCTTTTATTTGGGAGGAGTGCTTTTATCCTACTCTGCGTGATCCTGGTGAGTCTGTCAATCATGTGGTCCCACAAATTCCACCGTGGAAATGGACACAGGAGTCAGAAGAGCAGGTCAGAATGTGTCCACCATTTACCTGGTCAGAGTGATTGGAATCTAAGTTGTTGTTCAGCACATGATCCACGAGGGGCCAGTCAGATTTTTTTTCAGAACTGCCATAAATGCTGGGAGAAAAGAGGTTTTTTTCCCTTGCTTTTGCTGGCTGTTGGGATGGTGCAGACCTGGTGATGCTGGTGGCTATCTTTGCCTTCACATGGAGAGGGAGAGAGACGCCCCGATGGCACTGCATCTAGCTTTGCTGAAGCCTGTTTCTCCCTTAGATTGCCCATTCCCGAGTCAATAAATAATTAATTTTGTTTGAGTTGAGTTTTTGCTTTCTGCATCCAGACTTAAGCTATGAAATGTGCCCACCTTGTTCAACACTGCATTCCCAATGCTTAGCCATCAATATGTGCTCACAAAATACTCACCAAATGAATGAACAGAGAGATCTCACTGTACAAATACTTTCCTGGGTCTCAGCATTCACAAAAGTACCACAAATCTTCCAGGTAACGTCACATGGAAACTGCCTCAGAATCTGTTTTGATTCCTGGGCTGTGGCAGATTTAGGGATGAGAATAGTGGTTAAGAAACGAGACTCTGGATTGGGCAGAATTGGGTTCAGATTACGGCTTTACAACTTGCTACTAAATTTAAAGTCTCTGAGGCATGGTTTTTCCCCATCTGTAAAATGAAGGTAACATTATTTACGAAGCAATTATCACTTTGGTCTGTTCCATTCTTCCTCTTAACTCTTCTTTCATAACTGAACCCGCTCTTCTGGCAAGGTGGGCTTTGTCCCAGACAGGGGCCAATGACAGTGCCTTTGTCCCAGCAAGGTCAGATTAACTCTGCTTGGAATTCAAATTGCAAGTGAAAACACACAGAAGTGGAAGGCAGCTTAGATAGTTATCTGACGACAGCAGCATAGACTGAGGAAAGCACTATGGGCTGGGACTGAGTTCCTCAGAGCTGTTGTCACTTCTGTCTTTCCGAACCCTACTTGTGCAGCTCTTCTGGTTGTGAGCCAGTCCAGAGGCCTTCCGATAAATCTTTTTTCTTGGTTTACCTAGGATACAACCCAGGAGCCTTAGCAAAATCAATCTACCTCCCAAGTCAGCTTTGAGAATTAAACAAGATACACGTGAGGTAATTTGCTCAGTACTAGGGATATAATAAATGCTTAATAAATGTTAGCTACATTTTTTTACTTCAACTTGACTTCTTATTTGGTGGATCCTACATGGTAAACAAATTAATCTCTGTAATTATCCAGAAGTCAGCTATATGGAGTTGCCCATGTGAGACACAGTTTGACTGTGAACTGGAGCCTATACACTAGTGTCTACTGTTATGTCTTTAGTGAGGGTGAGAATCAGATGGAGAGATTCTGATTCAATACGTCAGGGGTGGGGAGGGGGTATTTAGAGCTCAAGTTTGAAACCACTGATTACTTTCTCTATCCATGATGTCTTAACCCCTTCTGACTGGCAGATACATGAAACTCACATTTTCTCAGTCTGAGGCTCTAGAAGCAGATTGCTCTTCAAAAAGCCAGAGTCCCCAAAGTTGATTTCACATGTATTATGTATTTTAAATCAGTCTGTCTGTAGTAGGCTGAATAATGACCCCCATAGATGTTAGGTCCTAATCCTTGAAACCTGTAAATGTTAACTTGTAAGGAAACCAGGGTTTTGCAGATGTGATTAAGTGAAGGATCTTGAGATGAGATTATCCTGGGTGGGCCCTAATTATTATCATCTGGGTGGGCCCCAAATGCCTCACGTGTCCTCATAAGAGAAAGGCAGAGAGAGATTACACCCACACACAGAGGAGAAGGCAATGTAAAGACAGAGGGGGATCAGCATGATTCAGCCACAAGCCGAGAAATATTGACAGCCACCTGAAACCGGAAGAGTCAAGGAAAGGATTCTGCCCTAGAGCCTCCAGAGGGAGCTTGGCCCTACCAATGCCTTGATTTCTGCTTAGTGAAACTAACTTTTGATGTCTGGCCTGCAGAACTGTGAGAGAATAAATTTCTGTTGTGAGAAGCCACCAAGTTTGTGGTAATTTGTTACAGCAGCTGCAGGAAACTAATACACCACCCTAGATACATTTGTCAAATGTACTGAAAATCTGTCTAACCAAAAGTTGTAAGAAACAGAAACTTCATTCTATTTATATAGATTTTTTTGGCCCTTTTCTATCCTGCTAACTTGCCAAAAAGCTGAGAAGAGTTGTTAATGCACAGATTCAACCACTCCTGTGGTATCACTCACAGACCACCCCCAGCTGAATCACCCTTCTGTAACAGGCACCCAGGTTGATCTACTTCTGATGCAGTTTCTGTGCCCCTGGATCTGAGTTGCCACTTGAAAGCCCTTAGGCCCCTTCTGAAGGAGGAATGAGAGTGTGGCTGATCACAGATAATAACCTTCTCCAGGAGCAGGAGACTGGTTCACTGCACAGTGGCCTTTACCCATACCTCCCCTCCCCTTGGGATGGGGTCAAGTGAGGTCAAATCTCTGGGGGGGAATTCAGGAACATTGCTAAAGTCTTCTTCTTTCAGTTCTCTCCCCCAAAGGCAATGATCACTTAAATTTTTCTCATACAAATGTCTGTCAAAAAAAAATTCAGACAACACCAAAGAATATATAGTAAATAGTTCAAGTTCCTCTCTCCGCATCTTCCCATTTTACTCCCTTCCATATGTTTAACCACTATTAAAAGTTTGATATTTTCCTCCAGAAATTTCTTTAAATGCTCGCAAAGTCCATTGGCATGTACATGCCTGTGTGTCCACTTGTACATGTATAGACACAGAGGCTTTTTGTTTTAAATTGATAACAATAATGGGAAAAGGTTAAATGCTGAATCAAAGCAACTCTGTTATGCTAAGATCAGGGCCATGATTAGGAAAAAAAGAAAACTACACTCGAGCTGGGGACGTGTGGGCAAATGTTATTTAAGATTTTGAACCCCAGACCTCTCTGAATCCTCCTGGCCTACAGAAGTGACCACCCCTCTCCATTAAGAGCTAGCACTCATTCTTTGTTTGAAAACCAGGAAGGAAGGCATGATACACCTTCCTTATGACCTGCCCCCATTTCCCTTCCTGGCCACTAGGCCTATAAGTAGGATTAAGTTCCAACATGACCTAGCTGGAGACATGCTGGGACTGACAAGGAAGGAAAGGATCTCTACCCAGAGGAGTTGCAAGACCTACCTAGAATGTATCTGTAGGAGCTGGGACTGGATTCCGAGGCTGCTCCACCAAGCAGCTGGAACAATACATTGGATAGGGGAGAGTTTATTGATTTGTGGGCACTCTCTCTAAATATAAGATTTAGCATCCTGTCAAGGACCTGAGAAGATGGTGTGAACTCACCATTAATACGGGTCTTAGAAGCATGGAAAAAATGATGGCTCACGCTAAATGAAGCTGAAATGCCATAATTACTATAGTAGACAGTGGAGAAAGGGATTAAAAGGTTAAGGGAAATGGGCATGTGAAGTAGGTATCTCCGTAAGGCTGGAAGAGACACCGGATGATATATACCATGGGAAGGACTATCGTATTCATCATTGCCAAGGCCATAGGTAATGCACTGGTGAGAGGAGTACCAGCCTCATTCAGAAGTTTATAAGATAGGGTTAACAGTAGAAGAGGCCATTACAGAATTAGGCTCAATGATAGCAATGGGGACATTAGGACTCCAAAACAATAGAGAGTAGGTAGTGGCACTTAACTGCCAAAAGCAACGTGGATGTAATTTTCTTAATAAGTGGCAGAGTCACAGGGTAGCCAATGGGGGCTGACATGCAGAGGGTAATGGAGATGGTTAAGAGAAGACAGTATTCCTTGGGGCAAAATAGATGGGCACCCAACAAGGGTACAATGCAGCTGGTACTGTCAGAATAAATAAAAGAAGGATGCCCACTAGACTGAGGACAATTAAATGTTATGATCGCTTGCTCAGCTCCTGGACCTGAGTTACTTCTTAGGTACAAAACCCATTGACTGAGTAGTCACTTATAGTTAGGTATCCCAATCATTCTGGAGACTGTGGGAAACAAAGGACTAAACTGATATTGATATTCAGAGGCCCAAAGTATCATCATGGTCTCCCTGTTAGAATGGAGGCTTATGGAGCCTTGACCAAGGTCCTGCTTACAGTGACCCTACAGGATCTGCTGATCCACCCAGCAGTCATTTTCATGATCCCCAAATGTGTATTTGGGATTGACCTATGTAGTAGTTGGTAGAGCTCCAACTTTGGGTTCTTTGCCTTTTGGGGATAAGAACTCTCAGAGTAGGGAAGTCCAAGTAGAAGCCTCTGAAAATACTCAATCATCCCCCCACTCCCATCCAAGGACCCAAACCAACATCACAACCCCAGGGTAGGGGGATAGCAAAAATTAGTGCTATCTTTAAGGATATAAAAAAAAATGCAGGGATGGTGGACTCTATCATATATCCATTGAATTTGCCAATCTGGCTCCCAGAAGAAACCAGATGCATCTTGGAAAATGATAGTTAACTATAAATTTAAACAAATTATTCCCCTAATTGCAGTCACAGTACTAAATATGATTAACATCTTTACTAGAGCAGATTAACATGGTTTCAGGTATATATTACGTGGCCACTGGCTTGGCAAATGCATTCTTTTACATTTTGATCAAAAAATAGCATCAGGAATAGTCTGCATTTACATAGAGTGGATAATAATACATATTTACACTTTATTCCCAAAGCTATGTTAATTCTCTGCTTTCTATAAGAATATAGTCCAGCTGGGGGGAGGGGCAAGATGGCGGAAGAGTAAGACGCAGAGATCACCTTCCTTCCCACAGATACAGTAGAAATACATCTACACGTGGAACTGCTCCTACAGAATACCCACTGGACACTGGCAGAAGACGTCAGACCTCCCAAAAGGCAAGAAAATCCCCACGTACTTGGGTAGGGCAAAAGAAAAAAGAAATAACAGAGACAAAAGAATAGGGACGGGACCTGCACCAGTGGGAGGGAGCCGTGAAGGAGGAAAGGTTTCCACACACTAGGAAGCCCCTTCGTGGGCAGAGACTGCGGGTGGCAGAGGGGGGAAGCTTCGGAGCCACAGAGGAGAGAGCAGCCACAGAGGTGCGGAGGGCAAAGCGGAGAGATTCCCGCACGGAGGATCGGTGCCGACCAGCACTCACCAGCCCCAGAGGCTTGTCTGCTCAGCCGCCAGGGTGGGTGGGGCTGGGAGCTGAGGCTCGGCCTTCCGTTGGATCCCAGGAAGAGGACTGGGGTTGGCGGCGTGAACACAGCCTGAAGGGGCTAGTGCGCCACAGCTGGCCGGGAGGGAGTCCGGGAAAAAGTCTGCAGCTGCCGAAGAGGCAAGAGACTTTTTTCTTGCCCCTTTGTTTCGCAGCGTGCAAGGAAAGGGGATTCAGAGCGCCGCCTAAACGAACTTCAGAGACGGGCGCGAGCCGCGGCTATCAGCGCGGATCCCACAGCAACAGGGGCGCAGAGGGAAAAACGGAGAGATTCCCACACAGAGGCTCGGCGCCCAGCAGCGCTCACCAGCCCGAGAGGCTTATCTGCTCAGCCGCCGGGGCGGGCGGGGGCTGGGAGCTGAGGCTCGGGCTTCGGTGCTAGCCGAGAGGGAGTCCGGGAAAAAGTCTGCAGCTGCCGAAGAGGCAAGAGACTTTTTCTTGCCTCTTTGTTTCACGGCGCGCAAGGAGAGGGGATTCAAAGCGCTGCCTAAACGAACTCCAGAGACGGGCGCGAGCCACGGCTAACAGCGCGAACCCCAGAGATGGGTGCGAGCCGCGGTTATCAGCGCGGACCCCAGAGATGGGCAGGAGACGCTAAGGCTGCTGCTGCCGCCACCAAGAAGCCTGTATGCAAGCACAGGTCACTCTCCACACCGCCCCTCCCGGGAGCCTGTGCAGCCCGCCACTGCCAGGGTCCCGTGATCCAGGGACAACTTACCCGGGAGAACGCACGGCACGCCTCAGGCTGCTGCAATGTCACGCTGGCCTCTGCCACCGCAGGCTTGCCCCGCCTCCTCCGTACCGCTCCCTCCCACCGTCCTGAGTGAGCCAGAGCCCCCAAAGCAGCTGCTCCTTTAACCCCGTTCTGTCTGGGCGGGGAACAGACGCCCTCAGGCGACCTACATGCAGAGGCGGGTCCAAATCCAAAGCTGAACCCTGGGAGATGTATGAACAAAGAAGAGAAAGGGAAATCTCTCCCAGCAGCCTCAGAAGCAGCGTATTAAAACTCCACAATCAACTTGATGTGCCTGCATCTGTTGAATACCTGAATAGACAACGAATCATCCCAAATTCAAGAGGTGGACTTTGGGAGCAGGATATATTAATTTTCCCCCTTTTCCTTTTTTTGTGAGTGTATATGTGTATGCTTCTGGGTGAGATTTTGTCTGTATAGCTTTGCTTTCACCATTAGTCCTAGGGTTAGGCCCGTCTGTGTTTTTTTTTTTTTTTTTTTTTTTTTTTTTAACTCAAAAAAAAAAATTTTTTTCCTAATAAATGTTTTCTTAATAATTTTTTCCTTATTTTCTATTTTTAGAAATTAAAAAAATTTTTTAATAAGTTTTTTCATTTCTTTATTTTAAAAAATTAAAAAATTTTTTTTCTTAATAAATTTTTTTCTTAATAATTTTTTTCTTATTTTTTACTATAAAAAATTAATAAATCTATTTTTAAAAATTAAAAAAAAATTTTTTCTGAATACATTTATTCTTAATAATTTTTTTTCTTATTTTTTATTATAATAGCTTTATTTTATTTTATTTTATCCTCTTTCTTTCTATTTTTTTCTCCCTTTTATTCTGAGCCGTGTGGACGAAAGGCTCTTGGTGCTCCAGCCAGGCATCAGGGCTGTGCCCCTGAGGTGGGAGAGCCAACTTCAGGACACTGGTCCACAAGAGACCTCCCAGCTCCACGTAATACCAAATGGCGAAAATCTCTCAGAGGTCTCCATCTCAACATCAAGACCCAGTTTCACTCAGCGACCAGCAAGCTACAGTGCTGGACACCCTATGCCAAACAACTAGCAAGATAGGAACACAGCCCCATCCATTAGCAGAGAGGCTGCCTAAAATCATAATAAGGACACAGACACCCCAAAACACACCACCAGACGTGGACGTGCCCACCAGAAAGACAAGATCCAACCTCATCCACCAGAGCACAGGCACTAGTCCCCTCCACCAGGAAGCCTACACAACCCACCGAACCAACCTTAGCCACTGGGGACAGATACCAAAAACAACGGGAACTACGAACCTGCAGCCTGCGAAAAGGAGACCCCAAACACAGTAAGATAAGCAAAATGAGAAGACAAAAAACCACACAGCAGGTGAAGGAGCAGGGTCAAAACACACCAGACCTAACAAATGAAGAGGAAATAGGCAGTCTACCTGAAAAAGAATTCAGAATAATGATAGTAAAGATGATCCAAAATCTTGGAAATAGAATAGACAAAATGAAAGAAACATTTAACAAGGACGTAGAAGAACTAAAGAGGAACCAAGCAATGATGAAAAACACAATAAATGAAATTAAAAATACTCTAGACGGGATCAATAGCAGAATAACTGAGGCAGAAGAACGGATAAGTGACCTGGAAGATAAAATAGTGGAAATAACTACTGCAGAGGAGAATAAAGAAAAAAGAATGAAAAGAACTGAGGACAGTCTCAGAGACCTCTGGGACAACATTAAACGCACCAACATTCGAATTATAGGGGTCCCAGAAGAAGAAGAGAAAAAGAAAGGGACTGAGAAAATATTTGAAGAGATTATAGTTGAAAACTTCCCTAATATGGGAAAGGAAATAGTTAATCAAGTCCTGGAAGCACAGAGAGTCCCATACAGGATAAATCCAAGGAGAAACACGCCAAGACACATATTAATCAAACTATCAAAAATTAAATATAAAGAAAACATATTAAAAGAAGCAAGGGAAAAACAACAAATAACACACAAGGGAATCCCCATAAGGTTAACAGCTGATCTTTCAGCAGAAACTGCAAGCCAGAAGGGAGTGGCAGGATATACTTAAAGTCATGAAGGAGAAAAACCTACAACCAAGGTTACTCTACCCAGCAAGGATCTCATTCAGATTTGATGGAGAAATTAAAACCTTTACAGACAAGCAAAAGCTGAGAGAGTTCAGCACCACCAAACCAGCTTTACAACAAATGCTAAAGGAACTTCTCTAGGCAAGAAACACAAGAGAAGGAAAACACCTACAATAACAAACACAAAATATTTAAGAAAATGGGAATAGGAACATACATATTGATACTTACCTTAAATGTAAATGGATTAAATGCTCCCACCAAAAGACACAGGCTGGCTGAATGGATACAAAAGCAAGACCCATATATATGCTGTCTACAAGAGACCCACTTCAGACCTAGAGACACATACAGACTGAAAGTCAGGGGATGGAAAAAGATATTCCATGCAAATGGAAATCAAAAGAAAGCTGGAGTAGCAATTCTCATATCAGACAAAATAGACTTTAAAATAAAGACTATTACAAGAGACAAAGAAGGACACTATATAATGATCAAGGGATCGATCCAAGAGGAAGGTATAACAATTGTAAATATTTATGCACCCAACATAGGAGCACCTCAATACATAAGGCAAATACTAACAGCCATAAAAGGGGAAATCGACAGCAACACAATCATAGTAGGGGACTTTAACACCCCACTTTCACCAATGGACAGATCATCCAAAATGAAAATAAATAAGGAAACACAAGCTTTAAATGATACATTAAACAAGATGGACTTAATTGATATTTATAGGACATTCCACCCAAAAACAACAGAATACACATTTTTCTCAAGTGCTCATGGAACATTCTCCAGGATAGATCATATCTTGGGTCACAAATCAAGCCTTGGTAAATTTAAGAAAATTGAAATCGTATCAAGTATCTTTTCCGACCACAACGCTATGAGACTAGATATCAATTACAGGAAAAGATCTGTAAAAGATACAAACACATGGAGGCTACACAATACACTACTTAATAACGAAGTGATCACTGAAGAAATCAAAGGGGAAATCAAAAAATACCTAGAAACAAATGACAATGGAGACACGACGACCCAAAACCTATGGGACGCAGCAAAAGCAGTGCTAAGAGGGAAGTTTATAGCAATACAAGCCTACCTCAAGAAACAGGAAACATCTCGAATAAACAACCTAACCTTGCACCTAAAGCAATTAGAGAAAGAAGAGCAAAAAAACCCCAAAGCTAGCAGAAGGAAAGAAATCATAAAGATCAGATCAGAAATAAATGAAAAAGAAATGAAGGAAACAATAGCAAAAATCAATGAAACTAAAAGCTGGTTCTTCAAGAAGATAAACAAAATTGATAAACCATTAGCCAGACTCATCAAGAGAAAAAGGGAGAAGACTCAAGTCAATAGAATTAGAAATGAAAAAGAAGAAGTAACCACTGACACTGCAGAAATACAAACGATCATGAGAGATTACTACAAGCAACTCTATGCCTATAAAATGGACAACCTGGAAGAAATGGACAGATTCTTAGAAATGCACAACCTACCGAGACTGAACCAGGAAGAAATAGAAAATATGAACAGACCAATCACAAGCACTGAAATTGAAACTGTGATTAAAAATCTTCCAACAAACAAAAGCCCAGGACCAGATGGATTCACAGGCGAATTCTATCAAACATTTAGAGAAGAGCTAACACCTATCCTTCTCAAACTCTTCCAAAATATTGCAGAGGGAGGAACACTCCCCAACTCATTCTACGAGGCCACCATCACCCTGATACCAAAACCAGACAAAGATGTCACAAAGAAAGAAAAGTACAGGCCAATATCACTGATGAACATAGATGCAAAAATCCTCAACAAAATACTAGCAAACAGAATCCAACAGCACATTAAAAGGATTATACACCATGATCAAGTGGGGTTTATTCCAGGAATGCAAGGATTCTTCAATATACGCAAATCAATCAACGTGATACATCATATTAACAAATTGAAGGAGAAAAACCATATGATCATCTCAATAGATGCAGAGAAAGCTTTCGACAAAATTCAACACCCATTTATAATAAAAGCCCTGCAGAAAGTAGGCATAGAGGGAACTTTCCTCAACATAATAAAGGCCATATATGACAAACACACAGCCAACATTGTCCTCAATGGTGAAAAACTGAAACCATTTCCACTAAGATCAGGAACAAGACAAGGTTGCCCACTCTCACCACTATTATTCAACATAGTTTTTGAAGTGTTAGCCACAGCAATCAGAGAAGAAAAAGAAATAAAAGGAATCCAAATCGGAAAAGAAGAAGTAAAGCTGTCACTGTTTGCAGATGACATGATACTATACATAGAGAATCCTAAAACTGCCACCAGAAAACTACTAGAGCTAATCAATGAATTTGGTAAAGTAGCAGGATACAAAATTAATGCACAGAAATCTCTTGCATTCCTATATACTAATGATGAAAAATCTGAAAGTGAAATTAAGAAAACACTCCCGTTTACCATTGCAACAAAAAGAATAAAATATCTAGGAATAAACCTACCTAAGGAGACAAAAGACCTGTATGCAGAAAATTATAGGACACTGATGAAAGAAATTAAAGATGATACAAATAGATGGAGAGATATACCATGTTCTTGGATTGGAAGAATCAACATTGTGAAAATGACTCTACTACCCAAAGCAATCTACAAATTCAATGCAATCCCTATCAAACTACCAATGGCATTTTTCACAGAACTAGAACAAAAAATTTCACAATTTGTATGGAGACACAAAAGACCCCGAATAGCCAAAGCAATCTTGAGAATGAAAAATGGAGCTGGAGGAATCAGGCTCCCTGACTTCAGACTATATTACAAAGCTACAGTAATGAAGACAGTTTGGTACTGGCACAAAAACAGAAATATAGATCAATGGAACAGGATAGAAAGCCCAGAGATAAACCCATGCACATATGGTCACCTTATCTTTGATAAAGGAGGCAAGCATATACAGTGGAGAAAAGACAGCCTCTTCAATAAGTGGTGCTGGGAAAATTGGACAGGTACATGTAAAAGTATGAAATTAGAACACTCCCTGACACCATACACAAAAATAAACTCAAAATGAATTAAAGACCTAAGTGTAAGGCCAGACACTATCAAACTCTTAGAGGAAAACATAGGCAGAACACTCTATGACATAAATCACAGCAAGATCCTTTTTTACCCAGCTCCTAGAGAAATGGAAATAAGAACACAAATAAACAAATGGGACCTAATGAAACTTAAAAGCTTTTGCACAGCAAAGGAAACCATAAACAAGACCAAAAGACAACCCTCAGAATGGGAGAAAATATTTGCAAATGAAGCAACTGACAAAGGATTAATCTCCAAGATTTACAAGCAGCTCATGCAGCTCAATAACAAAAAAACAAACAACCCAATCCAAAAATGGGCAGAAGACTTAAATAGACATTTCTCCAAAGAAGATATACAGATGGCCAACAGACACATGAAAGAATGCTCAACATCATTAATCATTAGAGAAATGCAAATTAAAACTACAATGAGGTATCATCTCACACCGGTCAGAATGGCCATCATCAAAAAATCTACAAACAGTAAATGCTGGAGAGGGTGTGGAGAAAAGGGAACACTCTTGCACTGTTGGTGGGAATGTAAATTGATACAGCCACTATGGAGAACAGTATGGAGGTTCCTTAAAAAACTAAAAATAGAACTACCATATGACCCAGCAATCCCACTACTGGGCATATACCCTGAGAAAACCATAATTCAAAAAGAGTCATGTACCAAAATGTTCATTGCAGCTCTATTTACAATAGCCAGGACATGGAAGCAACCTAAGTGTCCATCATCGGATGAATGGATAAAGAAGATGTGGCACATATATACAATGGAATATTACTCAGCCATAAAAAGAAATGAAATGGAGGTATTTGTAATGAGGTGGATGGAGTTAGAGTCTGTCATACAGAGTGAAGTAAGTCAGAAAGAGAAAAACAAATACAGTATGCTAACACATATATATGGAATCTAAGGGAAAAAAAAAAAGGCCATGAAGAACCTAGTGGCAAGACGGGAATAAAGACACAGACCTACTAGAGAATGGACTTGAGGATATGGGGAGGGGGAGGGGTGAGATGTGACAGGGTGAGAGAGTGTCATGGACATATATACACTACCAAATGTAAAATAGGTAGCTAGTGGGAAGCAGCCACATAGCACAGGGAGATCAGCCCGGTGCTTTGTGACCGCCTGGGGGGGTGGGATGGGGAGGGTGGGAGGGAGGGAGATGCGGGAGGGAGGAGATATGGGAACGTGTGTATATCTGTAGCTGATTCACTTTGTTATAAAGCAGAAACTAACACACCACTGTGAAGCAATTATACTTCAATAAAGATGTTTAAAAAAAAAAAAGAATATAGTCCAAAGAGATCTGGACCAATTGGACATCCTATAGAACTTCACGTTGATCCATTACATCAATGATGTTACGCTAAGTGGGGCTAAGGAATAAGACATGGTCAGCACACTGGAGGACTTAGTAAGACATACATGCTCCATGTGAGATAAACCCTGTAAAGAATCGTATCCCTGATGCATGAGTAAAATTTTGTAGTCTTGTAGTCACGGGTGTGCCAGGCCATACCTTACAAAGTTAAAGACAAATCATTACATATTGTACCTCCCATACAAAGAAGGAACTCCTATGCCTGATAGGTTGATCTCAGTTCTAGGCAGAGCATATTCCACACCAGAGAATAATTCTCCAGCCCACATACCAGGTGACAAGAAACGCTGCCAGCTTTGAGTAGGTCCTAGTCAAAAAGGAGTTCTGCGAGGGCTTCCCTGGTGGTGCAGTGGTTGAGAATCTGCCTGCTAATGCAGGGGACACGGGTTCGAGCCCTGGTCTGGGAAGATCCCACATGCCGCGGAGCAACTAGGCCCATGAGCCACAACTACTGAGCCTGCGCGTCTGGAGCCTGTGCTCCGCAACAGGAGAGGCCACGATAGTGAAGAGGCCCGCACACCGCAATGAAGAGTGGCCCCCACTTGCCGCAACTAGAGAAAGCCCTCGCACAGAAAAGAAGACCCAACACAGCCAAAAAGAAATAAATAAATAAATAAAAAGATTACTATAAAAAATTAGAATAATTAATGTTAATTAGGTTGATTAACAGGAAAAAAAAAAAAAGAGTTCTGCAGCAAATCCAAGCACCAGGGCAAGCAGCCCTTCTGCTTGGGACACAAAACCCTGCAGGTCCTGTAGTATTAGATATATCAGTGGCAGGAAAAGACGCAATGTGGCAGCAGGGCTTATGGCAAGCCCCAGTGGGAAAATAACAGTGCAGACTCCTGAGATTCTGGCACAAGGAGAATTATATACTTTAAAAAAAAATCCTAACTTCTGCATGCTATTGGGCATTGATGCAGATGGAATGCCCAATCATGAGACACCAAATGGCTATGCCTCCAGAACTTCCCATTAAGAGCTGGGTTGACCTAGAGCCCTCAAGTCATAGCCAGGTTCACTTAAGGGTCCATAAGTCAAACCACTTGAGCCCTGTAGCAGTTTGTTGGAAGATGAGCATGAGTCCCAAGCATGAGAAGGACTAGAGAGCAAAAACAAGCTGCATAAGCATGTAGCCCAGACTCTCATGGCCTTCACCACTGTGCACCAGCACCTCTCCCTCACCTCACTCTGATCATATTGGGAATCCCTTATCACCTGCTGATGGGAGAGCAAAAACTCCAAGCTTGGTTTACAAATAGAACAGCTTAATATGTGGGTGCTTAAAAATGGGAGCAGCTGCACTGCAGCCTCATTCTGAAGTGGCTTTGAAAGACAGTAGTGAGGGAAAATTCTGCTAATGGGCAGAGTTTTGGGTAATGCACCTGTTTATCCACTTTATGTGAAAGAGGTGGCCTGAGATTACACTATATTCAGACTCATGGGCAGGTGCCCATGAAAGACTAAGATTGAAAGAATGGAACAAACAGGCGGATGAACATATGAGAGTGGGAACAACGTGTGAAAATCTTTGTATTGTATGTTAAAGCCCACGAGAGAGCATCAGAGAGAGCATCAACTATGGAGGAGGGTCTAAATAGCTGAATAGACAAGATTATTCCACCAGGCCTGTTATCAGCTACTTCAGTGCTAGCTCAGCGGATACATGAATATCGTGGCCATGATAAGGAGAGAGGAACGCTGTGCATGGGTCCAACAGCATGGGCTCCCACTTAGCAAGGCTGGTTTAATTGCAGCTGCCGTCAAATGCCCAACGTGCCAGCAGCAGACACCAAGGCTGAGTACCTGATATAATGCTCTTCCTCAAGAAGGCCACTGGTGTCAAGATAACTACATTGAGTCTCTTCTATCCTGGAAAGGCCAGAGGCTTGTTCAAACAAGAATAAACACATATTCTGGGAATGGGTTTGCTTTTCCTGCCTACAAGTCTTCAGACACCATAACCATCCAAGAACTTTTAGGATATTTTTTCTCTGGGGAAAAATTCTATATAACATTGTGTCAGAGAGGGGAGCCCACTTGACTGCAAAGGAGGTATGGGAGTGGGTCTATGACTACTGGATCCACTGGTCATATCACACACCATACCGCTCAGAAGCTACCTGCCTGATGGAGCATTGAAAGGACCTGCTGAGGACACAGTTAAAATGCTAGCTCAGAGGCAACCCTTCACAGGAAAAGCCATCCATCTTCCAGAAGATTGAATCAAAAAATTTATATAACACTGTATCCCTAAGTAAGATACATAGGTCTAGGAATCAAGGGATGGAAGCAGGAATGATTCCAATTATCATCTCACCCAAGGACCCACTGAGGACTTTGTCCTTTCTGTCCCCACAATTCTAGACTCTGTAGGGTTAGAGTTTCTGGTTTCCAAAGGAGGCACACTTTTCCTGGGGGACCCAGCAAGTGTCCCATTGAAATATAGACTACCACCACCACCTAGGCACTTCAGGGTCCTTGTGTCCAGGGACTGGCAGACAAGGAAAGGAGTTACCATCTTGGCAGGGACCCTGGACCCTGATTATCAGGAGGCAGCAGAGCTGCTCTTACACTACGGGGGCAGTGATAAGTATGTATGACATCCAGATAATATTCTTGAGTGCTTCATTCTATCCCTTTGCGCAACTGTAATGATAAAGGGACACGTCAGCAACCCTGGCCTCAGGAAAGCATCGTGTCCAGGGCTCATACCCCTCAGATATGAGGTTCTGGGTAACTCCATCAGATAAGTCACCACAACCAGCAGAAGTTGTGCTGAGGTAGAAGTAATCTAGAATGGATATTAGAGGAGAAAGATGATAAGTATCAGTTATGGTCCTAAGACCAGCTCTAATGGTAGGGGCTGTAATTTGTCCCACTGACTTTTCCCTTCTAAGTTTCTTTTGGGAAGAGAGGTACATCAGAATCCTGGAAGAACAGCTCTCCAAATCTATATGTATATACCTGAAGAAATGTACCTGAGTGGCACATAGCGTGGACTGTAATGGATATGGACATGAGCTACAGGGATCCCTCAGCTCCTTCAGAGTTAATCCCAGCTGCAGACAATTGCCTTGCTCAGGAACACATCCTGTTCAGGGTAGCCTACATCCAATGATTTGTCACGTGGTGCTA
Source organism: Balaenoptera musculus (assembly GCF_009873245.2). NCBI lineage: Eukaryota > Metazoa > Chordata > Mammalia > Artiodactyla > Balaenopteridae > Balaenoptera > Balaenoptera musculus. The sequence goes on from NC_045791.1 coordinate 40,467,621, forward strand.
TAAAAGCCTAGCCATTTGGGGTTACTGTGGGACAACTGTGATTGTCTATATTCCAGAGCACCCAGTGAGGCTATTAAGATTTTGCCAGAATTACATTGTAGTTCAACTTCTTCCTCTGCCAATCATACTTCCTTCCCCTTCTTTCCAAGAGTGTTGATTTCTAATAGCTGATTCACATTAAACTCTATCTAAAGGTGCGCTTCTGGAGAACTCAACCTATAATATCTACAATACCACCCTTAACCCCCTGCTCTGAAAATGTGAGGAGGGTATCCATCCAGTGTGGAATGGAGAATAAGAGCTAATCAGGGTGAGGAAACCGTATATGTGGAAGAAAGAATGACAGCAGAGTTGGCAGATTTACTATACAGGAAAATTAATCAAGCAAGTAAATATTTCAAAGGTAGTGGAAGCCAGTTTTTCCCTTGCTGGAGAAGGGAAGTATAAACACAGAAAAAGACAAAATTAGAATAAACTCTTGATCTTGGGTTATTGGAGGCGTTGGTGTGAACTCTTGGTTTTTAATAGATTTAGACAGAGATAGAAATAAAAAATAGATGCATCTCTGTGTGTCCACTGAAAGGGACTGGGAACAGTGGCATACAAATAGCAAGGAGCACATTTAGCACTGACATGTGGCTTTTTTTTTTTTAACTTTTGGGTTTATTTATTTATTTATGGCTGTGTTGGGTCTTTGTTTCTGTGCGAGGGCTTTCTCTAGTTGTGGCAAGTGGGGGCCACTCTTCATCGCGGTGCGTGGGCCTCTCACCATCGCAGCCTCTCCTGTTGCGGAGCACAGGCTCCAGACGCGCAGGCTCAGTAATTGTGGCTCACAGGCCTAGTTGCTCCGTGGCATGTGGGATCTTCCCAGACCAGGGCTCGAACCCGTGTCCCCTGCATTGGCAGGCGGATTCTCAACCACTGCGCCACCAGGGAAGCCCCCAACATGTGGCTTTTAAATACCATTTTCCACTCAAAAAGAACTAGGATTCATTGAAGCAGTGGCTGATTCCAGAGCTGGGGCAGGAAAAGTACAGGATGATCATAAAACATCTTGTTCTAGAAAGCATGTGTTTGTTAAGAACTGTGAAGGGTCAGAGAGTTGACCCTACTTGCAAACTAACAAGCTAGCCTGCCATGGTTTCATCAATGCTCACAGAAAGTTCTTTATACCTAACAGCAAGCAGCATGAACTTCATACTTGTGCCAGTGCTCCTGACCTCCCAACCCCTGTGGGGCCTGACACAAGAGGCAGTGAGTCTGTGTCACAGCTGAGGAACCCTGAGTTTAGGGAACCTGAACTTTTATAACAGGCAGTATGCAACCTGACTGACCTTTGTGCTGGAAGGAGACATTATTTTGATAACACTAGATGGTAAGCAAGCTGACCTCTGCTCTGGAGGAAGTTACTCTATCTACCTTCCAAGGTCTTTGCTATATAAACATCCTTGAAAAGATGATCCACAACAAAAGCACAGTTAGAGTTTCTGCTCACAAGATGTACAGAAATATGAAAGACCCATGGAAGATTATCTTCCAACTATGCTCAAAGAATGATAAAGACATATCAAAAGGAGGTTTCTCAATAAACTAAAAATAGAACTACCATATGACCCAGCAATTCCACTCCTGGGTATATATCCACAAAAAAACAAAAACACTAATTTGAAAAGATACATGGACCCCAATGTTCATAGCAGTGCTATTTACAAGAGTCAAGACATGGAAGAAACCTAAGTGTCCTTATACAGTTAAATGGATATAAAATAAATAAGTAAATAAATCTTTTTTATATATAAAAAAGAATGAAATTTTGCCATTGGCAGCATCATGGATGGACTTGGAGGGCATTATACTAAGTGAAATAAGTCAGACAGAGAAAGACAAATACTGTACGGTATCACTTATATGTGGAATCTAAAAAATACAACAGACTAGTGAATATAACAAAAAAGAAGCAGACTCACAGATATAGAAAACAAACCAGTGCTTACCAGTGGAGAAGGGTGGGAGGGGCAAGATGGGGGTGGGGGAGTGGGAGGTACAAACTATTGGCTGTAAGATAGGCTCAAGGATGTCCTTTTTTTTTTTTTTTTAATTTATTTTTTATTTTTATTTTTGGCTGCGTTGGGTCTCCGTTGCTGTGCGCGGGCTTTCTCTGGTTGCGGCGAGCGTGGGCTACTCTTTGTTGTGGTGTGCGGGCTTCTCATTGTGGTGGCTTCTCTTGTTGCGGAGCACGGGCTCTAGGGCACACAGGCTTCAGTAGTTGTGGCACGCAGGCTCAGTAGTTGTGGCTCACGGGCTCTAGAGCGCGTGGGCTTAGTTGAGTTGTGGCTCAATAGTTGTGGTGCATGGGCTTAGTTGCTCGGTGGCATGTGGGATCTTCCCAGGCCAGGGCTCGAACCCATGTCCCATGCATTGGCAGGTGGATTCTTAACCACTGCGCCACCAGGGAAGCCCCTCAAGGATGTGTTGTACAACATGGGGAATGTAATCAATATTTTGTAGTAACTGTAAATGGAAAGTAACCTTTCAAAACTGTATAAAAAAATAAAGAGCAGAACAACAACAAAAAAAAAACAGGGACACAGAAACCAGCTTGAAGGGATGTTCACTGGCTAAATTAGGAAAAAATCTGAGCATGAGAATAATTTATGCACGTAAAGGACTCTAATCCATTGAATAAAATAGAAAACTATGACTCTACATATGTGTAAGTAAATAGCCTCTCTTTCTCTCCCTCTTTTTCTTTACTTGCCCCTCCCTCATTCTTGTTCTGTGGGATTGAACTCCTTAATAATATAGTAGCACATAAACCTTCGCCTCAGACTCTATTTTGGGGGAAACCCATGCTATAATGATATCCATTGTCCCATTTTCCCCTGAGCTTGCTGTATTTTCATTTTGATTTGTAGTTGATCTTTATCTACTAGATATACTAGATATTAATTTCTTATAATCTTTAGACTTCCTACTTGGTCATCTATGTACTAACTTGTCCAAGGTATTCTTTGTTCAATAGAAAGCCTCAAATTAAATATAATCAAAATCATTTCCTTTTTTTGCTTTATGATTTGTGCTTCTGAAGTTTTGTATAAGCAATCCGTCCTCATACCTAAGCCACAAAGATGCTCTCTTATGTTTTACTCTATTAATTTATAGTTATACCTTTCATATTTATTCTTAAATCTATCTGGACTCCATCCTTTTTGTTGTGTCGTGTAACGATCCAGTTTTATTTGTGTACCTATTGCCAGTTGTTCTTTAGTGTCTACTGAGTTCCCACATCAATATGTCCCTGGCACTCACTTCTGCTCCTTTTTGTCTCTGTTTGTTCTTGAACGAAACCACCATTACTGTGGCGGTGGCTCTGTACTGTGTCACATTAGCTACGCCTGAAGTACATTTCCTATAATTCTTTTTTCTGTATGGTTCTGACTTAGTGTTGGCCACGAGAGACATTTTGTGTGATATCTGAAAAGTAAAAAATGAAAGGGCAGCTTTTCTTTTTTTTTCTTTCTTTTTAATGCTCTGAAGGTCAATGGTACAGTGACATCTTGCACATGCTGTCACTCATCTGCTAGCTCACCTTGTTAAATCAACCCAGACATCGGCTCCTCCAGCTCCTGTCACATCTTCTCCAAGTTCTGCCCCAAGTGCATGGTCAACTCCATGGTGAAATGTGCTACCTTCTTTTGCTGATCACTCACAGCATTGAGATTGAAGGTGATGAGAGACAGATGTTGGTTCTCCTTTGTCCTGTGGGTCTCAGTGTGTCCTCACCGGTTCCAGTTTGTCTGCTCTCATCCACATCTAGCTTTCCTTTTCAAGTACTGGTTGATCTGACCAGTAAAGACTTCAGGCTCAACACCAGATGCAGACGCAACAGCTGTATAGAGTCTTCTACCAGCTCCCATAATTGCATGGAGTCTAACACTATGATAAATCATTATTCTATACCACTAGCAGAGTTTCTGCATTTCTTTTCCATTCCTCACTCATGTAAATATCATCCTGTTCTTTATTATTATTGTTTTAAAATTATAAAGTTTTATTCTATTTTTACAAAGGCAATATAGGTATCTGAGGACATTACTTTTCCATATAAGCTTAAGAGTATAAATTTTCTCACAAAATCTAACTGGAGTTTTGACGAACTGCATTAAATTTGTTGATTAATTGGGGGAGACACTGCATCTTTAAAATATAAAGTTTGAGAGCATGAAGTCTTTTCATGTATTAAAGTCATATCTATGCCCTTTATTAAGATTTTAAAATTTCTTCAATGGATGTCTTGTGTATTCTTGGTCAACTGGTTAATTTTAACAAAATATCTTGATTTCTTTTAAGATAATTTCTTTTTGTTGCAAAAAGGAATGGAATTATTTTAAAAATATTTTTAATTTAGTTACTGAGAGTAAAGGGAATCGATTTTTAGTACAGTCATGTTTCTGTCAACCTTGTTAAAATTCCTTATTAGTTCTGATAGTTTGCTGATTCTGTGTTGTGAGTATGTGTGTGTGTATGTGTGTTTTAAGTAGATGATCACATCACCTACAAAAATGACAGATTTTTTTTTTCTTCTTGGAAATCCTTTATCTCTTATCTTTTTGTTATTGTTGTTCTTTATAGAGCTAGCTAGTACCTGCAGTACAATGTGAAAGAATAATGGTGATAGCCTGCCTTATATTATGTACCTTTGGGAACTGTTTTGTAAGACAGGTATTACTAGAGTTTCAGTGAAGTTGGCATGACTAGGGTCCAACCTGCAAGGCAGGCTCTCACCACTACTGTTTAACATAACTGTATGCTATGCTCTTTCAAGTCTCACATCTTTGAACACATTGTGTTTTCTGTCTAGAATTCCTGTTCACTTTTCTTGATTTGACAGATATGGACTCACCTTCAAGACTCAGCTGAGATGCAAATTCCCAGTTTGGACTAAATGCCCATAATATCATGTACCTCTATCTTAGTACTTAGGTATTTAGGGATATGTCTTCCCTCCTAGACTGCAGCTGTTTAATGTCAGGGATTTATATTACTAATCTTTGTACTCCTCATGTTAAGTCCAGTACCTGGAACAGAGTAGTTACTCATTTAATGTATTTTGAATACATATGAATTGAACTGAATCAAATAAAAGAATCATAGTTGGTATGAAACATCTTTAAATTACCCAGCTTATCCTGGAATCAGGACCAGGGGAGGGAGGTTTAAAAAGGAAATGGTAACACAAATGTCCACCATTTAGAGAATAACTACATAAGTAATGGCACATTCATACTATGGAATACTCTGCAGTAGTTTTAAAAAGAGATGACTCTATATGTACTAAGATAGAAACAAAAATCTATGAAGTATATTAAGATTTTTTAAAAAGAACATTGAGATTGAGGCTAATATATAAAATAAGTATTAGTATACCTTTATTTGCAAGTCTGTGCACGTGTATACTTGTATGTGTATATGTACGCACCTGTGTGTGTTTAATTATGTGACAGACTCTGATGTTTGCCTACCCATTGGCTCTTCTACCTTCTCTTTTGCAGTAATATGTCTAATCCCAGGACAAGAATTATGATTGGTTTATCTAGAGATTTAGAGCAATCCCTATCAAATTACCCATGACATTTTTCATAGAACTAGAACAAATAATCCTAAAATTTATATGAAACCATAAAAGACCCAGAATTGCCAAAGCGATCCTGAGGAAAAAGAACAAAGCTGGAGGCAGAACCCTCCCAGACTTTAGACAATACTACAAAGCTACAGTAATCAAAACAGTGTGGTACTGGCACAAAAACAGATATATGGATCAAAGGAACAGAATAGAGAACCCAGAAATAAACCCACACACCTATGGTCAATTAATCTTTGACAAAGGAAGCAAGAATATACAAAGGAGAAAAGACAGTCTCTTCAGCAAGTGGTGTTGGTAAACTTGGACAGCTGCATGTAAATCAGTGAAGTTAGAACACTCCCTCACACCTGACACAACATAAACTCAAAATGGCTTAAGGACTTAAATATGAGACATGACACCATAAAACTCCTAGAAGAGAACATAGGCAAAACATTCTCTGACGTAAATCATAGCAACATTTTCTTAGATTAGTCTCCCAAAGCAATAGAAATAAAAGCAAAAATAAACAAATGGGACCTAATCAAACTTATAAGCTTTTGCACAGCAAAGGAAACCATAAACGAAACGAAAAGACAACTTACATACTGGGAGAAAATATTTGCAAATGATGCAACTGACAAGGGCTTAATTTCTGAAACATACAGACAGCTTATACAACTCAATAACAAAAAAACCAAATAACCCAATCAAAAAATGGGCAGAAGACCTAAATAGACATTTCTCCAAAGGAGACATACAGATGGCCAATAGGCACATGACAAGATGCTCAACGTTGTTAATTAATAGAGAAATGCAAATCAAAACTACAATGATGTATCATCACCCAGAGGTCAGAATGGCCACCATTAAAAAGTCTATAGGTAATAAATGCTGGAGAGGGTGTGGAGAAATAGGAAACCTCCTACATTGTTAGTGGGAATGTAAATCAGTGCAGCTACTATGGACAATGGTATGGAGGTTCCTTAAAAAACTAAAAATAGAGCTACCATATGATCCAGCAATCTCACTCCTGGGCACATATCCTGAGAAAATTCTAATTCAGAAAGACACATGCACCCCCACGTTCATAGCAGCACTGTTCACAATAGCTAAGACATGGAAACAACCTAAATGTCCATCAGCAGACGAATAGATAATGAAGATGTGATGTATATATACAATGGGATATTACTCAACCATAAAAAAGAATGAAATAATGCCATTTGTAGCAACATGGATAGACCTAGAGATTATCATACTAAATGAAGTCTGAAAGAGGAAGACAAATATCATATGATACCACTTATACGTGGAATCTAAACTATGATACAAATGAACTTATTTACAAAACAGAAACAGACTCACAGACATAGAAAACAAACTTATGGTTACCAAAGGGGCAGAGTGGGGGGAGGGATAAATTAGGAGTTTGGGATTAACAGATACAAACTATTATATATAAAAAAGATAAACAAGGTCCTACTGTATAGCACAGGGAACTATATTCAATATCCTATAATAAACCATAATGGAAAAGAATATGAAAAAGAAAATATATATATATCTGAATCACTTTGCTGTACACCAGAAACTAACACAACATTGTAAATTAACTATACTTCAATTAAAAAAAAAAGAATTATGATTGGTTTAAGCCATTATGGCAATCCAATTTCTCTCTCTCTGATTGGTCTAAGGGCATGTCACTAAGTTCTGCTCTGTTGAGAACTTTAGGAAAAGACTATCCTCTCAGATAAGAGAAAGGCATGAAAAGAAAGTCTCCTTTTGCTCACTCCTATTTCCTTCCTGTTTAGGTATTGATCAAACCTGTTATATGAGATTTTGTGCTTGGTGTTCCAGCAGTCTCTATATGACCACAATGGGGGACTTCGTCAACATGCTGAGGATGGCCCAGAAGAAAGATTGGGAAAGCCTGGACCCCTGACTACACCATGAGCTTTCAGAACAACTGGGGATCACCTACTTCCAGATTGCTGTCAATTGAGGAGGAATAGTCCTAATGGTTAAGTCACCATTGGTTGAGTTTTCTGTCATTTACAGCCAAAATGATCCCATTTGCTAAAGTGTCAGTATAGTTTCATAGCAATACTATTTGAGCACTCCCCTTTACATTCTTAATTACAAAATGTAAAAAATATATATTCTTTTTTTTTTTGGCTACACCATGCCCAGCATGCAGGATCTTAGTACCCTGACCAGGGATCGAACTGGTGCCCCTTGCAGTGGAAACTTGGAGTCTTAACCACGGGACCACCAGGGAGGTCCAATATATATATTCTTCTTCTTTTCCATTCTATACTTTTCTGCCTTGTATTTCACCCCTATACGCTTCACGAGTTTTTGTACTTTAGTTCTGGACTATTTTCAGAGGCAAAAGAGGAAAGAGTCCACAATGCCAAAACCCTGTTAGATTCCCAGTAGAACCAGATCCATCTCATTTCCCTTTATCCTTCACCTAAAACAGCTTTATGGGCTCCATTAATACCTGGGATATTATAATCTTCTAGTGGGTATTTATAAAGCACAAATAAGCACAGATATGAAACTATGATGAACTGGAGTCTGGGGAGTTTTAGACACTTGCCCAAGACTTAGACTAGTCCAAGTGTCACACTGTGTTTGAAATTTCTCATCTGATTTTGCTAATTCTCTTAAACAAAATGTGTCTGGTAGAGCCAAGTGGAAAGATTCCAGTAAAAGAGGGAAGAAACCTTCATGTACCCAGTAAGAGAGATGAGGGTGAACTAGTGGGGGCTGGTGATGAAGGAACGGGGGACTGGGTGTAATTGGTTAATGACAGCATTTTAAAGCCGTGATAAGAGGTGAATATCAACTCCCCTTACTGTATTACAGAAGTCTGGCTAGAATGTCAGGGAGCTTGATCCCCACCTTGTCAATTAATATTTCTGTGACCTAGAGATTTTCCTTTTTTTTCACTCTCCTCACTTACTTAGAAAAAGAAAAGGGTCAACAGGAGGTGTTCATATGGAAGTGAGAGCAACCTTTTTAAAGTTATTAAGCTCAAAGAGGAGAGAGCTCTTCCTGAACATACATAGATATTCTTATCTTCTTCTCTATCCCCCCCCAACATTTTTTTCCCAACATATGAAACATATACTAGTGGATTAAAATTTATTTAGCCTCAGGAGTATGAAAATTTGGATTTGCATCCTAGCTCTTAACACTCACTACTTTCTACATGACCTTAGCCAAGTCACACTTCTCCTATCATTCTGTCTCTAAGTCAGTAGGTCGTCCTTGTGTTCCCCCTTCAAAGGAAAGATGCCCCACTTCAAGAGAAGTAAAGCCAAATTCTTGGAAAGATGATTTCACACCATCCCCAGCAGGTACCAGGAATGGGGGCAGTTGGTAGAGGGGCAGGAACTTCTGTGATCTGAGTCAAACAGCCATAGGGTATAAACTCACATACTTAAAATCTACAAGCAGGAAATCCTTGCTGAGGGTCAAGTTTTCCAAACAACCAGGAGTTTTGTCTTTAGACATTTTCTTGTCATCTTACTAAGAAATACTAAATGCTATTTAACAATTTCTTAAAGATGTGGAATTACCATTAAAACGAGTAATTCTTAACTCTCTCAAAGCCCAACTCCCCTTTTGATGATAGATATATTATAAGACCTGCTTACAATTCTGAGATTAAATTACTAGATTAAATTAATAATTAAATTAATATAACTTACATATAAACATGATTTCAAAAAAGAAACACAATGCCTAATTGTAATATAAAGGAGTAATAAATGCAAAGTTGTTTATAATAAAATAATATGTATTTCAATCTGAAAATGTCTAGGTGTGACTGGTAGACATAATAACACAGTCAGATGCTTGTACCTATATGCAGAATCAGTATAAATGAGAACGCTATAAATGCAGACTGATACAGGTGTGTTATAATGGAGATTCAAAAACCATATGCAGCATTACTACTCATGTGGTTGAATAACTTGTGGTAAATTTCTAACAAAATATTCCTAGAAAGTTTGGATCTATTAAGCATGTGCAGAAAATATTTGGTATTTGTTTGTAAAATGGAGTTAGGTTCTAAGTTCAGATAATTAAAAACTCCATTTTTACCTAAATGTATGTCTTTGTGGGTGTCGAAAAGTATGCAGGATATGGGACAATTCTCACTGCATGAGCCTGTCCCATGCATTTTAAGAAATATTGTATTCCAAGTATCAACCCATTAAATGGTAGTAGCCCCCAGTTATTGTAACACTATAGAAACCTTCCCACAAATGTTTAAAATGCTCTCAAATAATAATATAATATATATTGACAAATTCTGCTATAAGCAGTGGCTGGCACTCAGTATGTGTTTAATACACGCTTATTGACTGGATGGATGAATGAATGTATAAGTATTGTATCTCTAAAAATGACTAACTTTTGATGGCAAGTAACAGAAAACCCAACTAACTAATTGTAGTTTAGACAAATTAGGGTTTATAACATTTTTTTAACTAAGAAGTTTAGAGTAATACACCCAGGGTTGGTGCCACAGCTCATGATGCTGTTATTGTTTATGGTTCCTATTTTCCTTCCATTTTGCCATTCTTGGCAAATTTGTTATTTTATCACTTCATGAATTAAAAATCATGGCAGCATCTCTGGGTCTTACATCTGTATTCAAAGCAGAAGGAAGTAGGAAGGATCATTGTCAGCAGACTTCCTCTTCTATCTTATTGGCCAGAACTTGCTGGCTGCAAGGGAAACTGTGATCCTCCCACTGAAAGCAATAATACTGCCATAGACACGTAAAAAACAAATGAAGAAACAAACAAAAACGTTCAAACACATCACTGAGCTGCCAAGAAAGCAAAGATTCGAAGACAAAAATTGAAGTGAACATTGAACTCCTAGGAGGTGAGGAAACACCAGGGATGGCTTCTGCCATAGGCATATGTTTCAAATTCTGGTGATATTGATATTTCATTTTTAATGGTTTCACAGGAAGTAGGGATTGGGGACAGATGATAAAGCTTAAGGCCTGCCCAATGTATGGAGTCTAATAGTAGAGCCCGATGTATGGAGTCTAATAAAATCTTGTATGTCTATACAATGAAATATTATTCAGCCATAAAAAAAGGAATGTGCTGATACATGCCACAACATGGATGGACGTTGAAAACACTATGCTACATGAAAGAGGTCAGACACAAAACTCACATAATGTATGATATTATTTATATGGCATATGTCCAGAATAGGCAAATCCATACAAACAGGAATTAGATGAGTTGTTGTCAGGGGTTGGGTGAGGGGGAAGTGGGGAGTGACTGCCAATGGGTATAAGGTTTCTTTTTGGAGTAATGAAAATGTTCTGGAATTGGACAGAGGTGATGACTGCATAAGTACACTAAAAACCATTGAACTGTACACTTACATAGGTGGAATATGTGGTATGTGAGTTACATCTCAATCATGTTGTTATAAAAACAGAACCAAAAACAAACAAACAAAACATATGTAAAGATCACCACCATTGCCACCGTCCCAAGATTACCACTGCCAGCCTCTTGGTGTACAGACTTCCAAACTCATTTCTGTGCATCATATGTACTTATTTAAAGAATAAAAACTGGGGGCTTCTGTGGTGGTGCAGTGGTTAAGAATCTGCCTGCCAATGCAGGGGACACGGGTTCGAGCCCTGGTCTGGGAAGATCCCACATGCCGTGGAGCAACTAAGCCCATGAGCCACAACTACTGAGCCTGCGCATCTGGAGCCTGTGCTCCACAACGAGAGAGGCCGCGACAGTGAGAGGCCCGTGCACCACGATGAAGAGTGGCCCCCGCTTGCCGCAACAGGAGAAAGCCCTCGCACAGAAACGAAGACCCAACACAGCCAAAAAATAAATAAATAAATAAATAAATAAATAAATAAATAAATAAATAAAAGAAAAAAAGAATAAAAACTGGATAATACCATTCAAAAAGTACTTTTAACTATCACACATATAACTTTAAAATTATAAAGTAATATCAGATTGGAGTGTGCTTGTCTTGTACCTGATCTTAGGGGGGAAACTTCTCATCTTTCATCATTAAGTATTATGTTAGCTGTGGGGTTTTGTTGAGTGGTTGTTGGTTGGTTGGTTTGTTAGTTTGTTTTTTATCACGAAAGGCTGTTGGATTTTGTCAAATGCTTTTTCTGCATCTATTGACATGATCATGTGGGTTTTTTCCCTTTATCCTATTAATTTGGTATATTAAGCTGATTTTCATATGTTGCACCAAGTATAAATCCCACTTGGCAATGTTATAAAATTCTTTTATATGTTTTGCTGGATTTAGTTTGTATGTATTTGGTTGAGGAGTTCTGTTTCTATATTTATAAGGATATTGGTCTGTAGTTTTCTTTTCTTGTGATGTCTTTGTCTTGCTTTGATACCAGGACACACTGTCCTCAAAAAATGAATTAGAAACTGTTCCCTCTTATTATTTGTAAAAGTTTATGAAGAATTGGTGTTAATTTTTCTTTAAATGTTTGGTAGAATTCACCAGTGAGGCCATATAGTCCTGGGCTTTTCTTTGCTGGAACTTTTTTGATTACTAACTTAAGCTTTTTTTTTTTTTTTTAAATTTTATTTATTTATTTATTTATTTATGGCTGTGTTGGGTCTTCGTTTCTGTGCGAGGGCTTTCTCCAGTTGCAGCAAGCGGGGGCCACTCTTCATCATGGTGCGCGGGCCTCTCACTGTCGCGGCCTCTCTTGTTGCGGAGCACAGGCTCCAGACGCGCAGGCTCAGTAATTGTGGCTCACGGGCTTAGTTGCTCCGCGGCATGTGGGATCTTCCCAGACCAGGGCTCGAACCCGTGTCCCCTGCATTGGCAGGCAGATTCTCAACCACTGCGCCACCAGGGAAGCCCTTAAGCTATTTATTTGTTATATATCTTTTCAGATTTTTCTATTTCTTCGTTAACCAACTTTGGTAGTTTCTGTTTCTAGGAATTTATCCATTTCATCTAGGTTATCTTCTTTGTTGTCTTAGTCATCTCAGGCTGCCATAAAAAATAACATAGACTGCGTAGCTTAAACAGTAGAAATATATTTTTCACAGTTCTGGAGGTTGGGAGGTCCAAGACCAAGGTGCCAGCCAATTTGATCTGGTTCCTGGTGAAAGCTCTCTTTCTGGTTGACAGACAACCACATTTTCACTATGTCCTCACATGGCCTTTCCTTGCATGCACCAGGGGTGGGAGTGGGGGAGGAGTAGAAGGAAGGGAAGGAGGGAGGGAGGGAGGGAGGGAGGGAGGGAGGGAGAGCAGCTTTCTCTTCTTCTAAAGCCACTAGTCTCATCATGAGAGCCCCACCCTCATGACTTACTCTATCCCTAATTACTTCCCAAAGGCCCTATCTCCAAACACCATCACACTGGGTGTTAGGACTTCAATATATGAATTTTGAGGAATACAAACATTCAGTCCATAACACCTTATAATCTTTCTGTGTATGTGAGGTTGGTAGTAATATCCCCTCTTTTATTGCTGATTTTAGTAATTTTAGTCTTTTTTTAGTCTCTTTTTTTGCTTAATTAGGCCAGCTAAAGATTTGTCAATTTTGTGATCATTTCAATGAACCAACTTCTGGTTTTGTTGACTTTATTGTTTTTCTATTCTTTACCTCACTTATTTTCACTGCAACCTATATTATTTTCTTCTTCCTGCTTGCTCTAGATTTAGTTTGCTCTTGTTTTTCAAGTTCCTGAAGGTGGAGTGTTTGGTTATTGATTTGCAGTCTTTCTTCTTTTTAAATATAGGCAAATACAGCTATAAATTTCCCTCTAGGCACTATTTTCATTGCATCCCATAATATTTGGTATGTTGTGTTTTCATTTTCATTCATCTCAAAGTATTTTCCAGTTTCCTTTGTTATTTCCTTTTTGACCCTCTGATTATCTATGATTGGGTTTAATTTCCATGTATTTGTGAATGTGCCAAATTTCCTTGTTATTAATTCCTAATTTCATTCCACTGTGGTTGGAGAGCACAACTTCATATGATTTCAATCTTTTAAAATTTATTTACACTTGTTTTATGGCCTAACATATAGTCTATCCTGGTAAATGTTCCATGTGTGTACTTGAGAAGAATGTGTATTCTGCAGTTGTTGAATGGAGTGTTCTATAGGTCTCTGTTAATAGAATTACAATGTTGTTCAAGTCTTCTATCTGCTTGATGATTTTCTGTCTAAGTGTTCTACCCATTATTGAAAGTGAGATGTAGAAATCTCCAACTGCTATTATTGAATTGCCCATTTTCCCCTTCAATTCTGTTAGTTTTTGATTCCTGAGTTTGGGGTTGTCAGGTGTAAATATGTTTATAATTGTTTTATCTTCTTGATGGATTAACTCTGTTATTATCAAATGTTCTTTTTAGTCTATAGTAATAATTTCTGTCCTAAAGTCTACTTTGTCTGATATTAGTATAGCCATTCTAGGTCTTTCAGTTATTGTTCACCTAGTATGTCATTTCCCGTACTTCAACTTCTTTGTGTCTCTGAATCTAAAGTGTGCCTCTTATAGGCAGCAAATAGTTGGATTTTGTATTTTTAATCCATTCTGCTAATTTCTGCATTTCAATTCAATCCCTTCTCATTTAATGAAATTACTGATAAAGTCATGTTTATATTTGCTATTTTCTACTTGTTTTCTACATGCCTTATGTGTTTTGGGGGGCTTCCATCCTCTATTGCTGACTACTTTTGTGTTAAAAGGATATTTTCTATTTTATTCCCCTTATTGATTCTCTTACTATATTTTTTGAGTTATTTCTTTAGAAGTTGCTATAAGGATTACAATAACTTAATTTATAAGAATCTAGTTCAGATTAATACCAATTTAATTACAATTGTATACAAACTTTGCTCTTACATGGCTTTATCTTCTCTCTCCCTTCATTTGTGCTGTTATTGTCATGCAAATTACACCTTTATAGATTGTGTGTTCAACAACAAAGAAAAAAATAAAGAATGCTTTAGAAATCTGTCATTCTTGCACAGGGGCCATGCTAGTCTTCTCTGTATTGTTCCAATTTCAGTATATATGCTGTCAAATTGAGCACAACACGATGGAATATTGCCATTAAAAACTACTCTGGCCTCAGTGTAGAATATGAATTAAAGAGGAGGCCAATCTGACGTGAGAAGGCTAGATAAAAGATGCTGAAATATATCAGGTAAAAGATGATAGTGGTCTGAACTAGAGTTCAGTACTACAGTACTGGAGAAGAGATGCAGGCAACTTAACAAATTTGAAAGATATTAAAGAGATAATATTAACTACCTTTCGTGACTCGATATAGGGTTGAGCAAAAGAAAGGAGTCAAAATGATTAATTCTCTGCATTATGTAACTGAGGGAATTATGGTGCTATTCACAGAGAGAGATTACACTGAAATTGAAGCTTTGGGAGAAAATATGATGAGCTCAATTTTGGACATTTTGAATTTGTGATTATTATAAGATACTTAAATGGAAATAGGAAATGTTCAGTGAAGATGGGATATCTAGGTTGGAACTTAAGTGAGCAGCAGGGGCTATGAGTAAAGACTCGAGAATAATTAATATGTATATAGTAATGGAAGTCTTGAGAGTTTATTAGAATGTCCAATAAGATAAATAGAAAAATATAAAGTGATAACAGAAGAGGACCAAGGATGGAATCCTAAGGAATAATATTTTGATTGTGAGGAAAAGAAGAGGATTCTTCACAAGAAGGTGAGAGTGGCTCCAGAGGTACCAAGAAAATCAGGAGAGTGGGCTGTCATGGAAGTTGAAAGAACGAAATATTGCAATAATTGAGATGCCACATAAAATAAAAACCATATTATTTTCACTGTAATTAGCAATAAGGAAGACCATTAATAACAGTTGTATATTAAAGTTGGCTGCAAATTCTTTCCTATTCCTCCCACAAGAGGTGAAATCTATTTCCCTCCCCTTGACTCTGGACTGAACTGTGTTTGCACTGACCAATAAAATGTGGCAGAAGTGAGATTTTTAACTTCTGAGACTGGGCAGCTTCTACTTTCACAGGCTTGAAACACCCCCCCTAAAAACCCAGCGTTCATGCTGTGGGAACCCCACATATGGACGTGCCATGAGGAGAAGGACTCATGCTCCCAGCCAAGTGCCAACACCGCCCACCAGCCCTGTGAATGAGCCACAGTAGAGGCTCTAGTCCAGTCAAGCCTCCAGATGACCACAGCTCCAGACAACACACTGCAGGACAGAATTATCCACTTGTGCCTAGTCAATCTGCAGAGTCACGAAAGACGATAAACGGTGGCTGCTGTTTTTTGTGTTTTTTTGAACAAATAGAAAATTTTCATTTTCAGGCACAAAGCCACAACAGACATAAAAATGATACAGACAACAAGTGCTACGGTCATTCAAAGAAGGCATAGAGTAGATACAACAAGGATCTCCTCTATGGCACCGGGAACTATACTCAATATTTTGTAATAACTTATAAGGGAAAAGAATGTGAAAAAGGAATCACTGTGCTGTACACCTGAAAGTAACACGACATTGTAAATCAACTATACTTCAATTAAAAAACAAATAAACAGACAAGAACAACAACAACAAAAAACCAAAGAGGTCATAGAAGTTCTTATGAGATTCTATAAGAGAAGCCAAATGAGGACGGGAGAGATGGCTTTTGAATCAATTCAGAGGAGAAGTCACAGAGAAACTAGTCTTTGACCTGAACTTGAGTTTCCATTAAGATTGCAGCACAGGGATATTACAGATGAAGGTAATCACATAAACTTACTATACTGGAACCTGCAGAGGTTATGAGTGTTGTTTCAAGATCCCAAAGCAAGTGCATTGTGGAATCAGAATTTTAAGTGAGGCCTAATGAACCAAAAACAAACAAACAATAAAACAAGCCCTTCCTGTGATACCACGTTGCCTTTGAAGTCGTTTTTTTGGTGGGTTGGTAGAAACTGCTTCCAGTGTTTCTTGCTGGAATGACTAGTTCTGTCCCCCCACGGTCCCCCACCCCCGAGTTGATCCTCAAAGCTTCCATTAGAATGGACTTGCTAAAATGCAGACATACAAGTATTCATGACGCCTGTGTCCAATCATTTCTCCTGCCATTGCCTACTTCACTTCTGGATTATATGAACAATTCACTGTCTTCAATTATGCTTTCCCCTCCTCCAAGAATCCCTTTCTCCCTATGGGGCACCTGGGAAACCCACTTCAGTTTTCAAAACTCGATTTACATATTATGTCTTTTGTGCAGTCTTTTTAGTGTTGTGATCACACCCTCCTTTTTGCTACCCCTGCCCTTCTGCATGCCTGATTGTTGCACTCGCTACACTGTATTGTAATTGTATTTTTTACATATCTCTGTCTTGTCCTGGGCAACATTCCTTGGGGCCAGGGACTACCTTTTTTCATCTACTGATGTTGCCTTAGCATGTTACTTGTTGTGAAGTAGTTAGTTATAAAAATGACATTTGAGTAAATTAAAAATTGTTATGTACATGTTACTTATTATCACTTTATAGATACAACAGGAAAAAATATTAATATTGGTGCTAAAAGTTCACTTCTAGTAAATGGTGGTGGTACTTGACTCCACTTATAATATTTTTCCCACTATTTTATATCTTTCTACCTGATATCTCTTCTTTATTTCCATCTATGTTTCTTTATTACTAAACCAAGAAAAACAGGTATGAGGGTAGGGCTAGGCCATACTTGGCTGGAATAGTAAAGGAACTGTGTGGGTTTTTGGTGGGAAAATCCTGAAGCATACAGGTCTGCATCTTCCTTTGGAGGCATGTGGAGGGGTCTGCTTCTAAAGAGTTTTTTGTTTGTTTGTTTTTGTTTTTGTTTACCATTTTTTTAAGCTTTATTTTAGTACTCTCCATTTTTCATCTTTCCTTCTCTCCTTTTCTTCTCATCCCATCCCTCTCTGCCTGCCTCCCTCCATTCCTTCTTTCCATTCACCATCCATCTGCTGAGCATCTGTTGAGTGCTTGGAACTATTACCCATACTGGGAATGCAGTGATGAACAGGACAAATAATATCTGTGCTCTTAAGGAGTTGATATTCCAGTGTGGGGCTGGTAGTCATAGACAATAAAAGAAAAATAAAGAAGAATGTATCAGGTGGCTAGCAAGTGCTGTGATCAGAGTGATAGGCTGTGACTTTGTAGTAGAATTCTTATGGCCACCATGTAAGTTGGTATTCTCATTTTATATTTGAATAAACAAAAGCATAGAGAATTTAAGAAACCCATTCACTGTTACTTAAGGAATCTAGGATTACCAGTTCAGGTCTGTTGGACTTTATAACTCATTTTTGCTCTTAACTACTGTGCTATACTAGTCTGTCATATGTTTACAGTGCAATCTTTTCTTAAATTTTAAAAAGTAGACCTCGGGTGGCTGCTGTTTTAAATGACTAAGTTTTTGGTCTGTCTGTTACTCAGTTGATAACCTATTTTATGACCATCCTGTAACATCTTTAAGAGATGATGTCCTGTTGGAGCACTGCAGGTGTAAACTGCCGTGGGCTGAAGAGTGACTTGAAGGGTAGGAACTGGAGACAACTAAGTTCATTGTGAAAGAAAGAAGCTAGTTAGAGTGTTATATGTAAGACAGTCAATATCTGATAGAGGTGTTATGTTAGTTTTTTTACTATGAACAATTTAAATGGTATTTAAGAAGGTGCTAGTATAAGCAGAAAACATTGACGATACAGAAGAGAGATGAGTTCGTTGATGGAGGGAAGTTCCTGAAGAGGTGGGAGAAAATGCTATTCAGGCTCCCCCAGAAAGGGTCTGATTGGTCTCATTAGGTGTGATCCAGCAGAGAGGTCCTGATGGGGGGGACTCTCATATCCTGAGTCCTTGGCAGTTATCCTATGGATAGCTGCTTTTGGCTCAGGCACTAATCATCTTTGTAAATAATTATGGCTAGGGTCTTAGGTTGTATTAGTTAGGATTTGGGAGGCTGGTGCTACAGGTAACAGAAGATATGTTTCTAAGAGGCTGAAACATAAATCTGAAGTTTGAGGGGTGGTTAATTCAGAGCTCCACAGCATCATCAAGATCCCAGGTCCTTTCCATCATTCTACTCTGTCATCCTCAGACTTCTGTCTTACTCTCTTAGGGTGGCTCCTGTAATTGTCTCAAGATCAATGCTGCAGTCCAAGGGGTCATATTCAAAAGGTCATATCAAGGGACAGAAATGGGAGGTTTCTCCTTGCATGTCCCTTTCCCAGAAGTCCCACAGCAGACTTCTCTAATGGTTAGAATTTCATCATAAGCTCAGTCAATAGCAAGGGTGATTTTAGGTAGGTTGTTTAACCTTTCTGAGCTTCAGTCTTCTCATCTGTAAAATGGGTAGCATAGTACCTACCTCAAGATTATAATAAGGAATAAAAGAGAATATTCTATTAAGTGCATACACAGCGCTTGACTCACAGAGCCTCTTTTCATCTACTCTACCCTCCACACTGTGTTTAGAGTTCATTTTCTAAGAAGCAAACTTGAGGTTCTTCTCCCATTTTTAAATGGGAGACCACAATCGGCCTAAAATAAACTTGATTCATCTTCTGGTGCTGGGGACTACTTTCCTGAAAGCACTCAGAAGAGAGAAAAAAATATTTAGATGTCTGTTATAAAGGAAAAAGCATGCATGGGAAACTAACAGTATCTACTACATAGGACCACCCATGTGTAAGAAACTGATCTGGTTGCTTTGACTCTGGGGATGTGAGGATTCCTGTGTGCTGGGCAGGAACCAAGGTGTCAGAGTGTTCTGTCTCAGGTAAAGGGGAATCCAGTGCCCAGGGTGGGAATCCAGGCATAGACAGAGTACAGGTGCTGATGTATGTGTTTGGGTGGAAAAGTGGGTGAACATTCAGAGTGATTTACTCTTATCCCGACTATATCCCTCATAGAATGGCCCTGGGCTCCACCACAGCCCTGAGTCTGAGCCAGAATAATAAATCATAAAGTTCCTTGAGCTCCAGAAGAGAGTGCTAACATGAACACTGAATAGTATTTGCGTTATAATGTTACTCAGTAAAAAAATATATACCATGCATTATTTTCAAATGCAGTATGCTTTCTCCAGAAACAATTATATTTCCTTTCTAGACTCTCTTTTTGCTTATCGCAATAGACACAGTGCCATCTACCGAAAATAAAGCACCAATAACCATGGTACCCCCAGGGATTCCCAGGAGAGCCTCCCTCTCTGTGGGCTCCCTGCCTCACCCACCTCCCAGATGGACCGGAGGGAGTAGGCGGGATCCACAGGCTGTTCTCCTGTCACAAACTGTAACGCATCTGCTCCCTGGTGCTCTCCGCGAGCAGCAAGAGTAAGACGGCCCTGCAGTGACCTAAGGAGCTTGGCCAGAGATTTAAAATGGCTGTGAAAGCTCTTTTAGGCTGTCCTTTTGCCTTCAACGGGGTGTACACTTCAACTATCCTACATAGGCAAGGCACGTTTTTATATTAAAACGTAAAAGGATTATTGACGTGTCTTCCTTTAAGTAATTATGATGTTTCTTTCCATGTAATAGTGTAGCGATGTATTAAATTTCTTTTAACTTTCTGTGAGATTTTTAGTAGGTAGAAGAGCTAAGAGGTTAATACCAGAATCCTGGAACATTATCAAGACTGCTATGTCTCTGGGACTTGTGGATAACCTAGGTTGCTCATGAAGTTCATGTATGCCAAATTCCACAGTCTAGTTAAGTGTGTCCTCTCCAGGTCACAGTGTCTCTTGGTTTCATAAATGGAGAAACAAGAGGAAGATTGTTGCTGACATTTAGTCACCACAGTCAGCAATAAAACAGAAAACTGAAGCTCTTTAAAATATGCAGCCTCCTGCAGGATGTACTCAACTCCTGCCCTCTCCACCTCTCATTTTACCATTCTTCCTCCCGAGGAATCTTGGCTCCGTCTGGCGGGTAGCCCTTCAGGGACCATTTATAATTTAAAGCTCTGGTTTGAATTGATTCTGATCTGGCTTTTGGTAGTCAGGCCTGGCTTCCCTTCCATTTGCCTCTCCAAATCTGGCCCCATTTTCTCTAACGCATTTGCTGCTCATTCTTTCTGCTTTCTTTTTATTAGATTTTCCAAAGCAAAATTTCCCACAGTTAAGTTTGTGGTCTGGTAATTTATCATGAATATTCTTGAAATTGCCTCATTAAAAGGGGCATTTGAAGCTGAAACCTAGGCATCTGTTACCACGGTAACCAACAACAACTATTTAGAACCGCCTGCTTAAACCAAAGAGGTAAGGGTCGCTGTTGGCAGGAGAATATTGAAGGCAGGCAACAAGAGACTATTGGGGGGTGTAAAAGGCCCATAGAGCCTGATGTGGAAATCTCAACCTTGAGTTGGATAGCCTTCTATGTTGGTGCCATGCTCCTGAATTCTCTACATGTTCTTGAGCCAGTCATTCACCTGTCTGTGCCTCAAGTTATCAATTTAAAAAATGGGCAAAACATTCCCTATGTCACCAGGGTATATGAATGTCAGTGAGGCGATAAAAGTGAAACGTTTTTGTACACAGGGTGCTGCACCCATGCAGACTAAAATCCGTGCTCTGAGTCTACAGCTGTTCTCTAGAACCCCTTCTGGTTGCCATCAGTCAACCTTCTCTCTCAAAGAAAAGACAATTCCTTCAATAGAGAGTAGTGTCAAACTAACCTTATTGATTGCCTTTCCAAGCCAGGATTCTCTGGGAGTTCCATTATCCACTGGGCCTGTAAAAGTGAACACTGGCAGTTAGGCATGTCTTGAAGTGCTACAAAGATGGTTATAAAAAAAAAACCGTATTTGATAAATAATGAAGGTTACAAGAAGTGCAAATTACCTTCCTTCACCTTCTTTTCTTTGTCTTTCCAGCTGCAATTTTGGATAGAATGTTAAAGAGATAATCATGAGTGGCAAGCTTTTTATTAAAAAAAAAAGAAATGTCAAGTCCGGCAATGTACATGGGAATGGCAGGAAAGATGTATACACACAAAAGTGTGCATATACGTGGCAGTACTTTGTATGTGTCAAACTACATATTTTGTTAGTATTGCTTCCCTGGTAGAAATATAATGCATTGAATCAATAGGCTTAAACAAACATGACGAGAGAAAAACACATCTTGGTGAGCAAAGCATGAAGGGATATAGACGTGATAAAGAGGAAAATACTGCATAGCACTGACATTCTTAAGACCACAAGAGAGAGGGGTGAACTGGGGTGGAGTCTTGGTAGGAATTCTTATGGAACACAATAATCAGGATCATATGGAGGAGGGGTTGAGTTACGGATATAAGTGGATGCATTAAATCTGCCAGGTCTACAAATTCTTGGGCACTGCACCCTTTTGTCATTTCTCTTATTAGCACAACTGCCATCAGCATAAATAACTGAAGTGTTAGTGAATTTTTGATGACTCATTCATGTACCTGCATGAAGGGACTAGGTAGGCAGAGCTCATTCCTCAGGAGGTCATAAGTAGGCAGTCTGCTACCTCAAATGTTCTAAATTCCTTTCTTTTCACCAAGTGGGTAGGGAATCAAACCTTCCCAGAGATAGGCAGGGTGTGGAGGAGTTCCCAGAATGTTGAAAATAGTCGGATGTTGGAATCAGAATGGGTTCACCATCAAAGAAATGTCTTGCGTGTGTTTTGAGAAAGGATAGACAACATAATTCCTCACAAAATTGCTAGTTTTGTAGTTGCTAATGAGAAATCTCCAAAAAAATATCTTTTACTGTTTACCTTTCAGACCCTGTAAATCACGAAATGTAGTTTCAGTTCGTAGTGTAAGACCTATAGAGTAACATGGTTATTGCTGTTAGCTGTAAATACAGTTCTTTGTTATGGTTGCAGCTTGCTCTTCCTAAAATAAAATTCAGCATTTGCTGAATTTAAGTTTAGCTTGGCTTACTTTTCTGCCAAATAGAATATAAGTATACTGGATATAATACTGTGTTAGCTTTCTTTTCAACCCAAAATTTGAATGTTCTTATCGTTTATTATGAAACTTACACGCAAAAACAAAATGGGAAATTTTAAGAGCATAATCTTCGGCATTAGATAGACCTAGTTCAGATCTTGACTACGCCACTTACTTGATCGGTATTCCTCACTTATCTGTAAAAAACTGGATGAGAAAAATGCTTATCTCATATGGTAGTTATGAGACTGAAAGGAGCTCATAGATGTAGATTGTATTGGGGTATTTGCATAGCTTTTATAAATACCCATTCTCCTCACCCAAGTCCTGAACCAATTAAGAAACAGGCAAAGAGTAAGGCAGACAGGAGACAATATCATCAATAACGCTGACACTGGAGAGTATAGGCTTCCTGACCTGGAACACCAGAAATAGATTTACCACCTGGTCACAGTCCTAGGCAATAGGTCTCCCACTGGGCAAAGGTTTTTGCTACTAAGCTTACAGTTTCCCTGAGATCAATTGGGAGCATATGCTCCCTGTGGGGGGATTTGCTACAGAGAAAGGAAGAGGCTGGATTATAAATACCCAGTTTCTTCCAAGCTCACCAATGAGACAAATCACTCTTCCCAGGGAGGGTGAGGAGGTGGACGTATCCAGGAGGGTTACAGCTCATGGAGCTCCCTCTCATGGGAGAAAACATCAGGAGTGGACAATGAGACTTCCTTCCAACAGAATGTTTAGCACAGTGCCTGGCACAAAGAAACATTTATTATATGTGTCAGAAGATAAATTGAGATATATTAAAAATTTTAAGAGTTTATTCGAGCAAAAATCGGTTTGAATTGGGCAGCATCCAATCTAGCAGACAGAAAGGAGCTCCAAGGAGCTGTACCAAATGAAAGATTTTTATAGGCAGAAGGGAGCAGGCTTTTTTTACTAGGCAAAAAAGGAGGCTGGTTATTGCAAAGGTATTTTCCTTTAGGGGATGACAGGAGTCTATCGGGCAGATTACCTAACTAGTGATGATCAGGAGATTCCTGACTGACTGGTTTAAGGTTCCATTTCTGGGAGAGTGGAAACTGTAATTAACTCTCGGTTTGGTGACCTGGGACTTAGCATAAGTGACTCCATTTTTGGGCTTGTTGTCTTGTTAACATATGTCACCTATGTTTATTATAATTACTGACCCTTAAGGAAAAGTGAAAATGCTCACAAATTATATTTTGGACCTTGATACACGTGTGACAGTGGTAGGTGGCAAGTCTAGAAAAGCGGATGAAACCCGAACAGCGAAGGTCTTCATTGTCTATAATATGCATTTCCATTTTGTTTCGTAGACAATGGGTAACTAAAAATAGTTTTAAGTCGGGGAGAGACCCTCAAGGTTACATTTTAGAACTCTTAACTGTAGCATGTAGGACAAAAAAAGACAGAGTGTCCACAAGCCAGGCACTATGCTATACACTTAGTATAATGTTCTCTCTTAATCGCCACAATACTCTTGAGAATGATACATAATCATTATTCCTATTTTACAGAGGAGAAAACTGAAGCTTTAAAAGTTTAAATAACTTACTCAAGACACTCAGCTTGTAAATGAAAAACCTAGAATTTGATGTCATGTCTACCTGACTCTAAGCCTCAGGACTGGCTTCATGGGCATGTGACCTGTGCATTCATACCAGGCTCTGTGCTTGGTATAGTGCTCTGCTGTCACCATCTTAAAATTCTTAGTAATTTTAGAACAAGAGGTCCCACATTTTTATTTTACACTGGGTTTCATAAATTAGGTAACCAGTCCTGCCAAGACTTCTTTCCATTACCACAGTCACCACTTTCACCAAATCTGGAGGATTCTGCACAAATAAAACTCTCCTTTTAATCAAAGAACTATGGGAAATTAACCACTGTAGGTGAAATATAAATATGTGGACAATTATATATGGATGTTTTTGCATTTCTACATACAAATATCCACAATTCAGAGCCAAATCTCCATCACCAGACAATCCTTGCTCAGATTTTCTTTGGTTCCTGGGACCTCCCCAGTGCTGTAAGTGGGAGCCAAGCCAAGAAGTGGTGAGGAAATGGTATGAGGTTTAGTGGGGGGTAAATACATTCATGTCTAAACACATGTGTCTGGTTGTATTCCAAGTCCAAGAACAAATTAATTTAGGATTATCTTTTTGATGCTTTCCATATTTCAGCTCCCATCAGTTGGCACAAATAATTAAGGGATGATGGAACACACATTGGCACAATTTCACAACTTTTTTGAGGCTACAGGCCACTGAAAGGCAGGCAGCTATTATAGAAGATGGGGGAGGGTATTTTGGAAGAACATGCTATTTGAGCAGTACTGCCCTGGTGCCTTGTTTTTAATCAGCTTCTTTAATCATGAATTCATAATACTCTTTGAGGTAGGTGGCTACTCTGATTCTTTTAAAAAAAATTTTTCTTTTCATTACAGAAAAATTTTTAAATACAAAAACTCTAGAAAAATTATTCTAAGATCTTCCTGAGCATTAATAATTTTAAAAACCTTTAACAGTTTTCTTGGGCATTTCCTTTCTTTCTTTCTTTCGTCCTTCCTTCCTTCCTTCCTCCCTCCCTCCCTTTCTTTCTTTCCTATGAAGACCACTGTAAAAAAACTTATTTTCTTAGGCTAAAGTGAAATATCCTATTCAAAGGACATGCATACTTTTAAGGTCCTTGATATATTGCTAAACTGCCCTACAGATTGGTTTTACCAATATATAGTCCCAGTTCAGTGTGAGAATGCCTGTTTGCATGAAGCTTTGTTTAAAGTTTGTATCTAAATCTATTTAGTACATTGAGGCTAAAAATCTATTTAAAAATCTATCTAAAAATCTATTTAGTATATTTATATCATGTGCAACTTACATATCCATCCCCACACTTCTGTTCCACTAGATGGCCCAAAATTCATTCCTTTCATTAAGCCACTGAGTGATAAATTAGTGATATTAAGAATATCTGCATCTTTAAACTGAACTAAAGGACCAAGAGAATAATATCAACTTGACCTTTAACTTTTAACCTCAGCAGTGTGTCCTCACACCACTGTAGCAGCAGAGTGCTGCAGGCTAAAGAAGGGCTACATGCAGAGATCCTTCCCTATTGTTTTCTCATAACATTTCTTTGGAAAAGTGCCCTAAACACTCAGGGTAATTTGTCTGCCTATAACATCAGGAGGACTGCTTCTCTGTTTGATTAGTAGATCAAATAGGAGGATGAACTGGAGAACTTACTAGGGAATTAATAAAACATATTCGGGATACCACGTAATATTTTGTTTCTGGCTCTCCTATTTTTTGTTTTGCTTCCAGGTACTCGACTGCTCATTTTGGGCATCTTTGCTCATTTCTCTTATTATAAGGTAATCACTTTACAATATACAACATTGAACATGTATAAAGATCCCTCACATTTTTAGGTAGCTAAAGTTGGAGTTCAATGTTTTTTAGAACACTGTTTCTTAGTAGTAATGGAGAGAAGGCTATTAGCTATTTTAAAAATATTAGCAGGTCTTCCCTGGTGGCGCAGTGGTTGAGAATCTGCCTGCCAATGCAGGGGATACGGGTTCGAGCCCTGGTCTGGGAAGATCCCACATGCCGTGGAGCAACTGGGCCCGTGAGCCACAACTACTGAGCCTGCGCGTCTGGAGCCTGTGCTCCGCAACAAAAGAGGTCGCGACAATGAGAGGCCCGCGCACCGCGATGAAGAGTGGCCCCCGCTCGCCGCAACTGGAGAAAGCCCTCGCACAGAAACGAAGACCCAACACAGCCATAAATAAATAAATAAATAAATAAATAAAACCCAAAAGTTAAAAAAAAAAAACAAACCCTAATTAAAAAAAATAAAAAATAAAAAATAAATTAAATAAATAAAAATATTAGCAAATTCTGGTTTCTCTAGAGATAAATTTTTGAATTCCCTTTTCAGGATCGATTTACTCCTGCTCCTTAATTTTCAGATCTATGTATATTGGCTATGGGGGAGATGCCATCATGTAATGGTCTCCGATTCAAAGCATATACAGAACTCCACCTTTTCAGGCTGTTGTCTCTCAACTGCCACCATACATGAGTCTTTGGTAAGCCATTCTAGCTTTCAATAGTCTAGCCTTTTCTAAGAAATGGGTCTGCGGTAAGGCCATGTATTTCCATGAGCTTTTAGTCCATTGTTATACTTCTTTTGCTGGGGAAACCCTGTGATAATTTTCTCTGGGGCAAATGCCTTGAAAGGGGATGTCCATTCTCTGCAAAATTTACCAAAACCCTCCCCTCTTACCACTGAACCTGTGGACTGGGTCAAATCCAGCATGTTCCAGGGAATGGGTACGCATTATGATCTAGGAGAAAATAACTTATACCCCCAAGGACTTTCAAGGTCTTACTAATTATATGTATCAACAGAAACGTGGGGAACATTTGTAGTGGTGCATTTTAAGGGCATTTGTCCAAAGAAGATATAACAGTAGATTGGGTTGAACTCATTGATATAAGAGCACTTCCCTAGAGATTTTAATGTGTTAGCCTGTGCAGCTGAAGGTGACTCTAACATCTTCCTTGGTTGACTGACTAAAACTTGGACTTGGTGGTGGCCTACATTTAATGAGATGATAGGCCAGAGCTTCCTTGGCATGATGTGGAGGAGGGAACCCACAGGCTTAGGGAGATAAGACTACTAGACTGAATTTATCATGTGCAACTTACATATCCATCCTCACACTTCTGTTCCACTAGATGGCCCAAAATTCATTCCTTTCATTAAGCCTCTGATAAATTAGTGATATTAAGAATATTTGCATCTTTAAAACACTCTGTGGTTGCCCTCATTGGAAGGCCAGGTATGACTGTCAGGAATGCTGCCATTGAGACAGGCTCCCTGATTTGATTGTGATGTGCTTTGGTATGGGTTCTTCATGCTTCTTTCAGTTAGGGTTTACTGAGTTTCTTAGATCTGGATGTTTACATTTTTCAACAAATTTGGAAAAATTTCAGCCATTATTTCTTCAAATTTTTTTTTGTTCCCTATTCCCTCTCCTTTCCTTTGGGGACTATAATTACATGTATAGGAGGCTGCTTGGGCTGGTCCCACAACTCACTGATGCTCTACTGATTTTTTTTTTAGTTATTTTTCTCTCTGGGTTTTATTCTGAATAGTCTCTATTGACATGCCTTTGAATTCACTAGTGCTTTATCCTTCAGTGTCTGATCTGCACTTAATTCCATTCAGTATATTTTTCATTTTAGACTTGTATTTTTCAACTCTAGAAGTTTGATTTGGATCATTTTCATGCCATCATCTGTTTTTTTTCCCTAACACATTTATGGCTTCCTCTACTTTCTTGAACATGTGGTTACCACGCCCTTGACTACTTAGTTCTATTATCTGTGTCATTCTGGGTTAGTTTTAATTGGTTTTTCTCCATCATATGCATTATATTTTCCTACCTCTTTGCATGCCTGGTAATTTTTGATTGGATACCAGCAAGTGTGACCTTTACATTTTTAGATGCTGCATATTCTTGTATTTCTATATGCATTCTTGCGCTTTGTTCTAGGATATAGTTAATTTACTTAGAAACAGTTTGATCCTTTTAAGGCTTGCGTTTAAGGTTTGTTATGCAGGACTAACAAAGTTGAGGACTGATGTTTTTCCCTACTAACCATGTAATACATTTCTGAGTACTCTACATGGTGTCCCATGTATCAGAAAGTTTTTTCATTCTGGCTTGTGGGATCACCAACTATTTCTGAATCTATGTGGGCTCTGAGGATGGTTCCACCTGCTCCATTTGAGTGTCTTTCCCCAACCTTGGGTGGTTTCCTCACACACATGTCTTGATCACTGCTCAGCTGAAGAATCTCTAAGTAAACCTCAATATATTTATAGGATATTTTTGATGATAAATAACAGAAACTCAGCTGACATTAAGTAAAAAAAAAATGTATTTTTTGGCTCATAAGAAAAACCTAGGGATAGAAGCTACTTGACGACAGTGGATGCAGGAGGAAATGAGGTAATCTCTCCTGGGCTTGCTCTTGGCTTTCTCCATCTATCTCTTCTCGCTGGTTCTCTTTGCATAATACTGTATGATTTCTTACTGGAGATGGCTTCCTCCAAGCCTAGGGAAAGGTGGCCACAAGAAGTGGCAGCTAACATCATTATCCTTCTAGCTCTTTCCCTAAGTTCATATATCAAAACTCAAGGAAGGGGACTTCCCTGGTGGCACAGTGGTTGAGAATCCACCTGCCAATGCTGGGGACACAGGTTCGAACCCTGGTCCGGGAAGATCCCACATGCCGCGAAGCAACTAAGCCCGTGTGCCACAGCTACTGAGCCTGCTCTCTAGAGCCCACAAGCCACAACTACTGAAGCCCATGCGCCTAGAGCCCGTGCTCCACAACAAGAGAGGCCACCACAATGAGAAGCCCATGCGCCGCAACGAAGAGTAGCCCCCGCTCTCCACAACTAGAGAAAGCCCACGCGCAGCAACGAAGTCACAATGCAGCCAAAAATAAATAAATAAATTTGTTTAAAAAAAAAAAAAAAAACAACTCAAGGAAGATTTACTGGTCTGTCTGGGTTACATGTTCATCACTGAACCAAATATTGCACATGGGAGATGCACTCTGGCAAGGCCAAAGTTAGCCCTACCTAAAACATGTAAAATGAGTTCCTTGCAGAAAACAGTTTTGTTACTGGAAGATGTTGAGGGAGGGATGCTGGGTAGACAAAACAGCAATGATCAATGCACCCAGTTTTCTCACCCAGTAAAGTGGGTGAAATAATCTAAAATGTAATAATGTATTAAGAGCATAGCACAATGTCTGACCTATGATAAAAGCACAGTAAATCTTATGTTATTATCAATAATCTGAGCTTGGTACCTCCAGGTGTCAGTAAATTTATTCACTTCTCTGCATCACTAATTTTCAATAAAGAAGTTTCTCCTTTGTCCCTCTGTGTCAAGAGTAACTTAAATTCCTACCTGTGGGGCCTCAATTTCCAGGTAGCTGGGTCCTGATCATCTCCCATTACAATTTTCCAAAATACCTGTTTCTGCCTTGCCTAAGCAGAGATCTTGTGTAAGCATCAAATTAGTAGCAGGAAACAGATGGTCCACTTGAGTTGGGTAATTTGACGAAAGTTTAATAAAGGGATTATTAACAAAGGTGTTGGCAGGTTATAGGGAAATCTCAAGGGGTAGTGCAGTAACCTGGGCTAATAGAAGGGTACTATTATTCTCCAAAGCCTGAAATGACAAAGGACAGAATGGTGACTGAAACCAGAGAAAGAAGACACCTGACAGGAGCTGGAATATTCAGCCAGTCTGTGACCCCATGGAGAGGGAGCCAGTGAATAAATACCCTGAGCTCTACCTCTTCCTCATCTCCTGTGTTTCCCACTGAGTGAATCTAACAGGAAGCCAAAGGGCACAGGAGCCTGTCATTCCAGTCCAAGGCCAGCCTGATGCCTGGGACACGGAGAAGGGTGGCAAAGAGTAGACTAGAGGAACAAATGGAAAATGTCCAGCATGCCCTAGGTCGTCTTAGTTTGGATGGTTCTCTCTGGGGGTTATGTATCACACCTATTTGACCCTATTGGTTGATTTCCCAGTCCCTTTGGACTCATCATTTTGTCTCTATTCTAAGAATAATCTATTCCTGGTCATGATCACAAAACCTATGTCTTTTCAGGATTTCCCTGGTCCTAAGGTAGGGAACACTGAACTTCTATAACCTGGAATGGGGTAAAAGACTGCTAGATACAGTCCATATTTATGACAATGAAAGGTCGGTCACAAGTGCCTGGAAATTTGCAGTCTCATAACAGGAGGTTTTGTTCGTTAGTTGTGAACCTTTGAGTACATCCTCAATCAAGCCATTTCTTGAAAGGGGCAGCTTTACTGGTGGACTGGAAAGAATTCGCATCAAGAAAGGAGAGCTGTCACCTTATGTGGACTCAAGTGGGAGAGAAAACTGGGGTTAGGTTTAAAGAGCTGCCTCTCAGCATCTTCCACAGACACAAAATTTACCTCGTTTTCCAAAGTCCTTAGAGAGGAAGCCAGGGATGTGGGCAGAGGTAATAAAAAATAATGATACTAATAAAAGAGAGGGAGATGAGGTAAAAACACATTGTTGGAAAAATATATGGATAAAAATGAAGTCAAGGGAATGAGCGAAGTAACAACAAAACGGGAAGGGAGTAGTACTAAAGATAAACTTTCAACTCAGGAACCACAGGCAATCCTGCAACTACAGAGAAAGAGCAGGACTTAGCCCGGCTTTGGCTGTGGCAGATGAACCAGAGGCCAAGCAGCTGCCGATTAACGCAGTTAGAGGAAAAGGCAGGCCTGGCCCGGGTGTCTGCTCTTTATTTTGAATCTGGCATGTTGCTCTCTGAAACACCTTGGAAGCAACTCAGCCAAAGCAAGTGAGGAAAAGAGGAAGCCCAGCTGTCTGGCTGACCAAAAGCTTTGCTGAGCCATTTGAGATTGGTGGGTGATCTCAGACTGGTACCTGAAGAGATGGTCCCGGCTTGGTTTGAATATTTTGGATATATTACCTAATATTTCAAAAGAAAATTCATAACCTAAGTGCCCCCTGGCTCAAGTGCATGTTTATTTTCACAGCCTTTGTCTTTCAGAGATCAGCACTCTGTTGCTGTGTTGCTATTGTAAGGATGGAAAAAATAGAACCATTTTAATGTGCTGTTTGCATTTCCCGACAGTTAAGAAGCAGCCCATTATTAGCTGGCAACACTGTTGTGACATCAGTGGTGACTTGGCTGCCTGGGATTCAGCTCATGAAATATTTTCCTCCCTGATACAATTTTTTTTTCCTTTCCTTTTTTCTTCTTCTTCTTTCACCTTTCATGCTTCATCCTCATGCAAATGACTGGCTAAATGGCCATCCATGCTTCTGGTTTTTTCAAGAATGGGCTACCAAGATGCTAACACATGTTAAGCTTGACCCAGTTTCAAAACTCTGGATCCCCAGGAGCCACTTTCTTATGGCCACCCCTGAATGGGCAAAAGGGAGCTGTCCCTGTTGTGCTGGGTTGGCTGGGGGCGTGGAGTGTCACATTCTAAGTGGAGCAGGGAGAGCCGGGCACAGAGGAAGGAGGGTCTCGGAGCTTTGTGCTGGTGGGGGTGGTGGAGCCTGGGTGGGAGGGGAAGGGGGTACAGGAGGGGCTGCTGTGGGCTGTGGGAGACTGGTGAAAGAGAAAGACATCCTTGCCAGGGATGGGGACAGTAGAAGTGACAGGCGGTTGGTTATATGCAGGGGATCAATTTAATAAGAAGTATATTGAGGGGTTTCCCAGGTGGCGCAGTGGTTAAGAATCCACCTGCCAATGCAGGGGACACGGGTTCAAGCCCTGGTCCGGGAGGATCCCACATGCCGCGGACCAACTAAGCGCGGTCTGTGGCGATCCCACATGCCATGCCACAACTACTGAGCCTGCACTCTAGAGCACGCATGCCACAACTACTGAAGCCCGTGCGCCTAGAGCCTGTGCTCTGCAACAAGACAAGCCACCACGATGAGAAGCCTGCGCACCACAAAGAAGAGTAGCCCCAGCTCGCTGCAACTAGAGAAAGCCCGTGTGCAGCAACAAAGACCCAACACAGTCAAAAATAAATTTTAAAAAATTTTTTAAAGTTAAGAGCTAGTAATAACCAATTAGAAAAAAAAAAAGTATACTGAGGACAATTGAAGTTAGGATTCTTATTATTTGAAAAGAGAAGTAAATATATAAAAAGAGAGAAAACTAAAACTTGATGTAAGAATTGAATTATAGGTACTTCCCTGGTGGCGCAGTGGTTAAGAATCCGCCTGCCAATGCAGGGGACACGGGTTTGAGCCCTGGTCCGGGAAGATCCCACATGCCACAGAGCAACTAAGCCCATGCGCCACAACTACTGAGCCTGTGCTCTAGCGCCCACGAGTCACAACTACTGAAGCCCACGCACCTAGAGCCCATGCTCCGCAACGAGAGAAGCCACCACAATGAGAAGCCCGCGCACCACAATGAAGAGTAGCCCCTGCTCACCACAACTAGAGAAAGCCCGCGCACAGCAACAAAGACCCAATGTAGCCAAAAATAGAAAAATAAATAATAAAAATAAAATTCATTATAAAAAAAAGAATTGAATTATAGATATTCATATGATCTCATGGTTTTTAATATATGTAGATACAGGGTAAATATATGTAAAATGTACCTGTATGAGTTTGTGTGTACTTTGCATGTTGCAACCTTTTTCTAAGTTTGGGCTTGTTTCAAAATAAAAACTAAAAAAAAGAAAAGTACCCTTTAAAATGGAGGTATTGTACTAACAACATGATATTGTTAAACAAATTAAATGAGAGGGTATAATATAGTGCCTGGCACATAGTCAGCTCTCAGTAACTATTCTTATTATTATCCCCTGGGATAAAAGCATACCATGAACGTTATTCTGTATCTTGTTTTTTTTTTCCCACTAAAAATATATCTTGGAAATCTTTTCATAACAGTTCATACCTTGTTTCGTAAAGTTAATAAATCTAGCTTGTGTTCTTTATTATGTTATTGTTATAATTAGGAAAACAAAAAACAATAATTGTTGGGGGGTTAATCTGCCTTAGTAGGTCATCTGCTGATGACTCATAATTTAATTAATTCTCATTGCTAATGGAAACCTCTGGTTGAACAGGCATAGTTATATTTTAATAGCAGCTCTTGAGTGGAGAGTATAAGAAAAAATATCCAAAACCACATCTGTGGACACAAAGATATTCACACTAATTTTTCCTATTTTTGTAAAGCTCGGAATCAAGTGCACTGGGTAATTAGAGCAGCTGTCAAAATTCATTCTTTCAATCATTTCTTCAGTCCGTGGACAAATCCCTATTTAAGGACTGCTGTGATCAGTCACTGTTGGATGTGCTAGGAAGGCAGCCGTGAAGTAAACAGTGCCCCTGCCCTCACGGGGCTCTCTCATTCTAGTGAGAGACCGATAAGAAACAAACACCCAGTCTTATATGATACATTAGTTGGTGATAAGTTAAACACGAGATCAGTCCCTTCCCTTCATGAAGAAAGGTAATTTGGTAATTTTTTAAAGTGTGTGCCTTGTCAATCATTTAACTTTTAGTAAACTTTTGAGCCTGGGTTTCCACATATGAAGGTCCAAGAGGGAGGGGACACATGTATACATATAGCTGATTCACTTCACTGTACAGCAGAAACTAACACAACACTGTAAAGCAATTACACTCCAATAAAAAAAATTTTTTTAATGGAGATAACAATAATTATCTTGTAAGTTTGCTGTAATCAAATACATTAAGTGCCCAGCATAAAGACAGCCCCTTAGCAGGTACTTGATAAACAGAAGCCATTATTAGGTATAAGTTGTACAATTTTGGGATCTCGAATTTGAGACTAAGAGAAAGGAGGTGGGTTTGATTTACAGGGAAGCTGTTTCCTACCCCAGGTTGGGTGTATCACCAATATGTCCCCAGACCTCAATAACCTGTTCCGACGACATCAGTCACATTTTCTTTACTGTCCTATCACACCTCCCACCCACAGGAATGGGGAGTCCATTCTTCTACTGGGTCGCCTTCCAGAAGGAATCCCAAGAAGCCTGTCATGGTCCCTTGTCACCTACCCAGCAGCCCACACTTTGAACAGTCACCTTGCACTGCCCTGTAATTGGGTCCCAGGTGACTCTTCTCAGAGGCCACAGCTCGCACTAACCTCTCCAAAGCATGCCAAGTCCAGACCTAGCCTTGCAGAATATGCTGAATCTTTGGGTCTTTATCCTGAAAGCACTGAGGAAACTGAAAAGTTTCAAGAAGGGAATGACTTGGCCTCAGTTATACTGTGAAAAGAATCCTCAGGTTGCTGTGTAGAGAATGGGGATGAAGAGTCAAGAGAAGAAGCAGGGAAAGTGGTGATGCTGCTGCTGTAACCCGGGTGGGAAACAGTGGCTGCGGGGTCCGGAGGGCCGAGAGGAAAGGGAAGCAGCACAGGTTTGAGATTTGGCTGTTTTGGAGGCAGAACTGATAGTACTGTTGATGGATTTGATGTTGGAGTGGGAAGGAGTAGGGAAGTTGCCCGCTTGAACATGTGGGTGAATTTATATGGCTGTGCCATTTATTAAAAATGGGAAAAACCATGATGTTTGATAAAACTTGACTAAGTGCTAAAGGAATCTCAAGTTGAGTGCCTGACATTGCAGGGACCAATGGGTACTTTTGGGGCTTACAGCTGGCCTAAAACAAACCTCAGGGTCCCAGGCTAGCCCCTGGAGACTTCTGCGTGGCCAGAACCAGCTCAAACTCACCTGCAAAATGTCCTCAGTTCCATCCCTAAGCCATCAGTCCCCTTGAAGCAAAGCAGTTTCTCTCTTCTATTCTGAGGCATGTTCATTTCCATCTCAGGATGGTGAAGGATGGGAAAAATCATCCCCCACAGAGGATGGCCTCAGCTACACTGCCCAGCTAAGGCAACCAGCAAAACGTCCCAGAGTACATTTTACAAAGTCTGGGCTCTCCACTTTGAAACCACAGCAAGTGGAGGACAGTCCAGGTTACAAACATTTTATGGCCAGAAAAAGTGCTCTGGAGCACAGTCCACTTAAAAATGCCCATAATTCCCATTACAAAGCAGAACATTTCACATCTCACAAACTGTGGCATCTGTTTTCAGATGTGTGGAAACCTCACCACCTTCTCTAAGAATAAGAGAGAGGTACTTGCTTCACATTTTTGCAAATAAAGGGGCCACTTACACAAATGAAAAATAAAAGTAACTTCCAAGTATCAGTTGTTTGGATAAACAAGCTAACGGTCTCCAGTCAATGCCCTACCATGTGTACCTAAGGAAGTCTTTCTATGGGATTAACTTTTTACTCTCGTTCTTAATTAATAAATGCACTTGTCAGATAGCTGGGTCTTAATCAGAACTTTTGCTTTCCAGAGCAGCTGCTACCAATGACTGTGTTCAGAAGGTATCTCTAAGACAGGGTGGGGATGGGTGGACATCCCTAGAGGAAAGATTTAAGTGTCCAAATAAGCGTCAGCACAACTCAAGTCCTCACCATCCTGGCTCCCTTTGCCTTGCTTCCTTCTCCTCTCTGACTTCAAGGTACCCGTTTATTTCCTTCTCTGAGGCAGGCACTCAGCTCCACGTTGCCAGCTTCTCTGGCCTCAGTAGCAGTAAATAACAATAATAGCTCACAATATCTGTTAAGCCCCTTCCGTACACTGGTAGGCAACGTGGTAAGCACTTTACAGGCATCGCCTTATAACCTTGTATCAATTCCGGGAAACAGTAATATAGATCACTGTACTCATTTTGTACACAGAAAGCACCAACCATGAAATGAAGCCCTTTGCCTGACGTGACACACTTCGTGTCAGAAGTCAGGTCTTTGTGACTTCAAGGCCCAAGCTCTTTCCTCTTTGCATTCAGCCGTTTCGTGTTGCTTTTCCTTGTTTCTCCTGGCCAGTGCTTCCGGTTACCAGCCTCTCCATTCAGCTAATTTCCTCACAACAGATTGATCTTGCCCCGTTCCCCAGTGCCCTGAGGGTTCCCTGGCAACCACCAGGCCTTGAGGTTCTCAGCTAACCCGTGCTTTGCAAGTGCTCTCTGCCGCCCTCACCTGGGAAGTCTTAACACGGATTAGCTCCTTGGTCAACACACATTTGCTAAGAGTAGCGTGACTTTTCCATATACTTCTGTTTCTATGAATCAGATGCTCATGTATTACCGTTTAAATTAAAATAATAATGATAAATTGTCAAGACCAGAATCTAAGAATATACTTAAGGCCTCGAAAATGGATTAAAGAGAATGTAAATTTAACTTGTAATTGGATACATGGATCCTCAAGAAAAGTTAATGGGAAGTAAGAATATTTCAAATTCAAAATCCTTTGAAGCTTTTCCTAGAGATGAGAAATTATAATTTTTAAAAGGACCGTATCTCTTTAACCTGCTTATACAGTAGTCTCCCCCTTATTTGCAGGGAAAACGTTTCAAGCCCCGCAGTGGATGCCTGAAACCCTATATTTTTTCATATACATGCATACCTATGATAAAGTTTAATTTGTAAATTAGACACAGTGAGAGATTAGCAACAACAACTAATAATAAAATAGAACAATTATAATAATATACTGTAATAAAAGTTAAGTGAACGTGGTCCCTCTCTCAAAATATCTTGTACAGACTTAATGCCTTTCCCAACTTAACTAAGCACTTACCATGAACTGTGGCGATAACTTTTGCAGTTTGAGGTGCAGCAACAAAACCAGCACGAGTTTCTTTTTCCTTCACAATTTCACAGAGAAGATTCCGTCTTACCACAGGTCTTAGCTACCTCAGCATACGGTATTTTCCCTTTCCTCATTAAGTTGAGGACTTTCACCTTTTCACTTAAAGGAAGCACTTTACAGCTTCCCTTTCACATAACTTAATTGCCAGCATCACTACTCTTGCGTTTTGGGGTCATTATTAAGTAAAATAAGGGTTACTTGAACCCAAGCACTGCAATACCCTGACAGTTAATCTGATAACCGAGAGGTTGACCCAATTACCAACAGGTGATACGCGGGCAAAGGAAGAGTCAAGTCCCGGGCAGGACATCGCGAGATTTAACCACTACTCAGAACATCGCGAGATTTCATTATGCTAGTCAGGATGGCCTGCAATTTAAAACTTACTAATTGTTCACTTATGGAATTTTCCTCTTACTATTTTCAGACCACAGTTGACTTTGAGTAACTGAACGCATAGGAAGCAAAACCGCGAATAAGAGAGGACAATTGTACATACGTCTGTTTATGAAACTTTGCCAAAGTGTTTCAGGAAAGCCAGTCTAAAGTGTAAATTTACTATTTTGAGAAGATCATTACTTCTTAAGCTTATTAGAAATAAGCCAGTGCGAGATTAGTAATTATCTTTCAGAATGCTAAATTACTTGTTTGATTCTGTTGCGTGCCAGGCATACAGTAGGTGTTCAGTCAGTGTTTGATGAATTATAAAGAGTACCTAAATAGCTTTTACAAATTCCGGAGAAGTGGAAAGGAATGTTGTTTGACTTGGGTTAACACTGGAAGTTTTCCTAAACACACAGTTGTTTGAAGGCTTTACTCAAGAAAATACTGTACTAGTACAATGAAGTAGTGGGTATCCTGTTTCCCCAAAGCTAATGACTTTCTCAAGCATTTGGCCTTCTTACCATATGATTAGCACCATTATTTCTAGGCCAATCAATAGACACAGTTCCAAGATTAAGAGCAATTTGGATCATTATTCTACTTTCATCACATATTCATTATTTTCCGTTTGAATAAGACCTGTAATCAGTGTTACTTACCAATCTTTACGGTGAAACTTTAAACCACTGATTATTCCTGGCTTTGCAGGTATTAAATGCCATTTCAAATATCCTTTCAATAATTTTTTAGTAGCTAATGAAGTCCATTTTTCCAGATTTTTCAGTCCACTGAAGGCACATTGAACCCCCAAGAGTCTTTAAAAAGTATGTGTTGTTTAATTGGCGGCAGCTGTTCCTTAGAAAGTTACCTAAGTATATAAAAGTGTTTTCTTCCCTCTGTTTAACAGCTCTTTAAAAAAATCAGTTTAAGTTATCCTTGACATATATATGGAGTACATATAAAGGTCCCCTGAAGTTCTTTGATATTGAAAATTTCAAATATTATAACTCAAACATATGCAAGAAATTATAGGACAGTATCCTGTAATTTTGGATTTAATTACTAAAAATTTAAAAATATATATTCTTTTGGTACTCTGGATAGAGTTCTTAAAGAGAAGTTATTAATTTATTGTAGTTACTTCTAAAGCATGTACATTCTGTATTACTTGAATGCAACATTTTCCTGCTCTGTCCTTGAATTCTTTCCAAAAATCATTAAGTACTGGATACATGCAGTAATAGCAGACACGCTTAAATGTCACTATTAATCCAGTTTATAACCTCTAACATTTTATGGGAGAAATTTCAAAATGAAACCCTTACACAGACATCTAATGTCCAAAATAACCAGAGCCAAATATAATGATTTTACAGTTGAAGGATAGCCAAGATGCACATTTTCTGAGTGTAGTTTCACTGCGAGTCTGCACGCAGATGAAATATGGCTTTTAAGAACATAATCTTCATGGAAAAGGTCTTTCTTGTCATAGCACTGGGCTGACTTTCAAGCCAAGGTCAAAGTCCTTTCTGCAGATCTATTTTTAGGTTTCCCATTTCTCACCAGGACATTCCGGGTTTTGAGTTAGTGCGACACAGACTGAATCGTGCTGTAGAAAGAGGAGGGAAGCCTCCTCTCTGCGGTTTTCCTGCTTCTGTCCGTAGACTCCCTGCTTCGTGCATCCCAGGGGTGGGTTGGCACCATCCAGCTGGCCGCCCCCTGTGGTCACCTTGCCCCATTAAGGAGGGTGGTCTCTGAGATGGCAAAGGCATACTCGGGGCTCTCCCTCTTTTTGTCTATTTTGGATTTTCTGAGACAGTGGCAACCTTATGTTACCATTATTAATCAAGAATTGTCTAGATCTTCAAACTGTAAACCTGAAGGAAAAAGTAGTAAGGTCAAAGTGATTTAAATTAGGTCGAGATGGAAGAGACCCGGAAACGAGAGCATGCTGATAGAAAATGTCGAATGTCATTCATTTATTTTTGAAACTGAATACAGAGCACATAGAAATCTGTAACAGAAAAATAAATCAATGCATTTCCGTTTCATATTATGGTCTTTCACTGATAGAGACAGAGGAATGAAGATGAAACCAGGAAGAAAGCCAAGCAAGCAACCTTGATGTGGGCAGAGTCTCCTAGGGGAAAATATCCAATGTAATAAGCATGTATTTTTTTTTTCTAAAAAGGAATCACTTGGTTTTTAAAAGGAGTATTTTCTAAATTTGTTATAAGCAGTGCTTTGATTTTATAAAAAGTTTAGAAGCATATGCATCCATAAAATATTTTTTCCTTAGTTTTTAGTGAGGAAAGATTTAAATATTCGGTTCTGGAAGTTGGAGGATATTGCATCGTCTCCTCGCTCCCCATAAAATTTTACTTTCATTGTGTAGCAGCCCCATCTGGTGGTTATTTGTAAACTTTCCACTAAAGATACGTTGCATTTTCACAGTTATGGGCATAAGTGGGATCCTCTCTTTTAATTTTCGCTGTAGGCTGGATGAAGTTAAGCAGGAAAGAAGAAAGAGCATGCATCAATTCAGTTTAAAAGGTCACAGGCTGGAGAGGGGAATACATGGAAGGGATTCACTAAATGCGGGTTGAATTAATGATGGGTGAAGGGAGAGTTGTGTTAAAAGCTGAGAGGGAGTGCGATAAGGTCCCTCATTAACCTGCAAAAGCATTTGCCCTTGTGCCTGTCTGCTTCACTAGACTGGGGAGGCTTTCTTATCCATCTCTGTATCCTTACCTCTTAACACAGAGATTTGCAATGCCAGGCCCCTGCCCTGGGGAGAACTCTCATTTCATGTGGCTGAAACACAACTGGAACTAGAATCCGAAGAACAGGAAGGTAACCAAACAGCCGGAGGGACAGAAGAAGTGGTCAACTCAGGGGGAGCTGAAGCAAGGATTTGAATGCCAGCAGAACTCGTTTTCCATCCGGTGTGTCTGAGTATTCTTGCTTG
Organism: Balaenoptera musculus; assembly: GCF_009873245.2. NCBI lineage: Eukaryota > Metazoa > Chordata > Mammalia > Artiodactyla > Balaenopteridae > Balaenoptera > Balaenoptera musculus. Next base: position 40,507,949 of record NC_045791.1, read on the forward strand.
TTGCCTCATTTTCTCCTCTGCTTCTTAACTGGCTCTTTGCTGCTTCCAGGCTCACATCATCACAGCTCTCTAACTGCTGGCAACAGGCACTCAATAATACTCGTTTTTTTTCCTGAGAAGGAGACGGGTGCTTACCTGTTGGTCTCCTAGGCACCTTTGTATTTGGACAAAAAAAGCTTTAAGCAGCAGCCAAGGGAGCTGTGAAGGACAAGCAGCAAAGGAGCACACGCTCGGGAAGGAAAGTTTTGTACCGCTTGTTTGTATGGAAGGCAAGCCCAGGGTTTTTCTGGTTTTTTGTTAATAAATTTATTTTATTTATTTATTTTTGGCTGCGTTGGGTCTTCGTTGCTGCACATGGGCTTTCTCTAGTTGTGGCGAGCGGGGCTACTCTCCGTTGCGGTGTGTGGGCTTCTCATTGCGGGGGCTTCTCTTGTTGCAGAGCACGGGCTCTAGAGCGCAGGCTCAGTAGTTGTGGCGCACAAGCTTAGTTGCTACGCGGCACGTGGGATCTTCCCGGACTAGGGCTCGAACCCGTGTCCCCTGCATTGGCAGGCAGATTCTTAACCACTGCGTCACCAGGGAAGCCCAAGCTCAGGGGTTTTATTTTATGTTGTTTACGTAGGAAAGTCACAGAGGGGGGCTTCCCTAGAGACTGTCTTCTGTAACCACTGTGTGTTCCCAACAGTTCCCAGAGCTGTCTCTTACTCCCACAGCTGGCAGAAGTGTGCTTCTGCAGGGTCCCTGATGCAGAAGAACTGAGCTATTTCGGAATGCACAGCCCACCTACTGTTAAGTAATGTTCTGTCTCTGATGCAGGCTTTCCACAGCAGAAAATGTGCTGTGCACTTGGTTGCAGCCTCTACTACGCATCTGCTCGTCAAGGCTGAACCGCAGCTCTGAGATCCAGCTCTGAACCAGCAAGTGGTCTCAGAAGACTGCCGGCATTAAGAGGCAGACTATGGCTGGAGACGGGTTGGGGTGACAGCTAGTCTACTAGGAGGGTCTGGTGGAATCAATTAGGAAAGTTAAGCAGGGGAGCCCATCAGCGGATGACTGTCTCTCCTAGAACCCCATCTAGCAATCTTCCCCAGAGTTATTCAAGCAGTGGTGGGCCCTGGAGCAGGAGCTTTGCTGCAGTATTAAGCTGGAAGGTAGTGAAGTTTAGTTATAGGCTTCCCAGAATCCAAGCTAAAGCCACAGTTTCCTGAACAGTTTTCCAACAGCACTCCATCTCCTATTAAAAGTACAGTTAATCTGGACCTTTTTTTCCCTTTAATGTCAGAAAAGAAATGTTTCTGATAATAAATGCTCCCTTTGCTGCACAGCTAAATTTCATCAGGACTGTGGTTGGCAAATTGCTGCCGCATAGTATAAAACTAAGCAATGAAACGTAAGACATGTGCCTTGTATAATTTGCTACAGGTGGATACAGCTATTCTCTATTATCAAAGCACAGAAGCAACCCCCCAAGCAGGACCAGATCAAATTCTATCACACCTTCGACCTCGACACAACAAAACAACCAAACCATTGAGTTTCCTAGGGAAATTCGGTTTCCAGGTAACTGCTGGGTCACACATTCTTTTGAAAATTATGCTTATATTCCAAAAGAATCCTTGGGTCATATGGTGATAGAGTATCTTGGAATGCTTAGCCAAGTTGATTTGTAGGAGGCAGAAAACCTGGTCTAGCAACAGTATGGATAACAAAATTACCCACATTGCTATCCCGTAGGGAATCTTTGGAGCATCGTTTAATTTATCTTGATTATGGTCATTAAAAAAAACTAACAATTTTTTTTCAAATGAGAGATCCCTTTTTAAAAATGTCAATTGAGAAAAGATTTTTATCAGTCCTTTCCATTAAAACCCTCTCTTAGTGTCCCTGCTATTTACTGAGTACCTTGTAGGGATCTCTTAAGGCTCCAGCTGTGCAGAAGTTGATGGGAGATCTATGTAAGCAAAAAATATTCTTGTGAACTAGATAGTGCTGTGGAGTTCTACACTGTTTGTGTATTTCTGCCACTTCATTTTTTAAAACTGAGTTCGATAAACAAATGCTACAGGCCTAGGTCTCGATTACCCAGCCTATCCCCTCTTCCTGTGGAATTTGAACTTGAGATTAGCTCAGGCAACGTTGATGATTGCTAGCCTTCATCTCTAACTCTGGAGCGAGAGCAAGGATTTCTCAATAATTAAGTGTTGAGATGGTCCCCTTCCCTCCTCACCTCACAAGCTCAATCAGGTGGTCGATGTCTCAGGCATAAGTCCAATCCTCTTCAATTTTTCACTCTGCACAAAAAAGGAGAGCCAAGGAGGAGTGACTAGACTTTGTAACTGCTCATTACGGGGACATTCATTACACTTTTTCATATGCAATATGTTAATAGGCCGAAATATCATGGCAGAGGGTCCATAACTAACCTACCATAATAAATAAGAGTGACGGCAATGGTACCAGTATACTCTACGACATAATGTGCTGCTGGCAAAGTGTGACATTTTGAATAAACTTTATTCTTGAGGTATTTAAAAAACATAAAGGCAGTAATGAAATATGGAGCACAACATCAGTTGACACAGCAATTCCTGCCTCCCAAGACCCTGCTAAATAACCAGAGTTTAAATCTTCATCTCGAAATATACAGCTCTTCTATGATTTTAAGTGAGTTGTAAAACTTTTATGGAGTATGCCCTAACTTTATTTTAAAAATATTCTCCACTTTTATAGTAAAGGTGACCCAGAAGTACCTTGTGAATTATAGAATAACATATTTAAGCTATTAAATTCACCTCTCTAGACAATACATAAGCCTTCTTGGTACTCACATCTCTCCTGGATGGAAGGAGCAACACAGAAGAATCTAGAATGGACCATTTACCCAAAACATACTGATTTTAACTCCAGAAGTGACTGAATTGTACTTCAAATGGGCAAACTTAAATTTTCTGCCACCAAGTTGAAACAAGGATTCAAAAGCTAACACCACTTATTATAGAAACTTCGAGAAAGTCAAATATTTGTATACCTAAGTGTTGAAACTATGAAAAGTTCATACCCCCAACACCTGGTTTAGAGTTGTTGTTTTTGGACATACAAAAGCTGATTTGGGCCTGTGGGATGAGTTTGTTCCCACATAAGGAGAACTAATTTTAAGTCCAAAAACTAATTAAGATACTTAAGTGAGGACTTCCCTGGTGGCGCAGTGGTTAAGAATCCGCCTGCCAATGCAGTGGAAACGGGTTCTGATCCCTGGTCCGGGAAGATCCCACATGCTGCGGAGCAACTAAGCCCGCGAGCCACAACTACTGAGCCCGTGTGCCTAGAGCCCGTGCTCCGCAACAAGAGAAGCCACCACAATGAGAAGCCCACGCACCGCAACGGAGAGTAGCTCCCGCTCGCCGCAACTAGAGAAAGCCCGTGCGCAGCAACAAATGCCCAAAGCAGCCAAAAATGATTAATTAGTTAATTAATTTTAAAAAAAGGGATACTCAAATGCTTTTTATTTATTGCCAGTCTCATCACTGAGTTGTGGTTCTCCGATTATATCAAGCTCCTGTACATTTCTTAGTGAAGCACAATTTATTTTCTACCTTTGTTTCTTCTTTTTAAGCTTACATTCTTTGAAAATAGTTGTAGTCTACTAAATATACCTATATTTATATAAAGTACATACACATACAGTATGGCCTTCAGCTTAACACAATATGTGTAATCTTGTTTGGATATAATGGCAATAGTGTTTTAAAAATGAGAAAGCGATTCATCTATTTATTTCTTCTCTTTCCCACTGAAGTCACCTACGATAACTATACTGTGTCATAACCAATGCAAGGTATTTAGTAAACAGTTTCATTTATGTGGTGCTATATGAAGCATTATCCAAAGGACACTAGTCTAAGTCACTGACTGAAAGTTCTGTGAACTCTCATGAAAAATCTACTCCCAAAAACATTTAGTAAGAACGCTGAATTCAGGGGTCTTGTTAAGACTTATACCCTCTGGGGACTTCCCTGGTGGTCCACTGACTAAGACTCCGCGCTCCCAATTCAGGGGGCCCAGGTTCAATCCCGGGTCAGGGGACTAGATCCCGCATGCCGCAACTAAAAGATCCCATGTGCCACAACTAAGACCTGGCACAGCCAAATAAAATAAATAAATAAATATTGAAAAAAAGACTAATACCCTCTGTTTCAGTATTTATAGAGGGCAAGGCACGTGGCACTGTCTTTTTTTCTCAGTAGGACTCTGTGAGCATTAGCTTCCTTTCTATCTGTACTCAGTTGCTCCTCCCTTCTCTTTTCTCTCTTAACTCCCAGCCTCAGTTTCTTGTTAAGGGAAGAAGTCAAGGGGGGATGCAGTCAGATGAGTTTAGTGGCTGGAAGGCTGGAAGGTTCGGGTCTGGTTATTTTCCGTGTGGCTTCGGGGGAAGTGCGTTGCTTAGTCTCTCTGGCTGAAAAGCAGGTGGGCAGTGCAGACAGTTGCCCTTTATTTCAGGTAATGTTAGGTGAACAGGAAGTCTGTATTAGGTACAGTTTTAGTGGGAGGAAAAAAGGAAATCCTTTCCACTTTGTCAATAGACTCTTCCATTCCCATCATACTCACCAGAGGAGTAGGGGATAGAAGAAAATCAGAGAAGAGTGGCAAAGAGAAGGAAGAGGCAAGCAGGTGGGATTTACAAGGTGGCGGGGGAGGGCGAAAGAGGAAGAGAGGAGCAAGTGGAGAGGCACCAGGATCCGGCGCTGGGAGGGAGCTGGGGGCTGGCAGCCCCGCAGGTGGGGCAGGAGGTAAGCCGCCGTTCGTGGGGACTGTAGGAGGAGTGCTCACAGGCCTCCCTCCGTGGCCACTTTAGGCCTCACCCCATCGTTCACAGGACTGCTCTAAGGTCTTCTGCCACAATTTGAAAATAGTCAAACCATCATTTTCCTTTAAAAAATTATTGAAAAAACTCTTCGACGATGGCCTGTGCCAGATATTTCTCAACAATTTTAAATCCTCCCAAGTGGAAGGAAATCAAATCCTTTAAGACACATACACACACATACACACAGAAATTCTGTCTTACAAACAAAATTCATACTTTATTTTACAAATATCCCTGTAGTGTAATTATTTTTAAAAACATTTCGAAGGGCTAGCATTAAGGAGCTTTTTGGAGTGATGACTCTGTATCCTGAAGGTGGTTACACAAATCTATACATACATTAAAATTCATAGAGCTATATACCCAAAAAACTCAATTTCACTGTATTATAATTTTTTTAAATAAAATAAAATACATTTTACTGCAATAAGAAAAAAAAAGCCCAACTCCCTTGTAAGATCCAAGGTGTCTCTCCCCTCCTCCCCCGTAATTAGCATAAAGGCTAAGATGGCTGTTTGGAAGAAAATAGATTTACTTGAAAGGTCCAGACTCTATTAAAACATTAATGCTCTCAGTTAAACAATACTTGTTAAACACTTGCTGTGGAATTCCCCAAAAGTCACTTTCCTTGAGGAACTGGTCTTTTGTTTTTCCTTCAGGGTGTTCAGACAGACTCAAATCCAGGAGGTCTGTGCTCTTCTTCTGACACTGCATCTCACTCTCCTTGAACTTCAGTGGTCCTCCTTTGCAAAGTGGGGGTCATTCCTTTTCTTTCCTCAGATGGGTTGGTATGAGGATCCCCTCAGGTGAGGTCCGGGGAGAGAGCTGTGTAAACCACCCCTGTGGATGACAAGTGTGGATATTATTGGGACCAGCTCTGTGTTCCCTCAAGTCCAAAGACTGGACGGCAGGCTCGAGGTGGCATCTCTGCTCCTTTGATGAAAAGGAGAAACAGAAACGGAGTTGGTCTTCTCTGAGTTCCCCAGGAGACTGTAAGTGTTGACACTCCCAAGCAAGCTCTAAACAGCCCCACTGCTGACACCCTGATATCCCAGGAAGAAGGGAGGACGCAGCAGGGAGTGACGTCCGGAGAGCTAGGGAAGCCCAGTGCACCAGGGATGAGAAGGACTCCTGGCACAGGGCTGAAGTTTGGACGGCACGCGCCAGAACTGTCTGTTTGCAATTGGCAACCTGGTGCCCCACCAAAGTTCCATGGTGTTGAGTGTAACCCTTGTGGGCAGAGATCATTGAGGCAGCATAAATAAGTGGGACAGCCTAGTATAAGAATTCCAAGATCCTCTTGGTTCATTTCTCTTCTTCCAACATTTGAAAAAGACATGAATACAGGGAGATATTTCACGACTCTTGAAAAAGCCTCAGTGTAGTGGAAAATGGAAACATATGCGCAGCCTCAGAGCAAGTAAAGAATGACATGAACAGTGGCCACTGATATAGGTAAAGGGGGCAGATGCTATTTGGTTATAGACTTGGGGTTCTTAACATTTATTGGGCCCCTTTGGAAGCCAGGTGAAGCCTCTGGATCCCATCTCAGGATGATGTTTTTTAATGAAATAAAATATGTAAGATTACAAAGGAAATTAATTATATCAAAATACAGGAATCCCATAGATCTAGGTTAAGAACTATTGTCCCTGTGCAGCAATAAGGGCCTCGTAGTGCCAAATATTTTGATTTTCTTAAAGAAGCCAAGTTCCAAATTTGTAAATGAAGCTTTCTGATTTTTGTGTCAACATTTTTTTTTTTTTTAAGCACTGAGCCAGTCTACCTAAGCACATGTCTGCTGGTCACCACTTTGAAACCTTCTTATAATATTAGAGATTGTAGGAGACTTTTTGTAAACAAGAAAGGGTGAAGATCCCATATGATTCAACAGATAAGACTGGGGACAGTGTCTTGACCAAACCAGGGACAGGCTAACAAATGGCCATTTGTCCAGTGGAAGAGGATAAAACATGGTGGAGAGGATGTATGTATCCTATGTGCTTGGATTCAAGTTCATAGCAAGGTCAGTAATTATTTTCTTTCTTTTGTGATTTTAATTTTAGCATCTCAACTTTCCACTGTGATCTCCCACTGAGATATTTAGATAGATTTTTTTTTAAAAGTTTGGCTTTGGGATTTAAGGTTTTTAATTTGCTTTTATCATTTCTTTCTACTAACTCTTAGTAGAAATGGATTTTTCACCCCAATGGAAAAGAGGGGAGAGCTGGTGTCATGCTATCAGCATAGAAAGGTAATACATGGGTAGAAACCAAAGGAAAAACAAGGGTAAGGTCTCTTTCAGTAAAAATGTCTTACAATAATAATCTCTAGAAAGGATTTTTACCTGTTCTGAACATAATTGAAATAAGGTAAGATCAGATCATTATCATTTCTTATAATTAGAAAATATATTGATCTCCAAAGAGTCATGGGATCCTTATACACTTACTTACAAAAAGATTCCCATATTCCAATAAATGGAAGCCACACCATAAGCCAGGAAGTTATTTTTTTCAAATGGAGTCAGTGAAGTATAAAGGAATGACCTTTCCTAGATCAGTGGCTTCTAAATTTTTTTGACCATCACGTGAATAGAAGTATATTTTGCATCATGATATATATAGGATATATATATTTATATATGGTATTTTATATATATATATATATATTCACATATTTATAAAGACAAAAGTTCCATGAAGCAGTACTTGCTCATAAAGACAAAAGTTCCATGAAAACAGTTTGCTCTTACTAAGAGATGTGTTTTCTAACTTTATTCTACTCTATTTCATTTTAAAATTTCGGTCTAAATCCACTAAACTTATGTCACAACCCTCTAATGGCCTGTGACTTGCACTTTGACAAACAGTGTTATGATGTCACCATGTTTCTTCAACCCTAGGCACAGTCCCCGACTCTCAGCTTCTCGCCAGAAACTGCAGGGCCCATCAAGTCTGGACCAGGTCCTTCTTTCTTCAACCAGGCTTGTTCGAAGAATAGGTGTGGAGGTTCCATACTATAACCAGCTTCTATCCCCTTAATTCTTTAATTTCTTTTCTCACTCATTTTTTCATTCCTAGTTTCACTTATTCAATGAAATATTTATCAATATTCACTGTGTGGCAGACACAGGTCTTACATCCAGGGCTATGGGCATATAAACAGATGATGTCATGTGTTAAGAACTGAGCCAGGTATGCCCAGGTAGCAATGGAGTCACAGAGGAGTGGCACCTGGTGGCAGTGAGCTTGAAAGACTAAGAAGGTTGGGCCGGATGAAGCCTCTGACTAGACAGTCTCTTGCAGGGATCTGGTTGCCCTGCAAAATAGGCTCTTGGGTAGGAGGTGGGTCCACGGATCAGAGGCCTAGGGCTGGGGTGGGCATGTGAAGGGAGTCTGTGATGACAGGGTGAGCTGAAGTCTTTGGACAGTAGTGGCGGGGAGGGGAGAGGAAGTGATGAAGTCACGGGGTTGTGGGGCAATCTGAAGGGCTCTGGGCCCAGTGCTCAGTTTTTCTCCCACAGAGAGGTGACATTGCAAACGTGTGCTGTTTTCATGTTGACAGAAGATCTTGTCTTTGGTTGTGACACTTCCTAAGAATTAATTCCTTCAAACAGCAAAGACTTAATCCTGAGCTTGGAATGAATATAGGGCTCCTAAGACCACTCCTCAGGAAGAGTCTTCCACTGAAAGCTCAAAATTACGAGATCACAGAATGCTAGAGCTGGGAAGAAAATCAGTAATGGTCATGCACGTGCTCTCATTTTACAGAACAGGACAACCTGCCCAAGTCCACACGAGTGGTCAGTGGGAGAGTCGTCCCGGAAGCTGGTGTCCTGCCTCCGGCACCGGCCAGGGTGCAGCCCGGTGATTGCAGGACAAGGAGCTTCTGGAGGGGTGGGGAGCCTCTCCTTGGTCTCGCTGAGGTTTGCTGCTTCCTACGCTGGCCAGAGGGTGGCGCCCTCCACAAGTGGGCCACCCTTTCCGTAGGTGATGGAGTCTCCTTTGTTCAAGCGGCAAAATTCGGGTTGGTAGGAGCTTCTGAAACTCACCGCATTGGTCCCTTGAGCTCTCTCCTGCTCCGGATCCCCTCCCTCCCACTGTCTGGGGAGACTCCTTAAGGTCAAACCCATGTAGTTTTTCAGTCCTCTAATTTCTTCCTTTGGTAGACTAAAATTCAGAGTTGTTAGAAATTTAATGTGCAGAAAAATCACCTAAGGAGTTTTTTAAAAATGCAAGTCCCAGAACCCATCCCTAGACGTTGCAATTCTCAGGTCTTAGGATAGGGGAGCCCTGAAACCTGGCTTTTTAATATCATCCTCAAAGATGCTGATACATGTATCCAGAGCACATAGGGTTTGAGTAAAATAAAGACCTCGGCTCCCAGGAAGTTGTTTCCTCTCTTGACCAAAACAAGGTTTAGGGACTCAAAAGGCTTCCTTCAGCTAACCCACTGAAGCCACTTAGAATAGTCTCCTTTCCCCGAACTGCCAGGAAATCTCCACAAATTGACCTGCGAAGGAACAGGATTGGGATGTGAATTGTATGGGAAAAGATTATATTAGGAGTCCTTTAATTTAATTAGCAGTAGAAAAACCAGTAGAAGTCTAAGTGGCAGATTCCACGGTGGCCACAAGGTGGCGATCTTCTGCATCTATTTGAAATGGTCCGCCCGTTATCATCCTGTTTTAGCTTATTTTCAATATTAAATACATCATTAATTTTAAAAGTGTGTATTATTTTAAAAGGATGCAAGGAAAAATGGTTTAACAGGCGAGCCTTCAAACTCGCATTTCAGTCAAATACTGACACACTCTAGATGGAGGAATTTAGTGAGATTTCCACATCAGACCCCAGAAAAAAGATAAAAATCTGCTTGAGAAAAGGCTGTGGTCTTTGCAAAATGAAAAATGTCGCTCAAAGAAAGTGTCTTGAAAGCTTTCCGAGAAGTTGGTTTTTTGGAGAACTAGCAGATGCAATTTGGTCATTAAAAAATAAAAAAACATCATCTGGTAAAAATTTCCTTTTTATTGGTTTGTATTCAGGATCAGAAAATGAAAGAGAGGGAGAGGGAGAGAGAGAGGAAGGAAGGAAGGAAGGAAGGAAGGAAGGAAGGAAGGACGGAAGGAAGGAAGGGAGGGAGGGAGGGAGGGAGGGAAGGAGGGAGGGAGGGAGGAAGGGAGGGAGAAAGAAAGAAGAAAAAGGCTCTGGATAAACATAATACCAGGGCTGTCCTGAACCGAAAATAAGAGCCAAGCTGTAGCGTGGCTAGTGTGGACCTGAGCCTTTCTCCCAGCCATTCCACTCAGCTCCCCAGGAGAGGCAGTGGCATGTGAGGAAGCCAGTGGGCTGAGAGCAGAGAGAAGAGGCCTTGAGGGTCACCACGGCACAACTTCAAGCTGAGCAGCACAGCCTTGGACCACTGGAAGGCCAAGCCATTGTCAAGGTCACTGGGGTCCTGGGACCTCAGGGACAGAGAGGCCAGTGGTTGGGCATACAGTGAGGTCAAGGCACCATTCCACAGGGACAGGCTGCAAAAGACAGCAAAGGCCTCAGGCCAGCAGAGCGTGCAGGGAACAGTGTCGCTGGTTACTTAGTGGTCTTTAGGCCGTATAGGTACACATCTGTATACAGTGCAGGGAGCAGCCGCTGGCCAGAGCCTGACACTGAGAATGTCCCTGACACATTTCAATGTAGGAACAATGTGTCTAAGGAGGTTACTGGGGGGAGCGGGGTGCAGAGGGAAAAAAAAATCACATCCTTACTTTCTAAGCGCACAGGGGAAAGTTGGCTTCACATCCTACCCTCACTTTTCCTTGTTTCTCCCATTGTGCCCTTGGTCAGGAAGTGGTAGGAGGAAGAAAACGCTTTCAAAGAGAAAGAGGTGAGGAGGCCATTGTCTTAGACGTTTGGAGAGTGCAGGAGAGAAAAGAAATCTTTCTCTTTTCTCTTATCCTCACAGCCTGGGGCCAGGGCAAAGCCTCAAGGTCCTGGTTGTTTTGAGGGACAGCTGTCCTTTGGTTCAGGGGAAATCAGACAAGAGCTCTGGCAGAGAGGATAGAGGTTCTCTACACAGAGCAAGTGTGTCCCCAGGATTGTAGCCCATGAGAACTTTTTCTGTGCTGCTAGGCAGCGGGAGGAGACGCTTACATGGCTGAGGAGAGGGGATACCTAAGAGACACCCCTCTGGCAAGACCCTCTTCCATTACATTATCCATGGATCCAGGGAGATGGGCTGCTCAAAGCTAGGCACAGAGAAAGAGCTCAGATCTTGCCAGCTTTCGTGAGACTGCTGGGCCACATTTAAAGTAAAATACAGTAGGTGGTATAAAGGCAAGCGGTTTATTTAATGGCCCCTTATATTAAAACTATCCCACACCCAGTATGATAAATGCCTTATCTTTGGGGTACATGTCTCACTGACCTGGACTGATTTATTACACTCAGGCAGTCAACTCAGAGGCAGGAATGGAGAAACAGAGGAGGTTAGTTAGGTTTTTGTTTTTTGTTTTTAACATTTATTTATTTATTTTTATTTTGGCTGTGGTGGGTCTTCGTTGCTGTGCGCGGGCTTTCTCTAGTTGCGGCGAGCGGGGGCTACTCTTCTTTGCGGTGCACGGGCTTCTCATTGCGGTGGCTTCTCTTGTTGCGGAGCACGGGCTCTAGGCACGTGGGCTTCAGTAGTTGCAGTACGCAGGCTCAGCAGTTGCAGAACGCAGGTTCTAGGGCGTGCAAGCTTCATCAGTTGTGGCGTGCAGGCTCAGTAGCTGTGGCGCGCGGGCTTAGTTGCTCCGCGGCGTGTGAGATCTTCCCGGACCGGGGATCAAACCCGTGTCCCCTGCATTGGCAGGCGGATTCTTAACCACTGCGTCACCAGGGAAGTCACGAGGAGGTTAGTTTTAAGTAGCAAAATTTGGGTCTTTGTTGGTTTTTACCTTGCATGGTAGACTTCATGTTTGAAGATGGAGTTTCTGATCCATAAGGTGGCGGGGGTGGGGGGGCGGGTGCAGTGCTCACAGTGATTTTCTGATGAGTGGGAGTGGATTTGCACGGATTTGTCCACATTCTCCCCTTTAGTCTCTGCATACCGTCAGCATTGTACAGGCAGTAGCCCAACCGAAAGAAATCGAGGAAAGCTCGCAGGCTTGCACAGGGGCTGGAATTCTGATGTGAGCCTCACGGGCCCAGAGCTCTCAGCAGCTGCTCTGCCTTCTTCTACACCCCTCATTACACACGACACACTCACACGCAAGATAGTGAGTTAGAAATGAAAGTTTCCTTAAATGAGACATCTTTGTAAGTATGAATGGTCAAACCATAAAAGAAGAAATAAAGACAATTTCCCTCCAACTACTTAGAAATGTTAAACTAAATATTTAGTTTAATAATAAACGAAACGCACTATTCTCAGATCAAAGCAGCCCTTCTTAATTAATTGTAATCAGATTTTTTAAAAAAGAATTATTTAAAAAAAATAATGTTTCCTTTGGAAGCAGATGCTGTGTTGACTGTCAAATTACCAGAATCTTAGACATTTTAATATCACTTTAGATAATTAGCTGCACTGCTTCAATTTCCAGCTGCCGTGCCTTTGGTTCTGTCTGGCAGCCATGCAGCTATTAGTCTCGCAGGAAACTTGCTGAACGGCCAGTATGCTGGATGCCTTGGCAAGGCCACAGAATTACAATGTAGAGCAATATACACTCCTTGTTATAAGTAGAGTGTATAATTTATTGTCCAAACTGGGACACTTTTGAGACTAAAAAGAGGCACTAGTAATAATTACTCCAGGAAAACATATAAATTGGATCCTCCTTACTTTTAGGCAAGGTTTCCTCTTCAAAGCTATTTCACAGAAAGGAGGGAGATGCAGATATAAATATAGATATTATTCAAATTCTCATGAAGTTTTTCATATTCCAGGTCAAGATCCTTTTTATTTTAATGATAAAATATAATTTTTAAAAAATCCTGAAAGAATTCAATCACTGCTAGTTTTGCATTTTTATAGAGGTCAGCTAATGGAAAGGAACTCCTTTTAAAAGGAGGCATAGAAATTTGACGCAGATTTAGTAATTATTCCTGGGGGTAGTCCTCAAAATTTTAGTTGTTGAATTTTGCAAGCATTTAACAAAGCAGAAAGGTAAGTGGTTGTGCTGTCAACCTATAGGATGAATGGAAGCTCCTATTGTTATGAAAGCTTATGGTTTGGAAGACATTTTTCAGCAACATCATCAGACGTGATTTTTCAAAGTGTTGTCTGTCAAACAATGAAGCATGAAGACATGTACTCTGGAAAACTTAGTAAAAGATAAAAAGAAAAAAATTGGCCATTGAGTTGAAGGAGATACTGAAGATGGAACATATAGGTGGAGACTGAATATGAGCAAATGACTTATATTCAAATGACTGAATATGAAAAAATTCTAAATTAAGCATTATTTTATCTAATGCATGATTTTTAATATCAATATATAATTTAATTAACAAATTAAATATTATGAGTAGACACTTGGATATTTCATCCATATCCCTAAAAGTTGATACATTTAAATTGGCCAAAAATTTTCCTTTGGCTTTTTTTTTATAAGGAATCATTCTGTATTTCGGGTCAGCTTATATCCAGGCATATGTTGTAATCACCATTTGGGTTTCTGTTCTGTGTAGTTTTGGAGTGACAGGCTCCTGGGATTAAGCCTGGGAGAATGAGGGGTCCCCCTGGCTTCCTGTCTGGGCAGAAAACGTATCAGGACTCCAGGTGAAAGAGCAGGCCATTAGCCTGTGAGCTCTGTCTTCTTTATGCTAAGCCCAGCTGCTGTCTTTCAAAATACCACCATGCATGGGGTAAGAGATGATGAAGATGAGCAGATTCTAAAGATCAGTAGGTGACTACCAGGATCTCTGCACCCAAAAGTGTCTCAGGGCTACACTGAACGCCCAGGAGCACTTCCTTTCCATCACACATCTCTAAGCAGCCTCAGTCACAGATCCAAGCTCTAACCCAGTTTGGGGTTAAGGTGGCCTGGGGTACTTTTATCCAAAGCCAGCCACTGGGTGGATCTGGAGAGAAGAATGTACCGACCTGGTCTATTCTGGCCTCTTGGGAGCTTAACATCTAGTTGCAGGAGGAGAAGGCATGCTCCTGTACTAACCAGCTCTGCAGCTTTAGGCAAGTCCCTTAAACTTGCTGAGGGAGTTAGAAGAGTCTCCTTCCAGAGCTGATTATTACTTTTCTCTATGAAAATAAAAGTAAAAAGACAGTGAAAATGTAACATAAATGATACAGAAAATAAACACCTCAGAAGTAAAAAGAAACAAAGGTCAGTGTGGCTGAAATGATTAGGAAAATCGTCTGATTTCTTAGGCTTTCCTGAAAAAAGGAAATTAGGCTTCCCTCCTCCATTAGCTGTAGACTTTTGGTTTTATAGATTTTGGAGTAGGAAGTAAACCAAAGGTCAGAGGAGGAAAATCCATTTACTTAAGGCCATAGAGATACACAAAAGGCCCTTAAGAACCAAAGAAAATCATCCGGTCTCCCAAGCCCTAAAGTAAGATATCACTTAGTATGTTGAGCATCTTGTGGAAAAGGAAATCATGTGTTCCTGGCGGCCATGCTCTTAAATTTGATGACTCTGTTCTCCCAAATTGGCTCCTTAAAGGAACCACGGAGACTGTGACGTGCCAGAAGCAGGCCTAGGGATGGGTGAGGAGTGCAGGAACGGGGACCCGGGGATGTGGGAGCACCTCCAGGACCACTGAGGCTACTTGGCTGACGCAGCTGTTTTCTAACAAGGATCTGAAGAGTCAGCCAGTGCCGGGTTGGGAGGTTTATAGCTTTGACGCCCTTCATTCTCCAACTTGCTCTACTTACCTTTTGAGTTGGCCCATTTATAGCTGGAGAACCAGTTACATAATCTTCTTTGTAGAACTCACACGAACCACAATGATGCCATCAGAAAGCTATGAGATAAAATTGAGAAAATGGATTCCACGTCTGCCGCAATCCAGGTGGTTCTAATTCCTACACTTTCGGTTTTCTTTAAAACTGGAATCCCTTGGTTGGGTAGAATGTTTGCTTTCTTTCTTTAAAAAGCATCTCCCTCTTGTTTTAAGCAAAGATCATTGGAATCCAGTCATGATCATTATCATCACGATAATCATCAAAACACCTCCCTTGTGTGCCTCCCCCTCTGTACTTTGTGCTCATTACCCAGAATGCATAGCGTCAACAGCTGGATATTGCAGTCAGTTCTGGGCAGCACATTTCATGAGGGATATTGGAAACCAGGAAGTTCCCAGGAGAGAGCTGCCAGGATGATGCAGGATCTGGAAACTACAATAAATGAAGAACAGGCAAAATTACTGCAGCTCTCTGGTCTGGAGAAGAGAATCCAAATTTAAATATTGAGAGCTCGCAACTGCCCATAATGCAGAATTGGGACCAGATATGGCCCATTTTGGCTTTGTGTAAAGAAGAACCTAATAAAACTTAGAGCTATTGGGTATTGGAATGGCCTGGGATGAAGTCGCGAGCATCCTGCCACCAGAAATGTTCATGGAGAGACAGGTGAGCATCTTTCAGGGATGCTGTATCAGGGACTTCTCCCAGGGTAACTTGCCGTGAAAGGCTCTGTGTTTTAAGTACCGATACAGAAAGACATACAACAGAACACCCACTGTCTTCCACAAGAAAGGACACCTAAGTAAATACATAAGTAACAATGTACATAAAGCAGATGAGGGTGTGGTTGGGGAGCGAAGGAATAGATGCAGAAGGCTTCATTAGGACATGGGATGTGGGGTGCGTGCTGAAACGTGACCCGGACTCAGGTAAGCGATGAGGGAGATTCCAGGGGTGCAGCTGGGGCTACAGGAACGAGACTGTGAACCAATGATTGTGCCAGCACAATGAGTCCGCCTAGGATAGAGAGGAGGGTTTGGGAGGAGAGGGCTCCTTGAGGATATTAGAGACCACTATGAAGACCAGATCCTGGGAACTCTTGAACTATAGGTCGTTGGACATCCTCTGTCGGTCCTTGGATTGCTAAATAGCAATGCCTTTCACATCTGACAGGCAGTGCTGGCCCCTTTGTGCCGTACCTCAGGGAGGCCAAATGCTAGGGTAGACAGCAAGTAATATCATGGCATTTTTCTGACCTCTTTCATCACTGGAGGATCTAGCCCTGACAGGCTTTTAAGGGAAATAGTACATTCCTTTGGCATTTGCCAGTACGAGCCTACCCACCCCTAAACCCTCAAAGCCCACTGTATAATTACCCCCAGGAGGCCAGAGGTCACTTAGAACAACAAGTGTAGGCAACACCCAGCTATTAGAAGTCAAATTTCAGAGCTCTCCCTAAATTCTGGCCTGAAGAATTTTGGAGATGGGACGGGGCCCCTTTGAGGTTGGTATTTCCTGCGTGTGGTTTGTGAGGTTGGCCTGGGCAGGCTGTGTGCCTGGCAGGAGGGTGTAGCTCCCCTCTCAGGGAGGCCCCCCCCTCCTCAGCACTGGCTGCAGGCCTGCTCCAGGCCTCCCTGCCTCCTCGGGGGCACCTACTCAGCTGTTCTCCCTCTTTCTGCACTGAGCTGGCGTCTTGGGAGGGGAGCCCAGATGAGACTCAGGGGTAGATGAGACTACCCCAGATGGGAGGGGTGGTTCAGACAGGGAGTGCTGAAAGGCAGCTTTTCCAGAAGGGGCCTTCCAGTGACCCTGTGAGCAGCCAGCAGCCAGCTAGCACTTCTCCCATATCCTGAGAGAAGGGGAAGAAGCTGGGAAGCGGGCAGTCCAATAGACGGTCTCCTTGTGGGGTGATTCCTTGGCCGAGATGGCAGTAATAACTGCTCTGCTCGGTACAGGAGCTGCCTGCAGACAGCTGCCCCACTTGGGCTCATCTGAGGGGGTCCCAGAAGCCCCGCGTTAGCCTACACTGAGGTTTAAAATGCTACCATTAGGATGGAGGTACTGGCTTTCAGCATCAATCTCACCCTGAGGTTCTCTTTAAAAATGCAATTTCACCAAGATGGAATAAATTAGTCTGCTGGCTCATTCCTCCCTGACAGGAGGAGTGCACTGCCCTGAAAGCATCGGGGGTTGCAGCAGGCAGCCAGAGGCAACGAAATGCTTTGAACTGAGAGAGCAGATAGTACCGAGGCCACATTTACTTCCTTCAGCATTTGTCCTGGCCCAACACAGACCCAGTCAAGCAGCATCACCTGGCTCTGGAAACCCAGAGCCCAGGATAAGGCTCTATCCCCTGAAACTGATGCTTCTGAACCCAGCTTTATGTTCGGTCTCTCCAGGAGGAAAAAACACGGGAATCCAGAGTTTGACCATGATCACCAATTCCAGCCCTCCAAACTTGCCCAACTCTGCCTTGCATTCATTTTCACCATCCCAGCCTTTGTCTCTGAAGTTGGCTGGAGGGTCTCAAGTCTGTTCTCTGTGGGGAGGGGCCCCGTTTTCACTGAGCAGACACAGCACTCCGCAGGGCGTGGCAAGTTCTCCATTCCTAACCCAGTCCAGAAACCAGTGTCCTGGGACCATCACACATAGAGCACAGGCTTCAGCTCAGATGTTTTCCAGAGAGAGGGAAACCGTCCAGCAGATGTCAGTAAGTTCTAAGATGTTGCGGGGAGCCCGACTTGACAGTCAAGTGCTCTCTTTTCCAAACCAGCTTATCACTCAGAGACCTCAGAGGGGATGTGGCTAACAGAGGGCCTTTAGTAGGGCAGCTCCCGAAGACGAGAGCAAGGAGGGGAAATAGCAGTCCACGTCCTTGCAGAGAAGAACCGAGATTTGTCGTGTGTCTGAGGATTCCAGGAAGCCTGTGCTATAGAGCCCAGGCTGAGAAATGCCTGGTGATTGACGAGGTGGATATTGGGAGGCTCCAGACAGCAGTTCATTCTGCCTGTTTCACTGCCATAGGGTAAAGTCCAGTTCTGGCCTCACCTAGGGGCAACCTGTTCAAACTAGCCCTAGGTTTCTCATTCAATTTGAATGAGGCCTTAACTGAGCTAACTGCGAAGAGCCCAGGCACGGTCGGTCCAGCCTAGCGGACTCCATTCTACACTAAAGTGACCCTCCACCCCCATAAAGTTGTGCAAATTGGAAGCCCTAGAGCCACTATAGCTTTGACTGGGGCCCAGTTTCTGGCTTGGCATTAGACCAGGCTCTAGAAGGGGTGAGGCAGAGGTGTGAAAAAGAGCTCTATACCTCACTGCGTCCTCTTTGTTGTATCAGCATTTATTGAAAGACTGCTATTTTCAAGTGCAGTGCTAGAAACTATGGAGGATACACAGAGCTATAATATGGGGTGCCTGAGTTTAAGGGGCTCAGGATCTTGCAGTGGACTCTGGTATTCACAGTTGTTGATCAGAATGCTCTCCCGTCCCTGGTGTGCCGGTTCCAATCAGAGGAACTCTTCCCCCATTTTATAGGATCTTAATAGGGTTATCAATCAAGCTCCACACCCTACTACCACAGAGGTGGGATTGTGACCTAGGCTGGCTAATCAGACTACACTGGTATCCCTACATTCTCTGTTTCTTACAGCCAAAGGAGTGAAACCAATCCATAGACAGATGATATTTGATCTGCCAAACTATAAAAACCGGCATGAAATTCCCCAGGGAGGAGACTGATTCAGAGGTGTTCTTATTTTATATGGGATGCACTTGTTTAAATACACAAGTGTTGAAACTCATTTTCCTCTGATTAGCACCTATTATACTTACAAGCTACTTGGATAGGGAATGTCTAGAAAGTTGATTTTCACAATAAACCTAGATTAATGTGTTCTGAAGAACAAAGACTGTGTCCAATAGTTGGCCGAGAGTTTCCAAGCACTTGGAGTTGCTGCTGCTGACATGGGAGTTGCTTAGGCAGTAGGAGAAGGATACACTGTCATTAGAGAAGGGCTGGGGAAAGTGCTTGCTGAGCTTCTTAAGACATTCTCCAAGATTCATAGTGTTACACATTCTGTTATTAAAGTTATATTTCGTGTTTTGCAGTTTTCTTTTTCAGAGTCGAACCTAAAGTGTTTTCACTTGAGTCTGAAGAGCAGGGGGAGGAAATACTCAGCCCATTCACTGCTGCTGTACCCCCATGTGCTAAGCAGAGACATCACATGTTCCTGCTGGGTCCAGGGGTGGTCTTATAATTGACTTCAATACAAAGCTCTCAGCCTTGGCATTCATTACTAATACATCAGTGTTGGCCTACTGTATGCCATGTGAGATGAAAGCTATTTTCCAGCATAAACTATAACCAGTGGTGCAGGTTTATGTAAAGACCCTGAGCAGGAATTTTGCTAGCTCTTGTCTGTTCGTATGTTCTTATCTGTTCGTAAGGCTTAGAGAAACACACAACTCCAAAATCAATCAACTATGGATTGTGACACTGATGCTGTGAATATAAATGTTTATGGAAACACAAATGAAGATAAGACCAGTAACTTCTAAGTACTCCACAGGTCAGTTTCCTGTCCCTTCGGGCAGAAGATAAATATTCATGGAATGAATGAAAGAGTGGTGATCCGTTGAAAGGGGTGCAGTGAAAATTTCACACTTCCAATATGTTTTGCTTCACACTGACAGCTCCCAGACAGACAGTCAAGGAGACTCAAGGTCATCTCTATGTTCTTTAAAAAAAAGTGACCCATCACCAACAAAACACTGCCTCAGTCCAAAGCCTGCATTGGACTGGGAAAGTTTTCTATCTTCAAGCTCCCTGGAATCTCAGATTCATTCTCATCGCAGAGGGCCAACCCTCTGATGACTTGACATAGAGGATGGAAATGTAACAATCCCTATAAAAGGGATATATTCATTTCTTAGAACAATTATATTAAAGTATCACAAACCGAGTAGCTTAAAACAACAGAAATTTATTCTCTCACAGAATGAAGAGAAGGCTAGAGGTCCAAAATCAAGGTGTCAGCAGGGTTGGTTCCTTCTGAGGGCCCTGGGAGAGAATCTGTTCACTACCTCTCCCCTAGTTTCTAGTGACTTTCAGGGATTGACAGCTGGCAATCTCTCCAACCTCTGCTTCCATCTTAACATGTTCTGTCTGTGTCTGTCTTCATACTGCCGTCTTTTTATAAGGATACCAGTAATGTTGGATTAGGGGCCCACCCTACTCCAGTGTGACCTTATCTTAATTAATTACATCTGCAATTATCCTATTTCCAAATAAGGTCACATTCGCCGGTACTGGGGTTAGGACTTCGACATATTTTTTTCTGGGGGTGTGGGAACACAATCCAATCCATAATAGGGGATGAGAAATGATCAGACTCTATCAAATAATTAATGCTGCCAAAGCATGTAAGTTAACGTCTCAGATAGGTTTGATTTGTGGTGGCAGGTTCACAGGGGCTTTTGAAAGAAACTAAGACATCCTATAATGTACCCACAAAGGATAGAAATGTTTCTATTCTGTTATTTTCCATCTCAACTCTGATTAGGATGTCACCAGCCACCTAAAAGATACAGGTTCCATATCCCATCACCAACTTCCAGAACCATCTTATTCTTAGTTTCCCAAATTTGAAGATGTCAGGAACACACCGTTCAGTATTTGTATCAATAGCACCAGCTTTCTGTATCTTGTTAAGCTGACTTTTCTCCCTAGGGTGTTCTACCTACTGGATTTTCGACATGGTTTCAATGCATGTAGAAGCAGAAAAAAATATTCCACAGAGGTTAAAGTGATGTGAGGCTGAGTTGTTGAAAGGGTTGTGTATTTAGGATGAATGGATACTAAAATAGTCGATTTCAAAGAACTAGACTGATTGCCCCATTTTGGTTGCACTAATAATGAGAACAGGGCTTCCCAGGTGGCGCAGTGGTTAAGAATCCGCCTGCCAATGCAGGGGACATGGGTTCCAGCCCTGGTCCAGGAAGATCCCACATGCCGTGGAGCAACTAAGGCTGGGTGCCACAACTACTGAGTCCACGTGCCACAACTACTGAAGCTCATGCGCCTAGAGCCCGTGCTCCACAACAAGAGAAGCCACCGCAATGAGAAGCCCACGCACCGCTCGCTGCAACTAGAGAAAGCCCGCACACAGCAACGAAGACCCAACGCAGCCATAAATGAATGAATGAATGAATGAATTTATTAAAAAAATGAGGACAACCAAAGTGATGGTACTTTTTGTCATGCATTTGCTAGTGTGTTTGTAATTTTTCACTGGGCAGATGCTGAAATGATATATTTTGTATTATGTAGCAGCACTAGACAGACAGCTAATATTTTTTCCAGTTCAGTTATTCATAGCTCAGCACTGTAGAAAGAAGTCATTTCATTCCTTTTACTGCAGAGAAAGGAAAGAGTTTGTGTTACTCTTTGCCGTTGAGCTGGAACAGCCTGTGGCTAATGCCTATTTGCAAAACCACATTGGGAGAGAATTTTTACTCTCTCTGCTTTCTGACCTCCCCACAGACATCGCTGTCAAGTGCGGGCATTAAAAACTCTTCTTGAGGCTTTCTATATAGATGCTAAGGGAAGAAGAGAGGGCTGCAGGTGCCCAACACTTGGAGTAGATTTAACTTTATCCCTGTGGACCAGGTCACCAAGACTAATGTTATGCAGAGTTTATACCATAGGTTCTACTGGGGCATCCATAATTTTCCCCAGGGAGGAAATGCCTTTTCTTGAGAGCTGCAGGGTTCTGCATACTGCACTGAGAGGCTCTAATCCATTTTGGCTGGTTGCACTGAGATACTCTGTGTTCTCAATTAAGTCAATTATCTGAGTAATCTTCATAATTAACGGTAGAAGACTTGAGCTGTCAGGACCGGCTAGAGCAAAAATATTTGGGTGTGTGGGTTAAACCACAGTTGCTCTGTGGGTGTCTGAGGCTGGGGCAGGGAAGGGGGCTGATTGCATGCTGTGGCCAACTTTCTCAATTAGCAATGGGCTCTAACTAGATGGCAGAGAGCGTTTTCGCCTAGAGGTCAGGAGACAGTGTTCCCGCTCAATCCCTGGCACTAGCAAACTGCGTCACATTGAGCAAGATTCTTCACCTCAGAACGACTTATCTTGACTTCCACAAAATGAAGGAGTAAAGCCAGATGGCTTTTGTTAGTATATTTACAAAGCAAACACTGAATATCAGGCACTGATATTACT
Source organism: Balaenoptera musculus (assembly GCF_009873245.2). NCBI lineage: Eukaryota > Metazoa > Chordata > Mammalia > Artiodactyla > Balaenopteridae > Balaenoptera > Balaenoptera musculus. The sequence goes on from NC_045791.1 coordinate 40,529,949, forward strand.
TACTAAGGTAGTAAACATTATTTCATTTAATCCCCATAACCAAACTTTTATGAAAAATGAGGCACAGAGGGGATAAGTAAGTTACCCAAGGTCACACAGCTAGAAATTTTCAAAGACCCGTTAGTTCTAAGCTACCTCCTGACTGTGATTCTAACGGCCATTGCTGAGAGTCAAGTGGAAATCTCTGTGTCCCAATTAAGGCTTAAGTTAATTTAGATTCTCGCTAGGCAAAGTCCATGGATTAACAGCATGGGTATCACCTGCAATCTTTTTGGAAATTTGCAATCTCAGATCCCACTTCAAATTTATTAATCAGGACCGGCATTTTTAACTAGATGCGTATTAAATATTGAGAGGCACTGATCTCAGGCTGACCGTAGGTCAGTCAAATTGGAAGCACTGCAAGGAATTTCTGTTTTCTGTCACCTCTGGTAAGGTCTGAAAGCCCTAGACTGAGGTGCCAGCAGAGGGGTGCCTTCTTTCCTGAAGTTAGTTCTAAGCCATTTGTCCAGTGCAAGAATTTGTGTTTCATCTTTTAATTTCTTACCCCAGTCATTTGCTCCTGACTCTCTGCTCCATTTCCAAAAGGAAGCGTCCAGTAGCCAGAAGAGATCTTTGTGGGTTGACCACAGAGGGGAGGCCATTATGAATGGATTAATGTATGTGCAGGATGAAATTCTCCAATGTCCTTATGCAGGCAGGAGAAATTGCTGTTCTAATGCTCCCGCTGGCTCCCCTCATTTATATAACAATGTCTCTACACAAAAGCTTTCTATGGAAAGATAATTGGATTTCTAACTCTATTTGTTCAAAACTCACTTAACATTATAATGGCCCTAGTTATATTGTTTGTATCAACTCATCAATAGTACAGTACCAATTTCTGAATAAATATCTAGATTTTTGTACCTACATCTAGTGTTACCAAAGCAGGAAGGGAAAAAGAAGCCAGAAATAGAAATCCATTGATAAAAACAGATACCACATATACCTTGCTGCACTAGGCTTAAATGTGTTGGGTAAATTTAGTTTTTCAACATCTCAGTGCTATTTTTTATCTTACCTAGGTATGTATTTGCTTAGTGTTTAATCACTGTAGTACTTCTGGCAAATGGGTCACTGAAGAAAAATATAGTCTGGTGTATTCATGACTGAAATGCCCATTTAACTCAATCTAAAATGAATTAAACATATACTTTAATCTAACAGTGATTATCCCTCCCTAGCAATGGAGATTGCCACAGGTCCTTGTTTCCTGAATACTCTAGAGGTTTCTGTTTGACATTTTTAGGGCAAAATTAGAGAGAAAGAGAGAGAGAGAATTTCTAAGGCTTTTTGTGCTTCCATTATGTATGGTGGAGATTTCTTTTTCACCTTTTCCACTTTTACAGATATATAACAATGTTTTTTCCCATGTTTTTCCTTCTCTGCTCTTTCCCCTGGACAAGGAAGAAGCTACCACTTAATATCTGAAACAAAGAGCCGGATGTATTATTCACTAAGTAAGGGAGAGCTCTGCTTGTAAGACACAAACTCTGAAGAAAGCAGATGACTGCTCTTAAATAGGGTTTGGGGACGCACCAAGCTCAGAGATTGGTGGCCTTTCAGAAGTGGGCGTGGTCAGGGATTGGCTGACCTGCTGCCATGGAAAGAGCAGTCACTGAAGTGGGACTGCTGCTGACTGGCTGACTATCAGAAGCATGGTTACCAATTCAAGGTTGTTAATGGATTGGCAAGGGTTTAAACCTGAATTTGGTCGTTACTTGTTATTATGATCAAAGGGCAGTCAGTCTTTCTTTCTTGAATTTAGAGTATTGACACTTCTTATGTTCACCTCCCCCTGGCCACCCCCGCCATCTCAGGCAGACTCTGCACTCATCGTGGGTGGTGTGAAATATTAGGGAATATAATCTTCATGAGTCCCTTGAATCTTAAAGTGCCTATACCTTGGCACTCTACCCCAGGGTAAAATAGGAAATATTGATACATGGCCCCTGTGTGGGCGAATCCCCCTTCCAGAGGCAGCTTTGTTCAAAGCTCATGCCATTCTTTGCCCAGGAACCCAGATTTGGCCTCAGGCTGCATTCTAGCAGTGATAACCATCAGCAATAAACTCATCAGTAGTAAAGTACCAATATCTGACTTGGAAGAAGCTTATTTGCCATCTCTGCTCTCAAAGCATTCCAGTCAAATTTCACTATCCTGTGCCCCATTCTTTCAGGCTTCTCCTTGCTGATAAACCAGGTGAAGAAAGAGCGTTCCCGGCAATATAATGTATTGACTATTTCACAATGCAAGGTTGTCCCATAACTGTTAAGGGAAAAGACCCTGATCTTTTCCCTTCCACAGTGTACTCTGTGGAATAGACCTATTCCTGAAAGGAGAAGCAGTAGTGTGTCAGTTAACAACACAAACACATGGATTCTAATTCTAGCTGGTGTGATTTACCAGCTGTATGACGTTGGGCAGTTTACTTAAACTCCCTGAGTCTCGATTGCCCCATTTGTAAAATGATAAAGGCATAAAGCACAGTACTTGTCTCACAGGATTACTGTAAGGATTAAATGAGAGGAACATATAAGACATTTAGGATGGTATCTGGTAGATACGAAGTGTTCAAAATGTTGGTTATATCATGATTTGCTATTTTTTTTCTGTAAAAAAATCTGATGATACAGTAGGATAAGGCCTGATCTAGGAGTCAGAAGGCCTGGGTTCAAATATGACTAATATTCCTAGCCATGTGGCCCAGGGTTAAACTTCTTAGAGATGTAATTTCCTCATTTACAGAATAAGAATACTTGCATTGACTACATAATTGAATCTAATATTTACTAACTTTGTGTTGCTATTTAAATCACCTTCCCAGGGCTTCAATTTTCTTACCTGTAAAATGGTGCTAATAGCTGCTCAGTCTAAGAGATAGGGTGGCTGTGAGTATTAAATAAAATAATATAGATGAAATTATAAAGAACCACAGGTGTCCTCATTACTTAAGGGTAATTGATATTTAATAATTGGTATTTTAAAAATTAAAGGAGAAATCACTTAAAACAAGATCCAGAATTTCACCATACATGGCATTTTTTAATGTATTGATTGAATTTTGTTGTTAGAAATGAAACAAAACAAGTTAGTATCTATCTTATATTTACCAGAATCTTGTATTATAATTGTAATTATTTGCTAATTTTTAGAATCAGAAAATGAATCAAGTGTTGATTTTTTGGCTTAACGTGACTGACAAATTTTTTTAATTAAAAATAAAATTTTCTTCCAGTTTTACTGAGATATAATCAAACATACAGCACCGTATAAGCTTAAGGTGTACAGAATAATGATTTGACTTATATAAATCATGAAATGATTACCACAATAAGTTTAGTGAATATCCATCATCTTATTTAGATACAAAATAAAAGAAAAAGAAAAAAAAATTTTTTCCTTGTGATGAAAGCTCTTAGGATTTACTCTCTTAACTTTCAATATACAACATATAGCAGTGTTAATTATATTTATCCTGTTGTACATTACATCCCTAGTACTTATTTATGTTATAACTAAAGTTTGTACCCTTTTGCTACCTTCATCTAATTCCCCTTCCCCTTACCCTGCACCTCTGGGAATCACAAAACTGCTCTCTTTGTCTGTGAGTATTTTGATTTTTGAAGCATAATTGACCTACAACACTATGTTAGTTCCTGGTGCACAACATAGTGACTCACTATTTCTATACATTACAAAACGATCACTACAATAGGTCTAGTTACCATCTGTCCACCATGGAAAGTTATTACAATATTATTGACTATATTCTCCATGCTGTACATTTCATTCTGTGACTTATTTATCTTGTGACTGGAAGCTTGTACCTCTTAATTTCCCTCACCCATTTCTTTCATTCCCCCACTTCCTTTCTCTCTGGCAATCACCTGTTTGTTCTCTGCATCTATGACTCTGTTTCTGTTTTGTTATGTTTGTTCATTTGTTTTGCTTTTTTAGATTCCATACATAAGTGAAAATATATGATATTTGTCTTTCTCTGACTTATTTCACTTAGCATAATACCCTCTACGTCCATCTATGTTGTTGCAAATGACAAGATTTCATTCTTTTTTATGGCTGAGTAGTATTCCATTGTCTATATATACCACATCTTCTTTATCCATTCATCTATTGATGGTCACTTAGGTTGCTGCCATATCTTGGCTGTAATGCTGCAATGAACATGTGGGTGCATATACCTTTTTGAATTAGTGTTTTTGTTTTGTTTTCTTAGAAAAAATACTCAGAAGTGGAATTGCTGGATAATATGGTAGTTTTATTTTTAATTTTTTGAGGAACCTCTATACTATTTTCCATAGCGGCTGCATTAATTTACATTCCCAGTAAAGTGCATGAGGATTCCCTTTTCTCCATATCCTCACCAACACTTACTTTTTTCTTTTTGATGACAGCCATTCTGACAGGTGTGAGGTGATATCTCATTGTTGTTTCAATTAGTGTTTCACTAATGATTAGTGATGTTGAGCATCTTTTCATGTGCCCATTGCCATCTGTATGTCTTCAAAAAAATGTCTGTTCAGGTTCTCTGCCCATTTTTAAATCAGGTTGTTTGTTTTTCTGATATTGAATTGTATGAGTTCTTTGTATATTTTGGATATTAACCCCTTATCAGATATATTGTTTGCCAATATTTTCTCCCATTCAGTAGGTTGCCTTTTCGGTTTGTTGATAGTTTCCTTCACTGTATAAAAAGCTTTTTAGTTTGATGTAGTCCCATTTGCTTATTTTTGCTTTTGTTTCCCTTGCCTGAGGAGACAGATCCAAAAAAACATTGCTAAGACCGATGTCAAAGAGTGTACTGCATACGTTTTCCTATAGAAGTTTTACAGTTTCAGGTCTTACATTTAAGTTGTTAATACATTTTGAGTTTATTTTTGTATATGGTGTGAGAAAGTCTGACAAAATTTTAAGAGCCACTTCACTTCACATTTGACTTTTGCTACACAGTTACTGAACAGGTCTTTTTTTTTTTTTTTTGCAAAAATATTAAAGGACTTCACTTACTCTCCCAAGGGTCTTTTAATTCTCTGATATTTAAATCACTCTTTTATGAAGCTCAAACTGTGTCCTCAACCAAGTCAGATGAAAGCCTGCATCTTTTGCAGAATATGCAATTTCACTTTGTTGCAGTCAATTTGCATTTGATTTGCATTGTACTATTGACCACATGGGAGTGTCCAACAAAGATCTTGCTGCCTTGTTTGAGGGTCGACACCAACATAATAGGAGGTTATTAAGTGGGAACTAATTACAAAAGTGGTCAGTTGATTAGTGAATCTTTTTCTGTCCTGAGAATTTTTGCTTCCCCACCTAATCTTGGGACTGCATAGATGTAGGTAATGAGCTCCCCTACTCCCATTAAAACTGTATATGATCCAATTCCCAAGAATTTGATTGGGATCAAATTTTTAAGAACCAGATTGTGTTTCAAATGCCCTTGGATGGGAGACACTATTTTGATGTTTCCCAAGTAAAATGAAAAACCTACCTAATCGCTGACTTAATCGTACTTTCATAAATCTGGATTTCCAGGAATCAGATTTTCTTAGAGCAGGGTACATCCACTTTTCTTCGGTGAGTTGGGGCCAGTGATGTCGTCTCACTTTTCTCTCTGCAGGCAAGGGACCAGGTCCAAGACCATTTTGCAATAGGCACAGGGGGAGCAGGCATAGAAATAAGTCCCCTACTTGCAGGGAGAGAGTGAATTCTTACGGGAAGCACCTCTCCCTTTCCGTGCTGCCTTGACGAATATGGGCCTGTGGAGTTCTTTCTTTCCCATCCTCTGCAGGCCAGAAGAGCTGATGATTAAAGACATAAGCAGGCCAGGAAAGAACAACCTCCTCTTTCCCTGAGCACCTCCCATAACCTGTAACAGCCCCTGACGTGTCTGGAAGGGGAAGTGTCTGATGTTTGTCATGATCACAAAAGCCACTCTTCCCCCACCTTGAACCAAACTCCACTTTCCTATCCTGTGGGATTAGCAGTGAATACGGCTGAGATCAAACAGGATTTCATGGTGCTTTTGTTAGATTTCCTAAACAGGCAGCTGTGGGCAGAAATTTAAACAAACAACAGGCCTTTTAAGGGGATCCTGAAATACTCTTGTCATCCTTGACCTTGTCGCTCGTTCCCACAGCCCGACCTTAGTATCACAAGAAGCTTGTGCTCTGAGGTACTGGGGAGACCCTTCTGAGTGTGCTTTGTTCTCCTCTTCCTCCCAAGGAGGACAGCAGGTGGGAAGGGGAAGGAGAGAGAGGCCAGGGCCTCTGAAGAGACTGCTGTGCTGGATGGAGAGGAAGGGAGACGCCATACTGTTGGGAGGAGGCCTTCTGAGGAAATGAGCGCTTTCCTCCCCTGCCCCACCCCAAGTCCTCTCACGACAACGTGGCCGCTGCAGAACCTCCTGCCCGGTCTAGGCTTGCAGAAGCGCCCACACCCCGTCCACAAGGACCCAAACCAAATGCTGACTTTCTCAGAGCCTCACTTCGCTGCGTCTTAAGGCAGTCCCAAATGCTTGTAGCTTCTTATTTAGGAGAGGGAAGAGAAACCCTCTGGGGAAAATCCCCTTTGAAACACTAAGCTCTAATGTTTAAAATCTGTTAGCAAACCACACACTTCTCCACTCTCGCTGGGGCAGCTGTTTTCTCTCCAAATAAATCCCATGGCTGCTGAGTATTTTAATGAGAGATCTTTGGGGTCTCCTTTAAACTCTGCTCTAAAAGCCCAGCCCCAGGGGGACTGGCCTGAGACCACCTCCTGCAGGCTACAATCCTGTTTATAAAATCCTTTGGGACTGGTGTGTCTGGAAGGTGGATTTAGGAACATTGGGTCACGCTGGCACTGCAAAAGGGCGTCAGGTGGTGGCCAGCGTCCTGGGATGTCAGAAGTCATGCCTGGCAGATGGGCGGAGAGAATTGGAGTCTCCATGGGGGCATCAGATGCCGCCTACCTTTGGTGGTTGCCACCTTAGCCATGCAGGGGGTCCCAGAGCATTCATGGAAACAAAGGGGAGAGATGCAGTGCATAAATACAGCAGAGTCTGAGGACACCTTGAATGGAAAGGTCGTGTTGCTCTATGTCTGAAAAATGATGATTCTATGGGAGAGGCCAGTAATGGGGAGATAAGAAGTATAATTCAAGGGTCTACTACGTGCTTGCTTAGGAAGACCCAGAGAGCACAGAAGTCGTGATCCTGCCCATAGAGGTGCTAGTAGTCTAGTTGGGGAGATACGATGAAGACACTTGAAGTTAGAAGGAGTAATTCTTTGGGAGTAAAATGCCATATTAACTGAAAGTTTAGCCTCTGGCATTTGATTTCTTTGCACGAATTGTGTCTCCAACAATTTACCAGCTCTATAAGCTTGGGAAAGCTTCTGAATTGCCAGGAGGCCCAGTTTCCTCACCTTCAAACGTGCGTATCATTGTACCCACCTCATAGGGTTGGTGTGGAGATTAAATGAGCTATGCCTGTGAAGCACTTAGCCCATAAAAGGTACTCAATAAATATTAGCTATTGATATTATGTGTTATTCAAAGGGGGAATGTAATAAAGCTCTAAAGTAGTGTGGCATGGCCCAGAGTAACTAACAATTCCGAGAAATGGAAAATAAGTTGCATTTGGCATAGGCTTGGAAAAACAGGTTGGAATTAAATTATCAGTGGAGAGGGGCAAAAATCATTTCAAAGCGTGCAAAAATAAAAAAAGTGAGAGAAGGCACAGACAGCAATGTTTCTATTCCTGAGCCAGTTTGCACATCGGCCTGCCTAGAGCAGGGGAATGGTGAGCATGGAGGGGATGTGGATTAGTTTACAAGAGCGGAGCCTGAAAACTGGACTGAGGCAAATCCAAGTCGACGTGATAGGGAGGAGGGAGAAGTCGAACGTGTAAGTTTCTGAACAGGAGAGGATGTGGTGAAGGTGGAGATTCAGGTAGACTATAGGGGCAAGAATTTCAGGATAAGGGAGTAGAGAAACTGTAGTCAGGTCAGCCAGCTAGGGCGACATGGTGGTGATCTGGGAACGTGACAACTGGGATCTAGGGTAAGGTGGAGGGATGGATTAGAAAGATGTTTCCAGGAAACGTGAAATAAGACTTGGTGACCCTCACGTGCACAATGTATACATTGTGGAATATGAAAGCCTTAACCGAAAGCTTTTGTTCTTTCAGATATTTTCGTTCTAAGGAACAGAAATGCACTCAAGTTAAATCAAGTAATTAAAGATTTGTACAGAAGCAAGGGGACTCAGGAAAAGCTCAACAAACAAACGAACAAAAGGAGTCCTCAAGGAGACAGTAACTGGAGAGAGTCTTCTATAACCCAAATGGCTCTAGTAAGATGACTGTGGGTTTCATTTTACTGCTCTACCAATAACAGACTTAATTTTTCTCTATGTGTTGCATCTCAGTTTTCTCCCTTCTGACCAACTCCCTCACCCTTTATAAATATATTTCCTATTCTCTATAGTGCAATAGGGACACTATTGCAAAATATTAAACTAATATGTTTTACCTTCCCCCTTAAGTCATATTCTTTTTATTTTTGGCTGCGTTGGGTCTTCATTGCTGCGCGTGGGCTTTCTCTAGTTGTGGCGAGCAGTGCACAGGCTTCTCATTGCAGTGGCTTCTCGTGTTGCGGAGCACGGGCTCTAGGCGCTTGGGCTTCAGTAGTTGTGGCTCGCTGGCTCTACAGCGCAGGCTCAGTAGTTGTGGTGCACAGGCTCGGTAGTTGTGGCACACAGGCTTAGTTGCTCCACGGTATGTGGGATCTTCCCGGACCAGGGCTCAAACCCATATCCCCAGAATTGGCAGGCAGATTCTTAACCACTGTGCCACCAGGGAAGTCCCAAGTCATATTCTTTGTACCTTTCCACCTCTGACACTTGCTCAGCCATAAAATCCCTTGTCCTGTGAGAAAGTAACAGGTTTGAAAACCAGTCTTGGATGAAAGAGAGGACTTTCTAAATCCCTTTAGAATTTTGGGAACTAACCTGGATGGATGAGATCACAGAATTCCTCCCAGTGAATGGAGATGACACCTTTTTCCATCTAACCTAGCTAAGTCCCAAGGCTTGACTAGTAATGGTGGGAGGATAGTATGATGCAGGTGAAGTGATGGAAAACCCCACCCTTTTTAGCCTGAAGGATGGTGGGAGAAAGAAGGAGGCAGAGGTGGAGGAAAGGAGACATCAGACACCTATTTTTCTCTTCTTCTTATCTCCTCCTGCCACCTCAAGGTTGAAGGTCAAGGGCAGTGGGTAGCATTAGGAACATCTAGATAACCTTGGGTACTTAAATAACATGAAGATTCTGCTGCACTTCACACCTGGAACTCCGGAAGGCAATGATTCCCATGTTGCCCTCTGCAGCTCTCTGTGACAGCCTCATCAAAGTAAACCTAGAGGTGCTGTGTGGTAGAAAAGATGAACTGATGTTCATCATCAGTTTCTGATGTTTTACTCTTTTTGGCTTGCCTTGGTGCTCCAGTGATGTGGATTCAACGTGGAGGAAACTGAGTGTTTGGGGAGCTCTGTTTCTTAGCAAGAGTGTTTTGATGCAGCAGCAGATGAATGGGAGAGAGTCATAGCCCTTTAACTTCAACAAGAGCAGAGTGAGGCCACAAGAGCCAACAAGGGCCACCAGCCACGGTCCACATTGCAAGAGACAAGATCACAAGTGATGCCACCTGCCAATGGCTGTTGTGAGTGCCAGCAGGGCCAGTTGTGACCAGGTGTTCAAGGGTGATGGCTGTGGAGACTAGAGGAGACAGAGGATATTGAATGGCTTTAGGCTTCTTTCCATTCAGAATCACAAGGTCACTTAAGCCCCACTCGCCACATAGACCCAGGCACCATATTGAAATAGAGAAGGAAAGCAATAAAATTCTAAAAAATTGAGTAATACAAAAGAAATAACAAAATTATTACCTCAAGCTGAGAACTAAAGTATTTTGTTTTATTTTGCTTTGTTCCTTTTGTTACCCAGTGTATGGGGGTTCATGAAGAAGATTAAAGGAATCAGAAATCAAATGAAGAAGCTATATTTTCTCTGCACAGTGGGACTGTAGTGTAAATGAATTTATAAACCTACCATGAGAGCAAATGCTTGCTCATAGTTGGCACTCCCTCAAAACCTCACTTGAAAATGGTCCATCGTGACTTCCCAGCCAACTCCTCAATCGCTCTCTAAATCATTACCTACAATTTCATTTCCCACTGCTATGTGTCTGATTTGCACACAGTGTGTTAGTTCAGGGACTCTGCAGTCAGTGAATCTGCTGGGCCTAGATCGTCTTTTTGAGCCAGGTTGTGAGGATTGGGATCTGACCTCTGGGTTAGGAAATAGGAGACAGAGCCATACACAGGGGAAGTTCCAGGAAAGTGTCTGAGGTAGATAAATTAATAGAACAGCCAGTTCTTTACTCTTCCACCTATGATTAAAGTCATGACCAAAGTAAAACTGGGAAAAGTGCCCTGTAAAGGTATAAAAATGTTGAATCTTGACAACATGTTCTTTCCTCTGAGTCTCTCCAGTAGACTTACATAACTGTGACTGAGTTTCTCCACTACCATAAATAAGCTTGAGGAGTTCTGTAAATTTCACCTCCTTTTCCCCTATGGGGAATCAGGGATCCATCAATTCTTTCTTATGCAGCATTTCATTTACATATTCTAGTTACTCTGACATTACAGTTAATAAAATGTTGGCATTATATGTTATAGTGGAATATGATTTTTCATAGAATCCAAATATATTGAGACAGAAACTAAAATCACAGTACACACTATCCTCATTTTAAGATTCAAAAGAGAGTTCCGCATTTTGCAGTCTCTCTGGGTTGTAATTATGAAAATCAGTTATCATTTTCTTTATGTGTGCATCTGAGAGAGTTATGGTTAATAGTCTAAGTCAGTTTATAATTCTATCTCACGTTGCATTTATTCCAAGTTCCATTCCATCCAAAAGCAACTTCGAGGTGTCCTGTGGTGTATCTCCTACCTCATAGACATCTTTGTCAGGAACTCCACATGTTCACCCAGCAGGGGTGTTGAGGTTCATTTAAAGGAAACCAATCATAAAGCCCATGCCAGGTGATCCACACTGTTAACATGAGTGTGGGACTGCTGAGTCAATGCGAAAGCCACATGATGACCTGAGGGGTGTTTGGAAATGTAGGTGGCTGCTGGTTTACTCATTCGTCGAACAACAGCCTAAGTTGAAACCTGCCCTTTTTTCAAATTTGTATGTCAGTGGCAAGAAGAACATGCTGATATGAGGATTTGGTAGCTGACATCAGCTTTAAACCTGGGTGTTAGTGTCTACTCAGAGAGATCACATGGGTTTGCCCAAGGCCAAACCAAGAGGCCAACAGAAATGGGAAAGCACAGAAAAGTTTCTTTTTTTCTAATTCAGTGCCACTCCTTAGTGTCACATGTGAAAACAACATTCACTTCAATATCAGCTGTAATTGTTGAAAAATAAATTGAGAGAGGCACATTATACATGAATGTACCTTCGATTATATTTGCAGGCAGGGGACAGGTCATCATCCTTATCCCATCCCCCCATGGCTCATCCGTCAGTACATTTTTATTCAACCAGTATTTCGTGAACATTTACTATATGCCAGACTCTTTGAAATTGCTGGGGCACAAATCTGCTCAGCTAGCTTTTCTCCCAACTCAGCCCTGATGTATGAGGATATTTGCTTGTTTTGCTGGATTTTTACTCTTAGCACAGCTCAAAATCTGAAGAGAGAAGAGGTATGTAGGGTGAAGAGTCTTGAGCAGCGTTCAGTGGTGGGTGGGTGAAAGGGTAGGGGCCTTTGAGAATCCACAGCTGGCTGTTCAACCAGAGATGGATGAAATGGTGGGATTGCTGGGCCTCTCCCCCCAAGCACCTAATCGAGTACACTAACCATTACTGGATGTGAAATGAGAAAGAACACAGGTTTTTGCAAGAACTCTTCTCATATTTTGTGCTGTGTGTGGTTGAAAGGGATACTTGGACAAGACAAGTGGGCTGGGGCAGTGTGAGACTGCCCACTCGGGGGGCTTTCGTAACAAGGAACGTTAAAGCGTATTTTTGTTTTGCTGCTCCTCCGTGTGGTCATAGCCAGGGCTGAACTGAACTGCTCAGGAAAGCAAATGAAACGGAAGGCTCCCCACATACCCTCCCTCTCAGTTTCTCCTGATGTGGCACATAGTCTCTCCTCTAAGTCAAATATTTAAAGAAGATTGGTTTAAAAATTGCAAATTATTAGCTATCCAAGATTCCCGCTTCCATGTCTAACCATATTCTTCTTGTTTCTCTTGGACCTAGCATTTGAGTAGCTTGAAAAGGAGGAAATCAGAAAGCCATATGAGGACCTGAGGGGTGTCTGGAAATAGAGGTGAAGACCCACCCAATTTCTACCTGTGCCCCTCTTGCTGCTAAACAGAGCAGGCTCTTGAAAGATGTGATGGGGGTGATTGTGTCCTTGGCCATCTCTCCTTTTCCACTGCAATATCTCCCCTCCTCCAGGGCTGAGCCCTGACAATTTAGGTCTCCCCAGTGTGGTTCCAGACATTCTGCTTGCCCAGCCCCATCGCAATTTAATTATTATGTGTCTGACCCCCTTAGGGTCCCACTAGGTGACTTTTACCAAAGTACCATATTCTAAAATAATGGTTGGCTATGGACCCATGTCTAACTTCTTCCCCATAGAAAGACAGAGATTAAAAGCAAAGGATGAGAAATAGATAGTTATTCTGAAGGCATGCAGCTGTCACAGTAGGCTCTGGGACAGATGGAGAGTGATTTGGGGGCTTGTGCATCTGAGAGTGGCACCCTCAAAATCACAGCACGTGGTGGTGGGGGGATAAAAGCCTCCCCTTTCATGCCACAATCCTTCTCTCTTCTTTTAGCCTCATCAGTTAAGTTCCAAGTTGTTTTCAGGTGCAGTGCAAACCAGAGGACGTCAGGTCTTGTTAAGTGTTCTTTCCCGCATTTTCCTTTTTAAATTTCCTCATCTGTTTGTGGCCCAGCATTTCATAGCAGAGAACATTTTTTCAGCCTCTTTCATTTGAGGGGGTGATACATTAGTGAGTCTTCTTCCTACTGTGAAAGATAGGTGCATGGAAATCGTAGTCCGGGAGAACAGGCTGTAGCCATCAGACTTTCGCATACTCTGTGGGAAGCAGGAGCCTCGGCGCTTTTAACTGCCTCCTGAACTTGGGCTCTAAGACAGTTTCAAAGGTCTAAATCTGCAGTAGAATAATTGTCAGCTTTCATCTGAAATTCTAAAATGAACTGGGGAATATTACCTGCCGAGAAGAAGTTTTTAAATGTTTTCCCTTTGTTTCTTATGATCATACATTAGAATTTGAACATATTTGTTTATTTAAGGCTTACACCCTGTTGACAGTTTTACCTTGGAAGAGACCTGAGCAGAATGGCTCTTAGGTGATATTCTTTATTTGGACCAACAAGCCCCATCACAACTTGAAATAAAAATCTCTTTGGCTCCAGGGTTCTTCTTTCACAGTGGTGATTTGTTTTTTATTTCTAACAGTCAATCTCCTTGATTTCCTCAATTTTGTTTTTCTTTTGTTTTTTCCTGAGTGGAGAAGTGCAAATATTAAGAATAATAGGCAACAACGGAGAGTGGAGGGGTTTATGTTTTGTTCCTGACACAGAAATTTAGCAGAGAAGAGTTTGGCTAAAGAGATTCATAAGAAATAAATAAGCACCTTAATGGGCTAAGGCTTTCCATGAGTGTATTCCAGAACAGACCATCTCCTGGAGACAGGTAACATATTATTTTCTTTATTTTGCATTTTTAAGAACCTGTGAGAGCCGTTAGCAACTATCTGCTAAAAGCATACAGGCAGAGACTCTAAGTGAAGACTGAGAAGTAAACAGTTTGGCTCCAACTTGTTCACATGGATTACTTGGCTTAGTTTCTTTTCTGTTTTTCTTTTCATGTACTACTTTATCCTGTCCTTGTTCCCTGATAAGGTAAGAGATGAAAAACTGCATTAACTCCAACTGTAAAATTCCAGCCTCTAAAAGAGACCTTAGAATAAGAAGGATCTGGCATTTACTGAGTGAACAAAGGGAACAAAAATTCTATGATTCAAGGAATTTTTGAAAATGAGTTTTTATTTTCTGCAATCAAATGTGAATATGGAATTTGAAACAGGATGACACTCAGAAGCAGATAATATAGCTGGTTGTGAGCTGTTCAAATTCACCGAGGGACACTCTAAGGAATATATGTATGGAACTTCCTTCATTTCATAATAACTGAATTTGTTTATTTTAATTTTTTCCTATGAAGTTTATAAACCAGGGGAAGATTTTGTATACTTCACGATTAAATCAACTTTAATGATCATTTAAATTCCTCAGTCAGATGCTGAGAAAGGAAGGGGTTCGGGGGGACAAAATCCTACAGCACTGTGCTGAGGGCATATGGAGGAATATCTGTTTTCCAGAATCCAGACATCAGAAGAGATAATTAAAAAGAATTAACCAATTTTACTTGGATAGAAGACAACAGTTACTAGCTTGTACCAAGCACTGTGCTATTCACATACATCATTCCGCTGAGTCTTCACAAAACCCAGCTAGTAGGATACTACTATTCCCATTTCATGGGGGTGAAATATAGGTATTTTGAAATGTAGGTAATTTTCCTAGCTGTCCTGGCACACACATCTTCTAACAGCAAATCATGTGCTCTTTTTTCCTAACCCAAAAGGCCTTCCAAGTAAATGCTCTCCACTCCATGGTGGATAATTCATCTTCCAGCTGTAAAAACACAGGGGGCTTGTTAACCCCCTTAACCTGGGGTTAAGGTTGCCAGATTTAGCAAATAAAAATGTAGAACACCCTGTATATGTCCCAAATATTGTATGGGACACACTCATACTAAGAGATTATTCGTTGTTTATCTGAAATTCAGATTTAACTGCTGTCCTGTATTTTATCTGGCAATCCTAGGTAGGGGACTATGGGCACTTGCTGAAAAGGAGGAACCTGAAGGAAAAAGCAGGTAAGAAATTGGAACTCAACAATGAGTCTAGGGTCCAATAAACAGTGAGGGATCTTCCTAAGGAAAAAAAAGCTGCACCTTACTAACTTAATTTTCACATGAAGCTGCAGGAGAAAGTGTAATGGTAGAGATACCAGGATGTGTGTGATGGTAGAGATACCAGGATGTGTGTAAACTGGGAAGAAGTACACTTGTGGTAAATGTTCAATAAACAGTGACCACATTGAGTTACTATCATCTGGAAAGGACTCGTGTACTGTTAGATCCCTAATGGCTAACGCCCTGGACACCAAGAGTAGCCACTCATAATTCAGGTCCTGAGTGACTGAATTCAAAGCACACACTTTGGAGTGATATTGACTACCAGGTATTAACTCTGTCACTTTGATCAGGTTACATATTGTCTTTGAGCTTCAATGCCTATATTGCATAATAGAGTTTATATTACTCTGAGAACTATTTTACTCAATTAATGGCAGAAGTGGCTTATGTTCTTCCTTCTCCTTCTCCTCCTACTCCTCCTCATCATAATCTAGAGTAGGAATTGGTAAACATTTTTTGTAAAGTCCCAAATAGCAAATATTTTAGGTTTGATGGGCCATAATGGCTCTGTCACAGCTACTCAATTCTGCCATTCTAGTGAGAAAGTAGCCACAAACAACATACAGAAATGGCCGTGTTCAATAACACTTCATTTACAAAAAGAGGTATTGGATTGGATTTGGCCTGAGGGCTGTAGTATGCCGATCCCTGATTTAAAGCAGGGCTCCCCAATCTCTTCCCAAATCTCATCATCACGGGGAAAGGATGGGGAAAGAAGGAAAGGGGTACTGCTGGACCTGGTGAATTAGCAGGAATTTATCTCTGACAGGGTACCAGTTGTATGTGGTGAATAGCAAACCGCTTCTTTTTTAATAGCCTTTCTATTTTTAGAGCAATTTAAGTTCACAGCAAAATTGAGAGGAAAGTGCAGAGATCTCTCGTATCCCCCCCGCCCTCACGCATGCACAGCCTCCCCATCACCAGCATTCCCAACCAGGGTGGTACGTTTGTTACAACTGATGAATCTATATTGACACATCATCATCACCCAAAGTCCATAGTTTACCTTATGATTCACGCTTGTTGTACATTCTATGAGTTTGGATATATATGTATATGTCATGGTATAATGACATGTATCCACCATTACAGTATCACACAGAGTATTTTCACTGCCCGAAAAATCCTCTGTGCTCCAGTTATTTATCCTGCTCCCCTCCAACCCTTGGCAACCACTGATCTTTTTATTGTCTGCATAGTTTTTCCTTTTCCAGAATGTCACATCGTTGGAATCATACAGTATGTTGCCTTTTCAGATTGGCTGCTTTCTCTTAGTAATATGCTTTTAAGGTTCCTCCGTGTCTTTTCACGGCTTGACAGCTCATTTCTTTTTAGCACTGAATAATATTCCATTGTCTGAATGTACCAGTTTACTTATCCATTCACCCACTGAAGGACATCCTTGTTGCTTCTAAGTTTTGGCAATTGTGAATAAAGCTGCTATAAACATCTCTGTGCAGGTGGTTTTTTTTTGAAATTTATTTTTAATTTATTTATTTTTGGCTGCGTTGGGTCTTCATTGCTGCACGCAGGCTTTCTCTAGTTGCGGTGAGCGGGGGCTACTCTTTGTTGTGGTGCGTGGGCTTCTCATTGCGGTGGCTTCTCTTGTTGCGGAGCACGGGCTTTAGGGTGCACGCGCTTCAGTAGTTATGGCACGCGGGCTCAGTAGTTGTGGATCGCGGGCTCTAGAGTGCAGGCTCAGCAGTTGTAGCGCAGGGGCTTAGTTGCTCCGCGGCTTGTGGGATCTTCCCGGCCCAGGGCTCGAACCCGTGTCCCCTGCATTGGCAGGTGGATTCTTAACCACTGCGCCACCAGGGAAGTCCCTGTGTACGGGTTTTTGAATGGACAGAAGTTTTCAACTTCTTTGGGTAAATACCAAGTAGCATGATTGCTGGATTGTATGGTAAGAATATGTTTTATAAGAAACTGCCAAACTGTCTTACAAAGTGCTTGTGCCATTTTGCATTCCCACCAACAATGAAGGAGAGTTCCTGTTGTTCCACATCCTTGCCAGAATTTGGCGGTGTCTGTATTCTGCATTTTGGCCATTCTAATAGGAGTGAACTGGTATCTCATTGTTTTAATTTCCATTTCCCTGATGACATATGATGCGGAACATCTTTTCATATGCTTATTTGCCATCTGTATATCTTCTTTGGTAAGGTGCCTGTTAAGGTCTTTGGTCCATTTCTTAATCAGTTGCTTAATTTCTTAATGTTGAGTTTTAAGGGTTCTTTGTATATTTTGGATAACAGCCCTTTATCAGATGTGTCTTTTGCAAATATTTTCTCTCAGTGCACCTGCCTTTTGAGAAGCCCTGATCAGAATGAGTAAGAAAGATATAGACTCTCTATCAAAATCCCAAGGGCAAGAGTTGACTTTTATAATAAAATCTAACATATACTGGGTGCTTATTGTGTGTTGACCACTGTGATAAGCATTTTATATACATTATCTCATTCAGTGCAGTCCAGACTCTCAAAGAACAGGTACTATTACTATCCTCACTTTGCACATGGGGAAACTGGGGTTTGGGAAGACTCACATGATCACACAGATATCCAGAATTTAAATTCAAGCAGTCTGACCCCAGCGTCTGGACGCTTGACTCCTATACCTATACCATATTGCAGTGCCAGTGCTATTAAATACAACACAGCTCCCTCAAAACAAAGGAAGAGACAAGCCAGGTTTTCATGTGCTGAGGACAGAATTTTGGAAGGCACTGAGGCATGAAATAACATGGTGCCTTTCAGAAGTGGTGAGGAGTTTGGCATAGCTGGTCTTATTCTAGGCTTCTCAGTTCTCTGTCTCAATGAGTGACATCCATCCAGTTGGTCAACCCAGCAATCTAGAAGTCATCCTCAACTTTTTTCTTTTCCTTAGCTTCATGACCAAATTATCAAATCCCATTAATTTCACCTTCTATATCTTTCAAGTCTATCTACGCCTCCCCATCTCCTCTACCTCTACCACCACCCTGGTCTGTGCTGCCATCAGCCTCCACCTGGGTCTCTGCAGTAGCTGTCTAACTAGGATACTAGATCCACCCCATCCCTGCCAATCCATTCTCCTCACTGCAGCCAGAGTGATCTTTCAAAAATACAAATCTGATGATGATGTCATGTCTTCCTCCCCACAAACTCTTAATATCTCTAATAGTTTACCATCACTATCAGGGAAAGACAAAACCCTTGACTTGGTTTCAAGGTCCTGTGGGGTCTGGCCCCCCTGTTTCTCTTTCTAGCACCTTCCCACAATACTCACCCTCCCTCACTCGGCTCCAGAAACACTGGTAATTGTTCAGTCCCTCGTACTTCACACGTTCCCTCCTACCACCCTCTACCGGGGATCTCTACCCCCTCATTATTATATATATTTTAAAATTTTATTTATTTTTGGCTGTGTTGGGTCTTTGTTGCTGTACGTGGGCTTTCTCTAGTTGTGGTGAGCGGGAGCTACTCTTCGTTGTCGTGAGTGTGCGTCTCATTGCGGTGGCTTCTCTTGTTGTGGCACACGGGCCCTAGAGCAAGCGGGCTTTGGTAGTTGCGGTGTGTGGGCTCAGTAGTTGTGGCACATGGGCTTAGTTGCTCCACGGCATGTGGGATCTTCCCGGACCAGGGATCGAACCCGGGTCCCCTGCATTGGCAGGTGGACTCTTAACCGCTGCACCATCAGGGAAGTCCCTACCCCCTCGTTCTTTGCCTAGTTAATACACATTCTTCAAATCTCAGCTCAGATTTTACACCCTCAAAGCTGTCTTCCTTGACTTCCATGACTAAGTGATATCCCTCTAAAAATGCTCTCATAAACTATGAATTTCTATTTTACAGAACCTACAGAAGTTGTGATTTTAAGTTAAAATGGGTATTTAATGACTATATATCTATTAAGTCAAAGGAGAGCAGTGAGTTCAGGCATAACCAACTCCAGAGGCTCTAATAATGTCCCAGGACCTCTCCTCTGCTGTCCCCTATGTTGGCTTCTTTCTCTGGCAAGCTCTCTGCCCATGTCAAAGTTTACATTGTCCTCACAATTAATGATCCCAGTTTAAAAGCTCACAGGGCAATGTGACATTTATTTGTGTGATTATGTTTGTGGTATCTGTCTTCTTCCCTGGATGGCAAGGGCACCCCATGTTCCTGGCACATGTCCTGGCACAGAATGAAGGGGTGGATGGATAACTAGGCCTCAGATGGGGATGGGGAGAGAAGAAGAAGGAGATAAGACTAACTCAGGAGCATGATGCCTTTAAGATAGCTTTCTGTGGGGCCATCTCTGATTCTTTAAAATTAGAAAGCAGTTGATACAAACAACATAGAAGCAGATGATTTCAAAACCAAAGTTTGGAGGAATTAAGAGGACTTATTTCAACAATTGCTGAAATATGAAAAGGATTTTTTAAAGTTATACTTTATTTTTAGAGTTTTACACTGCCATTATATGACATTATTCAACATTTTCCATTGTTGAATAATTGAGAAGATAGTACAGAGAACCTATATATCCATACTCAGTTTCTCCTTCTTATAATAGTATGGTATATTGGTTAGAATTAATGAACCAATATCAATACATTAACTAATAATTAACAGTTTATTCAGACTTAGTTTTTACCTACTGTCTTTTTTTTTCTGTTGCAGGATACTGTATTAGTTCCACAAGGCTGCCATGAGAAAATTCCACAAACTGGGTGGCTTGAAATAGCAGAAATTTATTGTCTCACAGTTCTGGAGGCTAGAAGTCTGAAATCAAGGTGTCAGCAGGGCCATGCTCCCTCTAAAACCTGAAGAGGAATTCTTCCCTGTCCCTTCCTGACTTCTAGTGGTTTTCTGGCAATTTTGATGTTCCTTGACTTGCAACTGCATACTCCAACCCTTGCCTTTGTCATCAAGTGGCCTTCTCCTGTGTCTCTCTCTTCATATGGCCATCTTCTTATATGGATGCCAGTAGTATTGGATTAGGGACATACCCTACTCCAGTATGTGCTTATCTTAACTAATTACATTGCAATGACCCTATTTCCAAATATGGTCACATTCTAAGATACTGGGGATTAGTACTTCAACATATCTTTTTTTGGGGGGACACAATTCAATCCATAACAGATTTCATCCAAGATACCACATTATGTTTAGTCGTTGAGTCTCCTTAGGCTCCTCTTGGCCGTGACAGTTTCTTCAACTTTCCTTGGTTTCAATGACCTTGAGAGTTTTGATGAATACTGGTCAGGTATTTTGTAAGATGCCTCACTGTTGAAATGTGTCTGATGTTTTGCTCAAGATAAGACCAGAATAATGTGTTACTCATAGTAGAAAATCCACAGAGGTAAAGAGATATTGTCATCACATAATCTCCAGGGTGCATACTATCAACACGATTTATCACTGTTGATGTTCATCTTGATCACCTGGCTGAGGTCGTGTTTAGCAGGTTTCTCCCCTGGAAAGTTGCTCTTTTTTCCCCTTTCCATACTGTACATTTTGGAAGGAAGGCACTAAGCACAGCCCCTAAGGAGTGGGGAGTTATGCTCCTGCTCCTTTAGTGTGGAGTATAGACATAAATTATTTGAAATTTATCTGCATGGGAGATTTGTCTCTTCTTGCCATTTATTAATTTATTCAATCATTTATTTATAACAGTATGAACTCATGGATATTTATTTTCTAATTTGTATCATAATTCAATACTACTTTATTTTGTTTCTCAAATTGCTTCAGCTTTGCCATTGGGAACTCTTTTAGTTGACTCCTGTGTCCCTTTGACATAATCCAATCGAAAATTTTTAAGCACTTCCTTATTTTCTGTCACTACAAGATAAGATGTGCCAGGCTCATTTTGTATATTTCTGCCCCAGTATCAGTCAATTCTCCAAGGAGCCCTGGTTCCTTTTATCAGAGAATGGTATTAGAAACCAATATTTGGGCAACAAAAAGGGTTTTGGATAAGGGAAATGAATGAAAGCTGAGAGGGAGAAGAGAGTTGTAGGCACAAAACCCATGAAAAAGGGAGGAAGGGAATTGCCCAGGCTAAGCAAAGAGTTCCTGATTAGAGTTCAGAGAGGTTAAGGAGGAGAGAGATGAGTAGAGGGACATAAGTGAAGAGGACAAGGACAGAGGGTCCTAAAGTCAACCAAGAGGCATCGAAGCAAATGACCTTGTTATTAGCTGAGCTGCTGATTATCAGTCATTGAGGAGATCTTCCATAATAGATTAAAGATAGCAATGTTCCATTCCTGTCCCACCCCAAAAAACAACTACCCACTTGGTTGTAACTTCAGGGTCTTGTAAGATCTTAGACCCCTTCAAAAAGCCAAGCAAGATGGGAAAATGCATAGTAAGGAATCTCTGCACTTACAGACTTTGTTTCCTACCTCTAGCCATTTAGTGAACTTGACCATCAGCAAACCCAGCTGGTACTCTCAGCCACCTTCATATTGGACATGAATGCCTACCAGCCTTTCGCTTATGAGGCTATTTGAAATGATGGTTAGGATAACTGGCTACTTATCCATTGTCATTGAACTGGACCATTGAACTTTTTGAGCCTCTCCTGAGTGTTGTCCCATGTGAAGTCACATTTTAACATAAGCCATATATTGCATCTGGATGGCAAGGCAAGACCAACCTTCAACACTTTGCTGGCACAAAGATAGGTTTTAGTGGCTGATGTTGGCTATGTTGGGCCAAAGGGCAAAAGTAAATGAACCGTGTCCTAGGAAGGCTGTACACAGAGAACAGATTTTTTTAGTTCAAAGGTTGTCTATTTACCAGGTATGTAACTTTAGGTGTGTTTTTAATATCCCCAGGATTCAATAGCTACAAAATGGAAGTAGTAAAATCTACTTCCAAAGATTATTGTGGGGATAAATTAGAGAATATATTTGTAATGTCCTGAAAACAGTGTCTGGCACACAGAGCTCTGGAGAGTGAGCACCCAGCTTTCTATACTCTCCTCCTCATTATGGTCTCCTTTTTCTCTCTCACCCTTTTCCTCTCTTCAAGCACTAAAGCCTTTGTCTCATACCCTAGTAGTTCATGGCTCCTAAATTCGGCCTTCTTTCCAGGCCTCTCATCCCTCAATTGCCCCAAGCCATAATAGCTTCTTTCTCTTCACCACTCATCAAAACTCCCATTTCCTGAAAATCTGGTCTTAGCCAGATGTTAAGAAAAAGCATTTTGCTGAGTTGATTAAAGTCCATCATAAAGTATAAATAGCTTATAGGCATTACAATGTTAATTAATACATTATTAATACATTAATACATGTTACTTTGTTCAAGCACATCTGTGGGGTGTATGAGTGTGTGTGTGTGTGTGTGTGTGTGTGTGTGTGTGTGGACTCTCCCCATAATCTGTGTCCAGCCTGAGGCTGTAGAGCACGGTGATTAGGAGGACAGGCTCTGGAACTCGTCTGTGGAGTTTCATATCCAGACTCAGTCTCATATTAGCTATGGGACCTTATGTAAGTTCCTTAGGCTTTCCACATATTAGTGTCTTTATCTCTACGTAGGTCTAATAAGGTTGCTGTAGGGTGAAATGAGATGGTTCATACAATACACTTTGAAGAGTGCCTCGTGGAAATAAACTACCCAGTAAATATTAGCTATCATGATAGCTGATAACCAAGGCAGTCATTTCCACATCCTACCTCTGCTTTGAACCTCAGAAAAGGTGAGACTCAATTTGATACTTCTTCCTCAAAAGTTTCCTGCTGATGAGAAGAGCATCTCCTTTGGTTTTGTACATAACCAGAGAGCAAAATTCCAAGAACTCAGCATCCAAGCATAAAGTAATTTCAAGGTTTGTGCTATGGACTGAATTGAGTCCCTCTGCCAAGTTCATATGTTGAAGCTATAATCTCCAGTGTGATGGTGTTTGGACATGGAGCCGTTGGGGGTAATTAGGTTTAGATGAGGTTATAAGCATGGGACCTCATGATGTAAGTGCCCTTATAAGAGGAGACACCAGAGAGCTCTCTTTCTCTCTGTGTATTTCTCTCTGCCATGTGAGGACACAGCAAGAATGTGGCCATCTGCAACCAGGAAGAGGGTCCTCATCAGGAACTGACCATGCTGGTACCCTGATCTCAGACTTCTAGCCTCCAGAACTGTGAGGAAATAAATGTCTGTTGTTTAAGCCACCTGGCATTTGGTATTTTGTTATGGCCACCCAAGCAGATTAATACAGTATGAATGATAAGATGATCCCACAACCAACCAAATATAAAATGTCAGAACTTTTCAGTGAACTGATAGAAACTTACTAATAAAGCTAAGACTTTACTCATTAACATGTGATCTTGTTCACCATGTTAATTATAATCACAGGCTACAACCCCAGCCAAATGTCTTTTAGATGAATCATAAATTGTTATCTGAGCTGGATAAGAACTTAGGAATCATTTGATTCACATTCTCGTGTGGCAGATGAGGTCACTGAGGCCTAGAATGGTTAAGAGGTTCAGCAGAAGCTGCACAGCTGGAGCCCAGGTTCTCTCCCTCTGAGGCCCGTGTTCTCTTCACACAATGCCTCAGTGCAGATCATCAGTCACAAGGAGGCCCTGGAGGGGCTGTAGAGATGAATTAGCTCAAACCAGAGCTCCTAGAAAGAGTGCAAAGATTTTCTTTCCTAAGTTTCATGTGCATGTGGGAAAATATTGTGTAGCAGTATTAACCTTTTATTTACTCTGACTCAGAGATGCAAAGAAATTATGGCTTATCTGTTTTCTAGAATTGATCTAAAGTTCCTCCTGAGTTTCACCCTATCCCCTCAGTGTAGACTGAGGTGGTGGGTTTGGGACAGTTGGTGATGACATTTACATTTGCCAACAAACAGCATCACTGTCTGTTCCACTTAGACAGTCTCTTTTACATCATTTGGCTTATTTGAGGTTGGTCTTGTGGGTTTCTTCCCTCTCTCCCTGCTCCTTCTCAAGATGGCCTTGACTCTGTTTGTGCAAGTGTGTGTGCTGTTCTTCAATGCTAAGTCTGGCCCTTGGTAGGATGGGTCTGCTAAATTGCACCTGGACCTGCATTGTTTTGGGTGCAAAATCAGGTAATTTAGTCCTATCCTGGGACTCCACTAGTCCAATTCTTTCAGTGGCTCCTGTCCCTACACTGAAGTATGTGGGAACATCCAGATCTTCTAGGCCAGAAGATCCAGCCCTTAGGCAAAAGTCTGTTTTTTGAAAATAAAGTTTTATTGGAACATGGCCATGCCTGCTTATTTACACATGGACTATGGCTGCTTTCATGCTACAAATACAGTACTGAGTAGTTGTGAAGGGAACTGGTCCTCAACTCCAAAAATATTTACTATCTGGCTCTTTAGAGAAAAAGTTTGTTGCTCACTGCTCCAGACCACTGCTGTCCAATAGAACTTTCTGCTATGATGGAAGTGTTTCTTATTTGCCTTTCAATACAGTAGCCATCAGTCACATACTGTTATTGAGCACTGGAAATGTGGCTAATGTGACTAAGGAACCAAATTTAAAATTTCATTTAATGTCAATAACTTTAAAATTTATTACACATTTATAACAACAACATCATACTCAACAGTAAAAAGCCGAAAGCATTCCCTCTAAGATCAGGAAAAAGACAAGGATGTCCACTCTCACCACTTTTATTCAGCATAGTTTTGGAAGTCCTAGCGATAGCAGTCAGAGAAGAAAAACAAAAGCAATCCAAATTGGAAAGGAAGAAGTAAAACTCTCATTGTTTGTAGATGACATGATACTCTACATAGAAAATCCCAAAGACACCACCAGAAAACTATTAGAGCTCATCAATGAATTTGGTAAAGTTGTAGGATAAAAAATTAATATGGAGAAATGTGTTGCATTACTGTACACTAACAATGAAATATCAGAAAGAGAAATTAAGGAAACAATCTCATTTACCATCACATCAAAAAGAAAAAAATACCTAGGAATAAACCTACTTAAGGAGGCAAAAGTCCTGTACTCCAAAAACTATAAGATGCTGATGAAACTAATTGAAGATGACACAAACAGATGGAAAGATATACCGTGTTCTTGGATTGGAAGAATCAATATTGTTAAAATGGCCATACTACCCAGGGCAATCTATAGATTCAATGCAATCTCTTTCAAATTACCAATAGCATTTTTCACAGGACGGGAAAAAACGTTTTTAAATGTGTATGGAAACACAAAAACCCCAAATAGCCAAAACAATCTTGAGAATGAAGAACAGAGCTGGAGAAATCATTCTCCCTGACTTCAGACTATACTACAGAGCTACAGTAATCAAAACAGTATAGTACCCGCACAAAAAACAGACACATAGACCAATGGAACAGGATAGAAAGCCCAGAAATAAACCCACATACTTATGGTCAATTAATCTGTGACAAAGGAGGAAAGAATATACAATGGAGAAAAGCAATCTCTTCAATAAGTGGTGCTGGGAAAACTAGACAGCAACATGTAAAAGAATGAAATTAGAACATTCTCTAACACTATGCACAAAAATAAACTCCAAATGGATTAAAGGCCTAAATGTAAGACCAGATACTGTAAAACTCCTAGAGGAAAACTTAGGCAGAACACTCTTTGACATAAATCGCAGGAAATTTTTTTTGGATCTGTCTCCCAGAGTAATGGAAACATAAGCAAAATTAAACAAGTTGTACCTAATTAAACTTAAAAGCCTTTGCACAGCAAGGGAAACCATAAACAAAATGAAAAGACAACCTACAGACTGGAGAAAATATTTGCAAACTATGAGACAGACAAGGAATTAATTTCCAAAACATACGAACAGCTTATATAGCTCAATATCAAAAAAAAACAAAACAAAAAACCAAACGACCCAATCAAAAAATGGGCAGACTTCCCTGGTGGCACAGTGGTTAAGAATCCGCCTGCCAATGCAGGGGACATGGGTTCTAGCCCTGGTCCGGGAAGATCCCACATGCTGTGGAGCAACTAAGCCCGTGTGCCACAACTACTGAGCCTGCACTCTAGACCCTGCAAGCCACAACTACTGAAGCCCATGCACTCTAGGGCCCATGCTCCACAACAAGAGAAGCCACCACAATGAGAAGCCCGCGCACCACAACGAAGAGTAGCCTCCGCTCGCCGCAACTAGAGAAAGCCCGCATGCAGCAACGAAGACCCAACACAGCCAAAAATAAATAAATAAATAAATTTACTTTTAAAAAATGGGCAGAAGATCTAAATAGACACTTCTCCAATGAAGACATAGACGGCCAAAAAGCACATGAAAAGATGCTCAACATCGCTAATTATTAGAGAAATTCAAGTCAAAACTACAATGAGGTATCACCTCACACCAGTCAGAATGGCCATCATCAAAATGTCTACAAATAATAAATGCTGGAGTGGGTGTGGAGAAAAAGGAACCCTCCTGCACTGTTGGTGGGAATGTAAACTGGTGCAGCCACTATGGAGAAAATTATAGAGATTCCTTGAAAAACTAAAAATAGAGCTACCATATGATCCAGCAATCCCATTCCTGGGTACATATCCAGAAACAATTAAAACTCTAATTTGAAAAGATACATACACCCTAGTTTCATAGCAGCATTATTTACAATAGCCAAGACATGGAAACAATCCAAGTGCCTATCAACAAACAATTTGCTTAAAAAGATGTGGTATATATATATATATATATATATATATATATATATATATATATATATATATGTATGTATATATGTGTATATATATATACACACACACACACACACACACAATGCAACATTATTCAGCTGTAAAAAAGAATGAAATAATGCCATTTTTAGGTACATGGATGGACCTAGAAATTATCCTACTGAGTGAAGTAAGTCAGACAGAGAAAGACAAATATCATATGATATGGCTTATATGTGGAATCCAAAAAATGATACAAATGAACTTATTTACAAAACAGTAGTAGACTCAGATGTAGAAAACAAATTTATGGTTACCAAGGGGGAAGGAGGGGAAAGGATAAATTGGAAGTTTGGGATTAACAGATATACACTCATATACATAAAACAGATAAAAACAAGGACCTACTGTGTAGCACAGGGAACTATATTCAATATCTTATAATAACCTATAATGAAAAAGAATCTGAAAAAAAATATATATATATAAAACTGAATCACTTTGCTATACACCTGAAACATTGTAAATCAACTATACTTCAATTTAAAAAAAGATAAATAAGTTAGGAAAAAAATTTAATTAAGTAGCCTTATACGTCTAGTGGCTACCACATTGGACAGTGCAGCTGTAGACACCCTGAACAGGTCTCTGGGAGCCAACAATTCTGCCTCAGGATCTTCTCTCGCCCCTTCCCTCGGCTTCCACATTCTCACTCTGGGGACATGGGTTCACATTCAAGGTTTTCAACTAGGGGTATGGAACTTTCCTCAGGAGGGAAGAGGAATGTGCTATTAGTCCCTAACGTTCCAGACTCTTCCATATCTATCAGATGTTTACTATCCAGCACCACCCACCAGTGTCCCAGGTTTTGACCCAGGGATAGGCTGTGAAGAGTAAACTCTGGAATATTTTTCTTCCGTAGTCCACTGGGTCGGGAAGGGCGGTGTTCCCTCTTTTCATGTGCGGCTGGGATTCCCTTACGAGATGCTATATCCTCCTCCTCCCTGAGATCACATCCATTCTTTTTCCTTTCCAGGACTATCAGATGGATGAGGTACAGAGACAGAAAACAGCTTAACCATAAGAGAGGGTCATCATGCTGGCATTCCAAAACATGTCCTTCATAGGACTGCTGCATTAACTTGATTTATGTAAGATTAGAAGTTTGACTATGCTCAGATTCAACGCGCATTTGTTGAGGACCTGAAGTTTCAAGCCCTCAACCCACTGCTAGAAAGGACCCACTCTGCTTCTCTCCCTTTTCTTTCCCTCTCCCCAAGCTGATAAATACATTTCCCAATCGTCCCTTTGAATCTGCTTCAGTAGCTTTAGAGGAAATACTTGCAATATAAGCATGGTCTTTTCTTGAATAATTGACATTTTTCTCATCCATTACCTTTATATAGCACTTATACCTGATACAGCAGTTACCGCCTGTCAAACTTCATGATTATCTGATTAATTAATTTCCTGTCTCTGCCTTCAGAATATAGGCTACATGAGAGCAGAAATTCTCTGGTTCACTGCTGTATTCTTAGTATACAGAATTGCTCCTGACAGAAGGTAGGTACTCAAATATTTTTGAATGAATAAAAACATGTAGATTATACCTCATAGGATGATCTTGATGTTTAAAAACAAAATACCTTCCACACCAGGGGCGAAGATGGAGCAGGCCAAAGGAGAGGAAGGTTATAGAGAATCCCTCTTCACTGCCTTGGTGGGGATAGTGAGGGGCAAAAGTTGTAAAAGAATGTGGAATCCCACTTGCATCATGCATTAAAAACCCACAACTTTGAGAAGTTAAATGATGACCCATTGCTGGCAGAGAAGATATTCACATGCCTTGTTTCCCAAATTCCAAGTGTCCACCCATTCTTTACTTGATTATAACTACTATAACCGAGATTAATTTCTGAAACTCATTTATTTACCTAAAATTTCGATAGTTGGCAACTTCTGGAGGTGTCCTTATTTTTTTAATAAAACAATTAGATTATGGAGATTAAGTTTTTGTTTGAAATTAACTGGAATCTTTTCTTAATTATGTTTTGCCTTAACATCTTTATGCTGCAATGTATTTTAAATTAGGCTTCTTCATTAGAAAATAAAAGGCTACTGGCAAATAAAATTTCTGAAGATTTATTTCAAATGAAATAATGTATAGACATATATATCATAAACCATGAAGTATTCTGCATTAGTAAGCCTTTGCTACTATCATCTTTATCAGCAATCCTGAAAAAAAAATTGCAATAAAGTTTTCTTTCTCACTTTGCTAAGAGTGTGAAATTATGTAAGATTTGGAAATCACATAACATTTAGTTACTTAATGAAAATAGCATAGATTTCCCATTCTGGTGAAGTGACACGAATCTCTACAACCTCATCAGAGGAAAAGCCATGGCTGTGGAAATGCAGGAAGGGTTAAAGGGGGAAATTAATGAAATTGTTTTTGTAGTAGTGATTACAGATTGTGAAGTGCTGATTTGGTTTTAAGAGATTTTGAGTGGTTTTCTACATGAGGGCAAAATTAATATCAGTGTAGTTAACCCAAGGAGAAACAAGTCTTTATAAGCTCGCCAAAGAGCATTACCTGAACACACTTCTTCCAACAATCTCCTGATTTTATGTAAATGAACAAAGTCTGCACAACACAAACAGCCCAAATCCAGTACAAATGTTTGAGACAAATCCACATTTAAGTTAGGTTTATTTCTTGCCCTTGACAAACATCTCCCCATTCCCTCTTCCCCCCAGTCCCCGGCAATCACCGTTCTACTCTCTGCTTCTATGAGTTTGACTATTTTAGATTCCACATATACGTGAGATGGTGTAGTATTCGTCTTCTGTGCATGGCTTATTTTACTTAATGTCTTTAAGGTTCATCCATGTGGACACAAATGGCAGGATTTCTTTCTTTTTGAAGACTGAATAATATTCCATTGTATGTGTATACCACATTTTCTTCATCTGTTACTGGGCATTTAGATTGTTTCCATATCTTGACTATTGTGAATAATGTTACAAAGAGCATGAGAGTGCAGATAGATATCCCTTCCATATCTCTTCCAGATCCTGGTTTTATTTCCTTTGGATATATACCCAGAATTCCACCAATATTACAAGAAAAAGAAGAAAAGCCTTTTCCAATATTTTCATGCTTACCTGCCATTTTTTCTGCTCTCCAATGATGAGTGTGCCTCTAGCAGAGAAAGACTGAATGAGTAGAAATGAGTCAGTCATTGCGAGAGGGGTGCACTTCATGCTGCCTGGTTCATTGTTCCTTCGCAGAATCATCGTGGATAAATGGAAAGTTAACTGCATCCAGAGAAATGTATCACAGGAATCACTTTCTTGTCTGTCAGGCACGGAGGCATCCAGGACGATCACAATCTGTGCTTGATGTCTGACTCTCTGGGGCAGAGCCTTGCTAAGATATAACATAGCCACATAAACATGCCTGGCCTTAGCTCTCCTGGAGTCCTTCTTTCTGAGTCTTCTTATTTGACTAAGAGATTTGGGTTCCATGAACCACACATTATTTTACATTTCCTTATTTGTATGTTCCATAATTTTTAAAAAAAGAGTGTGTTAAGATAATAAGATAATAAATGGTATAAAGATAATAATTGCCATTCTTTATTATGTGTTAATGAACCAGGTATTTAATATATATTTTCTCATTTTATCTTCCCATTTTATCTTAGTTGCCCCGTGGCATGTGGGATCTTAGTTCCCTGACCAGGGATTGAACCCGCGTCCCCTGCATTGGGAGGCGGATTCTTTACCACTGGACCACCAGACAAGTCCCCAGTAATTACTATTATTTCACTTTACAGGAAACAAAAAAATCAAACTAAAGTTTGGAGAGATTGTGAGCTTGCCCAACAGTACATGGGTCCATTTGGCTTAAAAGGAATGATCTTTTCAGTATACCATATTGCCTGTGTAGGTGCAATTTTTTAGTCTACCATTTTGAAACAAAACAGCATCCATATACTGTCATAGAATTGTGCTTACTGTTTCCTTCTGCTTCCAGAGCCAAGAGTATGGCTTTTCTCTGAATACAGTGACTTTCCATTTATCCACACACTGATTATACTCAAGGACAATGCATCATTTGGTATATTGTTGGTCTATTTTTATAAATCTTGATGCTCTCTTTTCTTCAAGCTTATTAAAGCCATAGTTCTCTTTCCTAGCTAGCTCAACTCAAGTCAAAACTTGCCAAACTTTGCAAATGTTTTTTTCTACTTTGAAACAGAACTGTGACACTTTTACCAAAATCCCAGCCTCTGCATTTTGTTCACTATGACCTCATTGGTGTGGGAATGAAGAAGTGATTAAGGCAAAGAAATAGAGGATTAGAATCAGGAGGAACATCCCTGGTACTTGTCCCCCAGTCCCTTCCTTCACCCTAAGAAAGGAGAAAGATCAGGCTCTGCCTAGAAGAGAGGGGAGATGCCCAGTAACCCAGGTTATTTGTTAGAAAACCACACATTGTGGCATTTAAAAAGTATTCATTTAAACGCATTTTTAAAAAAAATTTTCAAATAAAATTTACTATTAAAAATGTGGTGTGCCATGCCTGTGTCCTATTGTAAAGGTTGATTTGCTGTGTTGTTACAACTCAAATGAGTTAGAGAATGGGAATCAAGTGTTACCAGGAAAATAAAGGAATAGACATATTCTCATAAAGTAAATCACAGAATATAACAGAGTTACGAGAGATGCTGATACTGGAAAAACATTATCATAAGTCCAAAACCTGCTTATGTCAATTCTTTATTACTTAAAAGAGACAGAGGCTATTTTGAGTGCTTAACAAAAATCAAGGCTATTAAAAAAAAAACCCAAAAAACAAAAACCAACTTTTGTCCTGAGCCATATTCTTTGATTTTTTTTGAATATTTGAATTTTATTTTTCTATACAGCAGGTTCTTATTAGTTACCTATTTCATACAAATTAGTGTATATATGTCAATCCCAATCTCCCAATTCATCCCACCACCACCCCTCCCCCCCACCACTTTCCCCCCTCGGTATCCATACGTTTGTTCTCTACATCTGTGTCTCTATTTCTGCCCTGCAAACCAGTTCATCTGTACCATTTTTCTAG
Source organism: Balaenoptera musculus (assembly GCF_009873245.2). Taxonomy (NCBI): domain Eukaryota; kingdom Metazoa; phylum Chordata; class Mammalia; order Artiodactyla; family Balaenopteridae; genus Balaenoptera; species Balaenoptera musculus. The sequence goes on from NC_045791.1 coordinate 40,561,917, forward strand.
GTTCCACATATATGCGTTAATATACGATATTTGTTTTTCTCTTTCTGACTTACTTCACTCTGTATGACAGTCTCTAGATCCATCCACGTCTCTACAAATGACCCAATTTCATTCCTTTTTATGGCTGAGTAATAGTCCATTGTATATATGTACCACATCTTCTTTATCTATTCATCTGTCGATGGGCATTTAGGTTGCTTCCATGATCTGGCTATTGTAAATAGTGCTGCAATGAACTTTGGGGTGCATGTGTCTTTTTGAATTATGGTTTTCTCTGGGTATATGCCCAGTAGTGGGGTTGCTGGGTCATATGGTAATTCTATTTTTAGTTTTTTAAGGAACCTCCAAATTGTTCTCCATAGTGGCTGTATCAATTTACATTCCCACAACCAGCATTTGTTGTTTGTAGATTTTCTGATGATGCCCATTCTAACTGGTGTGAGGTGATACCTCATTGTAGTTTTGATTTGCATTTCTCTAATAATTAGTGATGTTGAGCAGCTTTTCATGTGCTTCTTGGCCACCTGTATGTCTTCTTTGGAGAAATGTCTCTTTAGGTCTTCTGCCTATTTTTGGATTGGGTGTTTGTTTTTTTAATATTGAGCTGCATGAGTGGTTTATATATTTTGGAGATTAATCCTTTGTCCGTTGATTTGTTTGCAAATATTTTCTCCCATTCTGAGGGTTGTCTTTTCATCTTGTTTGTAGTTTCCTTCGCTTTGCAAAAGCTTTTAAGTTTCATTAGGTCCCATTTGTTTTTGTTTTTATTTCCACTACTCTAGGAGGTGGATCAAAACAGATCTTGCTGTGATTTATGTCAAAGAGTGTTCTTCCTATGTTTTCCTCTAAGAGTTTTAGAGTGTCCAGTCTTACATTTAGGTCTTTAATCCATTTTGAGTTTATTTTTGTGTATGGTGTTAGGAAGTGTTCTAATTTCATTCTTTTACATGTAGCTGTCCAGTTTTCCCAGCACCACTTATTGAAGAGACTGTCTTTTCTCCATTGTATATCCTTGCCTCCTTTGTCATAGATTAGTTGACCATAGGTGCGTAGGTTTATCTCTGGGCTTTCTATCCTGTTCCATTGCTCTATATTTCTGTTTTTGTGCCAGTACCATATTGTCTTGATTACTGAAACTTTGTAGTATAGTCTGAAGTCAGGGAGTCTGACTCCTCCAGCTCCATTTTTTTCCCTCAAGATTGCCTTGGCTATTCAGGGTCTTTTGTGTCTCCATACAAATTTTAAGATTTTTTGTTCTAGTTCTGTAAAAAATGCCACTGGTAATTTGATAGGGATTGCATTGAATCTGTAGACTGCTTTGGGTAGTACAGCCATTTTCACAATATTGATTCTTCCGATCCAAGAACATGGTATATCTCTCCATCTGTTTGTATCATCTTTAATTTCTTTCATCAGGGTCTTATAGTTTTCTTCATACAGGTCTTTTGTTTCCCTAGGTAGGTTTATTCCTAGGTATTCTATTCTTTTTGCTGCCATGGTAAATGGAGTGTTTCCTTAATTTCTCTTTCAGATTTTTCATCATTAGTATATAGGAATGCAAGAGGTTTCTGTGCATTAATTTTGTATCCTGCAACTTTACCAAATTCATTGATTAGCTCTAGTAGTTTTCTGGTGGCATCTTTAGCACTCTCTATGTATAGTATCATGTCATCTGCAAAGAGTGACAGTTTTACTTCTTCTTTTCCAATTTGTATTCCTTTTAATTCTTTTTCTTCTCTGATTGCCGTGGCTAGGACTTCCAAACCTATGTTGAATAATAGTGGTGAGAGTGGACATCCTTGTCTTGTTCCTGATCTTAGAGAAAATGCTTTCAGTTTTTCACCATTGAGAATGATGTTTGCTGTGGGTTTGTCATATATGGCCTTTATTATGTTGAGGTAGGTTCCCTCTATGCCCACTTTCTGGAGAGGTTTTATCATAAATGGGTGTTGAATTTTGTCAAAAGTTTTTTCTGCATCTATTGAGATGATCATATGGTTTTTATTCTTCAGTTTGTTAACTGAGCCATATTCTTTGTAATGAACCATGTTTTTCTTTTGCCTGAGGGCTGGGTCAGTTCAAAAAAATTCTTTAATTTTTACAGTCAATTGTCTGTGCTCACTAAACAAATCATGTGCAAGCAACATGGAGAACTGAGCGACATGGACATTTCTCCTAAAGTAAATAAAAAGGAATACTGTGTAAAAGTCAACATTGGGTGAACTTTAAGGAACAAAGCTAATCCTGAATTTCAGAAATGAAGAGTGTCAGCTCACGAGCTGATGTCATCGTGGCCCAGTGAGGATCTGCCTTGGAGTAGACCCTCATGCCAAGGTGCTGGGGTTTTACGGGACACACACACATATGGTCCTGACCCATAGGAGGCGGAACTTGGACCTGAAACTCTTGCATTAGGCTGGGACCTTGGCAATTCTGTACCTCCAGTGAAAGAGGATTAAAGGTTCAGATGACCAGTCTTGAAACGCAAAGGAAGTTTGTCTCTGTCAGCAGATGTGAATAGAAAAAGTTTCTAGTGAGAAACTGAAACAAAGTATGATGTGTGGTCATAGAATAACAATTTATGCTAGGCACCTGGTGCTGAAATCCTCAGGACATGAAATTAATGTAAATCTGGTCCTGGACTGGGGATACACTTGGAGCTCCCAGCAGAAGCAAATACAAGACCACTGCCTTGGAACACTTTCCTCAATCAATCTATACTGAACACACATAGAAAAAACAAATATGGGCTCAAAAGTTAAAATTATAGATAAAATGAGGAAACAATCCCTTATGAGAGAAATCAGTGGACACAACAAACAGAAAGATAAGCACCCCAAGAACTTGAGATAATTTAACAGTCTGAAAGAAGTTATGAAATGGTTATGTTTAAAATGATTAAGTAGACAAAAGACAGAATAGAAACATATAGAAGCAATAGGAATTACAAAGAATAGACAAATTTGAAAAAGTAACAATTAGAATATCTACAAGTGAAAAACATTCATTGAAAAGAACCCCAGTGGGTGGTGTGTCAGTTATCTATTGCCAGACTAATGCTATTGCCCTGGACTTGAGAGGTGTGCAACAACAGGCATTTGTTCCTTACATTCCTGGGGTCAGCCGGGGCTAGGTGACTCTGCTGCCCTTGGCTGGGCTTGCTCACTTATGCGGGGGGGTGGTCAGCTGGCTACTGGCTGATCTAAGCTGGCTTCAGTTGGGGTGACAGGGGTGACCGGGCTCCGTTTTACATGTTTCTCATCCTCCAGCAGACTAGTGAGCATGTTCTTATGACAATGATAGGACGAGGGCACAAACAACCGACATGCTGTCACTTCTGCCTCGTTTTCTTGATCAAAACAGTGAAACGATTAAGCCCAGAGTCAAGAGTGGGGACAGGTACCCCCATTCATGGTGAGAGGGCATTACATTGCATAGGTATGTGGAATAGGGTATGGATACAGGGAGGTGTGAAGAATTTAAGATGTTACTGCAATAGATTGCAGATGAATGAAAGAGCAGGTTAAACACACCTAAAAAGAGAATGGGTGAAGAAGAAAAACTTGAGAAAATTTCTCAGTATGTAGCAGAGAAGCAAAGAAATAGGATAATATGAAAAAGTTAAGACATTAGGAGGACAGACTGATGTGGCCTGGCATATATCTAACAGGAGTGCCAGAGAAGACAATATATCCAAGGAAGAAATAGTGGGAATTTTCCTGAGTTTATAACAGACCTATTTTCTCATAATTTGGAAGCACGATGAGCCCTGAGAAGAACTTTATTTTTTTAAAACTCATGCCTAAATGCAAACTTGAGAATATGAAGAGAAAATTTCAAAGCCGCAAGGAAGAATAGACAGATTACTTACTCTAATAAATCAGTAAATGAAAGCAAACTCTTCATCAGCAACAACAGGTACCATAAGACAATGAACTAATATCCTGTGGGGACTGAGGGAAAATAACCATCAATCTGGAATTCTATACCATACTAAAAAATCACTACAAAATGACGGCAAAATAAAGGCATTTTTCAGACAAAAGCCCATGCTGAAGAACTATTACATAATGTGCTTTAGAAAGAAAGAAATTAAACACAGAAGGAAGGAGTAAGATCTGAGAAGCAACAGTGATCAAAGACATTGGCAGACGTGGATAATGGAAATTATTATTAACTGAAAATACCACAATAGCATAATAAAGACTAATGGGGGTGGGGGTACCTGAAAACAGGGTAGATTAAGTTGCTTCACATGGAAAACGTGAAGTAATAGCTAGAGTTAAAGAATTCCAAGTTTCTTGTGTTATTCGGGAGAAGAGTCGAGGCATTAATTAACCATAAATTTTGTTAATTCAAGCATGTTTGTTAAAATGTAAGGGTAACTATTAGAAGAACAGAAATAGTATATATAACCTCAAAATCAACAGAGGGAAATGGAGTCTACAGAGAACCTAATCATTCTATAGAAGGCAGGAAAGAAGTGAAAAGAAGTGCTCTCTATCTCTATCTCTCTATATAATTAGAAACACAAAATAAAATAGAAGAAATGAATAAAAATACATCAGTAATCAAAATATTTGTAAATGTATTTAACTCAAAAAATGCTTGACTTTCCTAATAATCAGGGAAATGTAAAATAAAGCAAAGAGATACCATTTTATGACCATCACACTGTCAAAAGAATTAAACAGCTAATAACACCAGATTTATTGCCAAGGATATGGGAAAATAAGGCATGTTATACACTGTTGGCACACGTATAACTTGGTACCTTGTAAGGCAGTGTAATAATATCTAGTAAAATTGAATACGTGCAAATATATGTCCAGACGTTAGAGAAACTCTCATTGCATACACAAGGATATATATATATATATATATATAAGGATGCTCACTGGGAAAAACTGGAAGCAACCTAAAAATGTACGGTATAAGGCAACCTATAAAAAGGAAACTGCAAAGAATATATATGGTATTCTCCTGTCTCTCTCTCTCTCGCCATATATATATATATACCTTAAAGTATGTATTTATAAGTACATTATAACTACATGAGCAGGTTATATGTATATACCTTAAATCTGCCCGTGCCGTATGTGTATAGTATATATATATATACATATATACACTTATAAGTAGAAGTTATAAAATGTGCCCTAGGAAGATATCCATCAACCTCAGGGTAGTGGTTACCTCTGGGGAGAAAGCAAAAGTAATCCAAGGAGAAAGAAGGTGGAGAGGGTTTTAATGGATTCTTTAAAAAAAAAAAATTTTTGTATTAAATATGGCAAAATGTTAGCAATTGTAAAATGTGTGTGGCAACTTCACAGTCATCTGTTACAACTGCACATTTCTATATGTTTGAAATATTTCATAATTTAAAATGTAAAGAATACTAACATAAAATATTCAGAGAAGCACCAACAATCATCACAGCAGAGAATGAAATACAAAGCCAAGGTGAAGTGTTCAAAGGAATCACACTTTTGGAAAGTCATGACATTCCTAAGGTGAGGCATTAACAGAAATGTAACTGTAATCATGATTATGTACTCAAGACTTCCTACTTCTTTAGCAAAAGAATTAATGTTTAACTCAATGTATTGCACCTAGTAGTGTTAGCAGAGCACCAGAAAACACGCTGTTCTCTGTGCCTCAGCTAAACCCAAATTAGAATCAGGCAGCTTTGACATTTCATGACTTTCTGGGCCTAGAATTCACCACCTCCATGAAGTATTAGCATTATTTTCCCATCTGAGCCCTTTTGGGCTGCAGCAGTAATAACCTTGGTTTTTTGTGAGAGGTTAGAACTGAACCTTCCTTGTGTTCCAAGGAAAATAGCTCCCCTCTCATGTTGTGAGGTTTGTCAGACTCACAGAGCTTCCTTCCAAGTGCGAGTCTGATTTAAAATATTCTTCACGTTCCACTTGGGGCACTTTCATCTGGTGCTGAACAACAAACATGGGCTTTAATCTCCAAGGTCCAAAGTCATCAGAATGATTAGGAATCTCTCAGCTCTGTGCCTTTTAATTCCCTTTTCAGGGACAGCTCAGGAGCAGACAGAACTTGCTGCAGGCAGGGTGTTGAACTGGACTCAGCTTTGGGGGTAAAACCGTGGGAAGTAGTAAGCCTGAGATGAGCTAAACTGTAAATTAAAGTGTGTTTGAGGCACATTTTAAAGGTCAACTTAAATTTTGGCAGTGAGATGAGTTTTAAAATCTGCATTAGGACTGGGCTACCATTTTACTGGGGCTATTTCACTTCAGCGCTTTCCACAGAGTACACACCAGCTATGGCTTAGCTATGCCCTCCTTTCTCGGAAATGCATGAAATCAACAACCCTTCTGACCAGCAGGGTAAGGTATTGCAGAGATGCTCTTCACATCCCAGTCCTACATCACCTTTAAGATGCATATCAAATTCCCTTCTCTTGTTGATGCCATTCTCCTTGGACTCTTGTCTTCTTTAAAGGACACCAAAATTTTAAAACAGTGGTGAAATAGAAAGAGTTCTCACAACTCTGTAGTTGGGCAGACTTAGGTGTGAATTCCAGTCTCAGGTTACTTATTGTAGGATCTTAGGCACCTCATTTAACCTCTTTGGGCTTCAACTGCCTCATCTGAAAATTGGGAAAATAATAAGACCCATTTCAGAGGCTTGTTGTGAGGACTGAATGAGATAGTCCAGAGTCTGGCCTGGCATAATGCTGAATTAATCACTATTGTTACAGACATTCTGCTTCTTATTCTTTGCATTATTTTTCCTTGTCCTTCAGATTTCCATTCTGAGTCAAGAGTGGTTATTTTGAACTTAGAGAAAGCATTTTAATTTTATTCCTGTCTGCTATTGATTCAAAATATCATGCTTCATTTCCAATAAAAGAGCTTTTCTTGAATTTTGTTTGGTATTCTGTCTCACGTTTCCTTTTCTCTAACACCATTAAGAACAGAAACATTCTAAAAATTGAAGTCAAGTATATTCAGAAGTCAAGTGGTTTCAGTCTTAAGTGCCTCTGTTGATCAAGCACTTGGGGTTCTGCTCACCTTTGCTGGCTTCTCAGAGTGGCTATTAAATCACTGAGGCACTGGTGTTGGTTTTAAGATCAGCCATTGGGGAACAGGAAATGTAAGCTTTCATCACACTATGGGAGTTGTATTCCCAGTAAGAAAGGCCACTGAAGCAGGCAGGGCAGTTGTAAGTTAAGTCCTTTCCATCTGAAGGACTTGCCAGAAGAATGAGCCTGAGAACAAGGACCATTCTTTTATGTCTTTTATGCAATTTCAGGCATGAACAAACATAGTAGGTACTTGATAGTCACTTGCTGAGTGATAAGTATAATGCCGCCCATGGGGAGTCACCTCAAGACAGACTGTCATGGACTAATTGTATCTCCCCAAATTCATATGTTGAAATACTAAACTCCAAGGTGATGATATTAGGAGGTAACTAGGTCACAAGGGTGGAGCCCTCATGAATGGGCTTAGTGCCTTTATAAAAGAGACCCCAGAGAGCTCCCTGCCCCTCTTCCACCATGCAAGGACACAGAGAGAAGACGATGGCCTATGAACCAGGAAGCAGTCTGCAGGTGCCTTGACCTTGGACTTCCCAGCGTGTAGAACCGTGAGAAATAAATGTTAGTTTTTATTAGCCAGCCAGTCTGTGGCATTTTGTTGTAGCACCCCAAACAGACTAAGAAACAGACACTATCTAGGATGGTTGACAACAGTCAAGTCCTCCCCATCCCCCAGAAAGCCCTAAAAATAAATGTCCATGCAACGTGAACTATGTTCTTCTATTTATTATTTTCAGTCATTGCCTAAAGAAAAATTCCTGGCTATATATACTTTAAATATTAGAAAATATAATTCTGGAAGGAAAAATAGATCAATGAAATTTTGTAAATCAAGAGATGTTATTTTCCTAGAGATAATTTCAACTTTATAAAGATTCCAGATGTCAGTGCTCTGTGGGTCCTGGAAAATACATCACTGTTTTGTATTTGTAGTCTCATGCACAATTACTGAACTTTGAAAACATAACCACAGTAACTCTAGCATCCCCTGGGACTGAAAACAGGAAGCTGCAGTCCTGTGTGGGGGCTGGGGGAACGGTCTCCGCATGGTTCAGCCTCCACCAAGCAGCCTTCCAGCAGCCCTGCTCATGGCAAAGGCTTCATCTGCTGCCCCTCTGTGTGGCCCTGCCTGGAAGAGTCTCAGATAGACCGAGTACAGCGTTTTAACAGAATTGTGGAGGGACAAGCACTCCAAAAAAGAACAACACAAACGTCGGTGTTCCTGGTATTTGCGCTAGGAAGTCAATTCTTATTCCTTAAAATCGTAATGGAGATAGTACTTTTGAAACATATTATTAAGCTCTTTTTTCCTTTTGTGCACATGGCCATTTTCATAGTCCATTTTCCTACCTATCTGCCAGGGGATGGGAGTTGGAGTAGGGAATTCTGTTTTGTTTTGTTTTGTTTCATTTTTTAAATTGAAGTATAGTAGATTTACAATGTGTTAGTTTCTGGCATACAGCAAAGTGATTCAGTTGTATACACATATATATGAATATATATTATTTTTCAGATTCTTTTCCATTATAGTTTATTACAAATATTGAATGTAGTTCCCTGTGCTATACAGTAAGACCTTGTTGTTTATCTATGGAGTAGGGAATTCTGATGCTTTGAATAGGAATTTTGAGTCCCTAGTCAGGCAATGTGAAAAAAAATAAGGATTTGAAAAATGTTTATGTTTCTATTAACATACTGAAAACTAGGTCTGCTAATCTTGAACACGGAGATTGCTAGAAGTCAGGGGCAATTCAGTATACAAGGGTATTTCACATCAGACAGGGAGAAAAGGTCCGAAGAAGACCTTACCTTCTAGTTATGAGAATGAGCGGATAGGAGAAGTGGGGCAAGAAGGTCAGACAAGGGTCCTTGGTCACCATCCACCTTGGGGATGAAATTCAAGGGAGAGAGTACTATATAAATATCCAACTAAGCACAGGTCAGCCTGAGAACATCGGAGCCAGAGGCCTGCATCCTTTGATGTTGCCTAGGGGAGGTTGCAAGTCTCTAGGAGAAGTTCCACATTCAGCCTGGGCCCACATCCACCACGGGGTGAGGGAATTAGTGCAGCCATGGTGGAGAGAGAAGAATCGGGAGAGACAGTCAGAGAAAACACCAGTGGCTCCCCAAGCCTAGGTCTGGCAGGCAGGGGCCTGAAAGTTCTTGAGTGCTCTCTCGAGGGATGTAGAGATTCTTGGATGCTAGTGGGCTGTCAGAGGCCAGGGGCCTGAACAGAGAGGCCACAAGGGAAGGGGGCTTTGGGGTTGGACACAAATAGTAGGCCACAGACATCAGAGATGACTGCATGATATTCCATTAGCACGAGACGGGATTGGCTGCATCTCAGTGGCCTCATTCAGGGACTCAGAGACCAACCCAAGTAGCCACAGATTCCTCACAAGGACACAGTGGAGAGTGCCTGATCTGCCAAAGGACAAGGAACTGAGCTCATGGCTCCGGGAGCCCTTCTCTTCCTCACTGCCAAGAAATCAAGTAAGTCCCTCCCACCCACTCCATTCAGTAGGCTTCATTTCACATAGGAGCAGTGGACAGGGGCAGGAAATTGAAAAGACAGAGCATGCCTCTCAAACAGAACAGGTCATACAAATGAGACGATTTAACCAAAGATGTGAAGATGCTGTTGACTGGCAAGTTTAAAATCACTACCTTCTCCCCCAACTTCTAGGACAGTGGGCACCGTGAGAAAGACTGGATGGCTAATAGAAAATAAGGTACATTTTCTTTGCATATATGTGTGAAAATATCAAGCGGCAACACATCTACACTATAAAGGAAACAGTTGTGTAGTTTTTAATACCTCCTTTCTTCCAAAAAGATTTGAGGCAATTACAATCTACATATTAGAAAGTAAACACTTAAGGAAAGAGCCAAAGATTCAATAAGTTTTAGTTATTAGGCATAAAGAATAGACTGAGCCAGATACACTTAATACATGTGTTACAACCTATAGAAAGGTAGTATGAGACAGGTGATAACTTGCATCTTCTCCATTCATGGAATGTCAATCTGTTTGTGGAAGAAATCACAGAAGCCAGAACTATCCTAGTCACACCGGTATCTCCAGCACTTCCTAGACTTCTTGGAGCATAGTGTATACTTAGTAAATATTTGCTGAATGAATAAAAGAAAAAAAAAAGTGCTTAGCATCTGAATGGATAACAAGTCATTTTTGAGCTCTTTCAAGCCACCGATGGTGCTATATGGGCCAAATGGTGGAGTTGGGGGTCTGCTGTGGCAGAGGTAGGGACTCTTTGTTACCCCATCCCCACCCTGACAGACCTGCACAGAAAGAGGGAAAAAAGAAGGGAGTGGATGTGGGGACTTTGCTGTGCATTCTCACCCCTATCTCCACCAGGCTGTGAGGTTGGTGCTGGGGTGTGTGTGTGTGTGTGTGTGTGTGTGTGTGTGTGTGTGTGAGATTGTTTCTTGGGCGAGGGTGCTTGCTGCAGCCTCAGGTGGATGGATGTAATCTTCAGGGGGTACCTCATGGAGAGGCTCCCTAAGAGCAGAGATTCTGGGCCACAGCAGAAGGGACTGTCTGGGAGGAAGGAACAGGGCACCACAGCATGGCCTCTGGGAGGCAGGCCCAGCCTGGTGGGTCCAGGGGTCCTTTGGTCTAAAATTAGACTTTATATACATATACCCATAATTCACTGATTACACTGAAAGAAAGGGAAGAACATAAGGTACTTTTAAACTGTGTTCCATTAAACTTATAGTGTGTGATGAATTAAGAAATGTTTTAATAGCCCTGCAATATCTTGTGAATAGCACAATTTGACTGTTATTTATTAAAAGAGTTAAGATGCGAGTTCATTCAATGTCAACATTTAAAATATATTACAATTACTGTAAGTCTGTTTTGGCCTTTCTCTATTTTTCAAAATACCAGAATCTCAAAAACTGAAAGGCACCAAAGGCCCTGTCTGAGATGTTCTGGTGCAAATACACAGAAGTAAAGCCACACAGTGTTACTAATAGTTCTCTCAATGTGATGCTTTTTCTGTCACTTCTGTGCATTTTGCACACTGTTCCATGGGTAGGGAGCACAGGCTTCTCATCTTCACCCCACCTCCACCTTCAGCAATATTTTTGGGGACCTCATCTTTCTTCAAGACTCAGCCTAGGCATCACATCCTCCTAGAAACACGCCCCTCACCCCCCTTCCTGAAGCCTGGATTCAGGGCCTCTCCTCTGAGTTCTCAAAGCACCCGTCATATTTACCACCCATCTCTCTTCCCCACTAGGGTGTAAATTCCTTTAGGGAAGACACCATCCATTTCATCCTCTTTGTATTCTCAGAATTTGGCTCAGTGGGGACTTCCCTGGTGGCACAGTGGTTAAGAATCTGCCTGCCAATGTAGGGGACACGGGTTAGAGCTCTGGTCTGGGAAGATCCCACATGCCACAGAGCAACTAAGCCCATGCACCACAACTACTGAGCCCGTGCTCTAGAGCCCGCGAGCCACAACTACTGAAGCCCGCGCACCTAGAGCCCGTGTTCTGCAACAAGAAGCCACCGCAATGAGAAGCTCACACACCGCAACAAAAAGTAGCCCCCGCTCGCCGCAACAAAGACCTGACACAGCCAAAAATAAATAAATAAACAAACAAATTTATTAAAAAAAAAAAAAAGAATTTGGCTCAGTGTCTGATACTCGGTAGATACCCAGGCTTTACAGCAAGGTTCTAAGAGCCCCAAATTCCTAGTTATGTCCCTCCCCAGTGTGATAGGAGCACTGTTTTAGGGGGAGGGTATGGTCCTAAGTCTACATGAGTAAATAGCACAGATTCAGCAGAAAATGTGTCAACTGGGGAGAGATCCAAATGCTACGCAGTTGCACGCCAGGACTCTGATTTCTTTTCTCCAACATTAGAGGTTCAGGGGCAAAATTAAAGCAGAGAGAAAATTTTCATGAGAGTGAGAATAAGAAATTGCTGGCACTATGGAGGACGACAGTGGGAAGTGAAATGTTTTGTCCCAGGCCAGACACTGTGGAGCATGGATCTGGTGGAACTGATGCAGCCTCTGCTAATCTCAAAGCTGTGCTGAGTCATGGGCTCTTCCTGGCACGTGGCCTTTGTTCACAAAGCGCCCAGTGATGGCGTGAGTTTGCCTTGTGCATGCTTTCTAAAAATGAAAACTTTTCCCATTCTGTTCAGTGACTAGCCTTTTGCAATATGGATAATTAAAAAAAATTATCGAGGAACAATCTATCATAAGAGTAGGACTGAGTCTTAAAAAGACTGAAAACTAGGGAAAAGAAGACTACTCAGAAAACATGAATTCATACTCTGCTTTCATAGATTGTACAAGACTATTCTGCATTTCACCCAGATGATGACCACTTACATAATGTCCTGGGGAGCTGTTATATGGGGTCCATAAATCCTTGCTGGCATTACCTGGCACTGTCAGTGATGAAGATCATTGGCTGACAGACACAGAAAACAAACTTACGGTTATCCCAGCAGAGAGGGGGTGGGAAAGGATAAATTAGGAGTTTGGGATTAGCGGATACAAACTACTGTATATGAAATAGATAGATAACAAAGTCCTACTGTATAGCACAAGGAACCTTGTAATAAACCATAACCCAAGAGAATATGAGAAAGAATATAAATATATACATATATATGTGTAACTGAATCGCTTTACTGTACACCAGAAACTAACACAACATTGTAAATCAACTATACTTCAATTAAGAAAAAAAAGATCATTGGCTGACAGAATTTGTATTGGAAACCAACACGTTAATTAGTCTAATTAATTTGCTGGAGTAATTAATTATCTAGCACTTATCTAATTAGCTAACATTTTCACCTGTCAGAGCCAGAGGTAAATGCCAGACTGGAATTGGGCGGGGGTCGTCCTCGTTATACCCAACAATAAATTGCGAGATAGAGCATGGAATACCAAATACAAGTGGGAAGGCGCCTGCAGTGGTAAGCGGGCATGCGGAGTCTGAAAACTCTCAGTGGGCGTTGGGAAAGCGCAGCAGGTACACTGCTCTGAGGTGGGTCATGAGGTCAGAGAAAATATGTATTATTATAAACTACAAACAGGAACTACCATCCCAAGTTACAAGTAACACACATGTGCAGACTTATTTTGCCTCAAAGTTGTCATTACCTTCACCAGGATCAGTTTCCTTGGAGATTTTTGGATGCCTAGGGCAAAGTGACAAATGTCCATTTGGGGGTGGCAGAGGCAAGATTTAGGCTGCTACACTGGTTCCCTACTTACTCTCTTTCCTTCTCAATCTGTAAACTTTGCTAGCTGACCAAGATGGACCAAAGGAGGCCAGCATGGAATTCGAGGGGTTTGTCTACAACGACTATCACCAGGAAGAGGAGTATTTCTTAAGATGGAGATCCCTAGTAAGATGTGGGCATTTGATTCTTCACTGTTACACACGTTCTTACAGAGAAATCCATGCACATTATGAAATGCCTTGTATCTGCTGCTGTTTGGGCATTTATGGACATTTTAAGCTCTGATGTGCTTGAAAGTCATGAGACTAATATTCCTAATGCTCTCACCAGCATAGAACTTCAGCTGATTGCCATCGGAGCTGAGCCAAAAGGGAAACAGGATAAAGTTCCTCTAAAGTCTTTTAGATTTTCTGTCCCCATAAGTATAAAGTGAGAAGCAGCAGCAAACATAGTAAATTCATGGATTTCTTAACAGAGATACCCTGTTTTCTGAAAATACTAGTCTGTATTTTGTTATTCTACCTGGGTTGACTTCGGACAGCTGCTTCATTGGATTTTACAGGCAGCCTCGGGTTTAGCTAAATAAAGAGGTCCTGGGAAACAGGCTTTGTTTAATTATCAGAACTTCTGTGTGAATTTGAATGGGCAAAGTTCAGATGAAGGGGTGTTCTGAGGTCCTGACTTTGTGTGTTTTTCTCACTTGTGATCACAAAGAATGAAAACAAGTTGATGAGAGGTAGGATGAGGTGAGAAAATGAAATGTTTGGGAACTGAAAGTTCTCACGTGTACTGGACACATTCTGAGACAACCTGGTGGATTTGTTATGGAAATCAATGGAGGACTTGCAACCATATACAGTTGTCTAAAAGTAAATAAGTCTGTGTGCTACCCCAGACCCATGCTGGACCAAGGTCAGATGTAAGGGAAAGGTGTTCTGGTCAACAGTTAACAAGCCAACCAACCTATCCTATTAAAGAGGTAGGATGCCACACCTTCAAAGGGAACCTATCTTCTTGGGGAAGTGTTGCCCCAAGAGCTGGGCTGTAGTTTAAAAGGCCATGTCAGGGAGAATATTTTTGAATTAATGAGGGAGTTTAGAATGCTAAGGGAAAAGTTCCATTAGCAATTTCAGAAGAAAACAAGTTTTAAGGGAGAGTGGCATTCTAAATTGTCATTCTACCATAATTTGATCCATAATTTAATAGTAAATCACAATATTTTTCTTTCCTGATATCAACTTAAGAGTGACTATCCTCATAATACAAAGTATGACTTCGAGTTTTCCTGCTTCCAGTACATCCATGAGATCTGAGAGGGATACATATGTTGGGTGAGTAATTTTGATCTTTTATTGGTTTTGATGAGATGGGAGGTTCTTTGGATTTTATATTAAATATTCAGAAGGTGGATTTCTACAGTTATGTAAGTTTCTTAAGTTTAGAGATCATATAGTTGGAACACAGTTCAGAATACAAAACGAAATAAAAACAATGCCAATTTTCTTCTCAATGGTATTTTCATTTCTCAGTTCTTGGAAGGGGTTAGCTCATCTAAGAAAGTGGGGCAATGTGTCAATCACATCTCAATTAAAGAAAAAAGAAAGTGGGGCAAAACAAGTCACAAAAAACATGCAAATGTTGAACCAACATGCATGAATGAACGAATTCACAGTTCAGCCTGGAATTCAGCCTGGAGTTCAGTCTTTAATCCCAGGACTGTGGGCTGTATCTGAGAAATAATTAAAGGGGCCTCCCAGTGTCTAAGGGAGATTTAACTGTGTTGCAGCTTATTATGAAGTGATTTCACGTGCTTTGTGATGGACTTTGCATAGAATGCACTTCTAAAATACCGTGTAGGTTATTCATCTCAGGGGTAGACATAAATCTGCCAAAGCTGTCTGCAAATTTAGCTCCAATTCCTGCCCCAGGTTCACAGAACATAATAGAGCATTAATCTTCATGAGGCTTAAGGAAGTTTTGCAAGTTCCCTCTAAATGTCTGGCTTAAAGGCTCCATCAGGACAGCATTTCAGAAAATGCTCCACTTACCCATCCCAAACAGAGGTAGCCTCCCACTGTGTTCATTTCTTCAGGGAAGCCAAGGAGAGGGAAAAGGAAACATTATGAAGATGAAGGTAATGGTAAAATGGAAAGACTTCTCACCCAGCACTTTACTTTGGTTACCAATATTTAATACTGACCATGCTATGTACCATGTCATAGTTTGCTAAAAGACTTTATTCCCAACTGCATCTTTGGCTTATGTTTTTGGGAAAAAATGTAAAACAAGATAGAGGAGAAAACAGTAAATGCAAGTCTATTTAATAAAAATTATGTATCTTGGAAAGATTGAAGTATTGCAATTGTCTGATTCATACTGGGTTAAATTTGGCATGATACCCCAAATTGGTCCTTCCTTTGGTCACTGATAGAGTGATCATCTTAGACGTGCTTCTTTTTTTTTTTTTTTTTTTCAAATTGGGGGGGGTTGTTTTTTTTTAAACTTTTGGGTTTTATTTATTTATTTATTTATCTATGGCTGTGTTGGGTCTTCGTTTCTGTGCGAGGGCTTCCTCCAGTTGCGGCAAGCGGGGGCCACTCTTCATCGCGGTGCGCGGGCCTTTCATTATCGCGGCCTCTCCCGCTGCGGAGCACAGGCTCCAGACGCGCAGGCTCAGCAATTGTGGCCCACGGGCCCAGTTGCTCCGCGGCATGTGGGACCCTCCCAGACCAGGGCTCGAACCCGTGTCCCCTGCATTGGCAGGCAGATTCTCAACCACTGTGCCACCAGGGAAGCCCTAGAAGTGCTTCTTGATGAGCCTAATGGAATAAGAATCTTCTACAGACATCTCCCTGCCCCAATTTTTGGACCAAGAGATCATTAGACATTGGGACAGACATCAAAGAAAACTAAAGAATGAATTAAGAGTATTATAATTAACACAAGAGAATATAATTAATGGTTATCCCAGTCTGAGAATTTCTTCTTGAAGATAGGACAGGTGGAGTGGATCAGTGATTTAAAAAATACAAAGTCCCAGATCTCCTTGACCAACTGAATCAGAATTTCTAGGAGTTGGGCCCAGGTATCAGTACTTTTTAAAGCACCACGGGTGACTCTGATATGTAGTTAGAGTTTGACTCACTGGAGTAGATGAATGACACTCTTTCATAGAGTGATGATTCACAGATTCAGCTGGGAATCCTAAGGAAAAATCTCCAGATAGTGAAAGCAGTTTTGGCAGAGTAAAACAGAAAGCATAGTAGAAACTGGAAGATCAAGTGTATGGCAGTGTTTCTCAAACTTTAATGTGCATGGGAATCACGTAAGAGTTAGTCAAAATTCAGATTGTAATTGAGTATGTCTAGGGTAGGGACTGAGATTTTGCATTTCTAACAAGCTGTCCAGGCGATGCTGCTGACGCTCCCGGTTCATTGACCACACTTTGTCTAGCAAGGGACAGTGGGTAAATATCTTCTTGCCCCTCAGCAAGAGAAGAAAGAAGGTGTCCTTCTGCTCTGAGGCTTTGAGGCTTTTTCTGATGTAGGAAAGTGCACTAACATCATGGAATGCTTTCTTTTTGAAACCAGCTATGATCCACTAACTAATTAAGAATCTGTTATCCTAAATGTTTTTGCAATTAATAGTACTCCTGTTCTACTTCCTGAACAGTTAATTCAACACATAAAATTTTTTAAGATTTAGGAATTAAAAAAGATACATGAGACAGCTTGCATGAGGGAATTCAAAATCTTTCTGGGAAGGCAGAAAATTAACATATGAAATGCCAAATAAATGCTTTAGGAGCACAGTGGGGGGAATTCATACTGACCAGAGAGGAAAGATACTTGGAAAAGCCTTCACAGAGGAGGTGATATTTGAATTTGACTTTGAAGAATAAGTAGGATACTAATAGGTGAAAAACTGAGGGCAAGGAGAAGGATGTTTCAGGAACAAAGGCCTAAAGCAGGGGTTCTTAACTTCGGCTGCACATCAGATCATCCAGGAAGATTTAAAAAATAATTTCAGAGTCTAAATTAATTGGGGCCTGAGCAACAGTGTTTTCTTCAAAACCCCCTGGTGATCTTAATGCACAGTCAGGTTGAGGACCATTGGAGATACAGAAACATACAAGGTTTTTGTTAAGATGTCTTAAGGTATTTGGAGGGAAATGGGAGGACCGCAGAGCAGAGAAGTTCCAGATGGTTCTTGGTAAAGATGGCTGGATCCACTGTGGTGTGAGGCAGTGTTCATGCAGTAGGGGAAAGGGCAGGAGGGCTGGCAGCCACGGCATCACCAGAATGGATGATATGGCCAGGGTGTGTTGGGATGTCACACCCAAGATGAGTGGGAGCGAACGGGTAACCACTGAACTGCACTGGGTAATGGAGTGATGGGCTGACATCAAGAATGGCTTTAAGACAAATACCATATGATGCCACTTATATGTGGGATCTAAAATATGACACAAATGAACGTATCTATGAAACAGAAACAGACTCACAGACATAAAGAACAGATTTGTGGTTGCCAATGGGGAGAGGGGACGGGGGAGGGATGGATTATGAGTTTGGGATTAGCAGATGCAAACTAGTATGTATAGAATGGATAAACAACAAGGTCCTACTGTACAGCACAGGGAACTATATTCAGGATCCTGGGATAAACCATAATGGAAAAGAATATGAAAAAGAATATATGTATATGTATAACTGAATCACCTTGCTGTACAGCAGAAATTAACACAACACTGTAAATCAACTATACTACAACAAAATGAATTTTTTAAAAAAGAATGGCTTTAAGGCCTCCTAGTTGTGGTCCTTTCTTTCTGGTAAGCTTGTCTTTCCATTGGCTTCTTAGTAATATCTCCACATTCCCTTCTGGGCATCTGGTGGAAGAAGGCTGCTGGAAAATAGAGTTTCTACATTGAAGTGTCCTCTTTCTTACCTTACCTTCTGTTTTTAAGTCTTACTTTCCTTATTACAATAATTTTGTACTCTTATGGTTTCACATGATTACTAAAATTAGGTCGTTCACTTTATCACTTCCCCTTTCTCCAAGCTCTTTAGTCTCACTTCTTTTCCTTCACGCTTTTTCTTGAGCATTTCTTTTTTATAAGCTCTAAATCCTGTTTCTCTAGAACTCTGTGCCTGTTTATTCTTCCTTTTCCCCTATTATACCTACATTCAGTCTCTCCAGGATCCTACTCAGCTTTCTGTTTTGACCCCATCATCCTGCTTCACTTACTTCTCATTTAGATCTTCTAATGAAAAAAGATCATTTCATAGTATGTTAACAAAGAACCTCTTATTGGTCAGCAGGCTAATGTTGTTTAAAATGTCAGTGGCTTCTTGCTCAATCCAAAACAGGCTGATCGGGGCTTCCCTGGTGGCGCAGTGGTTGAGAGTCTGCCTGCCAATACAGGGGACACGGGTTCGAGCTCTGGTCTGGGAAGATCCCACATGCCGCGGAGCAACTGGGCCCGTGAGCCACAACTACTGAGCCTGCACGTCTGAAGCCTGTGCTCCGCAACAAGAGAGGCCGCGATAGTGAGAGGCCCGCGCACCGCGATGAAGAGTGGCCCCCGCTTGCCGCGACTAGAGAAAGCCCTCGCACAGAAACGAAGACCCAACACAGCCAAAAATAAATAAATTAATTAAAAAAATAATAATAAATGTGCAGTGAAAAAAACAACAACAACAAAAAAAACAGGCTGATGGAGTAAAGGACTGGTGTCTACTCTGCACATCCATTGAGAGAGAGAGGAAGAGAAACAAATTTGAGGGAGATACTGGTTTTTTAGGAGCCAGGCCTAGAAGTAGACACATCACTCCCACCCACATTCCAATGGCCAGAACTCAGTCATATGACCTCACTTTACTGCAAGAGAAGCTGGGAATGTGGTCTAGCAATGTGCCCAGGAAGAAAAAGAATTGGGGTTTGATGAACACATTGCATTCTTTGCCACACCCTACTTTTTCATGTCAGTCTCTCTAAAGCTAGTACCTGTCAGGTCCTCCATGTTGGGAGGTGTAAGAATAAGAGTTAGTTATTTTATGTTCACTGTACATCAGCTGTGTTACAAACATTATCTCATTCAGGCCTTAGGCAATCTTGCAAAGCAGTTATTATTTTCACTATACCAATCTTACAGATGAGGAAGCCAAAGAACAAAGATAAAATAATATACCCAAGGTTGCACAATTAGTATATATATGGTTGAACTGGCAGGGGAATCCAGGCAGTCTGATTCCAGAGCCCAGTAGCTTATGTTACACAGCCTCTCTTTCGAAGAAAGAAAATAGCCACCAGGGCTGGACAGAATTGGGTAGAAATGACTGTTCTGTAATCTACTGGTTGTATAATCTTGCATAAGTTTCTCAACTTCTGTTAAGCCTTGGCTTCTTATGAATTATTAGTATTACTTACCTAATAGAATGGTCATGGGATTAAATGAGGTAATGTATTTATTATATGCAGTTTTCATGACATTGTAGAATTTTCATGCTTAATGCTATGCCTGGTACATAGTAAGTGCACAACAAATATTAGCTATTTTTATTCATTATTATACCACACTGCTTCCTTACAAATCAATTAATCCTAAATGAAGGTTTTTGTCCAATATTTGGGCTAGTGGTTATCATAGGTGTAGACTGATATTTCCCTTTTGTGTGGTATCCCTCCAAATTCCTTTACATCTTCTTTGTATTATTTTTTTCAGAAAAGGTTTTGTTCATGTTAAAAATCCTTACCTGGACTCTATGGATGAAGATGTTCTCTATCACTTGGATTTAGGAACAAAAACACACAACCTACCAGAAATGTTTGGGGATGTAAAGGTAAAAATATTTGTAACTTTAGGAAAAACAATTGAGTTTCCTCTGGTGATATTTCTCCTTATTTTCCTAACATAAACTTTACACCTTTGGCTAGAGAAATGTCAGAGGTCCCAATAGGAACAAAAGCTGTGCTCGTTCCCTGAAACAATTTAGAATGTGTACATCATGAACAGTCATTTCCACCTTAACAAGATATAAAGGTTCCCAAACTATATCTAATGCAAACATGGTTATTTGACTCTTCTGGTCCCTAGAGATAAATACAATTTTATTGACAATACTGCTGGGTGTTCAGAATTCAATTACGAATTTCAGTTCACGGTTAAACATCTTCATTTATAGATGAACCTCACTAATTCTATTTTATCAAATCATGAAATAATTCAACAAAGCTAACAATACTATCTTATACCACTTCTTGAAAACACCATTATTCAATATTCATATTATTAGATTTTTGTTATTTCATAATAAATATTATGAAATAATTGTTTTCCGGAACGCTACTAGGAAAATTTTATGTCAGTATTATTTATCTTAATATATATTTAATTATAAAAATGGCTCATGTTCATTATTTAAATTTGGAAAAATATAAATAAGAACAAAGATTTTTATTTTTTAAATTAAATTTATTTTAATACAGCAAGTTCTTATTAGTTACGTATTTTATATATATTAGTGTATATATGTCAATCTCAATCTCCCAATTCATCCCACCAGCACCATTCCCCCTCCACCCCGACCCCAGCTGTCCCCCCTTAGTGTCCATACGTTTGTTCTCTACATCTGTCTCTATTTCTGCCTTGCAAACTGGTTCATCTGTACCATTTTTCTAGATTCTACATATATGCGTTAATATACGATATTTGTTTTTCTCTTTCTGACTTACTTCACTCTGTATGACAGTCTCTAGATCCATCCACATCTCTACAAATGACCCAATTTCATTCCTTTTTATGGCTGAGTAATATTCCATTGTACATATTCCCACATCTTCTTATCCATTCGTCTGTCAATGGGCATTTAGGTTGCTTCCATGACCTAACTATTGTAAATAGTGCTGCAATGAACACTGGGGTGCATGTGTCTTTTTGAATTATGGTTTTCTCTGGGTATATGCCCAGTAGTGGGATTGCTGGGTCATATGGTAATTCTATTTTTAGTTTTTTAGGGAACCTCCATACTGTTCTCCATAGTGGCTGTATCAATTTACATTCCCACCAACAGGGCAAGAGGGTTCCCTTTTCTCCACACCCTCTCCAGCATTTGTTGTTTGTAGATTTTCTGATGACGCCCATTCTAACTGGTGTAAGGTGATACCTCATTGCAGTTTTGATTTGCATTTCTCTAATAATTAGTGATGTTGAGCAGATTTTCATGTGCCTCTTGGCCATCTGCATGTCTTCTTTGGAGAAATGTCTATTTAGGTCTTCTGCCCATTTTTGGATTGGGTTGTTTGTTTTTTTTAATATTGAGCTGCATGAGCTGTTTATATATTTTGGAGATTAATCCTTTGTCCGTTGATTTGTCAGCAAATATTTTCTCCCATTCTGAGGATTGTCTCTCATCTTGTTATGGTTTCCTTTGCTGTGCAAAAGCTTTTAAGTTTCATTAGGTCCCATTTGTTTATTTTTGTTTTTATTTCCATTACTCTAGGAGGTGGATCAAAACAGATCCTGCTGTGATTTATGTCAAAGAGTGTTCTTCCTATGTTTTCCTCTAAGAGTTTTACAGTGTCCAGTCTTACATTTAGGTCTTTCATCCATTTTGAGTTTATTTTTGTGTACGGTGTTAGAGTGTGTTCTAATTTCATTCTTTTACATGTAGTTGTCCAGTTTTCCCAGCACCACTTATTGAAGAGACTGTCTTTTCTCCATTGTATATCCTTGCCTCCTTTGTCATAGATTAGTTGACCATAGGTGCATGGGTTTATCTCTGGGCTTTCTATCCTGTTCCATTGATCTATATTTCTGTTTTTGTGCCAGCACCATATTGTCTTGATTACTGAAGGTTTGTAGTATAGTCTGAAGTCAGGGAGTCTGATTCCTCCAGCTCCGTTTTTTTACCTCAAGATTACTTTGGCTATTTGGGGTCTTTTGTGTCTCCACACAGATTTTAAGATTTTTGGTCCTAGTTCTGTAAAAAATGCCATTGGTAATTTGATAGGGATTCCACTGAATCTGTAGATTGCTTTGGGTAGTAGAGTCATTTTCGCAATGTTTTTTTTTTTTTTATAAATTTATTTATTTATTTATGGCTGTGTTGGGTCTTTGTTTCTGTGCGAGGGCTTTCTCTAGTTGTGGCAAGCGGGGGCCACTCTTCATCGCAGTGCGCAGGCCTCTCACTATCGCGGCCTCTCTTGTTGTGGAGCACAGGCTCCAGACGCGCAGGCTCAGTAGTTGTGGCTCACGGGCCCAGTTGCTCCGCGGCATGTGGGATCTTCCCAGACCAGGGCTTGAACCCGTGTCCCCTGCATTGGCAGGCAGATTCTCAACCACTGCGCCACCAGGGAAGCCCCATTTTCACAATATTAATTCTTCCAATCCAAGAACATGGTATATCTCTCTATCTGTTTGTATCATCTTTAATTTCTTTCATCAGTGTCTTATATAGTTTTCTGCATACAGGTCTTTTGTTTCCCTAGGTAGGTTTATTCCTAGGTATTTTATTCTTTTTTGTTGCAGTGGTGAATGGGATTGTTTCCTTAATTTCTCTGTCTGATCTTCGTTGTTAGTGTATAGGATGAAAGAGATTTTCTGTGCATTAATTTTTATTTATTTATTTATTTGGCTGCTATGGGTTCTTCGTTGCTTTGCACGGGGTTTCTCTAGCTGTGGCGAGCGGGGGCTACTCTTTGCTGTGGTGCGTGGGCTTATTGTGGTGGCTTCTCTTGTTGCAGAGCACGGGCTCAAGGCACGCGGGCTTCACTAGTTGTGGCATGTGGGCTCAGTAGTTGTGGCTTGCAGGCTCTAGAGCACATGCTCAGTATTTGTGGCACACGGGCTTAATTGCTCTGCTGCATGTGGGATCTTCCTGGACCAGGGCTCGAACTCGTGTCCCCTGCATTGGCAGGCAGATTCTTAACCACTGCGCCACCAGGGAAGTCCCTCTGTGCATTAACTTTGTATCCTGCAACTTTACCAAATTCATTGATTAGCTCTAGTAGTTTTCTGGTGGCATCCTTAGGATTATCTATGTACAGTATCATGTCATCTGCAAACAGTGACAGTTTTACTTCTTTTCCAATTTGTATTCCTTTTATTTCTTTTTCTTCTCTGATTGCCAAGGCTAAGACTTCCAAACCTATGCTGAATAACAGTGGCGAGAGTGGATATCCTTGTCTTGTTCCTGATCTTAGAGGAAATGCTTTCAGTTTTTCACCATTGAGAATGATGTTTGCTGTGGGTTTGTTGTATATGGCCTTTATTGTGTTGAGGTAGGTTCCCTCTATGCCCACTTTCTGGAAAGTTTTTATCATAAATGGGTGTTGAATGTTGTCAAAAGCTTTTTCTGCATCTACTGAGATGATCATATGGTTTTTATTCTCCAATTGTTAATATGGTGTATCACAGTGATTGATTTTTTGTATATTGAAGAATCCTTGCATCCCTGGGATAATCCCACTTGATCATGGTGTATGATCCTTTTAATGTGTTGTTGGATTCTGTTTGCTAGTATTTTGTTGAGGATTTTTTTTTTGAGGATTTTTGCATCTATATTCATCAGTGATATTGGTCTGTAACTTTCTTTTTTTGTAGTATCTTTGTCTGGTTTTGGAATCAGGGTGATGATGGCCTCATAGAATGAGTTTGGGAGTGTTCCTTCCTCTGCAATATTTTGGAAGAGTTTGAGAAGGATGGGTGTTAGCTCTTCTCTAAATGTTTGATAGAATTCACCTGTGAAGTCATCTGGTCCTGGACTTTTGTTTGTTGGAAGATTTTTCATCACAGTTTCAATTTCATTACTTGTGATTGGTTTGTTCATATTTTCTGTTTCTTCCTGGTTCAGTCTTGAAAGGTTATACCTTTCTAAGAATTTGTCCATTTCTTCCAGGTTATCCATTTTATTGGCATAGAGTTGCTTGTAGTAGTCTCTTATGATTCTTTGTATTTCTGTGGTGTCCGTTGTAACTTCTCCTTTTTCATTGCTAACTTTATTGATTTAAGTCATCTCCCTATTTTTCTTGATGAGTCTAGCTAAAGGTTTATCAATTTTGTTTATCTTCTCAAAGAACCAGCTTTTAGTTTTATTGATCTTTGCTATTGTTTTCTTTGTTTCTATTTCATTTATTTCTGCTCTGACCTTTATGATTTCTTTCCATCTACTAACTTTGGGTTTTGTTTGTTCTTCTTTCTCTAGTTCCTTTAGGTGTAAGGTTAGACTATTTATTTGCGATTTGTCTTGTTTCTTGAGGTAGGATTGTATTGCTATAAACTTCCCTCTTAGGACTCCTTTTGCTGCACCCCATAGGTTTTGGGTCACCATGTTTTCATTGTCACTTGTCTCTAGGTATTTTTTGATTTCCTCTTTGATTTCTTCAGTGATCTCTTGGTTATTTAGTAACATATTGTTTAGCTTCCATGTGCTTTTTACGTTTCTTTCCCTGTAATTTATTTCTAATCTCATAGTGCTGTGGTCGGAAAAGATGCTTGATATGATTTCAGTTTTCTTAAATTTCATGAGGCTTGATTTGTGACCCAAGATGTGATCTATCCTCGAGAATGTTCTGTGTGCACTTGAGAAGAAAGTGTAATCTGCTGTTTTTGGATGGAATGTCCGATAATCATAAATTAAATCAATCTGGTCTTTTGTGTCTTTTAAAGCTTCTGTTTCCTTATTAATTTTCTTTCTTTTTAACATCTTTATTGGAGTAAATTGCTTCACAATGTTGTGTTAGTTTCTGCTGTATAACAAAGTGAATCAGCTATACGTACACATATATCCCCATATCCCCTCCCTCTTGCGTCTCCCTCCCACCCTCCTTATCCCACCCCTCTAGGTGGTCACAAAGCATTGAGCTGATCTCCCTGTGCTATGTGGCTGCTTCCCACTAGCTATCTATTTTACATTTGGTAGTGTATATATGTCAATGCCACTCTCTCACTTCGTCCCAGCTTACCCTTCCCCCTCCCCGTGTCCTCAAGTCCATGCTTATTAATTTTCTGTCTGCATAATATGTCCACTGGTGTAAGTGAGGTGTTAAAGTGCCCCACTATTATCGTGTTACCATTGATTTCCTCTTTTATAGCTGCTAGCATTTGCCTTATGTATTGAGGTGCTCCTATGTTGGGTGCATATATATTTATAATTGTTATATCTTCTTCTTGGATTGATCCCTTGATCATTATGTAGTGTCCTTCCTTGTCTCTTGTGACATTCTTTATTTTAAAGTCTACTTTATCTGATATGAGTATTGCTACTCCAGCTTTCTTTCGATTTCCATTTGCATGGAGTATGTTTTTCCATCCCCTCACTTTCAGTCTGTATGTGTCCTTAGGTCTCAAGGACCTTAGGTCGTCTGTAGACAGCATATATATGGGTCTTGTTTTTGTATCCATTCAGCGAGCCTGTGTCTTTTGGTTGGAGCATTTAATCCATTCACATTTAAGGTAATTATCGATACGTATGTTCCTATTACCATTTTCTTAATTGTTTTGTGTTTGTTTTTGTAGGTCCGTTTCTTCTCTTGTGTTTCGCACTTAGAGAAGTTCCTTTAGCATTTGTTGTACAGCTGGTTCAGTGGTGCTGAATTCTCTTAGCTTTTGTTTGTCTGTAAAGCTTTTGATTTCTCTGTCGAATCTGAATGAGATCCTTGCTGGGTAGAGTAATCTTGGTTGTAGGTTCTCTCCTTTCATCACTTTAAATATATCGTGCCACTCCCTTCTGGCTTGTAGAAGCTCTTCTGAGAAATCAGCTGTTAATCTTATGGGAGTTCCTTTATATGTTATTTGTCATTTTTCCCTTGTTGCTTTTAATAATTTTTCTTTGTCTTTAATTTTTGTCAATTTGATTACTATATGCCTTGGCATGTTTCTCCTTGGATTTATCCTGCTGGGACTCTCTGCACTTCCTGGACTTGGGTGGCTATTTCCTTTCCCATGTTAGGGAAGTTTTCGACTATAATCTCTTCAAACATTTTCTTGGGTCCTTTCTCTCTCTCTTCTCCTTCTGCGACCCCTATAATGTGAATGTTGGTGTGTTTAATGTTGTCCCAGAGGTCTCTTAGGCTGTCTTCATTTCTTTTCATTCTTATTTCTTTATTCTGTTCTGCAGCAGTGAATTCCACCACTCTGTCTTCCAGGTCACTTCTCAGTTATTCTGCTCTTGATTCCTTCTAGTGTATTTTTCATTTAAGTTATTGTATTGTTCATCTGTGTTTGTTTGTTCTTTAATTCTTCTAGGTCTTTGTTAAACATTTCTTGCATCTTCTCAATCTTTGCCTCCATTCTTTTTCCAAGGTCCTGGATCATCTTCACTATCATTATTCTGAATTCTTTTTCTGGAAGGTTGCCTATCTCCACTTCATTTAATTGTTTTTCTGGGGTTTTATCATTTTCCTTCATCTGACACATAGTCCTCTGCCTTTTCATTTTGTCTATCATTCTGTGAATGTGGTTTTCGTTCCACAGGCTGCAGGATTGTAGTTCTTCTTGCTTCTGCTGTCTGTCCTCTGGTGGATGAGGCTATCTAAGAGGCCTGTGCAAGCTTCCTGATGGGAGGCACTGGTGGTGGGCAGAGCTGGGTGTTGCTCTGGTGGGCAGTGTTCAGTACAACTTTAATCCGCTTGTCTGCTGATGGGTGGGGCTGAGTTCCCTCCCTGTTGGTTGTTTGGCCTGAAGCAGCCCAGCACTGGAGGCTATAGGATGTTTGGTGGGGCTAATGGTGGACTCCGGGAGGGCTCATGCCAAGGAGTACTTCCCAGAACTTCTGCTGCCAGTGTCCTTGTCCCCACGGTGAGCCACAGCCACCCCCCACCTCTGCAGGAGACCCTCCAACACTAGCAGGTAGGTCTGGTTCAGTCTCCTATGGGGTCACTGTTCCTTCCCTCTGGGTCTTGATGTGCACACTACTTTGTGTGTGCCCTCTAAGAGTGGAGTCTCTATTTCACCCAGTCCTGTCAAAGTCCTACAGTCAAATCCCACTAGCCTTCAAAGTCTGATTCTCTGGGAATTCCTCCTTCCGTTGCTGGACCCCCAGGTTGGGAAGCCTGACGTGGGGCTCAGAACCTTCACTCCAGTGGGTGGACTTCTGTGGTATAATTGTTCTCTAGTTTGTGAGTCACCCACCTAGTGGTTATGGGATTTGATTTTATTGTGATTGCACCCCTCCTGCCATCTCACTGAGGCTTCTCCTTTGTCTTTGGATGTGGGGTATCTCTTTTGGTGAGTTCCAGTGTCTTCTTGTCAATGATTGTTCAGCAGTTAGTTGTGATTCCAGTGCTCTTGCAAGAGGGAGTGAGCGCATGTCCTTCTACTCTGCCATCTTGAACCAATCTAGAACAATGATTTTTAAAAACACGTCTAAAAAAACCCCTACCAGCTAAACAAAGATGCCATCAACCTATTTTCTTTTCTTTCAGTTCTTTTTAACAAATAGATTTTTAAATAGTTGGAATTACATAACTTTACAGTGTGTGTTTTTCACTTAACTTTATGTCATTAACATTTCCCCATATTATAATGTTCTCTTTGAAACACATGGTTTATGGATGCCAAGTGCCTGTGCCATACATTACATAGTCTACTACTGACTTTAATGTTGAAGTATTTTCTATCATAAACAGCACTCAAATGGATATTTTTGTACCTATAATTTTTTCACATTTAAGTCTATTAAGATGATTTACAGAAATGGTCAAAGGGAATGAACTTTAAAATTTTTTTTTGTTTTCTAAAAGGCCTACACCTAATCACAGTCCCACCACTAGAGAATTGTGCAGTTTTCATCTGACTTTTATTCACTCCTTTAGCAATTACAAGAACAAAAATAAAAGCTCTCAGATCCAGTATCTCAAATCTTCACATTCCCTCTTTTAGGTGGGTGTAGCAGATATTCATTTCCTCCATAAAACAAGGAAATTGAATTCAGAGTGGTCAAAGGTGGTTAACAAATTACACTATATAGTGGCAGAGCTAGGACTTGGACCAAATTCTTCTAAGTCCAATTTCCAGGGTTCTTGCCCACTGCACTAGCTGGGCTTTTTGAGTCATTGTAACTGAGAATAGTCCATTAATTGACAGGGGGCATTGAAGAAAGGGGAGGAAGAGGAGGAGGAGGTTAGCTAGACAAAGAAGGAGGAGGAGGAGAAGGAAGGAAGGGTGGCGGGGCAGGGGAGGAGAAGAAATAAATCTATGATATTCATTAACAGTAGGGGCTACATTGCTCCCTCCCCCTCCCATCTCTCCTAGGGCACAGGTGTGATGGCACGGGCTGATTGGATGTGACCCGCCCATTTCCCTACTCCTCTGCAGTCAGCGGCTCTTTGCTCTTTCATGGCCTCCCTCAATCTTTTGCTTCATCTTTTCAGTGGAACCTCTTTTCCTACTGCTGTTTCTGATGTTTATGCTCCAAGAGTAAATTGATCAAGGCTGTCTTTGATACTCATTAATTGGACTTTATCTGAATTCAAATGTTAGGTTTGAGGTTCATGCCTCACAATGACTTTTCCAGGACCCTTACATAAGGATAATTCTGATTAATTAAATGATCTATCATAATTAATAAACTAACATGAACACCTAATTAATAACTAAAAAGACTGATGTTTTTGAGATAGAAAGTGATCTATTATTTACATATCTAGGTATCTGTCTCTCTACCTGACTAGATTTTTATCAGCACTTATTCTCATACTTTGTCATAACCACTATCCAACCTTATAAGCTCATAATCCACCTGGCTGTGGACCATTTCAATAGATTCTCTTTTGGATAAAAAGACATGCTCTGGTTTAGAACCCATTTTTTTCTACCAGAGAACAACTCTATTGATTGGGCCATTTTGATGCACAGGAGGCAAAAGTGTGTGTGTGTGGTGGGGGGGGGTGTAGATTGGGGAGCAGGTAACGTAGTTCCAAATGATCAGAACTGGCTGTTTAACCTATTCTTTAGAGGCAACAGGTAAAGTCTGACATATTTATAGATGCTCTTCTCAGAAACTTGCCTCCTTCCAGTTACATTCTTATCTTTGAATAAGAACATGCTAGGTTCAATTTCTCGACTCACTTAAATACCAGGGCAGCAATTCTAGCTAACAAGAGAGGACATAATCCATCAGTACCTGAAAACTCAGCCTTGTCTTCACAGAGATGATAATCATTATTAATAGCACTATCTTCAAAGAAAAGGAGAACTCTGGGTGTGTAAAATTTTAAATCTTAAAGATTCTGACAACCATTCCTATTTTCTTCATTTTCTTACTTACTATACTTAAAAGGTTTTGTTAGTTGCTACTTCAAAATATCAGTGGCTTAACACAATGTAAGTTTGTTTCTCACTCACACTGAGTACCAAGTGGGTGTTCCTGGTCAATCGGTGGCTTTCCTCCAATTGGTGATTAGGGACCCAGGCTCCTTCTATCTTGTTGCTCTGTCACCTTCAAGGAGTGCCTTGCAAAGTTTCCCTGGGTGTCAGCACCCATTCAGCAGACAAACAGAAGACAATCTATAGGATCACCAATGGGAGATTTCTACGGGCAAGAACTGGAAGTGACACTCATCATTTCTGTTCACATTCTAGTAGCTGGAACTCAGGCATATGGCCTCATCTAACTGAAGAGGAGGCTGGGAAGTTGAGTTTAGTAGTGTGCCCAGAAAGAAGGGGGAACAGTTTTGGTAAACAGCTAATGTCTTTGTCATATAGACTTGAATCAATCAATCAGTTGAAAAATATAGTGGAGTATCTTTAGAAGTTATCTACTCAAATTCAACCTCCAAATATATCTTTTATAAAATCAGTAACTGGTACCCTCCAATCTCTCCCTAGAAATTTCAAGTAACATGGAAAAGCATTATCTTATAATACTATGTAATATGTATTTTAAATCTCTATACTCCTTTATTAACAGACAAAATACATATACTGCAGTAGGACCAGATAAGTACAACATGGCAAAGCTAAGTCTTTCAAGACACTAGGCATATTTGAAAGTGAGTTCATTCTGGCAGTCTTTAGGCAAAGCCCTTAACATAGTTTTGTAATGCTTCAGACTCCTTCCCAAGACATTTCTATCTTCTTTGACAAAACCAGGACAAATGATCATTTTTTGGGGGGGACATAAATCACAGAAAGTGTCACTTAAAGTCATTGTTGGTTGGTGGTCTTCAGCCATATTTTACTCCTCATCAAAGCAGCCAGACTGAAAATTGTGTCCAGAGGTGATATTTAGTAAGTCTGATTTAGAAGTAAGTCTTCAAGAACAAAAACGCTTTTGTCTACACTTATCATCTTTATGTCTCCAGAAACATTCAGAAATTCCTGTTGATTACAGCAATATCTACAGTTCAAAGAAGAATTCAAACCACAAGCTCTTCTAACATCTGTTTTGGTTTTATGGTCAATCTGAATAGTTGTAATTTACATTTACTGGCACCACACACTGAGGTTATTTTCAAACTACTGTATTTTGTAGAAAGGAAACAACAACAAAAATGACCTCCTTGTACTTGGATCTTGAGCCAAGTCTTAACTGTCCATATGAACAGAGGGGAAAATTTCACGAATAATCAATACTAATTTAAAAACTTACCTTAGACCATGGTCTTATCCTCTTTGCTACTCAGCCTTGATGGCTAACTTTCATTGCAGTTCATTACCAACTTTAGGCCCCAACAGAGAAACTCATAAGAAAGACACAGAAAAGATAATAATGAGGGTAGAAGAGAGGCAGAGGGCCTGGATAAAAGGATAATTACATCCCACAATCGAGAATGAGGGTGGCACAGGAATTTTTGCTAAATGGAAACAAAATGCATCATGTAATGAGACCACCCAATACTCACAGTAAATTGTGAATCGGGCACCTAATTCTACAACCTCAGTTAGTTATTTCCTTAGGCAGATACTCTTTATCCCTGTGAGGGGCCTCACTGGCAATCCTTCTGAAGCTCTGCCTAACGCTGCACACATCAGTCAGGCACTACCAGCTGCCTTTTCCTTACTGGATTTGAACTAGCTTCATTTGCACTAAATTCCACAAATACAGAAACAAATAAGCAAGCTCAAAAGCAGGGCCAGGAAATTGCTCTATGATATGAAAAATGGAAGTTGCCATTTGTTGACCACTCAGAAAGTGCCTGGCTTTGTCCCCCATCATGTTCAATCCCATCTTATCCTCACAAAAACCCTCTGAAGGATACTACGTTTTTTTTTGTTGTTGTTGTTGTTTGTTTGTTTCTATTTTGGAGATGATAATCTGAGGCACGTAGAGATTACATGTATAACACTGAACAAACTACTTAATCAGAGACAGGGTTGGGGTGCAAAGCCAGGTTTCTCTAACCTCAAAGGTTAGTCCTTTAACCACTGTGTTGCCTTATCTCTCTGACTCGGAGCCTCTTCAGACTCTGTGCACCTCACTGCTCAGCTCAGATTCCAGAATGACTTTGCACCTGGCACCTTTCTGTAGGCTGTGCTTCCTCGGGTCTCTGACATCTGCTGCCACTCCTCCTCCTCACTGCTGAGCCCTGGTCCCCACCGGTGTGGCTGCTCATCCACGCTGCTCTTAGGCCATGCCCATCCTCTCTCTGACATCCACCTCTCCCATCCCTGGGACTGATGTACCCCTAAGAGGCTATTGCACAAGCAACCACCAGACAATTTTGTTACCATATTTTATTAGATTTGACACTCTTGACCGCAATCCATATTGTAATTTCAGAGATGTTAAAATGTGAATAAGACAAAAATAAAACCAAATTGTTGGAAATGAAGAAATACCGTAGTGAGATTTCTAGTCTACAATGATAAGGCTTGTTCCATGAAAATGTCTTCTGAATGAGAAGTTGGAAAGTCTTGATGTGCTTTCTTTAAAGCTTTAAATTAACGTAGTATATTTTATAATAAAAACGTATGATTGGGAATGTGGAATCAGAAAACACATCTAAACTTGTAGTTCTCATGTTACTTATTTCCATGTCCTCAGAATTGACACATTAAGTGTATAGCCCACTAATGCCCAACAATAAGCTGCCTATATCCGCTTAAGATGCTTCTTGATGTTCACCATGACAAAAACACCAGGAAACACCCACCTGAACAAAATCAACACTTACTTTGATTTTGTGATTATCTTTTTCATTACTAATTATGTGCATAAACTATGTTTCTGGTTGCCTTATTTACCGGTTAATGATGCCAATTAGCTAACTCATGAACATAACCCATAACATCTACATATACCCTTAAGAATATAATTGAAAAATAAAATAAAAACATTAAAGTTGAAAGCTGACCCTTGCTTTTTATCTCAGTTACTAAGGCAGGTGATTGTTTATTTTTATTAACAGTTTGTCTGCGTTGGTGGAAGCCCTAACAGAATGAAAGCATTTGCACTCTTTATGCACAAGGAGCTCAGATTGGAAGACAGTGAAGAGGACGTCAAGGACATCTGCGCCGGGACTGACAGATATTGTATGTACAAAATTGGTCCCGTGCTCTCTATCAGTGTAAGTACTCAATGGCTGCACGTCACGTAGTCATCACAAGCTAGCAAAAGAAAGTGGGAACTTCCAAATACAGGAGTTCTTTTTCCCCTCCTGCTTTGCATTTTCACACAATATATTAAGTGTCCAGGTGTGACATTCATAGTTGGAAAAAGTCCTAGGGGCAGAAAATAACATTCAGTGCTACTTTGGTTTGCTTTATTAGTTACCACTTAGCTATGCAAGTTAGGGGGAAAAAACCCTCAAAGCACACTTCCTCTCTTTAGTTTGTAACTGATTAATAAGCCACCAGCAATTTTTTCTCCTCTATCCTTTATCCAGCTTTGGGAATGTTGGGCTTTTAGTACACAGGGGCCAATTTTCAGGATTACCCAAGTGGTGCCATTTAACACTGTAATATGCTCACTGAAAAGCTGCTAATACATTTCCATGGAGCTCTTGCAAACTGCTCTCCTGTATTTAGAATATGTTAACAGTTCTGGACACACAGTGTCCTGAGACAATATGAAAGTGGAATGACTTGCAATTTTAGGGAACACAGAGACCCTTTCCCTCTTGGACTCAGGACAGCATACCCTTAGCAGAGTGTACATGCATGTGCACCCAGCTTGCCTTCCAAGTGGGTCTCTGTGCCACAGGGCTGTATTCTGAAACGATAGCTCTGAGTCTGTACATATCTGGACACTGCAGCTCTCATAAGGGGCACAGCTAAGCATGCCAGGTGACAAGGGAAGAATCCACTACAGAGATGTGATAATTCTAAGGAGCTGGATTATATGTGACTCCCGCACTGGGGAATAACTACTATCTATCAATTGCTCTATGGTACGTGGAGATGGAAGGATGGATGATCATGGCTGGAAGCCTAGACTGAAGAAGGGAAAATTATGCAACACCAGTGGGACAGCCAAGTTGGTCTCCCCTCTGGGACAAAATACATGAAACCTGCTTTGGGCTCACATGGGAGAATCCATTCGTTCATTCATTCATTCAACAATTACAGAAAAGCTACATTAGAAAGAAACTGAGTAACCCCTGATCTTGGCACATTTTGTCTTGCTAACTTTTGTTTGACTTTTAGACTACAACTCTTTGTCCTTTTTTTGCACAATGGGTAGGGACAGAAAAGTAAAATTTATAAAAATGTGAAACTATCATAAACAGGTAGTAAAACTTCAGAGTAAGATATAAAAACAGCAGTAGACTGATCCTGCTGTCCATCAGGGAAAAAGAACTGAAATATGCATCATGTCCAGAGGGGTCAGACAATTAGAAATGAACCTCACTAGGCAGAAAGAGGATTTCCAGTTGAGACCGCTTCTTTGAAAATTCTTCCTCTCCAGCAGCTGCTGAGGTGTGTGTGTGTGTGTGTGTGTGTGTGTGTGTGTGTGAGAGAGAGAGAGAGAGAGAGAGAGAGAAAGAAAGATAGAGAGTCTAGCAGAAACATACAAGCCCATTTGTCATTTTATCACCGTGCCACATATTAAGTGATAATCATAAACCTATCAAATATCTGATTTAGGAGGAACCTAATAGATTAAATAATGGTTCATTTTCTTAATATACAATTGAGGAAATGAGATTTAGAGAGTTTACTCATTAGTGGTAGAGTCCAGTCTTGTTAATCTTGGACATACATTTTTTTTTGATTAAGTAATGTTTTTAATTTTGATCAACTTAAAAAATACAGAAAAATGCAAATAAGGAACTGTAGCCATATTCAGAATTAGTGATATACATGTTTCCATCTTTTGTGTATGTATCTACCCATCTATCTGATTTCTTTCTTTCTTTCTTTCTCTTTCTCTCTTCCTTTCTTCCTTCCTTTCTTCCTTCCTTTCCTTTCTTTTTTTCTTTCTTTTCTCTTTCTTTCTTTTTCTTTCTTTCTTATTTC
Organism: Balaenoptera musculus; assembly: GCF_009873245.2. Classification (NCBI taxonomy): domain Eukaryota; kingdom Metazoa; phylum Chordata; class Mammalia; order Artiodactyla; family Balaenopteridae; genus Balaenoptera; species Balaenoptera musculus. The sequence continues at coordinate 40,596,635 of NC_045791.1, forward strand.
TTTCTTTTTTCTTTCTTTCCTCTCTTTTTCTTTCCATCTATCATCGATACGTGTATGCATGTATGTGTGTATGTATGTATCTCTCTAAAGTTTCCTTCAAATTTCCTCTATTCTTCAAATAGTCTGCTATAACAGCTGTTTTGTGTGTATTTCATGTATCAATTCAGATCTTTTTTTCTAATGTTTTGGTATTATTTTGTGAATGGGTGATAGAATATAAATTTTATTTGTTTCTTTTTGTTGATATTGTAGTTGCTTTTATTTAACTGATTAATTGCTGTCTTTATTGGGGGGGTTATCATTTTTACTTATATTTTTTTTCCTTCAGCATTGTTCTTTATTTTTTTTGGAATTTTATTATTTTTTTAAACAGCAGGTTCTTATTGATTATCTATTTTATGCATATTAGTGTATATTTGTCAATCCCAATCTCCCAATTCATCCCACCACCACCCCCACCCTCGGCCGCTTTCCCCCCTTGGTGTCCATACGTTTGTTCTCTACATCTGTGTCTCTATTTCTGCCTTGCAAACCGGTTCATCTGTACCATTTTTCTAGATTCCAAATAAATGCATTAACATACAATAGTTGATTTTCTCTTTCTGACTTACTTCACTTTGTATGACAGTCTCTAGATCCATCCACGTCTCTACAAATGACCCAATTTCATTCCTTTTTATGGCTGAGTAATATCCCATTGTATATACGTACCACAACTTCTTTATCCATTTGTCTGTCGATGGGCATTTAGGTTGCTTCTATGACCTGGCTATTGTAAATAGTGCTGCAATGAACATTGAGGTGCATGTGTCTTTTTGAATTATGGTTTTCTCTGGGTATATGCCCAGTAGTGGAATTGCTGGGTCATATGGTAATTCTAGTTTTAGTTTTTTAAGGAACCTCCATCCTGTTCTCCATAGTGGCTGCATCAATTTACATTACCACTAACAGTGCAAGAGGGTTCCCTTTTCTCCACACCCTCTCCAGCATTTGTTGTTTGTAGATTTTCTGATGATGGCTATTCTGACCAGTATGAGGTGATACCTCATTGTAGTTTTGATTTGCATTTCTCTAATAATTAGTGATGTTGAGCAGCTTTTCATGTGCCTCTTGGCCATCTGCATGTCTTCTTTGGAGAAATGTCTCTTTAGAGCTTCTGCCCATTTTTGGATTCGGTTGTTTGTTTTTTTAATATTGAGTTGCATGAGCTGTTTATATATTTTGGAGATTAATCCTTTGTTGATTCGTTTGCAAATATTTTCTCCCATTCTGAGGGTTGTCTTTTCGTCTTGTTTATAGTTTCCTTTGCTTTGCAAAAGCTTTTAAGTTTCATTAGGGCCCATTTGTTTATTTTTGTTTTTATTTCCATTACTCTAGGAGGTGGGTCAAAAAAGATCTTGCTGTGGTTTATGTCCAAGAGTGTTCTTCCTATGTTTTCCACTAAGAGGTTTATGGTGTCTGGTCTTACATTTAGGTCTTTAATCCATTTGGAGTTTATTTTTGTGTATGGTGTTAGGGAGTGTTCTAATTTCATTCTTTTACATGTAGCTGTCCAGTTTTCCCAGCACCACTTATTGAAGAGACTGTCTTTTCTCCATTGTATATCCTTGCCTCCTTTGTCATTGATTAGTTGACCATAGGTGTGTGGGTTTATCTCTGTGCTTTCTATCCTGTTCCATTGATCTATATTTCTGTTTTTGTGCCAGTACCATACTGTCTTGATTACTGAAGCTTTGTAGTATAGTCTGAAGTCAGAGAGTCTGATTCCTCCAGCTCCATTTTCTTCCCTCAAGATTGCTTTGGCTATTAGGGGTCTTTTGTGTCTCCATATAAATTTTAAGATTTTTTGTTCTAGTTCTGTAAAAAGTGCCATTGGTAATTTGATAGGGATTGCATTGAATCTGTAGATTGCTTTGGGTAGTAGAGTCATTTTTACAATATTGATTCTTCCAATCCAGGAACATGGTATATCTCTCCATCTGTTTGTGTCATCTTTGGTTTCTTTCATCAGTGTCTTACAGTTTTCTGAGTACAGGTCTTTTACCTCCTTCGGTAGGTTTATTTCTAGGTATTTTATTCTTTTTGTTGCAATGGTGAATGGGATTGTTACCTTAATTTCTCTGTCTGATCTTTCGTTGTTATTGTATAGGAATGCAAGAGATTTCTTGCATTAATTTTGTATCCTGCAACTTTACCAAATTCATTGATTAGCTCTAGTAGTTTTCTGGTGGCATCCTTAGGATTATCTATGTACAGTATCATGTCATCTGCAAACAGTGACAGTTTTACTTCTTCTTTTCCAATTGGTATTCCTTTTATTTCTTTTTCTTCTCTGATTGCCATGGCTAGAACTTCCAAAACTATGTTGAATAATAGTGGCAAGAGTGGACAGCCTTGTCTTGTTCCTGATCTTAGAGGAAATGGTTTCCATTTTTCACCATTGAGAATGATGTTTGCTGTGGGTTTGTCATATATGGCCTTTATTGTGTTGAGGTAGGTTCCCTCTATGCTCACTTTCTGGAGAGTTTTTATCAATAAATTGGTGTTGAATGTTGTCAAAAGCTTTTTCTGCATCTATTGAGATGATCATATGGTTTTTATTCTTCAATTTGTTAATATGGTGTATCACATTGATTGATTTTTTGTATATTGAAGAATCCTTGCAACCCTGGGATAAATCCCACTTGATCATGGTGTATGATCCTTTTAATGTGTTGTTGGATTCTGTTTGCTAGTATTTTGTTGAGGATTTTTGCATCTATATTCATCAGTGATATTGGTCTGTAACTTTCTTTTTTTGTAGTATCTTTGTCTGGTTTTGGAATCAGGGTGATGGTGGCCTCATAGAATGAGTTTGGGAGTGTTCTTTCCTCTGCAATTTTTTGGAAGAGCTTGAGAAGGATGGGTGTTAGCTCTTCTCTAAATGTTTGATAGAATTCACCTGTGAAGTCATCTGGTCCTGGACTTTTGTTTGTTGGAAGATTTTTCATCACAGTTTCAATTTCATTACTTGTGATTGGTTTGTTCATATTTTCTGTTTCTTCCTGGTTCAGTCTTGGAAGGTTATACCTTTCTAAGTATTTGTCCATTTCTTCCAGGTTGTCCATTTTATTGGCATAGAGTTGCTTGTAGTAGTCTCTTACGATGCTTTGTATTTCTATGGTGTCCGTTGTAACTTCTCCTTTTTCATTGCTAACTTTATTGATGTAAGTCATCTCCCTATTTTTCTTGATGAGTCTAGCTAAAGGTTTATCAATTTTGTTTATCTTCTCAAAGAACCAGCTTTTAGTTTTATTGATCTTTGCTATTGTTTTCTTTGTTTCTATTTCATTTCTTTCTGCTCTGACATTTATGATTTCTTTCCATCTACTAACTTTGGGTTTTGTTTGTTCTTCTTTCTCTAGTTCCTTTAGGTGTAAGGTTAGATTATTTATTTGCGATTTTTCTTGGTTCTTGAGTAGGACTGTAATGCTATAAACTTCCCTCTTAGGACTGCTTTTGCTGCACCCCATAGGTTTTGGGTTGTCGTGTTTTCATTGTCACTTGTCTCTAGGTATTTTTTGATTTCCTCTTTGATTTCTTCAGTGATCTCTTGGTTATTTAGTAACATATTGTTTAGCTTCCATGTGCTTGTGTTTTTTACATTTCTTTCCCTGTAATTTATTTCTAATCTCATAGTGCTGTGGTCGGAAAAGATGCTTGATGTGATTTCAGTTTTCTTAAATTTCCCGAGGCTTGATTTGTGACCCAAGATGTGATCTATCCTGGAGAATGTTACCTGTGCACTTGAGAAGGAAGTGTAATCTGCTGTTTTCAGATGGAATGTCCTATAAATATCAATTAAATCTATCTGGTCTATTGTGTCATTTAAATCTGTGTTGCCTTATTAATTTTCTGTCTGGATGATATGTCGATTGGTGTAAGTGAGGTGTTAAAGTCCCCCAGTATTATCGTGTTACTGAATCTTGGACATACAACTAATACAGGTTTGACTGATAGCCTCTAGGAGACTTACAATACATTTGGAAGTCAGAACATGTTCCATGGCAACCAAAAATGGGAAACCCAGAGGTTCAAAGTTTCCATAGTTTAATATTCTTGATGGTGAGAAGAAGGGAACTCAGGTGAAAATATTGTGGTCATGGCTGTAATGGTTTTCTAGATTTGTTAATGAAGAATTAGTGTAAGCCATCACCTAACTGCCAAGATGCCCCTGGTGCTTTTCTGCACACAAAGTCTTTGTGCCCAAGAGTAGAATACTGAAGACCACATTTGACTCTCTCGTGTTATATTAGGAAGGAAATATACACCAATTCTAAACTTAGCTCCAGCTACTACAAATTCCATCATGGAGGATCTTTCTGGAGCATTATTAGAACATACTGTAACCACGAGGAGCGGCCAAATCCTCTAACCTGTGTTGACCCTTATTCTGTGACATTGATTCTACTCTTCCAAATGCCGAGGAAGACCAGAGTTGCAGTCATGATCTATATACTGAATGTGTATCCATTAAATACTCCAAATTGTTAGGTGTAGATGTAACCCACATCTCTACCCTTGTGCCTTTCAGAGCTCATACAGAATTATCAACAAATGAACAAGGACACATGCGAGCAATGAAATGGATTTACTCTTTCATTTAGTATAGTAGAAAAGGACTAAATACATGGTAGCCAAATCTATATTTCCTCAAAATCAAGTCAATCTTGCAAAGAGCTCTGTTTCAAAACTCACTGTGAAGAGCCCAGTGGGGAGCTGAGAAATGGCACTGCCCTGACACACCAGTACACCACGCCATCCCCACCTTCTGCTCTTGACAATGAGGGCTGAACTCAGTTTAACTGACAGGGAGATGCCTCTCTTTGATCATCACAGATGGACCCATCTATCAGCATGTCATGTGGGCGTCAGTTAGAGCTGCCTTACGTTTTCCTCAGCTATGGCAAAGTCATAATGATTACGTAAATTTACCTGAGGGCTGTTAACTTGTAATGAAGGAAGTAAATATGTCCTGTGTGTGTTATCAGTCTGCAAGATGTATAATGACTTTCCCTTTTCTCTCCACAGCATGGCATGGGCATCCCCTCCATTTCTATTATGCTTCATGAACTCATTAAATTACTGTACCATGCCCGGTGCTGTGACGTGACCATTATCAGAATTGGTACATCAGGGGGAATAGGTGAGATGGATTGATTTATATAGTATTAAATCCAAGTGGTTGTTCCATACAGGGTAAGCTGTTGGTGTGGTAACACACCAACGTACTCAGAGACCAGAAGAAACCCAGATGGGCTAAAAAGTGTCAGGAGGCTGGGCTTGAGGCAATTGAGAAATTTAAATTTAAAGAAAATTAAAAGAATTTAAAGAAATACATGTGTATATAATCTTTCTCTTTTTCCCTGCATGGAAACCTGGCGTGAGACATCCCGCTGCCCACTGCCCAGATGGACTTAGGTGTTCTTAAGGGGAAGAGTGGAAGATTGCTAGGAAATATGTTTTGAGGATAAGAGTAATTTTTGAGGGTTCGAATAGATTTTGAAGCTTAGGAATTTTATAAGTGACAGAAATAAGTGCTTTCAAGTAAAAAAAATAAATCACTAAGACTTGCCTTGTTTATCAGCTTAGTAAGCAGACATCAATAGCTCTTAGGAAAACATTGCTTTTAGCTCATGTCAGTGACTACCCTTTTCTTGGCTGGGTCTTTTCCTCATCAACACAGCAGAAGAGATCAGGCCAGGCTTTTAGGGCAGAGTTGGGTGATGCTTCCTAAGGTTTTCTCAGAGCCTCCTCTCCTCCCTTCTTCCTTGGCTGGTCAGGCAGCTAGTCAGGAGCCTTGTTTATACATCCACCCTGGGCTGAGGTAAAGTTCTGTGGAGACCTTCTTCTTTTTCAACCTCTTCTTCAGGAGCAGGTCTTGCAAGGGGATGATTCTACTATGTCACCAAATGCAAATACAGACAGGGCATTGTAACTGGAAAGGTTTGGTTGACAGAGTGACAGGACTGAATGGGAATTATAAAAAAAAAAAAAGGCTGAGACTTTGGTCTTAGAATTACACAGGTGGCTGAGTCATGCTTCACTAGAAACAAACATGTTCAAAAATATCATGCCCTTTCCACAGCTGTGGTACAGGAATAAAGTCCAGCCAAGGCCCTCATAGACGGATTAAAGAAGGACATCTATGGATGTCCACCCAGAAAGAGAAGGAGAATGTTAGCAATCATTATTAGATCAGGCATCATTCTGGACTGTTGTTTATCCAATGTTATCCCAAATAAGCAATAGTAGGGAATGATGCATTTGGGGATGAAATGGATAACACTGTTATTAAGATTGCACATAATTCTTGAGTTGTGGGATACAAGGATCTATCTGCATAGCCCATGCCCATGCAATGTACCATCCTGACTGCTGTGGTTGCCCCTTGATATTAACAAGTGTCCAGTGTGGGCAAAGCAACCTGCTGACCATCCAGCTCATGGTCATGGATTCTAGGTCTTTTGTTTGATGGTAACATGATACATACAGCCCATGTAGCACAATGAAGGTCTATGAATTGTGGGAAATTAAAGCAATGTGCTGTTGTGGATTATCTATCATTTTGAAGTTCTGTTCTCATTAAGAACTCTTAGCTTATCAATAAGATGTGTTTGTTTCGTCTTAAAAACATTGATTTGGAGATGAAGGATGTGTAGTTTGTTGGTGTTTTTTTTTTTTTTTTTTTTGCTGATGTTACCACTCTTTAGATGAGCCAACAAAACTTCATGATGATGAGGTACTCGAATAAATAGTGTCTTGGCCTTTAAGAGACTTTAACTGGGATATAAATGCTCTAATGCATCTAAATATTAGGATGTCATGTGAATAACTTCATTTTTGATTTCCACATTTTCAACTTCCTTCTCAGTCACTTTCCTGTTTTTAGGACACTGTGAGTAATTCAAGAAGATACTTGTTTGATTTCTTTAAAAAGTATCTGACTCACCGAGGCTCTATCATCAGAGCCTACCTTGGGTCTCTAGCTGGATCTTCTAAATTAACCCCATGTTGATCCACATTGGAATTTATTAAGAACCCAGAAGGATATGGCTATGCGCTATGGTAGGGGTTGGTAAATTTTTTCTATACAAGGTCAGACAGTAAATATTTTAGGCTTTGCAGGCCATATGGTTTCTGTTGCAACTTCTCAACTCTGCCATTACAGTGTGGAAGCAATCATAGAAAATATGCAAATGAGTGAATGTGGCTGTGTTCCAATAAAGCTCTATTTACAAAGATGGGCTGGACCTGGCCCATGGATTGTAGTTTGCAGATCTCTGTCTATGGCATCTCTATGGAAACATTCACTCATTCAACAAATTTTTATTGAATACCTATAATGTGATAGGCATAATGCTACTGGGGAGACAACAGTGGACAGACACTGCTCTTGCCTTCATAGAGCCTATGTTTTATCAGGGCAATAGACAAACAAATGAGTAATTACAAAAAATGTGATGAATGTTAGGACAGAGAGAGTCTAGAGCCCTATCAATATATATCCCCTCAACCAGGCTCTAAACAGGAATCAGAACAGGTCAAAAACTAGGTCAAAAGCTGGGCCTGGGAAAATTGAATGTAATGTATCTGTGTTGCCTTTTAATTTTTCTCCCTCTGTGGATTCAGATCTTTTGAAGGAAGTGACTTAAGCTGACACCGGAAGAATGAGTTGAAGTTGGTCTGATGAAAGTGTGTGGGGGAGGATGAGGGAACACACCAGGCCAGGGGAATAACAGTTGGCAGAAAATGGTTTCTCAAGTCCCTGAGACTTGAGTTCCTGAGTCCCAGGAGCAAACCAGACTTTGTAGCAACGGAAGGTCAGCCAAGAGGCCTAATTTACATGGGATGGGAGAGGGGAGGAGGGAATGGATGTGATGAGAATCAAAAGGAAGAGAGGACAGAGATGCAAAGAAATTATAGTAATCAAGGAGTTGCAGAGAAGATTAAATATCAAGTAGTCACATCACTTTATGAAAACTACTTTCTGGCAGGCTCATTGAGTTTATTCCTGACCTACTTTATTCAAATTTGAACCTGAAGGCCAGTACTAATTTGCATGTCCAAGAGTCATGTCTGTCTTGAAATTTAAACCCCATCACATTGTAAATGTGAATCTGGAAAGAAAGCAAATGTAAACGCTTGTTCGGAATGTTATTATTTAATTGCATTTGGAAAAGAAAATAATTTAAAAGATGAAAATGGGGAGAATCATTAGCAATTAGCATTAATTAATGTTGGCAGAAGAGATTACATACTATGTGTCAAAAGTAAACCTAAGTGACATTCTTCTGTAACCACCTATTTATTCCCACACTGCAGGGATTGCACCGGGGTCTGTTGTAATAACAGATAGAGCCGTAGACTCCTTTTTTAAGCCCCAGTTTGAACAGGTAATCTTGGATAATGTTGTCACCAGAAGTACTGAACTTGACAAAGAACTGGCTGAGGAACTATTCAACTGTAGCAAAGAAATTCCCGACTTCCCAACCCTCATTGGACATACGATGTGTACCTATGATTTTTATGAAGGTGAGAAGAATTTATAAACTGTGAAAGCAGCAGAAAATTGCCAGCAATACTCTTGTTATTCAAACCCACAATTTATATTAAAAACTCCAGTTTAGAAATTCATAGTTGGGGATTAAAAAAGGAACTGAAACAGCCTTTTCAACTTACTAAAGCATAGGAACGTAAGGACATGATAAGCGGTGGAGACACACACATAATGAATTTATTTTGAGAGTGGGTTTAATCCTCCTAGAACAAATTGGATACTCAAATGCAATTTGTGATGTTAGCAAAATCTTATCTCTGTTGATGCCTTCTATTTAAATTGGAAAAGGGGGATATGCTTCTATGTTTCTTCCATTTTGAGGTACAGTCACCTGTACCTTGGAAGGGATCTGGTACCCAGTAAAGAGTGGGAACCATGAAATGGGAAGAGATATTTGGGGGAGGAAATCCCAAAGGGATGGGGTAGTCTCAGAGCAGTTCTTTTATCTCTTGGCCATGAGTAAAATGTCCCCAAATCAAGTTTAGGAACAAAATTGATGGTGACTCCCAAGTAGCAGCTCTTGCCACAAGCGGGGAGGGGCCAGGGGAAAACGCCCTACAGGACAGACCTTGCTCATTCCACAAGAAAGAATCTAACCAGGGTTGGTACCATTCCTTGGAGGGCATTCTAGAAATCTTGCAGTGTAGCTGTTTGAGTATGTTCATCAAACTACATATTACCTCATTTTTAATTATTTTTCTTTTCTTTTCCCTTTGGATCAAACTTATACTATTATATTGAATTCTAAACAGTTATATATGGAGATATATTATCTATAAACATTACTTCAGGTTAGTAAAGGTGTTGTCACCACATGTGTGTTATAAAATAGGGGCCACTTTGGGTCTGATAGGGTTGAGACTTTGTCTCAGGCCACTGGCCCCTTCATGGGGAGGGTCACCAACAGGTTTAAGCCAGAACTTGCAAATGGTACCCACTGGAGTCAATGTTTTCTTTGGGCTGCATGGTATTTTTTAGAATATGAATTATTTTGCCAACATTTATAATTTCTGGAGATTTCATATGAAAATCCAGATTTTTGGCTTCTTGAAATAACATAAAATTAAAAATATAAAATAATTTATTCATGGCAGCCCTGGCAAGCCTCGGCCCACATCTGGGGCTACATTCACTGAAGGTGAGGTGAGGCTGCTCCCTTCCAACAGGCAGACCTCGTTGACATTACCTGCTTAACTTGTGGGACATCTGAGTTTGAATCGGCTAAAATAGCACTGCATTAGAGCTGTTGGCAGGCAGCCCTAAGAAGGAAGGCACAAGGAGAAGCAGACAGCAAGGATGGAAATAGCATGAAAGATAGAGGAAAGGGAAAAAAGAGGATTTTGCAATATGGATGGTGACAGAGTCTACTGGCCTCCCTACTTCCAGAGGATGCCCTTGGGGGTGGGGCGCGGTGAAGCCTGTTCCCAGCGCAGCCACGGTGGAGGAGGAGTAACAGCATCAGGCTTTTCTCCACCTCCTTCTGGCCCCACTGGTTGGTACAGATGGAATTCAAGTGCTAAGTAAACACCGAGAGCAGCCTAGAAGGGAAAATGTGATCGCAAAAGAATGGCATGCAGCCTGAGGTGTGTGGCAGGGGAAAGGTGGACAAATCGACCATCTGTATATGGCTACCATGGTCATGATGCACAGATGGAGCTGCAATGTCCAAACCACCACCCTGATCCTCAAGTAGCTTAGGATCATCACTGGGGCTTGGAGCCTTTTCTTCTTCCCCAGCACCTGTGCCTGGGCCAGCCGCCAGTCGCAGGTGCAACCTGAGATTTTCCTCAAAGGGCAGATCTTCCGGAGACCCTCCAGGTCCTGCTGTCTCTCGGCAGAGTGCTGGCTGCTGCGGCCATTCAATGGTCACTTGCCCCAGAGCTGGGGGAGTTCAGTGCCATGGAGATTCCTCTCTGTGTGAGACTCTTGAGCTGGGCACAGCCTTGCCCCAGGTCCTTTGATAGGATGGTTCAGATGGCCAGATTTATCCTACCTGGGGTGCAGGCCGATGAGTTAGAGTCAGACACAGAGCACTTGGGCTGACAGCAAGCCTCTTAGTGATGCCACAGCCACTGTGGGACATCAAGTCGCTAAACATTCTCCATTCTCTTTCAGGCCAGGGTCGACTAGATGGAGCGCTGTGCTCCTTTTCCAGAGAAAAGGGGTTAGATTACTTGAAAAGAGCATATAATGCCGGCATCAGGAATATCGAAATGGAATCTACGGTGTTTGCGGCCATGTGTAGACTTTGTGGTCTAAAAGGTAAGACTTTCATGAATGCCTAAGGGTCAAATTCTCCTCTTTCATGAAGTTATTTTCACTCTTCAGGAGAAGAAAAAGGAATCCAGCTATATATTACTTTGGGTTGAATGCACGGTTATCTCATAATATCTTGTGAGTGGGCAGGACATTATTTCTGTTATGCAAATGAGGAAACCAAGCCTCAAGGGTCAAAAGTAAGTTGCCCAAGGTCACCAGCTAGTGGGTTACATAGCCAAGACTTGATAGATTGTTCTGCTTTCTTCGTCCTGGAAGCGGATGCTGTTTTCTACTACAATTGAATTTACTGAGACATGACACAAATAAAATATTCCTAAAATAGTCCATCAAAGGACAAAACATCAGTGGAGTAGTGTGTTTTTAAAGTTAATTTACATGCATTTTTGCTTTTCCCAACTTTTTTATTTTGAAAAAAATTCAATAATACAGAAAAATTGAAAGAATAGTGTGTATGTGTATGTATATATGTGTGTATATGTATATATATATACACACACACATATAGACAAACACACCTATTTGCTTTTTTCTCCTGAATCATTGTATATAAATTATAAATATTATGCGACTTAACTCTTGTAACTTAGCATCATTTCCTAAGAATAAGGATGTCCTCCTAATGACCACAATACAATTATCAAACCAAAAAAAAATTTTTTAAGTCAAAATCATTTCATAACATAATTTAACATCCATTCCATATTTAAATTTTCTGATTTTCCTAAAAATATCTTTAAAGATTATTTTAATCTAATATTGAATTAACTTCTTACACTGTATTGCTTAGTCATTGTATCTCTATACTTTTACATCTAGAATAGTTTCCCTACTTTTATTTTTTCCCCAGTACAGTGGAATTTTTGAAAACTTCAGGCAGTTATCTTGTAGAACATCCATGTTCTAGATTTGTCTGTACTCGTCATCGTGGGATTTCACTTTATTTCCTGTAAAGCAGAAGTAAAGTCTAGTGGCTTGATTAGATTCAGCTATGTGGCAAGAACACTTCATAGTAATGTAAACTTTCCATTGCACCACATCAGGGAAAGGTAATGTGAAGATATTCCACTGTTAGTAATTTCGAGTTGGATCACTTGGCTCAAGGGGTAACTGCCCATCTCCCTCCACTGAAAAATTAATGTTTTCTCTCTGTAAGTAGCAAGTAACTTCTGGGATGATAATCTGGCACTGTGTGAATGAATATCCTGTAACCCAATCGTCTTTCTCCAGTGACTTTAGCATGGAATACAAATGATGATTTTCTAATTCCATCATTCCTATGTTTGTTAGCATTCTTTTAAGAAGAGCCTTTCTTTCTCATGCTCTTCTCTCTCTTTTTTCTTTTTGGTGGCAGGGAGTCGTTATTGTTTGGTGGATTTTGTTCAAAGCAGTGTGTTACAAGCAGTTTCTGTCATTATTCTTTTTGATACTCAAATTATCCCAAATGTGGCCGGAAGAGCCCCTTCTAGTACACTCTTTTGTCCTTTTGACATAATTCTCTTAACTCTTGAGAATTTTCTTGCTTTCAGGCACAACGGGATTCTTAGGTACCACTTACACGTTCCTTGCCTCAGGTCTGGGATCAGCCATTTCTCCAAGAATCTCTGCTTCCTTTGGGTGGAGAGTGGCATTAAGAAACCAAATATGGGTGTGGCATGCATTTTTATTTTTGGTGAAATTATTCCAATAGAACCACTAATCTCTGACCAACACCAAGAAAACCTATTGAAGTAAAACATAATTTTCACAAGGACTAATCAATATAACTATTCTTTGTGATTTTAAATTATTTTCATAGTCATTCTCTAGATTAAAAAAATTCAAGTTTTATTGATGGAAGAGGTAAACCTGCAAAGTTAATTAAATATTCTTTATTAAATTGGCTATGAAAGCCTTAGACCTAAAGCAAAATAGCACCATCTAAAATATTATTTTTGAGTGGGAAGCAGTCCCCAAATATGAACAATGATGTCTAAGAAAATGTTGGACCAACTTTTTTTAGAATTCATAGTTTTGTTTTTTATACAGCAATTATCTTTTTTTTTTTTTTTCAGAAAAGAGCCCATAAAATATGTCATCTATCAAATGTGTTTTATAGTGTACCTACTGAGTGCATAGCAAAATACAAGAAGCTTGTTTTTTAAATCAAATCTTTGGCTGATAAGATTTGTCTCAATCATTATCTTCCTAAAGAAAGAAGGACTTCTGTGCATCAGCCAGTGGCCTGAGCACCCAAGCAGTAGGGACAGAGCAGAGGATGACGCAGACAGAATCTCTGCCCTTGCGAAGTCTAGGGGGTAGACAAACAACAACAGAGAGCAATCTATAATAATATGGTAATATGTTAGATGCCGAGGAGCATGATGGTGAGAAATAAGGCAGGGAAAGGGCACAGGGACAACCAAGGTAGGGAGGAAAGCCATACATTAAAATAGGGAAGGGTGCACAGAGAAGGTGCCATTTAGGAAAATGCCACGTGGGTGTCTGGGCAAAAGCAGTCCAGGAAATGCAAATCTAAGGCTACCAGGCAGGAGCATTCAGAGTGTGCCGGAGAAACAGGGAGACCAGTTTGTGGCTGGAGGGGAGTGACAGCAGTGGAGAGGGTAGGAGATGGAGGGAGTATGGACTGTGTGGTCCCTATGAGAACTGTGACTTTCACTCTGAGAGATATGAGAAGTCATTGCTTTGAATAGAGAGGTGACGGGATCTGGCTTGCGTTTGAACAGGAGCACACTGGCTGCTGATCTGGGAAGAGCCTACTGGGGTTAAGGGCAGAAGCAGGGAGAGAAGTAAGAGGGCTGATACAGTAGTCTAGGGAGAGATGATAGACCAGTACAACAACAGTGGAGGAGGTGAGAAGTAGTCATATGCTAGATACGTCTTGAAGGCAAATCCAACAAGATTTGTTGACAATTTGATGTGAATTTGGAGAGAAACGCGAGTGAAAAACGACTTCCAGGTTTTGGGCCTGAACAGCTGGAAGGATGGAGTTATCACAATTGGGATAGAAAAAATTGGGTGAGGATTTGGCAGTACTGTAGTAGACATCAAATGAGGCTAAGTGAGCAGGTGGATTTATGAATCTGGAGTTTAGGTGAGAAATTTGGACTGGGGAAGTAAAATTGGAAGTTGACAGCATATAGATGGCATTTAAAGCCATGTAACAAATGAGATGACAAAGTGCCTGAGTGTAGAAATGGATGAAAAAGTCAGGGGAGGTGAGGGAGATCCAGCAGAAACTAAGGAAACGTCGTCAGTGCAATTGGCAGTATACCTGGAGAGTCTAGTGTCCCAGCCCCAAAGAAGAAATCCTCAAAGAAGTAAAGAATTACAGCCTGATAATGCCTTACTGGATCACAAGTGGAACTTTAATTCTAATACTTGTCCTTATTGTCAATCAATTTTAATATACAAAACTACAAACAAAATGTATGCGGTAACATGTCTAAAAGCACATTTTAGAAAGGAGTTATAGGTCACAAGAAGAGATTAATTGTAGAACCACTACTCTCCTCTCAGAATGAATGTACACACAAATCCCTGTAACATATGAGTAAAGGATGCAAGTGCATCCTTGTCCTCTTTAGAAGGCCATCGTTAATACCTCCTTTCAGGGAAACAATAGCATCTGCTTTTCTCTCCACAAGCTAGTGGGAGTGGGAGCCCCAGCGGCGGGCAGCTTGCCCTTTCCTGAGCAGCAGCCTAACCAGCACATGACCTGCAGGAACACCTGGATTCAAATATTTCTGCTCCAGGAAATGTTTCCTCACATTTCTTTCTTATGGAAACAGCAAGCGGTCACTTGAGTCATGGCTCCACCTGACATGCAGATGGAGGAAAATTTGGTAACCAGTTTAGTCAAACATAAAATGCTACGTCACGAACTGCTGCCCTGATGTAAGTTTAGTGATGACCATCAGTTCTTTCTTAAGAGGCAGCCAGAGAGAGTTCTAGGCTTATGAACCCCGGACCCGAGTCTTTCTCTCTTTGAGGGTGTTGCCAAAACCTCAGCGATGTTATTCTGTTATGAGGGATTTTTTTGTCCTTGCCACGAACCCTTGTGACCTTGCCTTCTCTGCCAGCTGCAGGTACCTTCCTGGACTCTGTCCACTCTAGCTTGCTGTAGTTCCTGCCCCATGCTGCATTTTCCTTTTTCTGCTGCTATTGGAGCTGTTGGTAGCTGATTTCAACCTGCCAATAGCTCTCTTCCAGGACACTGCTGCAGCCTTTCCATTGAGCAGACCCCTTCTAGGCTGCCAACATTCACACTAAAGGTTGTATCTGTAACTCTGTAATTCTGTAGTTCTTGGGAGTATTTCTGTCCAAATTTCTTCATGGTGACAGGGACTCTTTATCTACCTCAGACACCATCGTTTCCAAAGGTGCACTCCTGGTACAGGAAGATCAACACCTGGAAGATCAACCACCAAGGACACAGACCAAAACCCCATGCATATGATGCTACCATGTTCCTATCTTTCCTCCCCACTTCATTATATCCTTCCGCAAAAGCAGTGAAGCTTGGAAAAGCTCTGTATGAGGTAGAAAAGCTTGCTTTGGGGAAGGGCTGAGAGAAACTTCACAAGCAGCTGTTTTAACATACTTTTTAGGGAGGTTATATACCAATGGTAAGCGACACTGGAAAATGTGTTTCATCTGGCACCGAAAGCTCAGGGCTCCCAGGCCTAGTGCCCCTCCCCCTCAATCCCTCTCCCACTGTCAGCAATGGCCCTTTCCACCCAGTCTCTCCAGACAGCCTTCTCTAATGGTCTTTTTATGTCCCTTTAATACTACCAGATGACTGGATAACCAATCTGACTTCATACTAAGGCAATGATGGCTAATAAATAACAACTTTTTATTTAAACAAGAGTCTTCTAGAGGCTCATTGTCCTAACTCAGAGGAGTCAGTCATTGACTTTGGACCAGTGCAAAAACAGATCTTTCTGCATTCACCTGGGACCACAAGGATTACCACTTCTTATCTTTATGATTAATATAAGATCTCACCATAAGTCTCACTTCATCAGAGAAGTTTTGCATGACTACCTAAACTAAACTCACTCACATTCATTCTACTTACTCACTCATTCACTCATTCCACTTCATTTCTCTGCGTCACATTTACCACTATACCAGACAACATTTCTGTTTTCTTTATATATTAACTTACATATTATTTTACATGTATTAATGCATGGAGGTATGTATTTAGCATCTTTCTCCATTACAGTATAAGTAGCATGAGAACAGGGACCTTGTTTGTCATTTTTTTTGCTATATCTCTAGCACTTAGAATAATATCTGCCATACGGGCATTCAATAAATATTTACTAAATGAATGAACAAATGAGTGAACAGAATGACCACTCAACCCCTACTGACCGTGGAAGATGGCTATAACAAATTCAACTGGTTCCTTCATTACCCAGCTACATTTATGGCTTGGAATTTTCTAAAGGACTTCGGAGTGCCACATAATTGTCCAACTAGGAAGAGGCAAAGCCTTAAAGTTAAGCCTCCCTTTGCTGTAAGTTTCATACAATACTTCTGCTATAGCTGTAGCCCTTGGATCTCCTGGTATTTGATAGGTGGACAAACTGCTTGAAATGGGGCCACGGACACCCCTAAGTCACTACTGTTATCCTGATCTCATTATCCTGAAAAATAATAGTGGGAATCCATTGTTACTTTAACAAAGATTTGGGTGAGGGAAACAGTGGCCATCACAAAATTATTCTACCTTGAAAGGCTGAACCTTCAGAACAAGGTAAACCCACTGTACAATGCTGTATGAATGCATTCATCTATGGTTTTATAATATGCATACATCTGTCCCTCTCTTAAAGCAAAATCTACTTTAATTAAACCCCTAACATTCTGATTAAAGATGTTAATCCTTTTGCACTGTGAACTTGTGATAAGTACGTTCAATTTTTATCCATCTTTAAAAGACAGTGCCCGCTGCCTTTTGACACATGCTTGCTTGCATGGCAATATATGAAACATAATATTTATCCAAGATTAGTTTCACTTAAAGCTTTGTCTTTAGTTGTTGGCAGCACTCACAGTGGGTTTTCTTTAGGGTAATGGAAGAATTCAGTGTTATTTCTTTTGACAGATACTGGGAACTTTGGGAATGTATTCAGTCTTTATAATATTACAGCTCAGTGAAAGGGAGCAGAATCTGGCTTTAATTCCATTTTATATTCTTCTGTTGGTCCCAGAAATGAAGGCTATTGGGCTCTGGGAACTGCAGGATGATCACTGATAAAGTCAAAAAGATATTACAACAAGGATTAAAGATTATAGTCAGTCTGGAGCTGGACCGTTTCTTAACTCAAAAATCAGGAAAATTGGGGTTTTGAAATATTATTACACAAAGGCAAAAGGCAACCCATTGCAGCTCTTCACCCTCACAGTACCTCCTGAGAGATACTGTGGCTCAGAGAGGTTACATAACTTTCTCAGGTTCTCGCAGTAAATAAGAAGTAGCTGGACTGGAACTGGAACCGAGCTCTGTCTGACTTGAGGTCCCTTTGCACCATGCCCTGCTGAGTCTTCCCAGCAGCCTCCCGTGGATGCACAAGGTTCAGATCTCTATTCAGAGGAACCAACCAACCAACCAACCAACCAAACAAACAAACAAACCTGCAGGTTTTCCTATTTTAAAAGTTAGCTGTGCTACTTTAGAAAGAAAGCAAACCCCCTAAGGGCTAACCACATACCAAGATGGTTAGTGTTGGAATCAAATAAAGCATTACATTGATACTTATTCAGTAGTATGCACAGTTATTATTTTACCAAGAAAATAAGTCAGTGTGTCTGGGAAATCAGGCATAAATGGTAAGTAATTTACTTATTATGCTTATAAAGACAGGATTTAAAAAAATTGTTTCTTCTTGCTTTGCTGGCTTTTACATATTTTAAATCAAGGTCAGTGTCTAGAGTTTTGTTTGATTCATTTAAATTCTACTCTCCTGTCCTCTATCCTACTTCTGCCTTCCTGTACCAACACACTCACACGTTAGAGAATGATTTGGGGCCACAGATTCAACTTTTTGTGTGTTGGCACTACCTGTGACCCGCCTCTTCCCACCTGTGACCCGCCTCTTCCCACCTGTGACCCCAGTGGGGCTCCCTGGGTTCTCCCTGTTGGAGCCTCCGCCCCTAGCACAGCAGGCACATCCTCTGCCCATCCTGACACATCTCTGGTTGGAGGTCCAGTATCCAGCAGAAGCGCAAGTCCCCAAGTTTGCAGCTGGACCTCCTGGAGATGACAGCATGGTCCTCATACCAAGATAATGTGAGGCACAGAAGCTGAGCAAGACCTTTGAGGTCCAACCTGCTCTTTTCTCAGAGAATGAAATAAGACCCAGAGAGTAAAAAGTGACCTAAGGAAACACAGCTAGATCAAAACGAAGATGGACTAGCCCTATTATCTCCTGCCTCCTCACCCCCATTCCCGGCACTATTCCATAGGTATAAAAGAGTATCATATTTATCTAATGACAGATTACTTATACTTTCTCCTTTTTCTAAAAGGCATTAGCAGCAGCTTTCAATAAAAGATGAATGTATAAATAATTTAAGCAAAGGTAAAGAGAATAAGAGGCATGTATTTAAGGGAGTGGATGGGGAGTTCTCAATATCAAAGAGCTACCTGGTAGGGCAATACTAAATCTAAATACTTAGATTTAGTTCTGGGTTTCCTAGAGGCCAAGTTGAAAATGGAAACACTTTGAGTTACACAGCTCTCATTATCTTATAAAGAAAGCATTTAACGTTTGTCATAAAAACGTTATCCAAATGTTAAACTTAAGTGAAATTATCAGCTATATTACATCGACAGTGTCTTTAGTAACACTTTTATAAAAGATATGGGACAATTTTTGATAGAGTTAATGCTAAATCTTGGTTCTTTGGGAACCTAAAGTACTAGGGTGCAGGTATGAACATTTGCTTTAATTTGATTTAATTCAGGATAGAGTTTAAAGTCCTTAAAGCAATAGCTGTCAAATATCAATGTGCAAATAATTTAACTGAGTTTTTTAAAAAAAAATACAGATTAACTGCCCTTTCTTATTCCTCACTCCTTTTTCTGTATGTCTGTGATAAAGCCTAAAAATCTGCATTATTAACAAGCTCTGGTTCTGATGCAAGTGGCCAGTGGAGCACATTTTCAGAAATGCCAGTCTAGATGAACAACTTGTTCCTATGCTCCTTAGCTTTGATCAGATCCTTTGAATATAAATTTTCTCCACTTGGTTTTTGATTAGCAGTCAACAGCCTGAGATAGACGTCTCAGAGGAGACAGAGGAAGTGCAAACGTTCTGGGTTGTTGAGGTTTCTGTGTTTTATATACCAGGCACCTGGGGAATAAAGATGGGTCTGCCTAAAAAGCTCAAACCTTGAGAAGTGAAGGGCTCCCTGTAAAGGGCCAGGAAGAGGTGGGAGAGGAGCAGTGCTAAGGGCCAGGCTGGAAACTCCAAAGCCAACCTTTGCTGCTTTGCCATTTTCTGAGACCCAGTCCTGTTTGGTTCTGCTGTGCACAGGGAGTTTCTGCCCCACACTGCTGCCTTTGCCTACAATTCATGGGAAAACCTTCCTGGAACTCCATTCTGAATCACAGAGGTGGGGCTAAAGCAGGGATCCATGGGGGACCATAGATTTCTAATAATTCAGGGTGGGTTACAGGAGCCCTGAAACCCTTGAAATTATATACAATATTTTGTGTGTATGTGCATATGTGTATTTTCGTGAAAAGAGGTTGCAGTTAACAACTTTCATCAGATTTGCAAAGGGACTAAAAACAATCAAAGAGTTAGAATCACTGGGAGTTCCTGGTGTGGCCGAGGGTACATTGAGCTTCACGTTAACACTGGTGTGTTCCCATCCCATTGCAGCCTGAGGTCAGTTAGCTGACAACCTCCTTGGTGACAGCTAGGTCACTGAATGCCTCTCTGCAGGAGCCATCCTCTCTGCCCAACCTGAGGATTATGGTAGCAAAGCTGTCAGGCTTAACTTTGACAAATTGTTTTGGGTAAATTAGTCCCTTTTAATTGCTTGTGGAAATAGTAATTTTAGACGACAAGATTATTACAGGCTGCTTGTTAATGGGTCCTCCAGCATCAAGAAAACACCACTGAGATCGCGATGACCTGTTCTTGTCCCTCTTTGGCCTTACCCTTGAAATAGCTGGAGAAGACGTTAAGTAAAGTCAGCTCTCCCTCCTTGACAAGTACAGAGCACGTGTTTCCTTTTATCCTTCTGCCAAGTGAAGGATTAGAGAAGGACTTTCATCTTTTCCCTGCTACCACCAGCTCATGTCAGCCGTCACAGACTTGCTGATCATTAACTTGAAAAGCCGAGGAAGTTTCTAGCTCTTCCATTTTCTTGTTTACCTGTTGGGCCAACTTGCTTTACAACTGAATGAGTTTTGAATAAACAGCGTCCTAGGTGATGAAATACTTGACTCAGCTCAAGTTGGATATTTTCAATTGCTTTTCAGTTCACTGAACAGGAGGGTCAGTTTGACTGATCGGTCAGGGCAGGTCTGCCTTATGGTTCGCCATGTGCAGAGGAGGAGGGATGGGAGGTAGAGGAGTCTTCTCAGCAGTTTATGAAGCTGGGAATTGATTGGCTATTTACTAGCTGTGTCTTACTGGGCCATCTGACCTCCTTAAGCCCTCATTTCATCATTTGTCCAAAGGGGATAAAAATAATAGCTAGCTCACAGCACAGCTATGAGGTCTAAATGGTATCATAAATACCCAGCATGTAGCAAGAGCTAAACCAAACAAAAAAGATAGCACCTATTATAATTACAGTCTATTTCTCCTTCTCAAATCCAGAAGTCTGAGATAGTGCAGAAGTCAAAGAAATAAATATCACACTCACACCCAACTTTATCTTCATGACCTCAAAGCTTGTGACTGTAGCTACATCTAATCCCAGATCCACTGAAATCCTTTTTAAAATGATGCAGATGAAGATAGAGATTGTGACACTGCTTTCAATTCAAAGTGGTTGTCACTGATTTTAATGTGTATAACCACATTCCTTGAAATCAAAGATTTCATGTGAAACTGATAATAAAGAATTTGTAGGGGACCCAATGTCTCTCTCTTGTTCTTGCTGGAACAAACCAAAGACGTCGCTTTTATGGTGTGTTTTCAAAAATGAGAATTTCATTTTTTTTAAAAGAAAGATGTTTGCTCTTTCCCCCTAGTTTTGTAACTATCACAAGATTTTGTCCTCATTCTTTAGAAACTAAATGCTAATAAATGTGCTCCTTCATGGAGCTGATTCTTAAGCATATCATTTATGCATATGATTTCATTTTTTTCCTCAGATTTCAAAAGAGTCAGTACTTGCCTTTATTGCTATTTCCCGAGGTTAGTGGTCATATCTCTTCTCTATTTACTTCCCTCTCCAGTAGGCAAACTCAAACACTGCACCAAGGAGTAAAATGTCATCTCAGGAAACAAATGGCTAGCTCTCTAGTTATATCCTGAAGTAAGAAAAGCCTGTTTGACGTAGAGAATGGACTTGAGGACACGGGGAGTGGGAAGGGTAAGCTGGGACGAAGTGAGAGAGTGGTATTGACATATATACACTACCAAATGTAATATAGATAGCTATTGGGAAGCAGCCACATAGCACAGGGAGATCAGCTCGGTGCTTTGTGACCACCTAGAGGGGTGGGATAGGGAGGGTAGGAGGGAGACGCAGAGGGAGGAGATATGGGGATATATGTATATGTATAGCTGATTCACTTTGTTATAAAGCAGAAACTAACACACCATTGTAAAGCAGTTATACTCCAATAAAGGTGTTTTAAAAAAAAAAAAAAGAAAAGAAAAGCCTGCTCTAAGAATTGGAAATGGGATAGAAAGCTGGAGGTTTGTGTATCTTGGATGGCAAAGATCCCTCCTTGTTCTTATCTTGAACACAAACCTTTTCTAAGCCTTAATGTAGCCAATTATAGGGGAAAGGAGAAGGGAGAGTGCTGAAAACTATTTCAATTAACTTATTTAGGTGGAGTGTTTGGTGGGAGTCCCCAGAAATATGAATTATAATTCATATGGAAGTCTGGAAGGTTCAGTGGATTGCATTTACGTAACAGGGAAAACAACACAAAGTACATGTGCTAGGGACACGGGGGTGTCTGGTTAATGTTTCTACGCAAAAGATAAACCCATTTGTTTGGTAATGGTCTTATTTGCTCTTCTAGCTGCTGTGGTCTGTGTGACACTTCTCAACAGACTTGAATGTGACCAGATCAACTCTCCCCATGATGTTCTGGTGGAGTACCAAAAACGGCCTCAGCTCCTAATCTCCAGATTCATCAAACGGCGGCTTGGACTTCGTGACCTGACATCATAGCTGGGAAGCCCAATCCTTCCCTGAAAGTTTGTAGTTCCAGTCATAATGTTGAAGTCATATATTATTTGTGGCATTTTTATATAGTTCTCATCCACATGCTAAAATCATAATTGAATGATTTTATACAACCCTTTCTCTTAGAAAAAGAATTTATTGTAGAAGAGTTTAATAACTTACATTAAATTAAATTCAAATTTCATTTTAGAATGAGTTAGCTAAGTCAGTCTAATAATTAAAACTGTAAAACTCCTGTACTGTGACATTTGGAGTTTCATATGCAGCATTAATTAGGTTCACATCAAAATAGATCAACCACTTGTGATAGAAAGCCCAGAGATAAACCCATGCACCTATGGTCAACTAATCTATGACAAAGGAGGCAAGGATATACAATGGAGAAAAGACAGTCTCTTCAATAAGTGGTGCTGGGAAAACTGGACAGCTACACGTAAAAGAATGAAATTAGAATACTCCCTAACACCATACACAAAAATAAACTCAAAATGGATTAGAGACCTAAATGTAAGACCGGACACTATAAAACTCTTAGAGGAAAACATAGGAAGAACACTCTTTGACATAAATCACAGCAAGATCTTTTTTGATCCACCTCCTAGAGTAATGGAAATAAAAACAAAAATAAGCAAATGGGACCTAATGAAACTGCAAAGCTTTTGCACAGCAAAGGAAACCATAAACAAGACGAAAAGACAACCCTCAGAATGGGAGAAAATATTTGCAAAGGAATCAACGGACAAAGGATTAATCTCCAAAATATATAAACAGCTCATTCAGCTCAATATTAAAGAAACAAACAACCCAATCCAAAAATGGGCAGAAGACCTAAATAGACATTTCTCCAAAGAAGACATACAGACGGCCACGAAGCACATGAAAAGATGCTCAACATCACTAATTATTAGAGAAATGCAAATCAAAACTCAATGAGGTATCACCTCACACCAGTTAGAATGGGCATCATCAGAAAATCTACAAACAACAAATGCTGGAGAGGGTGTGGAGAAAAGGGAACCCTCTTGCACTGTTGGTGGGAATGTAAATTGATACAGCCACTATGGAGAACAATTTGGAGGTTCCTTAAAAAACTAAAAATAGAATTACCATATGACCCAGCAATCCCACTACTGGGCATATACCCAGAGAAAACCATAATTCAAAAAGACACATGCACCCCAATGTTCATTGCAGCACTATTTACAATAGCCAGGTCATGGAAGCATCCTAAATGCCCATCGACAGACGAACGGATAAAGAAGTTGTGGTACATATATACAATGGAATATTACTCAGCCATAAAAAGGAAAGAAATTGAGTCATTTGTAGAGACGTGGATGGATCTAGAGACTGTCATACAGAGTGAAGTAAGTCAGAAAGAGAAAAACAAATATCGTATATTAACGCATGTATGTGGAACCTAGAAAAATGGTACAAATGAACCGGGTTGCAGGACAGAAGTTGAGACACAGATGTAGAGAACAAACGTATGGACACCAAGGGGGGAAAACTGCAGTGGGGTGGGGATGGTTGTGTGCTGAATTGGGCGATTGGGATAGACATGTATACAGTGATGTGTATAAAACTGATGACTGATTAATATAAAATAAATAAATAAATAAAAGTTAAAAAAAAAATAGATCCCACAAGCTGGGCTTCCCTGGTGGTGCAGTGGTTAAGAATCCGCCTGCCAATGCAGGGGACAATAAAAAAAAAAAAAAAGAATTTATTGTAGAAGAGTTTAATAACTTACATTAAATTAAATTCAAATTTCATTTTAGAATGAGTTAGCTAAGTCAGTCTAATAATTAAAACTGTAAAACTCCTGTACTGTGACATTTGGAGTTTCATATGCAGCATTAATTAGGTTCACATCAAAATAGATCAACCACTTGTGGATACAGTTACCCGTCACTCTGTTTCTGAAACTAATCCAGAAATTCATGTTAGAACATTGTCAGGCACTTCTAGATGTTGGACAAGTGACAGAAATTGATCATGCATATTCAAAATATTTACAGAAAAAAAGTGTCAGTGTAATGTAGATCTATATGAAAAAGCTACACTTAGGGAAATGTGACCATACTTCTTTTTTTTCCCCTGCAGGATTTCAGTGCACCATGTAATAGGGTTAGAGGCTTAGTTTTGCCCATGTTTGTGATTTTATCACAAAAAGTAACAACTCTAGATCACACATTGATTTTCAAATGAAAACCCTTGGAAATGCAAAGAAAGATCTTCATTTTTCTTCAGAAATCACAAATGATTAAATCACCTTCTAGCAATTTTTTTTCTTTTAAGGAAATGCATTTTGAAGAGGCTGTATTTTTTAAATTTCATTTCAATATTAACCTCATAGGCTGAGGAATTAACAACAAGTGAATTTAGACCTGAGTTCAAGATGTTAAAGTCATCCTTTTGTGTGACTTTGAAGCAGGTCTTGCCTGCACCCAACCTGTACCCCTATTCAGTTTGACCCTCTGGCAGGCATGGTGTCACTTAGGGGATACACCTTGCTCTGTATGAGTTGATGCCTCCTGGGGGGGCGGTCTTCTAAGGCTGATACACTTAAGAGTTGGGAAGCACGGATGGCGGAAGGGTGGAGGAGAGCTTACAATCTTGAATAGCATGTAACGTTGTGTACATATATTTATATTGTTGTGGCTCAAATAAAATTTAATTCCAACCATGAGAGAGATTTCTTTTGTCTCTTTGTAATCAATGACAATAAACAATCTCCCGAGAGGAGCATCAGTTCGGGAACTTTTTTGGCAATAGATATGCTTGGAGTGCAATTTTTAAAGTATCCCAGTAATTCACCATCAAATACCAGCATCAGAACTAAAAGTAAGGTAGAATAACACTGCGGTCATTAGTGCGGTTTTCACTGTGTTTCATATATATTTTTAGACCAAGTGGAAACTACTTCAGACTGTTCTCCGTAAGCCTTGAATATGAACTTTTATTTACCTGTTCCTGGAAAACCTTATTTTCCTTTTTATTGAGAGAAGAGGAGGTTATGAGAGAGAGAGAGAGAAGAAAGAAATAATCGCAGTCAGTCCTCCCCTCAGCTCCTGCAGAAGGGTGTGTGTATGCGCACGCACCTGCCAGCAACCTGGGACACCTCTTTGACGAATCTGCCTTCCTCATTCCCACATCCAAACAACTGCCAAGTCCTATGAGTTGATTCTCCTAGATAGCTCTCCAACCTGTCCACCAGGGGACAGCCCTCCTGCTCCTCAAGCCAGCTTCCTCCCAGCCCCACCCACAGCCTCCCACAACGCCCTCTGCAGCCTCCTTAAATTACTCATCACCGCTTGCAATTATGTCATGATTTGTGTCTCTACAGAATTAATGTGCCTAGGCTATAAGGCTCATGAGGACAAAGACTGCATTTGTTTTATTTATTGCTGTACCCCAAGCACCCAAACAGCGCCTGTCTCATTCTAGGTGCTCAGTAAATGTTTGTTAAATGAAGAATGAATCCGCTTCATACATTTCCTTCATAAACTCTCACTAAAATGCCTCTAGTCTTCGCGAGACTTATCCTTTCCTTATTCAGTCCGTTGTCATCTCAGTTCTCCTTGGCTGTCCCTCCCATGACATCTCACTTTACGGGGTGGAAAGTCCTCTGTACCATCAGTGTAGAGTTGTGGTGATGTCTAGAACTTCTTGCTTTCTCCTATAGCACATGGCTTTCTCCTCTGTCAAAACCAAACCCTAGATTCACCTCCTTCAGGAAGGTCTCCAAGTTTAATTCCCCTCAGTTCATCACATCTAGTTCCCTTAGAACTAGGGTTGCACTAGGAAGATATCAATGTGTCCTCGTTTGTAGGCTATGCTGAGAACACTTGTCCTTTTTCATGAACTTGGATAATGGCTGCCCAGCTTGTCTTCATTTGGGAGGCTCATGTCTCCCTTCAACTGCCCTCTTTCTACCTTTTGACTGCCATGGAGTGTTGTCCGACGCAGGCATTCAGCCACTACTCACCTATGCCTGCGCTAAGTCTGGGAACCAGCTCTTCACCTCACCTCTAACCCCACCTTCTCCACTCATTCAGTCTCGCCCTCCTAGAAATCTATTCAAGAAACAGATAGGCTTGCAAAAACTCTTCTGGTGATTTCTATGTATGGGTGTTGCATGTATTTTTGGTATGTTTTTTCTTTGTTCATTCATTCATTATAAATCCATATCTCTCCCTCTTCCCCAAAAGAATCAGAGACAGTTTACAAGGATAAATAAAAGCATATCAAGATAGTACAAATTAGACCTAAGTGGGAAAGAAAAAGGAAAAGGGAAGGGAAGGGGCATCATTGGCACAAAGCCTGAAGCTAATACCAAGATGTGTCGCATACAGTTCATGCACTGGCAGACAGGAGGCGCTGAATTGGCTCTGGGCTGCCTAGCAGCTGCTTCATAAAGAGAAAAATTTTACAGCATCTCTGAGACAAAATGTGAACTAATCATCAGGAGAAGAACAACTAGTTGTGATTCCAAGAGGCCAGAGTGTAGTGTAGTGTAGTGTAGTGGTGAGTGTGGGGCGTGGGGTGGGGGAGGGGTGTGTGTGTCAGTGCATTTACTGCAGGTGGCTCTCAACACTGCTGCACGTTAGGGTCAGCAGGGAAGCCTTCAAAAACCACCATTTGGGGCCCCACCACAGACCAGCTAAATGAGAATCTCTGGAAGTGGGACTGGGAATCCCTATTTAAAAAATTTCCCCTGGTGATGTGCAGCCTGGGTCAAAAGGCACTGATTTAAAAGAATGAATAGTCTGGGAATCTGGCAGGCACTCCTCCAGCTGAACTTCTAGAATTCTTTCAATGGTGCCTCCATTGGACTAGTTATATAAAGGTCAAGCTCTTTTACTTGACTCTTACTCCTCAACAAGAACAGTATCTTTTTTCTCTGAGGTATAGTTGACAGCTAAAATGTATATATTTTCAAGTGTACAATATGATGACTTGATAATATATACACATTGTGAAATGATTACCACAATCAAGTTAATTAACACATCCATCACCTCACATAGTTACCTTTTATGCAATAGTCAAGCTATGGAAACAACATAAGTGTCTGTTGATTGATGAATGGATAAAGAAAATGTGTTATATATATGTGTGCGTTATATATGTGTATGTATGTGTGTATATATATATATATATATACACACATACATACACACAATGCATTGTATCTATCTATAGATAGATAGATACATACATACAATGGAATATTATTTATCCATAAAAAAGAAGGAAATCCTGCCTTTTGTGACAACATGGATGAAACTGGAGGGCATTATACCAAGTAAAATAAACCAGACAAAGACAAATACTGTATGGTATTACTTATATGTGGAATACAAAAAAAAAGTCAGATTCATAGAAACAGAGAGTAGAATGGTGGTTACCAAGGCCTGGGGGCAGGGAATGGGGAGATGTTGGTCTAAGTGGTCAAACAGTACAAACTCCTAGTTATAAGATGATAAGTTTTGAGGATCTGATATACAGTACGGTGACTATAGTTTAACTCTGTGCTGTACACTTGAAATTTGCTAAGAGTAGATTTTTAGCATTCTCACCAAAAAGAGGAACAATATCTTAACCATTTTATATCCCCAGCAATGTGCACAGTGCCTGACACAGAGTAAAAGTGAATTAATTATACATATTAATATATTTATATATATTGTTATGGATTAAATTTTTGTGTTCCCCTCACCAAATTCATATGTTGAAGCTCTAACCCTCAGTGTGGCTATATTTGGAGATGGGGTCTATAAGGAATTAGGTTAAATGAGGTCACAGGATGGGGCCCTGATCTGATAGAATTAGTGTCCTTATCAGAAGGGACACTGGAGAGCTCACTCTCTTTCTCTCTCTGTACACATGTACTGAGAAAAGTCCATGTGAGGATGCAGTGAGAAGGTTGTCATCTGCAAACCAGGAAGAGAGCTCTCAACCAATATGGAATCAGCTGGAATCTTGGTCTGGGGCTTGTAGCTTCCAGAACTGTGAGAAAATAAATTTCTGTTGTTTAAGCCACTCAGTCATTGGTATTTTGTTATAGTACCCACAGCTAAGACATATATCATATATATGAATTACACGCGTGTGTGTGTGTGTGTACATATATAAACAAAACCCAAAAAACAAACAAAACCACAATCAATCAACCAATTAAAGCAAATACATAGCTGACTACCTGTCAAGTTAACTTTGCCCAAATGTGATCCCTTGACCAACCTTTCCGAGTAACATGCGTATATTATTCAGTGTAATTTGCTACGTGAGATCATTAACAGCCAGACCAGTTCCTCTGCTCCATGTTTCACTCCCAAACACACTAGACAATTGACATACAACACAATCTTAGTAAAACACAATCTTTGGTCCAAAATACACGCAATAACTTCTCCTGGTTTATTTTTATCCAGTTATAGAATGTTATTTAGTACTTTGCACCCTGTAAGTACTTAACAAGGATTACAAACTATCAACTTCAGAAATACAACAAAGTGAGTTTAAATTTTATATCCTTCTTTTAAAAACATAGCTCTTAACATTTGGGATTCATTTTGGAGACCGTTGATAAAAATCTATGGACTTGCTCAGCAGAAAAATGCACATTCACACGTATACCCCTGAGTTTGCATATAATTTCATGGGTTTGCACACTTTCCTTGGGCTGAGTCATGGCAGGATACCTGTGTCCCCTACCACAGGCCACAGTCCCTCTGGGTGGCCCTAGTCATACTGCTGTCCTCTAGGTTCTGGTTATTGCTCCCTTCAAGCCCCCTCACATCAGGGCTGGTAACAGCTGTTCCAGCTACACCACCCTTTGTTGTTCCCTAAATCCTGCCCACCCCTTTGTGGATAGTCCTTTCAGGAAATTCTCTCAGTTCCCCAGTTTAATTGTGCCATCTGGTTCCTGCTGGGATCCATTAATACAGCCTCCAAAATACATCTGGGGACCCAAAACCATTCGGAAAAATGTAAGAAGCTAAAGTCATTCTATATGCAGATCTTTCAATTATAATTCTTTTACTGCAAAACAGAAGTTAGTATTTTTCTTCTTAACTGCTAGAGCACTTTAAAAAAAGATATAACCCTCTATTCAAGAATGTATGCTTGTATTTAAAATTCTCCTGGAACTCTCCAGGACTTGCAGCTTGAAAAACATGGTGTTCAACTTACACTTTCTTGGCTGGCTGATGGGCATCCCATGTATGATAGAATTGAAAGCTTGAGTAAAAGACAGATAAATGGTCTCCATTGCTTGCCTCCAAGCTACATGTTCCATCACGCTGTCATGGAAGGAAATTAAAATTGTCTGACATACTGAGTTTCATAAAGCCACACCATTCCTCTCCAGGATCCTGTGTGCCTCTAGATATCTATACCATAAGTAGATTTTTTGAGGATTTGATCTACAACCTTCATCTCAGGATTAGAGCTTAAGTAAATGCAATCCTTAGTTATTAGGGTCTCTCTTTGTCCTTTTTAAAAAATAAAGAAACTCTATAAACATTTCTTTCCTCAGTCCTCCTGGACTTTGTCTATCTCTTAAGAATTCTAAAATACTGGCCAGTGGGGGTCTACCATCCAATGTCTCCTAAGATGAAGAACTAAAAATACTGATAATTTGCAACCTGCTTCATTATTTACTCCTCAAGGGTTTTCCTCATTTCTTATTTGCTTTTTCACTCCTCCTAAATAGGTGTTGCTCAGTCTGGAATCAACTTAACATTTATTTTTCTAAAAACTGAGCATAGCAATTTTAACTTGAGAATAAAAGCCTACCATTAAATCACCTTTTCCCCTGAAACCTTAAATATGATTTGAACATTATTTTTATAAGTATAACATAGTTTAAAAAATCATCAGGCAAACAATCTAGAAACCAGTATCATCTAGTTTGTAAAGGATTAGTCAAAAATTACCCTCCAAAAGGTAGTAATTTAAGATTGTGTCTATTTATTTTCTAAATTTCTTAGAAAATCTGTTATTCTCTATAGTAACTTAATCATTGACATTGTGAAGCCCTGGGGACATTTCAGAATTACAGAAATCATCTGAGTAGTCTGATTTTGCTCTCTCCTCTGTTAAAAAAGGAAGTACAAATCCTTAAAAAACTGGATTCTTCTTTTCACTTCCATATCACTTTATTTCTTCATCTGAGTTTAAGGTCCTTTGCATTTGCATTTCCTCCCAACATTGTAACCAACAGAAACCAATGATGGGGCAAACAAAATGTTACCCATGTCCCACTTACTCTGGGTAAATAATCAGCAGTGGACACCAATCTACTAGCCAGATCTGCCTCCTACACTGCCTGGTCCTACCTTCTCCTTCCTTCCCCTTGGTCTCCAGAGGTCACACCTATTCTAGAACTGGTTCCATGATTGATTCAAGGTTGCAGCGCCATGGACATGCTCTAAGTTAACATGTAAATGATAGAACAAATATATTGATAAAGGACCTACTTTGCACAAGTCACAGTGCTAGGTGTTGTGGGAAAGCAAGACACAGTCACCTCCTTTAGACAATTCACAGCCTACTAAGTTTAAGGCACTAAGGCAAATGTGTGGATAACTACAATTCAAGGATAATCTGATAGACCTGAAAAGAGAGGTGGAAATAAAAGTGTTCTAAGGACTTACCAGGGGAAATGATTATATGGAGATGGAAAAATTTGAAAGGGTTCCTTGGACAAGGTGGATATTTGAGATGAATTTTATTTAAGGGCCATAATTTTGAAAGAAACTCTAAAGCGGGTGTTGCCATCAAAGGAAAAAGCATGAAATAAGACAAAGGAGGACAATACAGGACATATGTAAGAATAGTAAAGACTCCTGTTTTGCTGGATCTGGAAAGGTGATTTGGGGTTCTATTGTGTGAGGCCCTAAAAGTCAGAGTAAGGGGTTTGGACCTTATTCCCAGGCAAAGGGAAGTGGCTGAAACACATAGAGCAGGACTGACTGGCAGTCTGAAGGGGTAAGAGGAAGGAGGAGGAGTAAGGCTGAGATAATTACTGGTAACAAAAAACTGTACCTGGTGTAGGTGACCAGGACGTGGCTAGCTCCCTCTCACAGTATTCGAACATTGGGGGAAGGGCAGAGATGGAGTAAAGATAAGCTGGGGCTGTCAAAGACATTGCTTTCTTGTTAGACTAGGCAGCTCCCCTACTGTGAAGGTCAGCGCCTTCAAATTTTCACCTAATAAGTTAAACGCTTACATATTTCAGAATAAAAATTCCCTTCTCATGTGAAGATAATGTGCTTCCAAAGTCTTTCTTTTGTTAAAAGGCTAAGGAAAGTTCAAACATGACAGAGCCAGAGCAGTAGCTGTGGGAGAGAGTGGCATTTAAAGGGCTGATGAGTGAGAGATGTCAGCAGTGATCTCAGTATCTATTTAGATAAAACTCCTTATGGCTTTGTGGCTAATAAAGAATCTTCTTTCCCCCAGAGGATATATGTAAAGGCTTGACTCACAGATGTAGAGAATAAACTGGTGGTTGGGGGGGAGGTGCAATATAAGGGTGGGGCAATGGGAGGTACAAACTGTTAAGTATAAAATAGGCTCAAGGATGTATTGTACAACACAGGAAATATAGCCAGTGTTTTTTAATAACTGTAAATGGAAAGTAACCTTTAAAAATTGTATAAAAATTAAAAAAAATTTTTAGAGTAAACCAAACAAAAATAAATAAATAAAATTTAAAAATAAAAGTAAAGGCTCAATGAAATCCTGTCACATACTACAACATGAATGAAACTTGCAGACATTATGCTAAGTAAAATAAGGCAGACACAAAAGGACAATTGTTGTATCTAGATAGTCAAATTCAAAGAGAAAGAAGTGGTTATGAGGGGCTGAGGGAAAGAGGAAGGGAGAGTTATTGTTTAATGGGTACAGAGTTTCAGTTTGGGATGGATAGTGGTGATGGTTACAAAATCATGTGAATGTATCTAATGCCACTGATTTGTACACTCAAAAGAAGGTTAAAATGGTAAATGTTATGATAACTATATTTTACTACAATAAAAAGTAAAAGCTCAGTGAAGTCTGTATTGTGGTTTTTATAATACCGAATTCTAATTTACTAATTTTTGGAAAGAAAGTTCATGCGATATGGCCTGATGGAATCACGCCTGCTGGTTGGCAATCTACACGGGCTTCTGGGACTCTCTAGGATCGAAATATACTACCAGGGAAGGAAAGAAACTGGTATGAAGTGGCGGAAGATAATAAGATGAAAATGAAATGTTGAGAAGGAAGGGGACTAGTAAGGAAGGAAGACAGTTGTGAAATAATGTTGTGAGAAGAAAGAAGTCTACTGGGGGTTCTGCAAGATGGAGAGCTAACATATCCCAAAGCACTGGAAACATCTGCAAATGCTGCATAAAACATTTCTGGAAGAGAATCAAAAGATGCTAACAGGAAGGAAGAAACTTAAAGCCAGAGTAGTGACCTGATAGCCTGGAGGCTTGGAATTAAAGTTTATGTAGACACATTTTGGGTGAGGTGTTGGGGCTAAGACTCAAGAGAAAAAAATCTGCCCACCTGCAGAGGAGACCCTAGTAAATCTTATCTGCCTCTGTCTAGGCAACCTGTGGGGGGAAACATGTAATTCCCTGAGAGATACAAAATCCATGCTTGATCCTTATTCAGTGTTGGAGTTTAAATTTATATTGCATTCCAGGAAACCCCATTTCAAAATATAAACAGAAAATTAGGTTATGAATAGAGATGTCCCTGGCACTCCTGGCATAAGTAAAAGCAAAACCACATGGTACAACAGACACAGACAGGTGGCAGGGGATTTTCACAAAATATTCAGCCTCAGTGAATATGAGGCTCATGATAAAAAGTCACAGAATAAGTATGTGACAATTTTTGTGTGAGGCACAGTAAATGGTCATAAAATACAGGAAGATTATATTCAAGAATTTGAGTTACTAGATGGGATATAGAAAGTGACTACCAAAGAGAATATCTTTAAAATTATTAAAGCT
This sequence comes from Balaenoptera musculus, assembly GCF_009873245.2. Classification (NCBI taxonomy): domain Eukaryota; kingdom Metazoa; phylum Chordata; class Mammalia; order Artiodactyla; family Balaenopteridae; genus Balaenoptera; species Balaenoptera musculus. Next base: position 40,629,935 of record NC_045791.1, read on the forward strand.
GTAACAGAAGTAATTGAAACACAGAAATGAGAAATGGAAAAAGTCAAGACTGCTTTGAATGATGTTGATGATGATAATAATAATAGCACAGCACTGACCACTTTTCTAGATGCTTTGCAAGGGGATTTCCTGACAGACCAGTGGTTAGGACTCCTGGCTTTCACTGCCAAGGATGCAGGTTCGATCCCTGGTCGGGGAACTAAAATCCCACAGGCCATGGGGCACGGTCAAAAATATGAACAAATTTTAAAAATAAATAAATAAAATAAATTCCAATTTTAATTTTAAAATGTTTTGCAAATACTAATTCATTTAATCCTCAAACAACACTGTTATATTGTGTTATGAGGTATTATTATTTTACCAGTTTATAGATGAGAAAACTGGAGCACAGAGAGATTAAGTAACTTGCTCCAGGTCACAAGTCTAATAAGAAACAGAGCTGCAGTTTGCACAAAAACATTCTCTATCCAAATGTCTTAGTCCATTTGGGCTGCTATAACAAAAACTGAGTGGTTTATAAACAACAGAAATTTATTTCTCTCAGTCTGGAGGCTGGAAAGACCAAGTTCAGTGCCAGCAGATTCAGTGTCTGGTGAGAAGCCATTTCCTGGTTCATAAATGGCCATCTTCTCATTGTAACCTCACATGGCAAAAGGGACAAGGGAACTATCTGGGGTCTCTTTTACAAGGGCATTAACCTCATTCATTTGGGCTATACCTTCATGACCTAATCACCTCCCAGAAGCCCCATCTCCCAATACCATCACATTGGGGGTTAGGATTTCAACATATGAATTTGGGGAATACAACTTTCAGTCTATAGCACCAGAGTATATGGTCTGAACCACTACACTAAACCAAGAACCAAATTTTACTTCCAAATAAAATGTAAAATTTCAAAACATTTCAAAATTGGAAATTACAAAATTGAAAAAATTGGTAATTTTTAGGAAAGTTCAGTGGATGAGCTAAATAGCAGATTAGGCACAGCTGAAAAAAGAATTAGTGAACTTTAAAATAGAACTGAAAAAAAACTGAGAACACAGCACAGAAATAGAGATGGAAAATATAAAAGTAAGAGTAAGAAGCATAAAATAAGAGAATAAAATGAGAAGATCTAATAAATTTCTAAAAGAAGTTCTAGAAAGAAAGAGTAGACAGAACAATAAAGAGACAATATTCAAAAACATAATGATTAAGAAATCTCCAGAATTGGTAAAAGACATAAATATTCGAGAAGCACAACATAAATAAAGGCAAATCACACATGGGAGTATTGTAGTAAAGTTATCTAAGAAAACTGAGAGAAAATGTTAAAAGTAAACAAAAAAAGGAAAGAGAGGGGTTCTCTACAAATGAACAATTTGTTTGATAACATATCTCAATAGCAGCCATAGAATCTGAAAGATCCTAGATTATCTAGGAGATAATATCTTTAGAGTCATGAAGAAAAACATTGTCAACTCAGAATTTTACACCCAGGTAGACTATTATTCAGGCATGAACAATAAAATAAAAACTTTTTAAAAAACAAAGGTGGAGAGTATTCCCTACACTTAGATACTTGCTGAAAGAACAACTAATTGAATGGTGAGCAATGAAATTGGTAAAAACTGACTGAAAAATCAATTTGGGAGATTAAAACCCAGAACTAGATAAAATTAAAATGGAAAACTGAAGTGTGATCAGTGGAGGGTCCTACAGGCCCACCATCACTGGGAGGAGAGTAGAGGTTGGAATGACACTAGACTTTATTAAGTTACTTGTGCATATTTAAAATATAAGGGCTACTGTCCACAGAACAGTAGTTAAATGTTGAATTTCCAAACAACTGAAAGGGAAACGATAGAATAAAGGAAAACTTGATTAATGTTGTAGAAGGAAGAAAGAGGAAGAACAAGAAAGATTAGAAATAGCATGATAAATAGAAAATAGAATATAGAGTGACTAAAATAAATTTAAAGGTACCAGTAATCATAGTGAATGTAAACTAATTTAACTCATCAGTTAAAAGGCAGAGACTATCAGATTGAAAAGTAAAACAAAATCCAGCTATATCCTATTTATGGGAGAACTTCTAAAACATAATACTGAAGACTGACATTAAAGCAATAGAAAAAGACATACCAGACTTCTGTTTCCAACGGGATGGAGAACTAGGTTTTACAAAACTCCCTCTACCACCCTGAAACACCCAGATCTGGATAAATCACACAAAGACACTTTAAAACATCTTATTAAGCTCACAAGAAATAAGGGGAAATCCTTAAGAGAGAGAAAACACAAAGAGTAAGACCAAATCCCAGAAGCAGATGAACACACAATACAGAAAGTGGTGCTTCTCTGGGTCAGGGGTCAGTCTGGGAGCCAAAATCGCCTCTCCCGTTTTTGTCAAGTCTTATTGGAACCCAGCCAGGCCCAGTGTTTACATACTGTCTCTGGCTCCTTTTGCACTACAACAGCAGAACTGAGCAGTTTCGATAGACATCATATGACTGGCAACGGTGAAAATACTTACTATCTAGCCCTTTAAAGAAAAGTTTGCTGACCTCTGTTCCAGGGGCCCAGAGTGAGGAGGCATGGAGTCGGGTGCAGAAACCAAAGCCCAGGCCTTTAGTCTGTGCACAGTGAAGGAGGTGAAATGGAGACTCCCCACAAATAGGACACTTGAAACCACTTCACTCTCTGTAAAAGAACGGGTTGAGAGAAAATCTGACTCTTTGCAAAGGGCATGGATGAGGAGAGCTGGCAGCCTGCGGCCCTGCTGTAGCTGGGGTTACTCTGAGTTTGGCGCCCATGGCCTGAACTCACGCTGCCTCCCAGGCCCACCACAAAAGCAGACTGCCAGCTCAGAGGTCCACTTCCAAGGGCATTTCTCAGCACCTACCACCTGTGCTCTAAATGAGGTGTTAGCAGCATTTCCTCTCTGCTGTTTCTGGGGTTTTTTTCATTCACTGTGGTAGTCTCCTGGGTGGTCCCAGTTAATTCCCCAGGTAACATTTATTGTTGATGGTAGTGTTCTGGTTACAAAGTTGCATGGGTTTGGAGTGGTTTGTCCCTAACCCCAGCTTGCTTGCTTGCTTTCTGCTACTTTTAATGCACAATATTACAGCATGCAGGTTTTTTTTTTTAATATACATACATCACTGTTCTTTTTTGAAGACCTGAATACAGTAGAAACAACTAAATGTAGATGCTTAAAATTGAAATATTAAGTTTCATTTTGTAATGTGTTTGGATTTATTTTTTAGCAGAATGATAACACTAAGAACTATTTCTTTTTTCTTCTAAATCTACATTTAGACTACCCTGTGCCTGAACATTGTCCTTGTTCCTGAGTGCTCTGTGTGTTCTTGCCTAGGTATTTGCTTATAGAAGATTTGGGGCAGTGACTGAACCATGACCAGAAGGTATGGGGTTGGACCAGTGTTCACAGCATGCTGGAGAAGAGATTGGAAAGTAATAGGTTGGGTTTGGTGCAGTGAATTCTTGGTGTACCCAACACAGTGTTGTTCAATAATGAATAGTTCATTGAAGAAGGCACTGAGTGCTAGCTTCTGACGGGTACTTTGTGAGCACTTGGGGCAAGTCAACCCCATTGGGAAGGGATGGATTTTTCATTTTTCTCTGCATCACCTCCCCACAGCCCTCTTTCCTTACCCCCATCAGTAGTCCTGGAAAGACTCTAAAGGGGTGGAACAGTTTCGTCCCTTGGGGACTGAGATTGTTGGAGGCTGGCCTCTAGGTGGAGGAGGCACATGGGTTCCCTCCTGGATGTAGGCTGGCTGGCCACTACCACATCATGGCACACAATGCCAAGGAGAATGGTGGCTGGTGGGAGACCTGTGGAAGAGTTGGTCTCTGATCACAACTAGTATATTCATTCCTTATTTCTCTGATCATAATCCCCTTTTAGCCTCCAAGCCTTCAATAAGTCTTGTGAATTGCTACAGGCTATTAGTGTGTGGAATTAAGGAAATTCTCTGTTTCCATGCTTGGAGCAAAGCTTGAAGGAAGAACAGCAACTGCCTAAGTGAAGCCAGATATGAGATGGCAAAAGATGATCTGCTGAGCAGTGGACCTGTGGATGGAGCCACAGGGCTGTCTACAATGACGAGCTTCAACCAGGACGCATTTGTGTAACATGCAGGCATTTCCGAAAACGTGTAGAAGAGAAACAGGTAAAAATACTGGATGGTGGTTATGGCAAAACCATTTATATATAAAAAAGAAGTGAGGCCTTATTTTTAGACTCACTAGCTGGGACTACAGTATTTGGTGCATGAATAGATCTTGGGAAAAAAAGTTCTATGGAATAGACCTTGGAAACGATGGCTTAAGGGAATAGCCCTCCTGGAGGATTCACATTTTCATAAGTGCTTCAACTATTGGAAGGAACTTAGCATCTATTCCAGATAATGGGGGCTCCTAGGGGACTTTTTCGGCACTTCTTAAATCACACCATTATGATACATTTGAGTTCATACCCAGGTAAAAATCCAAAGAAGAGTCCCCATGCCTGACTTGTGACTATGTCCCATCATTTCCTATAGATTCTCAGCATAGTTCCAGATATTTGTGACATCAGAGGATGGATGGCCAGACTGGCAAATCCTGAGACTAGGAGGCAGTAGAGTTCAGGGCTCAGAAGCCAGGTTACCTGGTTTTAAATCTAGGTTCTTATGAGCTGTGTAATATTGGGCAAGGTAAGTCACCTTCCTATGCCTTAGTTTCCCAATTACACAACACAGCTAAAAATAGTGCATATCTCACAGGGTTGTTGTTGCAGATCAAATTATTTCATACATGCAAAGCACCTATAACATACCCCTGGTATGCAGTTAGTGCTCAATAATTGTTGACTGATATATGGAAGTCAAGATGGCAGTGTGGGAAGATGCAGAGTTAGTCTTTCCCCACAACTAGGGCACGTGCCGGCCACTGGTGAGGGACTCTGACACCCAAGGAGATGGGAGGAACCCCAAAGTGAACCAGTAGGATGCAGGGGGACTAAGGGGGGAAGAGAAGTGGAGGCCAGACAGGATCGGCGCCCCTGAGGCCAGGGAGATCAGGAGAGGCAGGCGGGAGGGACCCTCCGGGAAGAGCAGGAGAGGAGCGGAGGGCGATCGCCTGGCCCACTCGGGCCAGGGAGCCAGCTGAGCTCCCAGGCTGGTAACCCCCTCCAAAGCCCCATCCAGGCTGTGTGGGTTCTTGAGGGCATAGGAGGGAGGCTGGGGAGGATCAGGAGAGGCAGGCGGGAGGGGCCCTCCCAGACCGGAGGAGCAGGAGAGGAGAGGAGGGTATTTGCCCTGCCTACTTGAGCCCAGGAAGCCTGCTGGGCTCCCAGGTGAGGTCTCCTGCCCTCTGAGACCAGGGGTGGGGGGCATGCCTGGGCCCCTTCTGTTCCTTGAGCCTAAGTCCCACCCCCCACAGCCCCCAGGGCCTTTTCCAGCCCTGTGGGTCCTGAGCATTGTCCCCACCCACCACCCAAACCTCGCCCTTGCTTAGGGCCCGCTCTCCACAACCAAGGTCTTTCCTCCCTCCTTTTTTTTTTCTTTTCCCTCCTCCTCTTTTTTACTACTGTGGTACTGACGTACCTTCCAGTTGTTGATTCATCTATATTTTTATTTTTATATTCTTCCTAACAAATCTGTTAGTTTCCTAGTCAAATTTTATTTTTTCCTTTATTTATTTATTTTTTTGCCACCTCAGGCAGCTTGCGGGATCTTGGATCATGAGCACGGGGGCAGGCCGAAGCTCCTGCAGTGGGAGCTCCGAGTCTGAACCTCTGGACTAACAAAGAACCTCAGACCCCAGGGAATATTCATCAGAGTGAGGTCTCACGGAGTTCCTCATCTCAGCACCAAGACCCAGCTCTACTCAATAGCTACAAACCCCAGTGCTGGAAGCCTCAGGCCAAAGAACCAGTAAGACAGGAACACAATCCCACTCATTAAAAAAAAAAAAAAAAATGAGATGGCAAAAAAATATGTCACAGGGGCTTCCCTGATGGCGCAGTGGTTGAGAGTGTGCCTGCCAATGCAGGGGACACGGGTAAGAGCCCTGGTCTGGGAAGATCCCACATGCCACGGAGCAACTGGGCCCGTGAGCCACAATTACTGAGCCTGCGTGTCTGGAGCCTGTGCTCCGCAACAAGAGAGGCCGCGATGGTGAGAGGCCCGCGCACCGCGATGAAGAGTGGTCCCCACTTGCCGCAACTAGAGAGAGCCCTCGCGCGGAAACGAAGACTCAACACAGTCATAAATAAATAAATAAATAAATAAAAGAACGTGAATTTCTTTAAAAAAAAAATATGTCACAGATGAAGGAGCAAGGTAAAAACCTACAAGACTAAATAAATGAAGAGGAAATAGGCAATCTATCTGAAAAAGAATTCAGAGTAATTATAGTAAAGATAGTAATGATAGTAAAATGATAGTAAAGATAGTAAAGATCCAGAATCTCGGAAATAGGATGGAGGCAGTGATTGAGAAAATACAAGAAATGTTTAACAAAGATCTAGAAGAACTAAAGAACAAACAAACAGAGATGAACAATAAAATAACTGAAATGAAAAATACACTAGAAGGAATCAGTAACAGGATAACTGCGGCAGAAGAAGGAATAAGTGAGCTGGAAGACAAAATGGTGGAAATAACTGCCAAGGAGCAGAATAAAGAGAAAAGAATGAAAAGAATTGAAGACAATCTCAGAAACCTCTGGGAAAACACTAAACGCACCAACATTCGAATTATAGGGGTCCCAGAAGAAGAAGAGAAAAAGAAAGGGTCTGAGAAAATATTTGAAGAGATTATAGTTGAAAACTTCCCTAACATGGGAAAAGAAATAGTCACCCAAGTCCAGGAAGCACAGAGAGTCCCATACAGGATAAATCCTAGGAAAAACACACCAAGACACATATTAATCAAACTAACAAAAATTAAATTCAAAGAAAAAATATTAAAAGCAGCAAGGGAAAAACAAAAAATAACATACAACGGAATCCACATAAGGTCATCAGCTGATTTTTCAGTGGAAACTCTGCAGGCAAGAAGGGAGTGGCGGGACTTCCCTGGTGGCGCAATGGTTGAGAATCCGCCTGCCAATGCAGGGGACACAGGTTTGAGCCATGGTACAGGAAGATCCCCCATGCCGTGGAGCAGCTAGGCCCGTGCGCCACAACTGATGAGCCTGCACTCTAGAGCCCGCGAGCCACAAATACTGAAGTCCACGCACCTAGAGTCCATGCTCTGCATTAAGAGAAGCCACCACAATGAGAAGCCCGCGCACTGGAATGAAGAGGAGACCCCGCTCGTGGCAACTAGAGAAAGCCCGCGTGCAGCAATGAAGACCCAACACAGCCAAAAATAATAAATAAAAAAAAAATAAAATAAATTAAAAAGAAGAAGGGAGTGGCAGGATATACTTAAACTGATGAAAGAGAAAAACCTACAACCAAGATTACTCTACCCAGTAAGGATCTCATTCAGATACGATGAAGTCAAAAGCTTTTCAGACAAGCAGAAGCTAAGAGAATTCAGCACCACCAAACCAGCTTTACTATAAATGCTAAAGAAAGTTCTTTAAGCAGGAAACACAAGAGAAGAAAAATACCCACAAAAACAAACCCAAAACAATTAAGAAAATGGTAATAGGAACATACATATCGATAATTACCTTAAATGTAAATGGATTAAATGCCCCAACCAAAAGAAACAGACTGGCTGAATAGATACAAAAACAAGACCGATATATATGCTGTCCACAAGAGACCCACTTCAGACCTAGGGACACATACAGACTGAAAGTGAAGGGATGGAAAAAGATATTCAATGCAAATGGAAATCAAAAGAAAGCTGGAGTAGCAATACTCGTATCAGATAAAATAGACTTTAAAATAAAGACTGTTACAGGAGATAAGGAGGGACACTACATAATGATCAAAGGATCAATCCAAGAAGAAGATATAACAATTATAGATGTTTATGCACCTAACATAGGAGCAACTCAATACATAAGGCAAATGCTAACAACCATGAAAGGAGAAATTGACAGTAACACAATACTAGTAGGGTACTTTAACACCCTACTTACACCAGTGGACAGATCATCCCAACAGAAAATAAATAAGGAAACACAAGCTTTAAATGACACAACAGACCAGAAAGATCTCATTGATATTTATAGAACATTCCACCCAAAAGTAGCAGAACACACTTTCTTCTCAAGTGCACATGGAACATTCTCCAGGATAGATCACAAATCAAGCCTCAGAAAATTTAAGAAAACTAAAATCACATCAAGCATCTTTTCTGACCACAACGCTATGAGATTGGAAATCAGTTACAGGAAAAAAACTGTAAAAAACACAAATACATGAAGGCTAAACAGTGCACTACTAAATAACCAAGAGATCACTGAAGAAATCAAAGAAGAAATTTAAAAAATACATAGAAACAAATGACAACGAAAACATGACAACCCAAAACCTATGGGACACAGCAAAGGCAGTTCTAAGAGGGAAGTTTATAGCAATACAGTCAAACCTCAAGAAACAAGAAAAATCGCAACTAAACAATCTAACCCTACACTTAAACAACTAGAGAAAGAAGAACAAAGAAAACCCAAGGTCAGTAGAAGGAAAGAAATCATAAAGATGAGAGCAGAAATAAATGAAATAGAAATGAAGAAAACAATAGCAAAGATCAATAAAATTAAAAGCTAGTTCTTTGAGGAGATAAAGAAAATTGATAAATCCTTAGCCAGACTCATCAAGAAAAAAAGGGAGAGGATGCAAATCAATAAAATTAGAAATGGAAAAGGAGAAATCACAACTGACATTGCAGAAATACAATGGATTATAAGAGACTACTACAAACAGCTGTATGCCAATAAAATGGACAACCACGAAGAAATGGAAAAATTATTGGAAAGGTACAACTTTCCAAGACTGAACCAGGAAGAATTAGAAAATATAAACAGATCTATCACAAGTAATGAAATGGAAACCGTAATTTAAAATCTTCCAGCAAACAAAAGTCCAGGACCAGATGGCTTCACAGGCGAATTCCATCAAACATTTAGAGAAGAGCTAACACCGAAAATTCTCAAACTCTTCCAAAAAGTTGCAGAGGGAGAAACACTCCCAAACTCATTCTATGAAGCTGCCATCACCTTGGTACCAAAACCAGAAAAAGATATCACCAAAAAAGAAAATTATAGACCAATATCACTGATGAACATAGATGCAAAAATCCTGAACAAACTATTAGCAAACAGAATCCAACAGCACATTAAAAGGATCATACACCATGATTAAGTGGGATTTATCACAGGGATGCAAGGATTCTTCAATACATGCAAATCAATCAATGTGATACACCACATTAACAAATTAAGGAATAAAAACCATATGATCATCTCAATAGATGCAGAGAAAGCTTTTGACAAAATTCAACACCCATTTATGATAAAAACTCTCCAGAAAATGGGCACAGAGGGAACCTACCTCAACATAATAAAGGCCATATATGACAAACTCACAGCAAGCATCATACTCAATGGTGAAAAACTGAAAGCATTTCCACTAAGATCAGGAACAAGACAAGGATGTCCCCTCTCATCACTCTTATTCAACATAGTTTTGGAAGTCCTAGCCACAGCACTCAGAGAAGAAAAAGAAATAAAAGGAATACACATTGGAGAAGAAGAAATAAAACTGTCACTATTTGCCAATGACATGATACCATACATAGAAAATCCTAAAGATGTCAGCAGAAAACTACTAGAACTAATCAATGAATGTGGTAAGTTTGCAGGATACAAAATTAATGCACAGAAATCTCTGGCATTCCTATACCAACAATGAAAAATCAGAAAGAGAAATTAAGGAAACACTCCCATTTACCATTGCAACAAATAGAATAAAATACCTAGGAATAAACCTGCCTAAGGAGACGAAAGACTTGTACTCAGAAAACTACAAAACACTGATGAAAGAAACCAAAGATGACATAAACAGATGGAGAAATATACCATGTTCTTGGATTGAAAGAATCAATATTGTGAAAATGACTATACTACCAGAGAAATCTACAGATTCAATTCAATCCCTATCAAACTACCAATGGCATTCTTCACAGAATTAGAACAAAAAATTTTACAATTCGTATGGAAACACAAAAGACCCCAAATAGCCAAAGCAATCTTGAGAAAGAAAAATGGAGTTGGAGGAATCAGGGTCCCTGTCTTCAAACTATACCACAAAGCTACAGTAATCAAGACAGTATGGTACTGGCACAAAAACAGAAATATAGATCAATGGAACAGGATAGAAAGCACAGAGATAAACCCACACACATATGGTCACCTTATCTTTGATAAAGGACGCAAGAATATACAATGGAGAAAAGACAGCCTCTTGAATAAGTGGTGCTGGGAAAACTGGACAGCTACATGTAAAAGAATGAAATTAGAACACTTCCTAACTCCACACACAAAAATAAACTCAAAATGGATTAAAGACCTAAATGTAAGGCCAGACACTATCAAACTCTTAGAGGAAAACATAGGAAAAACACTCTATGACATAAATCACAGCAAGATCCTTTTTGACCCACCTCCTAGAGAAATGGAAATAAAAACAAAAATAAACAAATGAGACTTAATGAAACGTAAAAGCTGTTACACAGCAAAGGAAAACATAAACAAGACAAAAAGACAACCCTCAGAATGGGAGAAAATATTTGCAAATGAAGCAACTGACAAAGGATTAATCTCCAAAATTTACAAGCAGCTCATACAGCTCAATATCAAAAAAACAAACAAACCAATCCAAAAATGGGCAGAAGACCTAAATAGACATTTCTCCAAAGAAGATATACAGATTGCCAACAAACACATGAAAGAACGCTCAACATCATTAATCATTAGAGAAATGCAAATCAAAACTACAATGAGATATTATCTCACACCAGTCAGAATGGCCATTAACAAAAAATCTACAAACAATAGGTGCTGGAGAGAGGGTGTGGAGAAAATGGAACCGTCTTGTACTGTTGGTGGGAATGTAAATTGATACAGCCACTATGGAGAACAGTATGGAGGTTCCTTAAAAAACTAAAAATAGAACTACCATATGACCCAGCAATCCCACTACTGGGCATATACCCTGAGAAAACCATAATTCAAAAAGGGTCATGTACCACAATGTTCACTGCAGCACTATTTACAATAGCCAGGACATGGAAGCAACCTAAGTGTCCATCGACAGATGAATGGATAAAGAAGATGTGGCACATATATACAATGGAATATTACTCAGCCATAAAAAGGAACGAAATTGGGTCATTTGTAGAGACGTGGCTGGATCTAGAGACTGTCATACAGAGTGAAGTAAGTCAGAAAGAGAAAAACAAATACTGTATGCTAACACATATATATGGAATCTTAAAAAAAAAAAAAAAGGGCATGAAGATCCTAGGGGCAGGACGGGAATAAAGACGCAGACCTACTAGAGAATGGACTTGAGGACACCGGGAGGGGGAAGGGTAAGCTGGGACTAAGTAAAAGAGTGGCAGGGACATATATATACTACCAAAGGTAAAACCGGTAGCTAGTGGGAAGCAGCCGCATAGCACAGGGAGATCAGCTTGGTGCTTTGTGACCACCTAGAGGGGTGGGATGAGGAGGGTGGGAGGGAGGGAGACGCAAGAGGGAAGAGATATGGGGATATATGTATATGTATAACTGATTCACTTTGTTTTAAAGCAGAAACTAACACACCACTGTAAAGCAATTATACTCCAATAAAGATGTTAAAAAAAAAAAAAGACAGTATGGTACTGGCACAATAACAGAAATATAGATCAACAGTACAAGATAGAATGCCCAGAGGTAAACCCACGCACATATGGGCACCTAATTTCCGACAAAGGAGGCAAGAACATACAATGGAGAAAAGACAGCCTCTTCAATAAGTGGTGCTGGGGAAACTAGACAATGTAAAATAGTTGGCTGGTGGGAAGCAACAGCTAGCACAGGGAAATCAGCTCAGTGCTTTGCGATGACCTAGAGGGGTGGGATAGGGAAGATGGGAGGGAGGTTCAAGAGGGAGGGGATATGGGGACGTGTGTACGCATATGGCTGATTCGCTTTGTTGTGCAACAGAGACTAGCACAGTATTGTGAAGTAATTATACTCCAATAAAGATCTATTAAAAAAATTAGTATCTATAATCTTCCTATATTGTAATTTCTTCATATGTAAATATCTCAGCAGTGCAGCTAAACTGTGAATTCCATGAAAGCAGAGATGATATCCTGTGTTCCACTGCATATTCCAACACGGAAGCTCTCAGTTTGGGTTAAAGATGATACTGAGCTATACAGATGATAATGTTCCCAAGTTTAAGCCTGTCTCTTCCATGAACAATGAGCTTATTTGGAAAAGAAATATCATCAGTTGCCAGAGGTTTACTGTGAGGACGTTTGTGTGCTGTCAGGAGGCATGGTCAGTGGATGTAGATCAGCTGTAGAGCACAGACCGTGTCTTGTGTTCCTCCTTTTCCCTTCCCTCTGGCTCCAGCCAAGTGGGCAGAAAGGTGAAAAGGAAAACTTGGATTCAGCTGTGAGAGTCACAGGTGTGTTCTGTGGGTGACTTGTGTGAACCACCCACTCTCAGCATGTTTAACCCTGAGCAGAAAAGAAGACCAGGGATCCCCAGCTCACGTGGGATTGTGGTCAACATGACACCTGGAAATACCACCCACTGAATGACAATAAGGGTTGTATGCAACCATCATATCCCCTTATTATGCTTTCTTCCTGAGCTAACCCACCCATCTAATGCCAAGTTCTAGAACCAATCCTTTTACAGCAACCTGAACTTTGAAAATTTTTCTAGTCCACCACACTCTGTACACTTAGGCAAGTTTTGCTTAAATTACTCCCAATTGTGACATAATTTAAAATTCCATACCTTCATTATATAGATTCCCTCACTAAAGAAAACTTGGGCCAGTTAGACAAATAGATGAAGGAAAAAAAAAGTCACCCAGAGTTCTACTACCCCAAAACAACAATTGTTAATATCTAGCCTATTTCTCATTTATTTGCTGGTACGTGTATATATATAATTAGGATTGAGATGTATAGTTACAGGGGGTTTTTTTTAGGATTTTTTTGTTGCTGTTGAAGTACAGTTGTTGTACAGTGTTGTGTTGATATCTGCTGTGCAGTAAGGTGACAGTTATACATTAAAAAAAAATTGTTGGCTACTATTGGGTTGGTCAAAAAGTTTGTTCAGGTTTTTCCGTAAGATGTTACAAAAACCTAAACGAACTTTTTGGCCAACCCAACTACTATTAGAAGTTCAGGCAAAGGACTGGATATAGTCAAGGATCTCTTGTTTGAAGGTTTTGATTCAGATATCTGCTTCTACACAACAAACTTACTGTCTTTCTCATAATTCTGGGCGTTAACTGGGCTTAGATGGGTGGTTTTCTGCTGGTCTCACTGGGGGTCTCTCATATGGTTGTAGTCATATGGCAGCTGGGGCTGGAGTCATTTGGAGGCTTGACTGTAGTGGAATGTTCCAGATAACTTCTTCCCTCCTGCATCTGGTGCTTTAGTGTTCCACCACATAGCATGTCTCTTTACAGAGCTCCTCATCCTCCAGGGCTCTCCATGTGGCCTATCTTTCATCAGGGTAGTCAGACTTCTCACAAGGCAACTGGTTTCTGAGAACACAGAAGCAGAAGATGCCAAGCCTTTTCTAATGGTTAGGCCAGAACTGGCACAGCCATCACTTCTGTCCGTTATAGTATAGAAGTCACAATGCCACCCAGATTCAATGTGGAGGGAAGGAACTACAGAAGGGCCTGACAACTGGGAAGCCTGGCTCACTGGGTGTGGTCTTTGGTGCCAGCTAGCATAGTTGGCATGTGGAAATGAGTATGGAGAGTATGGCACATTCAAAATGAAGGACAGATAAGGTGGAAGAACCAATAACTGAAGTGAACAGAGAGTAAGAGAGATTCAAGCTGGGATGGGACGGGGCATAACTCCAGGCAGCTGGTTAGTAACAGGAGATGTGTGAAGGCAGGGATCACAGCAGCTGCAGGTTTTGGTCAGAGAACACCACCTCTAGGTCCTAGAGTACTACAGGCAGAAAAACCATCACCAAGGAAGCACAGGGAAGTAGCCACAGACAAGATGACAGGTGCAACAGACCAGGCCCTGGGTGCTGGAGCGACACGCGGGCCACAGAAGCAGCCTCAAGGGCTTGATGCGGAGTGAGGGGGGCTTCCTTGTCACCTGTGCTTGGGATCAGGATTGATCACAGATTCTGGAAGAGCAGTAAGTGTACTGTTTGAGATTCAGAAATACCTGGTTTGGACAAGAGGAAAAGAAAATCTAGAGCCAGCCCAGTTATCACACCTTGGCGCTCAGGAGTGTTATATGCATATTTTAACTTGCATAACTACTTGCTCAAGGCTTCCTCTGTTCCCCTACCCATCTAAAGGAACTCTGCAAGAGGGAAAGGAATTAATGAATTCAGAGCTGAGTTTTTCTCCTGAAGTGACAAGAATCACAGACTCCACTGATGCCCACTTTCACATCATCTCACACCTGATTTATTCTAACTTATCATAAAGAGTTCCCCCAATCTTAGTCTTCTTTCTGCTTCCATCCAGCGTGTACCCTGCTCTCATATTAACCTTCCAAAAGCACTGTCTTTGTTTCTGTATCCAATAAAGCACGAACTATTTATACTGTCAACATGGTAAAGTTCAAACACCTTAGGCTGTTATTCAAGGGCCCATAAGCCTGTGTCAGAGAAGGATGGGCTTAGGTTGGAGGATGACAGAAGTGAAACTCGCAGATACCAATAGGTACCAATTTCTAGCTTTATCAAGCCTCAGTGGGTACACAAACAGCACAAAGGAAATATCCGAATGGTGCATCATTTCCTTTGTCATGGGGACAGACCAAGGAGGGGACGATGGTCAGCAGCCTGCAGGAGTGAAAGTTCTGCCAGGTCTGAACAAAAGGACTCACAGAAATTTATTTTCTTCCCTACTGGAAGGGTCCCAATATCAACTTCTGCTACCTTGTAAAGCCACTCAACAAACCATGACACTTTGAATAATTATCCATGCCTAATGTTTGAGTTCTGGGTCTCAATATTCTGGTTGCATAATATTCTACAATCGTTTGTTCTGTGCCTGCACCACAGGTTATACAGTTTCCTTTATCTACATGTGTGTAGAGGACTAGGAGATTTTCCATTTCCCCTCAGAGGTTTTCTGAGGGTGGTCTTGGTCATGGTCTCCACAGAAGTCCTCTGCAATGGCGTCCCAATCTCATGTTTTAACTTATATGCTAGGCCATAAGTCTACTGTAAAACTCTTTCTCCTCCTTGACACAGTCCTTTGGACCCATCCAACCCCGTCTACCTTTTCTGTTCCTTTCACTTCTTAGCTCTTTCTTATCTGTGTGCATAAGGTGGAAAAGGAGAGTAGAGAAGGAATGGAGAAGACATAAGTTGTTCAAATGTCCCAAGAAGCTGAGGAGTTGGACCACAGACATTAGGGAAGCAAGTGGGATAAGACGTGTCTTGCTCTGTAGTTCTCTCATATCTACTGCCTTTTACTTGTATTTTTTCCTAAATATGTGAGATGTTTTATCTCCCCAGTCAAATTCTGAGCATGCTTTAGGAAGACAAGGGGTTTTGAACTTTGTCTTTCTACCATGTATATTTATCCTATCTAGAGAAGCTATAGATAACTATTTCTTGGTTGAGTATCCCATATAAAGGCAAAATCATATAGTTCAATCCATCCAGTCACTGAGTCAACAAGCATTTATTGACTGACCCCTATTCACCTTGAAGCCCCGCTAGATGTTGCCCATCACAGTGAATGGTTTATGCAGGTTCTAGAACTCCTACATTCCCCAGCATCTGATACACAGCACCCTATAAAATAATCCAGCTTTGAAAACCATTATTATAAAAGTAATACAGGCTCATGGTAAACATTAAAACAGTGTAAAAGCATATAAAGAAAAAAGTAAAACTTCCCTGGTCACCACTCCATCAAAATTTTCTATTCCAATTACTCAGAAGAAACAGTTGCTGATAGTTTCTTATATATCCTTAGAGAAATGTGCATTATTCTTTTTACATAAATGAGATCATTCTATATGTATTTTTCTGTTGTTGCTCCCCATGCCTCACCTATATATCTTGGTTCTCTTTTCATATTAGTCCATGTAACTCTCCTTGCTTTTTTTTTTGTAACAGCTTTACTGAGATATAATCCACACACCATATAATCCACCCATTTAAGGTGTATAATTCAATGGTTTTTAGAATATTCATAGATTTGTGTAACCATCACCACAATCCTCATTCTTTTTAATGGTTGCAGAGACTCTGTTTTCTCTTAAGCCATAATTTCAGTAAATATTTGTTGAATTGAATTAAGCCATAGATTTGGACAGCGAAAGTAGGGTAAAAAAGCAGATTGTCTAGAAACATAAAAATAAAGAAGCTCTGAGGCTTCTGCTGGTCTTTTAAGTCAATTTTAAGTAACAATGTTATATTGATATGAAACATGGATGAGAAAATATTTTCTTCACATTATCTGGATCTTTTCTTTCCAGATAATAGAGTCGCAATCCACATGGACATAACTTCAAGTTGCATTGTGCTGGATTTTCTTTAGCAAGTGAATTATTTTTACTTCCAAGTAAAGTTTTATTTCATTTTAGTAAGTTTAAAAATAAATATTACCTTTAATAATCTTCCCAAACTAAGCTTATAATATGTCAAGAGTAACAGGACAATTTTTTTTGCAGCATTTGTTTTAAATATATGTGAAGGTAATTATTTCAGATTAATACAATATTTATAAAATGTAAGGAAATGCAAGCAAATTGTTTTTGAAATTGTTTATAAATATTAGGAGTTTTAAGCATATGTGGTGCTAAGTAATATTGACATGTCCGGGAAAACGTGCAAAGTAGAAGGAAAATAATGCAACTACTCTTTCCCCACAATTACATTCCCACATATAAAATAAAAAGTTCTCTAAGGGACAAAAAAGAATTAAAAAAAAGGTATTTGGTAATATTAGTAAGGCCTACATTGACATTAGAAACATGTATTTAAATAATTTAAATAAACAAACCTGAGTCAGGTTAAGCAGTAGAAAAATAGACTCAAATACTATGGAAGGTAGCAAAGAACAAGAACACAGTCACTTGTTAGAATAAAAAAAGAATTACTGTAGGGGTTGGAAAACATCTTCCTAGAGATTTTTAAAATATGAACAGGACAGATTTGATGCCACACTCCTCCCTAATGATTGAGACTTGATTCCATAAGGGGTCATGGAGTTTGTGAATTCTATTATTATAATCCAGTCCCACACTGAGTCTCAAAGTGAAATACTCAGTGTTTCAAAATGTTCAATGTTTAAGTTCCTGAAAAGTTTCCCACTCAGGACCTCTCCAGCACTCGTCAGTAATCTATCAAGTGTTCATCCTCAAATGTATCAGCCAACATACAACCATTTTTCCAAAACAACTCGATCAGATGTCAGAAACAGTAGAGTTCTCAGACCTTTTTTTTCTCCTTAGATCAAACTTCATCATTTCTGGGATTTGACTGAGATCTTTAAAAGTCTGTATCTTAGATTTTCCTCATAACTTCTCTAGGTAAAGTCTTGGTCTTAAAAGGTCTCCAATTTTCCCAGGTTTCCTTAAAAATGTCTTTTACCTTCAGAATGACAATATTTTACCTCTGTGTCCTACACTTAAAATCTAGCATAGCTAAGGAGATGATGAAGCTGTGTTAATAGGGGCAAAATAAGACCCAAGAAAATGCAGTCCCCATAAAGAATAACTAAATATATGCCAGATGTAGGAAGCCTCACCCTCTTCATGATTTTTAAAAATAAAAATACTACATAGGACTTTGGGTATGGGAAAATGGGCTAAACTTTTTAAGAAGAAAGTAATTTTCAGTAGGCCCTTTCATAGAGTAGAAAACAATGCTGTGGAAAACAGCAGTCAGCAACTAATGTGACATTCAAAAAAAAAAAACTAAAAACACCATGTAAATGTTCTTTTTATCCTACTTTTTGCAGAAAGAGAAAATGATAATTGGGAGGACAGACTACTGAGACGGAGGGATTATCTACAGAGGGCATGAGACTGAAAAAAGAGGAAAATTTGTGGTTGGTACATTAGAGGAACTGAAAAAAGAACAGTGTATCAGTGCATCCATAGTAGCAAACAGCAAAACCCACTTAAGCTAGTTGAAATAGGAAAGCAATTTATTAAAGGGTGTTAGGTAGTTCCTAGAATTTCTGGGAGGGCCAGAGAAGATGCTCAACCCTCACTAGGAGACTGCTTCCCTGAAGACCCACTGCAGCTCTGCTAGTCCCATGCACCTTTGCTTGCATCACCTATCCTGAGAGCGAGATACTAAAAGTATGGTAATAGATGTTGACTAGACTTATTGTGGTGATCATTTCATAATATATACAAATATTAAAACACGTTGTACACCTGAAATTAATTTAATGTTATATGTCAATTATACCTCAATTTTAAAAAGAAGGAGGAGGGAGAAGAAGAGGAGGAGGAGATGATGATGATGACGATGACACGCTGGCAGAGCTAGCTGGAAAAAATATGACATGCAGGCATACCTCGGAGATATTGCGGGCCTGGTTCCAGACCACCACAATAAAGCACCTATTGTAATAAAGCAAGTCACACGAAATTTTTGGTTTCCCAGTGTATATAAAAGTTATGTTTATACTATACTGTAGTAGTCTATTACGCGTGCAAGAGCATTATGTTCAAAACATGTTTGTACCTTAATTAGAAAATATTTCATTGCTAAAACATGCTAACCATCATCTGAGCCTTCAGCGAGTTGTACTATTTTTGCGGTGGAGGGTCTTGCCTCGATGTTGATGGCTGATGACTGAGCAGGGTGGTGGCTGCTGAAGGTTGGGGTGACTGTGGCAATTTCTTAAAATAGGACAACAATGACGTTTGCTGTATCACTGAACTCTTCCTTTCACAAAGGATTTCTCTGTAGCCTGCAATGATGTTTGATAGCATTTTACACACAGTACAACTTCTTTCAAAGTGGGAGTCAATCTGCTCAAACCCTGCTGCTGCTTCATTAACTAAGTTTATGTAATATTCTAAATCCTTTGTCATCATTTCAACAATCTTCATAGCATCTTTACCAGTAGCAGATTCAATCTCAAGAAACCACTTTCTGTGCTCATCCATAACAAGCAACTCTCCATCTGTTAGTTTTATCAGCGATTCAGATACATCTTCAGGCACCACTTCTAATTCTAGTCTTCTTGCAATTTCCACCACATCTGCAGTTACTTACTCCACTGAAGCCTTAAACCCCTAAAAGTCATCAATGTAGGTTGGAATCAACTTCTTCCAAACTCCTACTCCTACTCCTTCCCATGAATCACAAATGTTCTTCACGGCATCTAGAATGGTGAATCCTTTCCAGAAGATTTTCAATTTACTTTGTCCAGATCCATCAGAGGAATCACTATCTATGGCAGCTATAGCCTTACAAAATCCATGAGCTGCAAAATGGATGTTGTGTTAGCAGGCATGAAAACAACATGAATCTCATCGTACATCTGCATCAGAGCTCTTAAGTGCCCAGGGACATTGTCAATGAGCAGAAATATTTTGAAAGGAATCATTTTTTTTCTGAGCAGTCTCAGTAGTGGGCTTAAATATTCAGTAAACCATGTTGTAAACAGGTGTGCTGTTGTCCAGGCTTTGTTGCTCCATTTATAGAGTACAGACAGAGTAGACTGAGCATAACCCAAGGGTCCTAGAATTTTCAAAACGGTAAATGAGCACTGGCTTCAACTTAAAGTCACCAGCAGCATTAGCCCCTAACGAGAGTCAGCCAGGTATTGACTTATCCTCTCTAGCTATGAAAGTCTTAGAAGGCATATTCTTCTAATAGAAGGCTGTTTCACCTACACTGAAAATCTCTTATTTAGTGTAGCCACTGAAACTGTGCCCCATAGAATTAACAGAAGCTGATAACTATAGAAATTCTTGAACTTGTCTTACAGAAGAACAGATAAGGTATCACCTTGTTAAAACCCCTTTGCTTTTAAACTGTCTTCATTGATTGAGTTCACTTTAGTATTTTTTTCTTTCTTTCTCTTTTCCTCGCTTAAGCTGCATACCTTCCTAGCTTCATACAGCCCAGTTGTTTTATAGGAACTTGAAGTCAGCTCCTGCCCAGTGTGAGCTGGCTGGGGACTGGATGGAACTATGACCCTAAAACTGGGCCTGCTCAGATGTCCAGTGAATACTCTTTTGATGTCAGAGGGCTGGAAAATGCCACCTCAGATCATGCTGTGTCTCCATCTTGAATATGCAGAATCATGTAGCCCAGATGCACCTGCACAGAACACTGATTACCTCTACCATTTTCCCTACCTCTAATCACCTTTCCCTATGCCTGAGACCACCCTGCTTATCCCATAAATATACCAACCCCCTCAGGGGGATCTGAGACTTGTTCTCCTATCTCCTCACTTGGCTGCCTTGTGAATAAACTCTTTCTCGTCTGTAAACCTCAGTGTCTCAGCGTTTGCCTTGCCGCACGTCTGGCAAATGGACCCAGTTTGGTAACACCACCTTTATTAATTATCTTAGCTAGATCTCCTGGAAAACTTGCTGCGGCTTTTACATCAGCACTTGCTTCACCTTGTACTTTTATGTTACAGAGAGGGCTTCTTTCCTTAAACCTCATGAACCAAACTCTGCTAGCTTCAAACTTTTCTTCTGCAGCTTCTCACCTCTCTCAGCCTTCACAGAGTTAATGGATGTTTTGGATTAGGCTTTGGCTTAAGGGAATGTTGTGGCTGGTTTGATCTTCTATCCAGACCACTCAAACTTTCTCCATAACAGCAATAAGCTGTTTCACTTTCTTATCATTCATGTGTTCACTGGAGTAGCACTTTGAATTTCCTTCAAGAACCTTTCCTTTGTGTTCACAACTTGGCTAACTGTTTGGCACAAGGCGCCTAGGTTTCAGCCTACCTTGGCTTTTCAACATGCCTTCCTCACTAAGCTTGATCACTTCTAGTTTTTAATTTAAAGTGAGAGATATGTGACTCTTCTTTCACTTGAACATTTAGAGGCTAAGGGTTATTAACTGGCCTAATTTCAATATTGTTGTGTCACCTGGAATAGGGATGCCCAAGGAGAGGAAGACAGATGGGGAAACAGCAAGTCGGTGGAGCAGTCAGAACACACACAATGTTTATCAATTAAGTTTGCCATGTTATATGAGCATGGTGCCAACACAATTACAACAGTAATATCAAAGATCACTGATCACAGATCACCGTAACAAATATAATAATAAAAAAATTTTGAAATATTATGAGGATTACCAAGATGTGAAACAGAGACACGAAGTAAGGAAATGTTGTAAAAATCACGCCTGATGCAGGGTTGCCACAAACCTGCAACTTGTAAAAAACACAATATCTGTGAAGCACTATAAAGCAAAGCACAATAAAATGAGGTATGCCTGTAGTTAAAATAAATAAATAAAAGCTATGCAACTATTACACCCCAAGCTGAAAGCTTCCATTACCACCAGAAATTGGATTCTTGCTTTCTTACATAGCTCTCTTAGCAATGAAGTTCCAAATGGGTGCATTTCATTGCCAAATAATATAACATGAGAGGCTGGGGAAACTGAGTATCTAGCTTCTACTCTGGAAGATGAATGCATAATGTGGGGTATTCCCCAAATGTGAGAATGGTGTGGCAAGGAAGCCAAAAATCATGGCAAATATCCAACATGGGCACTATGGTTCCAGTGTTGGAACTAGAAAGGCAATAAGTCTTGACAGATTAGGTATTACAAGTGAGAGGGGGCGCATAGCATCATGAATGACAACCAGATTTCAGGTTTGCATAATGTGGTGGATGGTGGTACCATTACTTTGATGGGGTGGGCTAGAGGGAGGAACATGTTTAGTGCAAGAAAGGATCAAGAGTTCAGTTTGAAGGGATTCTGGGAAGAGACCAGCAGAGGTGGCACAGTTTTTGAATCTCTTCAAATTATCCTATAAAAAGAAACAAAAATAAATAGGACAACAATGCCAAAAACCATGGGGATAATCTTCAATAGTAGGTGACAAGGTATTGCCATACACTGCAAAATATGAATGGGTAAGGAGTAAACCACTGAGAGTTATAAGACTTGAATGTACCATCTTTGCAGGACAGAAGAAATCAAGGGTATCAGATGGACTTGAGAAACCTAAAAGAGCCAAGAAGTATTTACTGGAAACTTCAGTTGAAACTGAGAGTTTTGCACTCCCTAATAATAAATGAGTACAGGAGTTTGCAGTTAAGTCTGAAGGAGCCAGAGAAATCTGGGTCCCATGAATTCCCAGACTAACAAGTCAAAACTTACTTCTAGGACAAAGCCTCAGAATAATGAGAAAACTTCTGCAAAGAGAATCCAAATTGAGCAGCACAGGAACAACAGAGTCAAAGGAAATAGCAGGTCCAGATAAAAGTAAGGGAAGATGTATCTCCAGAAAATAAGCTGCCAATTTTTTTGAACATTGCAGAAATACAACAAAAGAAAAAATTCTAGAACTGTGAAGTTAGAAGAACTATCTTAGTCACAACCACTTCTGAAAGTTAAGAAAAACCTGATTTCAAGTATAAATGAGCGAAGAAAAAGTTCAGATCTGAACATTAACAGGAAGAAATAGATTAAGAAGCAGAATAACATCCCTACAGATAAGGAATGAACACCAGAAAAACATCAGAAATAGATTAAAATTACAATCTAAAAATTAACAAAATATAAAAATGATACAAGATATGAAAGAACATTAATCAGAATTAGGAAAACTCAGAAATTAGGTGATATATTCTCAGGAGAAAATTATAAACAAAAGAAAAACATTTCAGAAATGAGGTTAACTAGAAGGAACAACAACAACAAAAAAGGCCAAAGGATTTGAATGGACATTTCTCCAAATAAGACACACAAATGGCCAATAAGCACATAAAAAAAAAATGCTCAACATCACTATCATTAAGTAAATGTGAATCTAAACCACAATGAGATACCAATTCATATCCATTAGGATGGCTGTTAAAAACAAATCAAAAACGAAATAACAAGTGCTAGAGAGCTGTAGAGGATGTGGAGGTATTGGAATCCTTGTGCATCACTGTTGGGAATGTAAAGAGAAACAGCTGCTGTGGAAAACAATTTGACCACTCCTCAAGAAATTAAACATAGAATTACCATATCATCCAGTGGTTCTACTTCTGGGTATACACTCAAAAGAACTGTTGGCAGGGGTGTGAACAAATATTTGTGCACCAATGTTCATAGAAGCCTTATTCATGATAGTCAAAAGATGGAAACACACCAAATGTTCACTGAGACATGAACAAAACCTGGTTTAAACAAAGTGGTATATAGGGTCTTCCCTGGTGGCATAGTGGTTAAGAGTCCGCCTGCCAATGCAGGGGACACAGGTTCGAGCCCTGGTCCAGGAGGATCCCACATGCCGCAGAGCAGCCAGGCCCATGCACCACAACTACTGAGCCTGTGCTCTAGAGCCCGCAAGCCACAACTACTGAGCCCACAAGCCACAACTACTGAAGCCCACGTGCCTAGAGCCCGTGCTCTGCAACAAGAAGCCACCGCAATGAGAAGCAAATGCACCGCAACAAAGAGTAGCCCCCGCTCACCACAACTAGAGAAAGCCCGGGCACAGCAATGAAGGCCCAATGCAGTCAAAAATAAAATAAATAAATAAATGATTAAAAAATTAAATTAAATTTAAAAATTTAAAAAGTGGTATGTAAATACAGTGGAATATTATTCAGCCTTAAAAAGGAATGAAATTCTATACAAAAAGATTTTCAAAACCTGGGAAAAATAAAGAGATCAAAGGGATTCAAGAGAAAGTGACAAATAAAGACTACAAGCAAAGAAGATCCAACATAGCATAATACTATAACAGAGGTCCTTGGGGAAAAAATTAAAAGGGAGCATAATACTAATAATTATAATTTTAAAAATATCCTTAAATGAAATTAAATTTATATTGTGAAAGGGAATACCATGACTGGGTATACCGACCCAGAATGGCCAACATCAAGATCAAGTCCATAAAACTACTATATGATTAGAAAAAAAAAAATATCCTTGGTACAATCAGGCAAAAGATCAAGTGATCATCAGGGAAATTAAAATCGGATTATATACCAGCCTTTTGACATTTTATGCTAAGAAAAGTAAATGTAAATAAAGTATCTGATACTCAGGCAAAACGGACTTTCAACTATAAAGACCTCTGACAAACTGTTATCAACATTCAAGAATTCAGAAAATATTGTCTCCATGAGTAATTTCTGAAGATTTTTCTAGAAAACAGACAACCAAAATGAGAAGAAAGACACTGATATAAAGATTGGTGGCAATCAGTAAATACGTATTTACTTATAGAACTAAGATTAAATTAGAGCTAAAAGAGAGAGAATATAATATTTACATAATCTTTGACAATATAAAGTACAACTATAACAAAAGGAAAAAGAATAGAAAGTGCATAGAATTTTTTATTGTTCTTGTTTTTATCATACTGGTACTTTATTCTAAGACTGTTTGTTGTGCATAAAATGTGAGATAATGTAAATGAGTAATATACTCTAATTCTAACATTTTCGCTGAGGAATGTGAGCAGCCTCTAGGAGCTGGAAAAGGCAAAGAAACAGATTTTCCACTAGAGTCTCCAGATGGGAATGCAGCCCTATTGACGTCTTGATTTTAGCCCAGTGAGACCCAAATAAGACTTCCAACCTTCAGAACATTAATAAATTTGTATTGTTCAAACCACTAAGTTTGTGGTAATTTGTTACAACAGTGATATAAAGTTAATACAAATTCCAAGCAAGAACCATACAGCAAAGCCCAGTCAACCCACGAAACCATGAAAGATAGTAAAAAAAAAAAAAAAAAAAAAAGTAGTTCTGAACCACTAAGTTTTGTTAAAAAGCAATAGATAACTGGAATAGCAAGGAAGTTATCAAGTCTATTAAGTTGTCTTTAAAGAACCCATGAGCCAAACTGAAAAGACTTCCTTTGGGCAAGGAGGAGATAATTTGAGCAGCAATAAGGATAATACTTCAACAGATTGAAACATCAAATTCCTTTAAATCTATGACTTCATAAAGATACAACAAAACTGATCACCTTTGGATGATATTAGAAAGCCAACTCATTATTTTCAAACCTCATAAGTTAATGGGGAAAAGAAGGCTCAAACACTTAGCTTACATTTCTTATCTTCTCTACCAAATAGAGAAGAGGGAAATTTTTCTTTATATAAGGTTTCCACTAATAAAGGAAGAAGGAGTGATTGAATTACAGAATTTCTAGCATGTAATCTATAATTAATTAATGGCTCTAGGCATTAAGAATTAGTAATAGCTAAAATTTCAAAAAAAAATGCTCAGATGACAGAACACAACAGGAAAATTAAGTGGTCTTGAAAAAAAAAAAAAAAAAGAACCTGAATCTAATATAGCTTCTAAGTTCAACTGCCAATTTATAGCACACACAAAGAACAGAGGACAGAGGAACATATTAAACTACACCAGGAGGACACCATCAAAAAATCCAACATAGGAAATTCTACATGTAAATATATTTGTTTTTTCAAAACAAATACATTTCAAGGGAAAAAACAAGGATGGAGGGGGAGGTCTATAGATTAAAAGACACTCAGACATAATTTTATAACTAAAACTAAAATATAGTGTTTAAGGATCTTCCCTTGGGCAATTCAACAGTAAAGAAAGAGACAGCTAGAAGATCTAATCCCAGAACTCTCCATCACTTAGAGATCAATGGAGATGGAGGCGTCTGCCAGGAAGATTGAGGAGTGACTAAAGAAGCAGGAGTAAAGCAGAAGAAAATGTTCCAAGATGGGGTGGTTGTCAACAGAGTTAAAGGCTGCCATAAAGTCAGTAAGATGAAGACTGAAAATGGTCATCAAATTTGTCAGTATGGAGTTCACTGGTGCCCTTGCTAAGAGCAGTGTCAGTGGAGGGTGAGGGCAAAGCTAGCTCAGAACGAGTGACCGTAACTAGAAAGTGAGAAGACACCAAATATCTAGAGGCAACATTTTCAAGACGTTCACTTAAGAAGAGGAGCAGAGAAATAGCCTGGTAGCTAGCGGAAAATGTGGGGTTAATGGAAATCGATTTTTTAAGTGAAATTTATTCGAGCGTATATGTATGCTGAAGGAGAACTTGAAGATATAGGCGAGAAACAGGGTAACCAAACAAGAGAAATTCTTGTGGAACTGAGAGGGGATGAAACCCAAATCACACATGGATTTCAGATTTATTTTATTTTGTGTCATTTAAAAAATACTGGTCAGGACTCACTAGATTGATTGAATGACCCACAGTTGGACAAACAACTGATCTAGGGCATATTATTTTACCTTCCTGAATCTATTTCCTTATCTGTAAAATGCAGATGACAATCTCATAAGGTTACTATGAAGGTCAAGTAAGACATTATATGTAAAGTACATATATGGTACTGAGCACACAGTTTGTGCTCAATGAATGGTAACTATTATTAATACTATTTTTAAAAACAAAGAAAATTAATAAGGTCTGAGTCTGGGCATAGCCAGCATCTAGGCTGCTGCCCAAACCTCAACTAATATTTTCATCATAACCACAAGTATCAACTCCATGGTTCTCAAAATAGTGACGTTACCTCCTGCTGTGTATCACCAGCTACTTGTATTTGTGTGATTGTTTAGAAATAGTAAAAAATTATGCTTGAGTTTTATTTGAAACACTTCCTTTCTATAAAATCATCTAGATATTTAATAGACAACATGGAAATTTTGATAGCATTCTGAATTTTAAAACGTTCCTTCCAAACAACCATACAAGTACATTTTTCCAAGCCAAAACAGATACCCTTATGCTTGAAATGCTATTTCTAATTTATTCTTACAGGCAATTTGCAAAATGAAGTTGTTTGGATGATTGGTTTGCAGTAAACATGGTATACCAAATTGGCTTCTAAATTTAGAGAAAGGTTGAGTCTCCTCTTATAATAATCGAGAAATAATAGAAGTATTAATGATAATGAAACTTCCATAATTGAAAAACTCAAATTCTGAAATAACAAGCAGAAATGAACATTAGTAGGTAGTAGCAACATAAACTGTAATTCTTGCAAATGGTTATTTTGAGCTCTTTTTATGGCATAATGCAACCTCCAAAATTCAATTTACTAAATGATAATACATGTTCCATATGTGTCATAATTAAGTTCCATAGTCTTTGGAGAATTTAGTACTATTAAACATAACAAAGATATTGGAAATAGTGCATAAAAGTCTAAGAATCATAAAAGAAAAAGTTGTTTTTAACAGGTGCTATGATTTCTATGTCTGATATTTGAAAAAATTTTAGAAAGTAGTATTAATTGTTATCCATATAAATGTATTCAAAGAAAAATATTATTTATGTATAACAGGATTTGAGGATGAACTCTAGATTTTGAATACAGTAGACTCTGTATCCTTTCTTGGAGGTTTTTGAGGACCGATTTTTGGTAATATCTCCTTGGCATAAAATGTTTTATGAAGTCCAGCTTCTCGAAGTGCTAACTCAAAACGAAGTCTAGGGTCAGAAATGATCTGTAGAAATAAAATGATTTAAATAAATAGCATTTCATTGAAGTAAATTTTATCATTTAGTTCTGTATTTCCCCAAGCCGTGTAATTTGTTTTTGCTGGATAGATGACTAGATGACAGTAAATTCTGTGTATACAGTGACTATATTCTGGTTATTCTTACTGAAAATATCCAAACCTTTTTGACATTATCACTTTCCAGTATATCAGTGGTTTCCAACATAAGATGTACAGAATATTGTATACTAGATTAGTCAAAATAAAACATTAAAATTATTAAAAGATGGGATAAAAGAAGCTTACTTTCAGTATGATCATTGATTTGTTATTTATTGTTAGCTGGAATTATAAAATATAAACAACCATTGATTAAAATAAACCTAAACCACAACCTTGTACATCTGTCTTTAAACAGACATTTTAATTTCTCTATCATTTGGAAATATGTAAATTAAGTTCAAACACATGGCCACTACTTGAAAAACAAAATCAATAGAACTTTTCTTCCAAGGCCGGATTTTATTTCAAGCAGAACTAGAAAATGCTTCCATCAATCTGACTCTAAGGGGTATAGACATATGAGTAGTTCAATTTCCCTTTTCATTTATAGCTGATTGGACATTATTCCTCCTTCTATGAATATTAATGTCAACAGACACTGTTTGCAATGATAAGAAGGTGGCCACGTATGGATTTCAGCTAATGAAACATTTTACATGAACTTGAAGTCCCCCTAGAGGATGGGATAATAAGCCATTGAAAGCAACCCCTCCTTCAAGGAGCTCTTACACTAACAGAGGTAAAAAAATGTACACAGATAACTACAGTCCGTGGCAACATGTGACAGATGCTCCAAGAGTAGTAGAATACGGAGAGACATCTGGTGTCAATGAGACTAGGATGGTCTCAGGTAAGGAGGACCACTTGAGCTAACTTTAAAGTTCAACTTACTCTTCTATAAAGCTGGGGATGGGGCTGGGGGAGGAAGAGAGATCAAGAAAGAAAGGCACAATCAAACTCAGAGACGAAATAGGTTAAGTTGGGATCGGGGTAATTTGGGTAGAGTACTTGGTACCACTGGGGAACACTGAAAAAGGACATTTCTAAGACTGGGACTTGAATTTTAAAGGCTTGAAGGCTATGCCAAGGAGTCTGGGGAGCTACTGAGGTTGTGTTTCTGTTTTCAGCATGGAACTAATATAATCATTGCTGTCGCATAAGAAGATGCATCTGATTACAAGTTCAGGATAAATTAAGGTGGCAGAGAAAGAAGAGATGGAGGCAGGGAGAGTGCTTAAGAGTCTACTACAATTGTCTAGACATGAAATAATAAATGTCTAAAATTGGCTGGTAGCAAGGAAGAGAAAACTGTCCAAAACACTATGAAGGGAAGAATCAATAGAACTTGGCAACTGATCAATACAGGGACTAGGGGCAACAATGCATATAAGTCAGGAATAACACTGAGATTTGTGTCTGAAAAGCAACGTATTTGAGGCTTAAACCTAGGTTTCTCCTCTTTTGCTCCACAAGAGTCTCCCTGGTCGCTCTCATCCACTTTGAAGGATTCATGCTCACCTGTGTGCTGTTGACGTCCTCATTATCTCCAGGATTCACCTTTTTTCCCCCTAGCTCCAGAACTGTGAGTTTTAAAATGTTTTCATACTTCTGTTTTTTTCAATATATGTATCAAGTGAAATGAAGATCTCCCTCACATACTGACCTCCATTTCCCCAATTCTCCTACCCAGAGAAAGCCCATCAGTTTCTTGTAAGTGTGTATTAGACATCTTCAACCTAAACCTGATATGAACAAAACAAATGCTCTCTCCCTAAGTCTGCTTTTCCTTCTGAATTCTTATATGGTTAATGGCAGCACCACCTAATGATTATAATTTACTGAATTACTACTAGGTGCCAGACAATATTCTAGGCAGTTGACATTTATTATACTAATCCTCACAAGAACCTTACAAATTATTGTTTTACAGATGAAGTAAACAAGACATAAAGATGTTAATAGCTTACACAAGTTCACACAGCCAGTAAATAGTGGATGTGGACTTCAATCCAAAATGCAGGCTCTTCTCAATATCACTCACTGCCTAGTTTAGAATCACCCTCACTTTCATTATCCCCCTCCTCTTCTCAGCCAGAGCCATCCATGCCCCTGCCAGGCCACCCTCCCCCCACTCCACGCCACTTCTATGAGGGCTCCACCATCTTAAAAGGACCTGACTCCACCTCCACCAATTTTCCATTCAGGACACACTGCTATAACATAAAACTGATTATATAATTCACCTGCTTCAAAGTCTCACCTCTGCTCACAGGATAAAGGTCAAAAGTCTTAGCAAGTAAGATCTACTATACTTTTCACAGCCTGACCAGAATTTATGTTTCCAGTCTCATCCCCCAGCACCCACCCTTACCATGTACCTTACACTGAACACATACCGGTAAGGGCCTCTTTTTACCCTCTTCTGCTTGGTGAAGCACTTATTTCCTCAGCCCAAGTACCTGAAAGCTTTTCAGCTTCTGACTTCAATTCTTTGTAAGCCCAACTGCCCTCCCCGCTTTGGCTTCTGGAGATACCCGTGCATTTTCTAATTAATCCCTCTCCCTACACCCAGCCCTCCCCCCAATCCAGTTTTGCTGCTGTTTGTTTTTAACTTAAATTATCTGGAGTGAATTCTGTTACTGCTGCCAAAATTCCTCAACTAAGATGGAGCTTAGTTTCCCCTTTTCCATTTCTCTGACTTCCCATTCAGGGTTGCCCGTTCATTCTCTTCCTCTTGCCGCTGCAGCCCTTAGCCGGAGGTGGTATCACCCTAGTGGAGTTATTCCCATGCATGCTACTTTCCTTCCCAACCCAACTCCCCTGCTCACTTCCTCCACACAGGACAAGTTTATCTTGCTCAGGATGCAGCCCTGGCACCAGGCTCAGTGCCAGATACAGTATATGTTCCATAAATATTTGCCCAATTAATATGTGAATTGTTCATCTTTTTATTCCCTAGCAAAGTATGCAGCGCATAAAAGAGGCACACTCGATTTATTTGTCAGTGAGTGAATGGATGAAGTTTCCTGTTTTTTAAATAATTAAATAATAAGCATTTAGCTTTTCTTAGATTTGTAAAGTTAACAACTACTTTCTCCCTTAACTTCAGTGATATCCATTCATTCATATGTCCTGGCTCCTTCTCTTCCATCCATCCATCTAAAAAAAACTTTTAAAAATCCTTTCTCAGTTATAGAAACAGATTAAAATGATTCAGAAGTTCCTAGAAACAGTTAAATAACCTCTTAATACCTTTTCCCACAGCAAATGTTTCATCATTAGCTCTGATACATTATCTTCTGTTCATTTTAATTTCAGAAAGCTTCCCTCTGCTTTGTCTTATCAGTATCATTAGTTGTTTCTTTAATAGGATTTATGTTATGCATATAAAAAATTCTGAATATGATAAATATTTAAACAAAATACAGTATTAACACAACTTTAAAATTCTATAAAATTACTTTTTAGATTAAAATAATTTTCAATGACAGATAACATTTTCACATAAAGTGTTTTGTTCTATGGTCACCTATCAACTATTTTATATTAAGAATTGTTGGGCTTCCCTGGTAGCGCAGTGGTTGAGAATCTGCCTGCTAATGCAGGGGACACGGGTTCGAGCGCTGGTCTGGGAAGATCCCACATGCCGCGGAGCAGCTAGGCCCGTGAGCCACAACTACTGAGCCTGTGCGTCTGGAGCCTGTGCTCCGCAACAGGAGAGGCCACGACAGTGAGAGGCCCGTGCACCGCGATGAAGAGTGGCCCCCGCTTGCCACAACTAGAGAAAGCCCTCGCACAGAAACGAAGACCCAACATAGCAATAAATCAATCAATCAATAAATAAATCTTTAAAAAAAAAAGAATTGTTCAGTAATTATGTGCTCTCATTTAGAAATAAAAATTATGCTAATATGGATGGTATTTAAATGTAAATATTGAAAATAATTTGTAACCCAAAACACACACTTCTACAATTCTTATCATCATCATGGCTTTTGCATCAGTCGTGCTAATTTCCATAATTACCTGCTGTTCATTGTATGTATTCAATGTGAAGAGTGGCTTTTGAAGAATAAATTCTTCTTCGATTCCAATACCCATCCTCGCTTTTGATGCCATTGTGTCTGACATCATTCTAACAGGATCAAACTGAGCGACAATAGCAACCTAAAAGAAGAAAAAGCATGGCTACTTGGAACAAGATACAAGCACAATGCTTCTGGGCAACATTATTAATGTTAATGTCCATTAAAGTTAAGAAATTTTATTAAAGATTACATAATTACAGTTATGATTAAATTTAGATAAAAATTTCTTTTTGATCCAAAGTCAAGGGAAATTTTATATAGAAAACCCACATATTCAACGACCTTGAAAGCAACCAAAAGTAGAAAACATTAATTTTTAACCACTAGCAATCTACGGCCATGGTAACAACCCCATGAAGCTTTCTAGAAAGTTTAATCTGATTAAGCTGAATGTAGAGCATGTCATATATGGGTAAAGTCATGTGTGTTGTTGGCATTACTGAGCAAGACGGGTGAGTTTTCATTGTACCAGGCAACTAGATTTCCAGGGACTGTTAAAAACCACTGTTTCCCCTTCCACTGAAAAACTGCAGAGTCATTTCAACCCGAATGCCCTTGTCCTTTATGATAATCGAAATTGTTCAAACCTGTATCCTAATGAAAAGAAGCCACTAATTTTGTAAATTATATGCACCATTAATAACACCTGCCTGTTTATTCCTAAAATCAAGAATGAGCATTAAGAAAATGGCATTTTTAATGCCATTTAGAAATTGTAATGACATAACTGGGGGTTGAACATACTTTAATTATTATAGGTTTCCTAGCCAAAATGTCTTTTACTGTAGTTCTAAACACTGATTACAGATAACGGGCACAGATATTTCCTCTTTCAAAGGGCTCACAGATGGAAAGAATCCTAATCATATGGACTCTGTACTTATCAAAATTATATTTTGAACAAGAATGTGTTTAGTAAGAGTGACATTAAGTTTTGTCTCCCAAAGGCCATGGTATATCATTATTTGCTAATGACTGAATAATTTAAATTTTGTTGAATCTAAGATGACCAGGACTTAAATTCAAAGTATAGGAATATATTTCTATAATCTATTTTATAAAAGATGATATAACAGTTGTATGCATTTACACTTCCTCTATACTAAATATTTCATTTAACTAGACTTCCTTGGTTTGAATCCAGTTTGACATTTACTAGCTATGTGACTTTGGGGAACCTCTGGGCCTCCTCAGTTTTCTATGAAGTCGGAATAATAATTCCTACATCATAGGGTTGTGGTAGAGATTAAATGAGGTAAAACCTAAAAGCATTTAGAAGAGGGCTTTATACTTACTAAATATTCAAAAAATGTGAATGCACATTACTACAAACTTATGAAGTAGGTACTAGTATTATGATTCCCATTTTTCAGAGGAAGAAATGAAGCTCAGGGAGGTTAAAAGACCTAAGTTTCCTCTGCCAGTAAGTAGTGAACCAGGCTGTACCAGTTTTGAAGGACACCAGAGGCCAAGTTCTTCCCCAAGATTCTATACTGCCTTCACTGACAGAGAAGGGAAACCTGACAGTCATTTACTATCAGCTGGGAAATGGTGTCAATGAAGACTTTAGAGCTTGTGAGTTGAGCTAATCACTTTCAGGTTAAAAACTTTGAAAAATTACCAAGTAAAACTATTTTATCACATTTCCCAAGGTCTTAAATTCTTCCTCTTGCTGACTACTACCTTCAGAACTTTTGCCTACTTTTACGAGCCAAAGCAATGGGAGACTTTTATTTCTCCACAAAAACAGTATTTTTTAAAAGTGGTTTTTAACCTGTTTGTTGACTGTGGGATGTGTCCAAACAGAGGTTCCTACCCTAGGGAGGATTATCTTGCTCAATCTCCACCACGTTTTATCGAGGAGAATAAAATCCTTCGGCTAGATGCAGAGTTTCACTGCTGTACATGGATACTATTCAGCTTATAAACTAGAGGTAATATGGATGCATTTAAATCTTGGGAGAGCTATTTTAAAGGTGCTGATAAAATTCTTTTAATATACTAAGAAACTGGAAATGGTTCAACATAAATCTAATTGCTCCCAGCAATGAACACCAGTGTCCCAATTTGGGGAAGTTACATTTTATATAGCAGATGTCATGAACTAAGCCCTAGTAATAATGTCATTAAGAGCACTTAGAAACATTTTTTTAAACCACCCATGAAATTTTCCAAATTAAAAACACCTGTTTCCTTAGGGCTTCTATTCGCTTCTCTCTCTCTGCTTCTTCAAGTGCTTCTTGAAGGGTCACTTCTTTTTTCTCCATCAAACGCTTTTCCAATAATTCTTGTCTGTATTTAACCCTTTAAAAATAATGCACAGGAAAGTTAGGAAAACATCATGATAATGGAGATTACGTGGATAGGCGCATAGGGACAGAAGGCACCTCAGAAGTGACATCACTGTCATACTGTTTTTACTTGCTTTTGGTTGATTTCTCATATCAAAACAATAAAGGATGCTTGTATAAAATACAATTTACAATAATTCTAATAACAATCATAGAACTGCAGGTCATGGGGCAGGAAAACATGGGGTAAAATCCAATCTATCTCTTTCTTCATTAAAATCTTTGTATGAACTGTCAGCTGCCACAGCTGCATCTAATCCAACCCAACAGATGACAGCTTCACTCTTATTTCAGCCGTCTTCTGGTAAGTTCTAACACAATTTGAGATGTTAAAAAGGCTATATTACTGATTAAATATACATAATTTTAGAAACACTGGTAAATAAAATACTAGAATAATATGCCCAAAGTATCTCAATTACTAGACTTTAAACCAAACTCTATACTGTTATTCATAACTATGTGTGTGTGTGTGTGTGTGTGTGTTAAGAAACTTTGAAAATTGCACTTTGACTGTAGATGGCAGCAAAAACATGACTTTCCCTTAGCATTCTGTTTCCATCCCCCTTAACAGCAGATATTAAAACAGGGCATATTTAAATACCTGTTTTAATACTCCCAGGTTCATTTGGGTCTCCTCAGCTGCCTTTTCAGGCAGCCTCCCTAACCATCTTCTTGCTCAAGCTATTCTTCTACTGAATTGTAGAGATAAGATTTGTCTTTTCAAAAACAGTAGGCATCTGGGTTCTCAAGGGTGTAGGTGGCCGTTGCCTCTGTCTTCCATCATTAACGGTTTAGATTTAACTTCCTCTATGGCATCAGTCACAAATGTGCTTTACCCTTAGCGTGCACACCTGCATTTTCCATGGATATCCCTTCGCTAGACCCTTTTTTATTCTGAATCCCGACATTTACTGAGGTGTTCACTAGGCACCAAGTCTTGTGCTAAGGGCTTTACCTCTTTTAGCTCAATTAGACTTCACATGTTGGGGTACCACTATTGATCCCATGTTAGGGTATCACTATTGATCCCATTTTAAAGATAAAGAAATGGAGGCAGAGACAAGTGACGTAAATTGTCCAAGCTCTCACACCCAGTAAATGGCAGAGCCTGAGGTCAAACCCAGGCAGACTGGCCCCAGGGCCCATGCGTACTCCTCACCCTCTCACCCCCATGCAACTAACCACTATGCTCTTCTCTCTTCTCCTCCCGACAGCTCCACTCACCTCACTGACTTATGAACACCTACTGTGTGCCAAACCCTGTGCTAGATATTGAAAGCACACTGAGAAAACGACTGTTCTTAAACAGTTTGTGGTTTAACAGAGACAAAGACAAGCCCAAGAACTAAACAAGGTATACAGTGTCTTCAGAGAGGTATAAATAAGGTCCACTGAGAATTCAGAGGAAGGTGCGATGACTACTTGCTGGGCTGTGAGAGAGACTGGTGAGCTTCAGCAAGAGCTCTTTAGAGGAGGCAGCGTCTGAGCTGGGTCTGGAGGACTAGAATTTGCAGAGGTCAGGAGACGCGGCGGCCGAGGTGGGGCAGAACAGGAGCCGGGATGGGGGTGAGTCCAGGGAGGCAGTCGCACTCAGGGTCCTGCACGTGCGGCGCTGGCATCCAAGAGTGGGCAACTTCTTCAGTTTTGCACCCCCGGGGGCCTCACATGCCCCACCTCGTCACAGCCCTGAGCAGGAAAGGGTTCACGGTGGCTAGAACAGAACAAGTGGATGAGCAATGACAGAGAGGCCCAGAAAAGCACCGGGGGGCTGAACCTGGTAGTTACATGGTCCCCTCAATGATTTGCTCCTGGGGAGGAAAACTCTTTAAAATCAGGTTGCTCCTGAGGCTGGCACTGAAGAAGGTGCTCTGAGAAAGGAGAGAAGGGAAGCAGGCGGCAGATGCTTTTCGAGGACAAAACCCAGAATGGGGTTTGGAAGGAAGATCCTAGGCTCCCTTGATGGCTGTGGCTGTTCTCCACCATCATCTCCCATTTCAGGAGTCAGTACAGTCAGCTACATGGATTAAAGAATCTGCAGACCAGATTGCTCCCCTTCTTTGCCGCCTCTCTGTCATGGAAAGCTCTATTTCTCTTTCCCTCCATTTTCACTAAGGCGTGACACAACCTCCCTAATGAGGTTCTACTCAGTTTAAGCACTGAGTACAAGCTAAGTGAACTACAGTGAAGGTTCAATTAAAAGACACCCTGGGATTTGACAATTACCATATGTTAATTCTCAGAACTTTTGAAAAGTTTCTCTTCCTCGGGATGTCTAGGTTGCTTTGTCTGCAGCAAAGTTTTGGCTGCTTTGTGGGAAAGTAACAGTTGTTTTATTTAGAGGAGCTTGACTAGTGAGGAAGAGGTTGCAGAGTGAGGCATTTGAGGCTGTGTGGTAAAGAAAGCTGGCTCATGCTTTACTTTGAGGCTCACTCATTTCTTCAACAAAAATTTGAGCACCTCTCTGCATCAATCACTGTGCTAAGCACTGGAGATACGATTTCAACACAGGAGACACACTCCTGTCCTCACAGAAGTGACCATATAATGCCGATACAAAGACCCAGGCAATTATGACACAGGGGGACTGTTGCTCTGATGGGACAATGGGGCAGAGGTCATGGGAGAGGTACCTTTGCCAGACTTGGGGCATTCAGGGAAGCAACCAACAGGAAGTGAATTTCAGATCTAAAAAGGGAGCAGGAATTCTCCAGATGGGGAGAGAATAGAAAGAATGTTCTAGGTAGAAAAAAAGAAATGGCAATATGAAGGCCCAGAAGGTGGGAGAGCACGGTACTTTTAAAGAACTGAAAAATACTTGGAATGACCAAAAATGAAAAAGGTAAGGTGAGGAGTGCCAAGAGCTGAGGCTGGGGAGGCAAGAGAGGCCAGACTGCGGGGGCTCTGCAAGCGTGAGGGCTTTGATCAGGGCAATGGGATCAGAAAACTCTCTCCTGTAATATGGAGGATGGACTGCAAGGAAGCAAGACCAGAGAGAATTATCCAGATGCAAGTTGATGGTTTCCTGAATTAGGGCAGGGGGAGGGGTGCTGGTAGGAGTTAAGGAGAAGACATGGATTTAAAATTTATGTAGAAAATAGAATAAGTAGGACTCGTTAGTGTTTTTTATGGGAAGAGGGGAGAGGAAGTTAAGGTTTCTATCTTGCATGATGAACAATGGCATCCCTCACTAAAACTGGGGACTTACAGAAACCGGGAAGGGAAGGAATTCGGTTCAGTTTAGACACAGATCTGCCGTCATAAGATCTGGACAGGGATCGTTATCAATGGCATGGGATTGAGTCCGAGGGACAGATGGCACCAGCCAGGAAGAGACTGTAGAGTAAGAAGAGAGGGAGGCCTTGCATTGGTTCCCAAGGAAACAACTTTTTTTCCTTCTTTTCTATATATATTTTCAGTATTTATAAATTTTATATCATTCATTCATTCGTTGGCTGGGCGCCCACTCTGTGCCAAGCACCGTTCTAGGGTGGGTGATCCATGCTGATTAAAACAAAAAAACCTGCTCGCATAGAGTTTCAATTCTAGACATATATATTTATTCATCTATTTAGAAGTTTAATTTCTTTTCAAAAGGCAGGGGATATTATCAGTTTAATTTCCCCACTCTGCTACAACCCAAGGAAGCAACTTTTAAGAAAGGGGCAGAAGAGGAGGAAACTAGGAGAATGAGGAGAAATGGTGGCAAAGAAGCGAAGGAAGATGGGAACAGCAATGTCACATGCTACAAATTAGTTATAATCTAAGATAATCATTGGATTAAATAACAGGGAGCCATTGGCGACCTCGGCATTAGAGAGGTGGCTGAAGAATTAGCGGGAGATAAGGAAGTAAGAGGGAGCAGAGACAACCCCTTCAGTAAGACTGATGCCAACGGGGAGGAGAGAGGCAGGGCAGTGCTGGTGGAAGCTGATCACAGTTGCATTGGCTCCAAAGTGATGATCAAGATGACTCAGACTACCACGAAGATTAGCCAAGGGAAGATTTCAGGAAACAGACACACTCAAATTCTTCATTCTTAGAG
This sequence comes from Balaenoptera musculus, assembly GCF_009873245.2. Lineage (NCBI taxonomy): Eukaryota > Metazoa > Chordata > Mammalia > Artiodactyla > Balaenopteridae > Balaenoptera > Balaenoptera musculus. The sequence goes on from NC_045791.1 coordinate 40,668,287, forward strand.
ATGTTATCGTTTAAACTCAAATAATAATTCACTGTAAAGGGGGAAGCTCTTGGTACATCTTTCTTTTCCCGGTCTGGATAGAAAAATGTCTTTGCCTAAAGAGAAGTGATGCAGAAAAACTCCTGGGAGAAAGCCAAGTACTCACATATTCATGGGGAAAGAAAATAGCAACACAGTAAAGTCAATCATTTGGAAAATTTTCCACATAAATACCTTCAGCCATTTGAGGTAGCAGCTTTTCTCCAAATTAAACTGTCCTATGAAAGTCAATGTCAGGAAGTGGCAAAACTCAATAGTCTTTAAGCTCTGCACTGAATTCCCAAACAGGAATCCTAGGTTCTTCTCTCAGTCTGCTTTATGCTCCTTGAGTTGACGAAGGTTGAGAGTGCGGCAGAGGAGGCCTTTTCCACTCCTCTTGGGGGAGGAGAAGCATCATATTGTTCAAAAGCAACAGCTGCTGCAGAATCAGGCACAGCATTAACAATAATCTGAAAAGGATTTTGTTTAAGCCTCTGGACCTGCATGTAGTTGAAGGGACAAGAAGCTTTCATGTAGAAATGGAGAATTTATGTATAATTTTGGATAATTTTTATGTGTGTATTGCACTCTAAGAGATGAGTATACAAATGCAAATGGTTTGGAAACACCACGAACTTCAGTAACAGCCTCCCTTTGCTTTAGTGAAACTTCAGTAAGAACTGGGCAAAATATTAAGTACAAAATCTTGACCTCCCTCCTATCTGGAGACACAGGTAACTTCAGTCTAAAAGGAAGCTACAGCAAACAAGAGGGGAAAAAAGACTTCAGAATAATTGCTGATAGTGGGAGGTTCTACAGTTTTTGTTTGTTTTTTTTTAAAACTTAAGCAGTAAATAAAACAGCATTAACAACACATCTTAATTCGATTACTCTAACCAGTATGGAACTCCCATCAAAAATGTTTCAGGGAAGTAATTTGCCCTACTGAATTAGAGGCAGTTTCTAAACAAATCTGCTACTTCATTTTTAGGTGATGTGGCTTACTCAACATTGAACAAGAAATCTTTAACAGGCACACGCTGGAGGTGCTATTGCCACAGGGGTTTGAGCAGAAGCAGGGTGGTGAACCTGCTTCTGCCTGCTGGGAAATCCAGTTTCGGCTTAAACCCCACTCAGAAAGTTGTTTTGCCCACCAAGCAAAGAGAACCCCTCCGTGAGCTCTAGGGAACTCCAACAGGGAAGAGTGCGCAGATCAAAACATAGGCAGGCCAGGTGGCAGCACCTGTCCAAAGGTGGAGGCCTGGGGGAGAGGAGGCGGAGAAGCCAGCCCAGAGAAAAGAAGGGAGATAACATAACCAGTGCCGGTATCGCGCCTCTAACGATCCGGGTGATGAGACTCGACTCAGTGGGTGTTCTGGCTAAGGGCATAAGCAGAGACCAGTTCCTGCAAATGTAATGTGAACCCTGATACAAAGCAGTGACATCCTGGTACAGATCAGCATGGGACAAGAACAAAGAGGATTCACAGAGAACCCGCAGAACCACAAGGAGATGAACTCACGCCAACCCCAGAAAAAGATACTATTCTTCTAGCTCAGAGTGCTTACTGGTTCCTTTGTGCGGTGTAAAGGCAAGTTCCTATTGGAACTCCAGTCTTTAATTGATTAATTCAATTAGTCAACAGAGTTACTTGAGCACTTACTATGTGCCAAGCACTGCCCCAGGTGCTCAGGATAACAATAGTGAAAAATAAAAACCAGACAAGATCCCCCCTCTTAAATCTTACGTTATTTGTGGTTTATTCTATATAAGCATGCTTAAATTAACATCCTAGTAAAATACATAAAATTGTTTTAATAAATTATTTTTGAATTTATCACAAAGTCCTAAATTAAAGAGCTCCTTCTTATATTGCTCTAAAGCGACAGTTCTCAACTGTGACTATCATTGGAATTATCGGAACTTAGAAAAAGTTCTGATGCCAGGGTCCCACACCACTCTAATTACATCACAATCTGGTTCGGGGGCTCCAGCATTGGTATTTTGTTAAAAGTTCCCCAGGTGATTCTAATGAGCAGTCTGGTCTGAGTGCAGCACCACCTGGCCCCTTGGGTCCCTAATTTGCGCTAATGTCAGGATCACCTGGAGGGCTTGTTGAAGCGCAGATTGCTTGACTGCCTCCAGAGTTTCTGATCCAGAAGTAGTGAGGCGGGGTCTGAAAATCTGCATTTCTAAGAAGTTTCCAGGTGATGCTGGTTCTGCTGGTCTGGGGACCACACTTTGAGAACTACAGCAAAGATAAATATTTTGATTAGAGGGACTCTACCTGCCTACTGTTATCAAGACAAAACCAGATACAAATTACTACCCAGATAGGGCTTCTTATTTATGGTTGCATGTGCTAAACAGTTATATGCCTCAGGATTGACCCACACTAGAAGTTCCTGCTTTCATGCTACTGACGTTCAAGAGCAGAATCTTTAATTTGTGTCATATTTTAGATTCCACATATAAGTGATGTCATATTCCACTGTATATATATACCACATGTTCTTTATCTATGAAACAGAAACAGACTCACAGACATAGAGAACAGGCTTGTGGTTTCCAAGCAGGGGTGAGGATGGCAGAGGGTTGGATTGGGAGTTTGGGATTAGCAGATGCAAACTATTATATAGAGAATGAATAAATAACAAGGTCCTTAGTGTATAGCACAGGGAACTATATTCAATGTCCTGTGATAAACCGTAATGGAAAAGAATATGAAAAAGAATGTTTATGTGTATGTATGACTGAATCACTTTGGTGTACACCAGAAACTAACACAACGTTGTAAATTAAGGGTACTTCAATTTAAAGAGAAAAAAAAAAGAGCAGAATCTTTCAACCCCATCCCACCCCCATGACTCTAACACACATGGATGACAGGTTCCCTCAGTGGCAGTGGTCCGCCCCGGCTTGGGTCAGTGTCAGTGACGGGTAGTTGCAACAATGGCTGTTACTGAACCTCTTTCTTTCCCTCCAATGGACAAAACACTGGTGTATCCTGATGACAGTTGAAAATCTCAGATTCCTGGTGATATTTAAAGGGTCTGTTCAGTAAAATCAAAGAAGGAAGAAACAACTTGAGAGCACTTCAGCTATGAGCCACTTCCCTTGGGAATAGTTCTTGCAACTCCAGGGGGGTAAATATTTTTCATGCTGGAAGTGAAAACCCATAAATAAGAGTCATGTACATTTTCCTGTTGGTTGTAATCAGTTCCAACCTAGCCACCTGAGTTCACTTGAGTTAGAAATGCAGAGATATAAACAGTTGTGAAACAAGGACTTAAACCTGGGAATCCAGACTATAGGACAAGATGTGCGGAGAGGGTTACTGAAAGAATGTTGCAAATATATTAGCCCTTGCCTCAAGTTAGTGCAGAAAGACATCTCTGCCACGTTTATCCTCCTCTTTTCGAACTACTCCTAACCCTTTCCATCTACTTTTCAGTAATCCTTTTATATCCTCACATAGCCTCAAAACTTTCCTAGAATACTCCTTTCCAATAGCATTTCAAGTAGGGTACAAGAAATAAAAGATGCATTGTCTATCGGGAATTAAAAGCAATAATAAAAGCCTGTCTTCTTTTTTTTTAATCACCATGCATCAGCAACTCTAAACAAAGTTAGTGATAAAAACTCCCTCCACTGGAGCATGCAGCCCCATCTCACTGACTCTCGGCTGCTCCTTTCAAATGTTTCCCTTAACTGAAAACCAGTGCTTCCCAGGTGATCCTACTTCCATTGTTACCCTTTTACAATGAATGGTAAGGGAAGAAGGCTAGCATTTTCCTGGCTCTCCAACAATTCCAGAAAAGTTTTATCCATTGACTTGGGTTAGACCATCCTCTCTCTAATAGGGTTCTTGGGATCAACTACTGGCTTCCCAGGTCACTGCCCGACATTTCCTGAGGGTTATTCAAAACTCCACTCTTACAGTTCCTTGATTCCCCAGCAGCATTTGCTTCTCCCCTCCTTCAACAGCCCACTCCTTAGACCAAACTTGGAGCTTGGCATCACCTATTGAAACTGTGGGTAATCATTATCAAATCCATTTCACCTGCCTTCACTAATCAAGGTCATTTTAAGACTTGCATGTTCTCCAAGCTGCACGGAGCCTATACAATAAGATGTTTACCTGAGTTGTTTTCCGGGAACTAGGAGTCAGGTGTGTCTAGCTCGAGCTGAGCTGGTTAAGACTGGATAGGACCACCAACCCTCCAACTGAGCATGCACGAGTGTACGCTAGGTCACCTTTTGATGTCAGAGAGCTGAAAACTCCACCCTCAGATCGTGCTAAGCATCTCCATTTTTGAACATGCAAAGGCCTGTAGCTTAGTTACACGTGAGCAGAACGATGATTGCTGCACCTTTTTCCAACCAACTTTCCCCATGCTCCCTACACCTCAGACCATCCTGCTGCTTTATTCTTTATCCCACAAATACCCGGAGCCCCTTGCCTCTGGGGAGGGGGCTCTGAGACTTGTTCTCCTGTCTCCTTACTTGGCTGCTTAGCTAATAAACGCTCTCTTTGCTGCACACCTCTGGCTTCTCAGCGTTTTGCCTTGCTGCCTGTCAGGCAAAACGAACCTGGTCTGAGAACACCATTTCCCCGCCAAAATTTTACACTGAGGGATTCTGTTCTGACTCCAATCTCTAGGGTCACCACATATACTGATGAAGGCTGCATGCTGCATAACTCTAGGAATGGACTGCCTTCCAACCTCCCATCCTTTTTATGTTCACTCATTTAACCTTACTCAACCTGCTACTACTTTAGCCTATCAGGCTCTCCATTTCTCAACAATATTTATGAACTATGAACTTTGTGCCAGGAACTGGGCTAGGTCTTTCCCTCATGTAGTTTACTGTCATTCTACCTCTTCCTTTTCTCCCAGGCTATGAGGCACAATCAGATTTTACTTAATTCTCTCTCCAGCTTTGGATCGATGGGCCTATCTCTTCAAAGGTATTATCATTAATATTCTTTTATTGTCTTCTTTTCTTTCCACATCTGCTCTGACAATTTCCAACCCTCATTCTTCATTGAATTTATTATATATTTGTGAGGTTTGAACCTTACCTAGACATTTAACACTCCTCCAGAATGATTTTATCTACCCCAGCTGCTTGATAGTCTCCCTCTTAGCAGAGAACCTCACCTCCTACTTTACTGAAAAGAAAAGGCCATAAGCGTTCACTTTCCCTACCATGCTTTGTTCACTTCCAATCTTGTCAGGACTCATCTTTATTCATCCTTTCCTCCTTAAACCTGGGCTCTTAATCCCATAAACCTAGTCGTCTCTAGGTCCTTGCTCCAGAAGTGAATCTTTTCCTTTCCTATTTCTTCAGTCTTTCTCCCCTCCATGGTTCCTTTTCTTCTGCATACAAACTTCTTCAAATGGGGAAAATACATATCTTTCAACTCTCTCTTTTCAGCTACCATCCTCTTTTTCCCTTCCCGGCAAAATTTCTTAAATGGAGTAGCCATACTTTGTCTCTAATTCTTTGCGTCTGATTTAGTCCAAAACCCCCTGCAGTCTGGCCTCTGACCTTTCCACTCTGTGGAAACTGCTCTCCCCAATGTCTCCAAATTGTGAACTCAGAGCCTTCTTTAAAAGCTCCTCTGACTTGACTTAACAATGCCTGGTACTGATGACCACCTCCTTCATGAATGCACATCCTATTTCTGACTGCTTTTCCTCATATTTTACTGGCTCCTCCTCATCTGTCCACCCAAGTTTCCAACACAAATCCTCTTTTTAAATCCACAATTTAAAAACATTGTCTGGGAAATATGACTTCAGCTACAATCAAGGCATGAATAGCTGCTCCTTCAAAGCCCCAAATCCTTTGATCTTTTATTTTTTCTCTATGTAATTTCAGGATTGACTTCAGTTAAGTCCCTCAAATTTAACTATATTACAGTGATAGTTAAATGCAGAGCTTCTGCCTTAATGGGCATTTGAGCTTGGTATAGTGTTGACATCCTTTTGTGAAAACTTAGGAACAAACCTAATGACACACGGCTAAGTAGAAGTCTGGAATTTCTCCCCAGATCCTCTTAGAAATGAACCACCGTGGCACCATGGGTACCATGGACAGGGCCAAGATTCTGCCTAGCCAATTATTTTGGGTTCGCTCTAATCCAAAGGCTGAGACTTATGTTTCCAATGTTTAATACCTTATAACATGGCTGCAACAATTTTAGCCTGAAATATTTATAGTACAGTTAGTCACTTCAGCTACTTAAAAATCATAGAATGTATAACTTTGAGCAATACAACTTCTTGGAACCAAGAAATTTTTTATGTGCTTAAACAACTGACTGGGCACACAACATTTGGGATTACTAGCTATAAACCATTTTATAAATAGGAGATATCTTCCAAAAATAATGACTTTAATATTAGAAGAGTTGATTTTTTTAATCTCTGCTTTCTGATAGTAATTGTATAGGGCTACTGCCTATTATGGCCAAATTAGATTTTAATAATTAGACCACACTGTGGTAAACACCTGTTGTTTTTTTAGCCTCTAGCATCAACCTAGTAACACCAATCCCCTTCAAACTGCCTCACCTCATTCCACGTAGGTCTGTTGAAGCCTGTAATCAAGAATCCCCCCACCTTTCCTCGTATTAGGGGTTTACATGTGACCAGATATGGTTATAGTAGTATATTACAAATAGGACCACAGTGATTGGCCCTCAGTGAGCACGTGAATTCAGCTGAGCCAATTGGAATCTTTCCCTGGGGATTTATATATGGATATTGAAGAAGAAAAGTTTTCTCTTCTCTCTGAAGTTACTAACCTTGAATCATGTGATTAACCCTGGAGCTGCCTGTAGCCATATCTCCCTCTCCTTCTGCCCCCCCAAGCCCAGACACATGAGGAAGTCCGTTTCAATGCGCAAACAGGTACAAAGTAAATAAGTAGAGAGTGAGAGGAACCTGAAGATGCCATCTGAGTCCCTGAGGCAAGACCCACTTCTGGATTTCCATTCACGTGAATCAATCCATTCTCTTTTCCGCCTAAGCTAGTTTGAGTTAGGTTTCTCTCAGTTGCTTCTGAGGAATCCTGACTAATAAACATATCTTCTATTTATAAGGGAACACTTACCTTTTTTACCCTCTCTAACAGGGGAGCACATACAGAGCTGTTCCAAGTAGTAATCAGTTCATTTCCCAAATTGATGGCCCATGGAATGTTAAGATCCCACAGGATGTTAACATGTGTGCCATCAAAAATGTGTTGGACGTTCCAGTAAGTTTGAGGAAAACTAAGATAAAGTGAAATAAGTTTCTTTATAGTAGGATCTCTAAAAATATTTATTATGATACAGCGGTATGCATCTCCAAAAGGAGGACTTAGTGTGCTAATTTCCCCAAATTATCTGATAATAGAAACTTTTTCCATAGAACCCGGTTTGGGAAATGTTACTTGCCTTTCCATGAACAAGCAGAGATATTCAAGTAAATGAACCAATGGGCATAAACACAAATACACTTATTGGTTTGTATTATAGTTATTTGTTTTCACATGTTGCTCCTGTTAGACTGCATTTCCTGAGTATACTGGCTATGTCTTAATTGCCTTTGTATCCCCGATAACTAGAATAGGGCCTAAAACAAAAGGTATGCACCAATACATGAAAGACAGAATGAATGATGAATGAATTTCTAAAGCTATGGAAAGCACCCAATTGAACTTCCTAAGTAGAAGGTAAATGACAGGATATGGGAGTTGATAAAATAAAAAGTTAAGAATAAATTGAATACACACTTCTCCATTAAGCCTGTCAAATTAGTCAGTGGGTATTCCTTCGTAAGGTATTTAATCATTTAAGGAGTGAAGAGAAGTTGAATTACTGGAAAACAAATCAGGTGTCCAGTTTCTTTGGACAATCAGGAACCATTGATGCTAAAAGGCAAACTCAAATGACATCCATGGAGCAGACTTGCTGGTACTGTGATTTCGGAGGGGCAGCACAGGGACGAATCATCACATGTTGGCTTGCAGGAATTATTTATTATGAACTGAAATTTAAAAGGCTACCCAGGCAAATCTGCATTTATTTGCCTAATTGCTTCCTTACATTCATTTATTCAATGTATTCATATTAAATGCCACATACATGAATGTATAAAAATCATATTCTGCAAAACATAGGAAAAGCCCAGAGCAGCTGGAAACACCTATCAAGTAGACAAGAGCAGAGCCTATATCTGGATTTTTGAGCCTGTATCTGGAGCTTGCCATTTGCCATCATATGAGTTCACTAAGAAAAGACATCTGTCATTCAACACTAATTGGGTAGTTTGCACAGTGACTCTTGAACTCACAAATGGTTTACAGTAGATAAAAAATGGTTTATGGTAGTTTAACATCACAATTTATATGTATCGCATTTTAAAAATCTTTAAGATGCTACATAATCATTTTATCCGCTGTATAAAAAGGGAACTTATGTTGGTTTATCTCACAATATTAGAAGCTATCTTTAAATTCTTCCCACTTAGGTTTGTAAAGAAAAAGAAATGATTTAAAGGTAAGAAAAAGATAAGCATGGGTGATTAGCTTTATTGGAGCTTTTTTTTTTCCCTCTGAAGGATTCTTAGAAGATACATACAATTTCTGACAACCCTAATTTCAATTAAGAGTGTTTTCAGAATCAGAAATACTGAAAGAGGCATTGCATTAGTGTGGAACTTTGAAAAGTCACACTAATAAAATATACCACTGTGTTATCGAATCATAATATTTCAGTCTGGTTTTATCTCTTTTTAACTTCTGATTTTAATTGGTCCTCGTTCTTCCAGGGATAGACCTGTATCGTTATGATGGAACTGGTTTTTCTTCTTCAGAAGTCGTGATGGGATGGCATTGAGACAACAAAAGAAACCAGTCCTCTCCCTCAAACAAATGATTTAATTAAATAAGATTAATAAAACTTGCCTTCTCTAATACTGGTTGAAAATCCCCCTTACATTCTCTTTCTTCCTTCCCAGGTCTCTCAGAACTTCTGTAGACAGCAAACATCAAAAAGACCAAAGATTTTTATAGTGATTCAGCCACCCACGGCAATGAAGTAAACCCTGATTTTCTTTCAGCCTAGGAAAAGATCAGCAAAGAGGCTTCACAAATAGCCTCTTCAACATTTGAGGTTAAAAAAAAAAAAAATCAGTGTAGCAGAAAGGTTACTTTCAAAAATATCGTTGGGTGGGTTTGTTTCCTTTCTTTTTGCCTTTTTTTTTTTTTTTATCCACACCACTCTTCTAATCCACACCCACCCCCCATACAAACATTATAAAATATTTTCTTTACCAAAATTTTTTGGTTAGGCATTTAAAGTATATTTTTTAAAAAACAAATGATAAAATATATTTCGTTTTGGATGTGACATTTCTAGCGCCTCTTTTCCTTTGCTCAGTCCCTCAAATGGTGATTTACTCCTGCTGCAGCTGGAGTTTCCCCCTTCAAGTTTCAACTAGCTTCTCAGGTGACTTTCCTGCCAAGGCTCGCCTCTCTTAGCAGTCTCCTTTCTCTCAGAGTTCAGCCTCCCTATGTGAGCTCTGGAATCTTTGTTCCTTATTCCTTTAGAGACAGACACCTCCACAAAGCAGCGCCCCCTACAGTCCTGCCAAGTGAACACTGGCATTTGGATCTGGGAGCACAGGGCCGGTCCCTAGGGCACCTTCAAGAGCTTTGTTCCCTACACTGCAGTTTTTCAGGTGAGAGGTCAAAGCTTATGTTCTAGAAAGGCTATTACTTGAGGCCAAGAGAGAGAGATGTGTGGTTTTCTCCAGAGCCCAAGCAGATAAACAAAGTTGAAAATAGTATTATTGACTAAACTGATAGGGAACCAACTTTATTGGAAAAGATAAAATAATAAACTGGACAGAGATTTACAAATAATACCTAGGTTCCTGACTCTTAGGACCTCTTTTAAAGGAGACCTATAATTTCAACAGCATTATTTAGGTACGGGCAGAAATAAATCTCCAGAAGCCCTGTATTTTCCTTTCCTACATTAAATTAAAGATGTCCACACCCGTATTCCATGGGACTTCTCTTTGGAAGCCTTTCAAAGGAAATGGAGAAATTCCTAGAGGAGGGTCACGGGCCAAAGAAGTACAATAAAGCAGGCTTACAAAAAACGCACAATTCGTACAATTTAACAGTATATCAGAATTGCAATTGAATCCCAAACTTGGGGAGCAGCTGGGGAAAGGGTGGAGAGGCTGAAGAGAAGTAGGGAAGTTTCCTAAGTAAGTTGGTGGTGTAAACACAATAGATAATTAACTTTTATGAAACTGTATTTTAATAAACGTTGCAATGGCCCAGTGTTGGCCCATCTAGACACAGCTAACAAGGACACCGAGAGGTGGTTGTGTCTCGTGTGTTCAAATTTTGCACAGAGAACAAAGCAACAGCGTGAGAGGTTCCTTAGGAAGAAGAGTTCCCTCCCATCACAAGAACTTCACAGTAATTGAGCTCAGAAAACTGGCTGACCTGGTCTTCCCAAGGGGACTAATCATAACCCCCAAACAGTGAACCCGCAGGAAAATCCACTTAGTCCATGTTAAAATGACAAAAGGGGTGTGCATCTTGCTCCTCAAAGGTAGATTATTTACTCTAACCCAAGCTACTGGGCAATCCAATAGCCTGGATAGCAAAAAGAAGGCTATTTTATTTCCTCTAAAAGCTATAAGCTGAGTGTCTACACAATTCTAATGTCTTAGAGATACAGCCAACCTTGTCACATATATGAAAGGCAACTCACATTTTTCTCTCCAAGTGACTCTAAATTTTAATCTTTATTGTTCTCTCCCAGATGTCACAACTCCTCTCTGCCAGATTCCCCATTATTTCAAAAGACAAGAATATTCCCTGAGGCCTCCTTTTGAATATATATCTTTCTGAGGCCATGTCTCTGGTTTCCCTGAAGGCTGTCACATCAATAAATCTATCTTCTGCCTGGATCCTTGGTTTTGAAAATAATTTTACCACCTTGGCCAGGCACAGCCAACATTTCTCTCTTACACGTATTCTTCGGTTCAAGTAGAAAGACTTGCTTGGGCTGTTCTATTTCTATGCATAAAAATGTTCACATGCAGAATTTGGCATAATTGCAGATGGAGACAAGCCTTTCTGCAAAGAGGCCAATTGCTACATATGGACCACAGGAAGACCCAACCTGAGCCTGGTCCAACATAAAATCATTTATGTCCATTGCACGGACGCCTGGGAAGGTGTGGTTTGTGGGACAATACTCTGACAGATCATAAGGATTAACTTGCACCAAAAGCTCCCAGTATTGAAAAAAAAAAAAAAAGCATCAAAAAGCTTTGCTCTTTTGGAAACATTTAAAGGTTTCAAGCCCACACACACTCAGATAGTACTGATAATCCTCTCTGTTTGTGGGATTTGGAAGAGCTACAAAGAATGAAGAGCCACAATATTTTGACAAAGTGATATATTCTTCTCTTTAGGTGTATTTGATGGAAACTTTTAGACTTTCCTCCTTCGGTTAATACAATGTAATAAATACAACAACGTTTGAGTATATGAAGACTTTATAGGAACACAATAGATAAATATACACACTTCTCTGGTATATATAAAGTGCCGATATTTTTAAAAATCACCGTTTGTATAAAACTTTACAGTTTTCAGGTTTCTCTCACATACATTATCAGGACAGATTCTGTATAAAAAATAACTTATTATTCAACTAATATCTAAAGAGCATTACTCCACTTCTCCTGATTATATGAGAGAGGGTGTCAGCATTTTTTAATTTAATTAGGATTTATACCCTACCTGTTTCCAAACAAGATTTGAAATGATCTATAATATTAAACCCATGGAAAAACAGCCACATTACAACTCAAAGATATTTTACAGAACCAAGTAAAAGGAGTAGATGTTTCTAAGCAACTGCAACAAATTGTCACAGCTGGGCCATGAACTTGCTTCTCACAGGAGTCAGCATTTGCTCACCAGGTGGGAATGCTGAAACTCTGGGCCTGCGTAACAGTATGTTACCAGACCTGTCTCACCAGCAGGGTCCCTGGATTAATTATACTACTGCACTTCTCAGAAAGTGGTTGGTAAACCAACTGCACTGGAATCTTTAACAGTGCTTATTTTTAAAATGTTGCTTTCCTGGACCTGACCTAGGATCGCTGGTTGTAGGATTCCGGGATCTATATTTTCACATACCCATCAGGTGATGTTTTTGCTCTTGAAAGTTTGGAAACCCTGCTTTGCTGGGATCGGTGCTTGCTGCACAGGAACTATAGAAAACCCAGCATCAAGAAGGTAGAAAATTGTTCGAGTGATCAGTCCCTTGCATACTGCTTTATGCCTTCCTGTTTCTGCCTGTGCTTATCCTACTTTCAAATGTTTTGCCCATTGCCCACTTGATGTTTTACTTTGAATGGCCCCGTGTGCTTGGCCTCTTCTGACTGTAATGTTATTCTCCTTCCAGCATCCCATCCCCTTCCTGCTCATCAGCTTTTTAAAAAATTCCTGCCACAGATTCCTGATATTTGTGTATGTTCCAACACCTGCTGGTTACTCCTAAACTCACTTTGATAGTTCCGCACAGGCTACTACACTCTCTGTTTGTCTCACTTGGGATCAGATTACTCCATTGCCCTTCATGGGAACCTGGGAGACACCCCCTCTCCAGCTTCTGGCCATCGATGCCCAGATATAGCCCTAAGTAGGAGAAATGATCTGATCTCTGCTCTTTAATGTTATTTCCAGTTCATAGGCTTTATTTGATTATTCTCTGTATTTGAGGCACATATATTATGCTTTTCCCACTCTCCAAATGCTCTTAGACACAGTCTACCGCCCCTGTCATTTTCTGCTTTCCTCAATACAATCATTGGCTTATACTATTGTCTTCTACACTTGATGTGCCTCCTACGTCTGACAATTTCACATGAAGGCACACCCAACGTCTTGACTTCAAAGTTTATGGTCCTAATTTCTACACTATAATTATCAGTCCTCCAGTCATACACTTGGGAATCAATTCATCAACCTGTAACACTCACTTATCCCCAAGATTTTTCTCTCATCCTCTTGTGATTTTTTGCCTTTTCTCTTCAAATTTAGGATAATACTCTGCACCGCTCCCTCCCCCGTTTTAGGACTGTAAAACTCTTGTCAAAAATACTTTCTCCATCTTTGAGAACTATCCTTTGTCCCTAGCTCAGAGCCTCTTTTTCTGGTCATAGACCACCCAGGAAACCATTTTTAAAAGATCATATACAGTATATCCTGAGAATTTTTTTCTGTTTAACTTTACTTCCAAAGCTGCCAGTATTAATAGGAAGATCAGGTGGAAACACTACCTCCACACCCAGCTTCTTCGGTCTTCTACTTAAGACACCCAAGTTTCTGGACACCTTCCACTTTTCTTCAAACTCACCATCCAAGCCAGAACAAGTGCAGAGTGCCTGGTGGGTGCATGAGATTAGAACCTCGCTTCTGAATTGCGGGAGAGTTTACAGGGGAGGCAGCTCAGCTGATAGGGCCCGGCAGGTCTGTTCACAGGCAATTCCATATCAGTCGGTAGGGAGTCACAGTGATCGCTTCATGGGACTTAGTCATATGATTTCTTTCCTCTGCGGGGGTGCCTAAGAACCTTAGTCAAGTGCTAGAGCTGCCTCACACCAGCTGGAGAGCCGACTGCTAAACTTTCAGGATCTTTGCAAGCTAGTTGTTAAACACAGCCATTAATAAGCATTAAATTACATAAAGTTAAAATGAAATAGACTGTATTTAAAAACTAAGGTAAAAATACTCAAAACTCATCATTGTCTAATTACTATTATCTAGGCTCTTGGGGTTATTTACAGCTATTGTATCTATATGGTAGAAGTATAATGGTGTGTAATGGCATATTTCTTCCCAACTCTGTTCAGTGACATCACGTTGGTCATTTGAAATAAGCCATGGGGGAGGATCTATACCCCAGAAATCCTCAAACACTACAAATCAGGGCTTACCCCCATCTTCTCCTCCCACCCCCAGCCAGTTGTTAAATATTTACCAGTACATTATTGCTGTGAACCCACTTAGTATTAAGATGAAAAAACACAAAAGTACGGTACGGTCATGTGAAATTCCCTATTTGACAATTCCCTCCAATCTGCTTTCCTTTCAACATGGTCTAACACCTCCCAAATCAAGGACTTTGGAAGAAGAATCTATACCAAATAACTCACCTGAATAATGTTCAGTCTGAGTTGTTACTTTATTTATTGGCTTTCCTCTCTAAGATGAAGTCAGTAATTCCTTTAAAGAGATTTTATATCTAAAGTTTCTGTACTCAAAATCCCCTTTTACTCACATTGTCTCTTAGACCCTACCCTGATGTGTGTTTGCATCAGTGTTTGTGTTCTGTGTTTGTGTTTGTGTGTGCATATCTGTGTGTACTATATAACAGCTGTATGGTTATTTCTGATTGGCTAACTTTAACTTAAAATAACTACAATTTAAGCCCAGCTCTGTATCTACTAAAACAGTAGAAAGGGAGATCATTAAATGTCTTAGAATCAATACTTGAATTCTTAGGAGGGAATTCAGGAGGAGGTCAGCAAACGTTATTAAAGGATCAGGAAACTGACTCAGGAAAATCTAAAGAAAGTAAGACTCCTTATATGGCAATGATAAGGCTAATGGGAAACTGAAAGTGATCCTGGAGACTGATTGGGAATTTTATACAGAGGTGTCATTGTTCTCTGTTTCCACTCAGGATAAGTCAAGAGGGATTCAACTTACAGCACTTTATAGAGAGAACTTTACAAGAATTCAGTAAGAGAAAATTATCTTAAGGTTTTTTTTCTCCTAAAGTTGTTTTTAATCAGCCATTTTAATCAATGATCCCACAGAAGCTTAAATTAAAGGTAGAGAGTCTTATTACTAAAAAGTTACCCCAAAAGGCACTCAATGGAAGGTGGGATGTCTGGATTTTCCCCACAAGTAGATATGGACTTTAGCTTTCTAAATATTCTTCAAAGTTCTAAGCTCAATTGAAGGTCATATTTACTAAGGCTAACCCAAATAGATAGGCATGTATAATTAAGGGATAAGGATATAAATACCTAAGACATGTAATACCGAATCAGACCAAAGAAACATTATATCTGAATCTCGGTTTCTGATCATGTCAATGAGGTCCTTTTGTGGGAGGGCATGTGAGGGGCTCAAATAAACAACTTCCCTTAATAATCCACTAGGTCCATTTGTATGTCTAATTCCATTTTGAACTCACTCATGTATTTATATGTGCAACCTCCTAGGGTAATTACTTCCTTAGTTTTTACTACCACTTTCATTGTAGATATAGTTTCTATGTAAGGTTCTTCTAGTATCCTGGAATTTGTTGAATCTCTATGCATGCATTAAAATCCTTTTGGAAATAGAAAGTATATAAACCACTAAATGTATTCACTAATTGTTTAATGCAATTAATTATAATTAATCAAGTAATTAAAACAGAGTTTACCCTACTTAAATCCCACAAGATTTAAGACTTCCAAGGATTTCCATAATTTGGCCTCTACTTATCCCATATCTTCTCTCACCACAAACTTTCCCCAACCCACCGCAAATTGTATGCTTCAACTATTCTAAATTATTTTTAGTTCCTTAAACTGCCATAGAAATTTGGCAGTTGACATTTCCCATTTCTGGAAGATGTTTTCTTTCCACCATGAAGACTTCCTGACTTCCCTCTGCCACCCTCTACCTGGTGGTTTAGGTGCTGCTCCCAAATGTTTCCATAGTACAGCTGCTTGCCCTCATGAAGAATGTTTGAATTCCCCATTAGACTGTCAGGTCCTTGAAAACAGAGACTGTGTCTTCTTTGTTCACTACTCTATGCCAAGACAGTAGGCATTCAATAATAATTATTAAATTTATAAAGTAGCTCAATGGGTTTCAAATAACATCACCACTGTGTTTGTACCACTGTGTTTGCATCCTGGCTCAGTCCATCAACTCTGGCCCTCTATAATCACGGCCCAACTTCATGGCCCTTATATTTGTCATTTTCTGAATCACACTAGGAATCATGCAGTCCCCCAAATGCAAATTTACAACAATCTTATACACGTGCCAGTTCATGCTTTTGCATTCTTTCCCAGTGGTACCTTGGATTTCACTGGACTTTTTGGCTGATATCTTCAAGCAAATACATGTAGTGGCCTCAAGATCTCTTTTATAGGTTGTAAAGAATCATTTAGAACTATCATCCTATAAGCATGGTTTGTAGGATAGAAGCAGCAGAAATGGTGAACTGAGTTTCAGTTTATCTTGCATGATTTTGTATGTTACTGGCAGCACAAACTTTCGCCCTTTGTTAAGCAGAACTGAAAAACCACTGTAAAGTTCAAGAACATCTCCTCCTCCAAGGAACAAAAGCAGGAGGAACTTTCATCGTGATGAGGGAAATCAAACAAAACTTGATTTTGAAACAGCTTTGTCCTCACAAAGGTGACTTCTTAAGGGAGGAAACCAAAACTAGAGTGGAAAAATAGAGGCAGGGACAATCAGACTGGTAAAGATTAGTCCAACATAAAGAAGTCTGCTGCAAAGTTGTGTGTAGGCTTTATGAGAATAGAAGAGGGTCATGGCAGCGAGGTATGAATTTTTTAAAAAATATCTTGGTCTGTAAGAGGTCTTACTTGACTTCATTAGCTTGCTCGAAGGTATATGATACTTTAAGCTTGGAAAATAACTTTCTTGTAAATGGTTTCAATAAAGAGATATGTTGATATTAAGACCAGTTTTCAGTTTATATGTTATTTTAAATTAGTTTCTATAACAGATCCTAGGTGCTTCTAGATGACATTTTCTGAAATAAATCAAGATTTTTAACTCCAAGTTCTTTCTGTCTTATAGGAAAATTGCAGGTGAATAAGGATGATCATTTTATTACAATTATTAGTAAAAGTATAGTTATTCACTTAAATTATTATTCAGAACAAATTTTTTCATTTGGGAATAAAAGGGTCAAATGATATAAACCTCCAGCTTGTGACTGATGACAATTAAAGATTGGTGATTAAAGCATAGACATTTTCTTCTCTGCCTTTCCCTCTCTTTATAAACTTGCTTTCTTAATGATTTTAATCAAAAGTTCAGAGAAAAATAGTTTTGATTTTATGTCATGAGGCTTTGAAAAGCAGCCCAAGAGAGTTGAGAACTCTCAAACTAATCATTCTGGTAGTGATTGCAAATCATTCTGATGGAGGGAGAAGGATAATTGAAAGGTTCTGCACATTGGTCCAAACAATCATCTGCACAAGACAGGGATGGGGAGACAGGGTTTAGTGGCACCATGTATAAAGAAGATGGACTTTATCTAGGTTCACACACTGAGACTGATTTTTATGTCTCACTAGTTTATTTTAGTCTGAACAATCCCATCACTTTTTTCTCCCAGGACACTGACTTTTTCGAAGCATTTAAAGAAGCCGTTTTGTAGAATGTCCCTTGTTTTCGGATTTGTCTGATTATTTCCTCTTGGTATCTAATAATCTCCTTTTATTCCTCTTCCCCTTGAATTTCCTGTAAGTTAGGTCTCAAACAGGGGTCAACAAACCACAACTCAGAGGCTAAATCCAATCCCTTGCTTATTTTTGTAAATAAAGTTTTATTGGCACACAGCCACACCCATTTTTTTACATAGTGTCTATGGCTCCTTTCCGCTATAAGTACAGGGTCGAGTAGTTGTGACAGAGACCATGTGGCCCACAAAAACTAAAATAATTACAATCTGTCTCCTTCTAAAAAATGTCAATTCTTAGACTAGAAAATTGGTTGGATTGAAGTAAAATACCTTTGGCACAAAGGTGATGTATTTCCTATTCATCAATGCCAGGCTACTCAACTATCAGTGATGCTAAATTAGTACCCTTGATGAAGCTGGTGATAGCCAGATCTCCTCATTGTATGTAAAGGTACATATTTTCCCTCTTTTCATTTAGTAAGTAATTCATGGAGTGATATTTTGGCTCTGTGTAAATATCCTATTACTCAAAAAACTTCCATCCAAAGGCTTTACTATTCATTGATGATCTCTGCCTGAAATAATTATTATATTAGGGATTGAAAAAGGTCATTTTCCAAATCTATCATTTCTTCAACATTTATCAGGTGGCACAATAAAACTGCCTAAGTTCACCTTATAAAGTCGAATCAGCTATTTTTTTCTCCAATTAGCCCTGGTTCCTTTAGGTGAACACGGTATTTAGAAATCGATATCTAAATTGATTTAGATACTAGACTGTATGATTTAGTACGTAGAGTGTATGACCTATAGGCCTGAAATAGTTTTATTATCTGGCCCTTGACAGAAGAAGTTTACTGATCCCATCTAGTGGGATGACAGAAGGGAAGGGCACCACATATTTAAATGGTAGTAGGTATGCTCACTGCTACTGAAGTGTCATTGTTTCTAATGATGCGTTCAGTGACGCTCTCCAGAGGAAGAAACGTTTATTTTGAAAAGAAAAAAATCACACGTCCTCACTGATATTTTAATTTTCTATTTAATATTATAGTCTCTCAAACACGTATTTAATATAGGTATCTTTTCTTGTACACCGAGTCTTAGTCCGGTTAACATTAAAATATTCACTTGTATGTTTTATCCTACCACAAATATAAAATATTTCAAGCTCACAATACCAATGTTACCACTAATATTAAACCCACTGAATGAAGTTTAGGACTTCTTTCTAGCACTTTTTCACTTAGAATACATCCAAATAAGGATGTACAGAGCACTATTTTCAAAAGTCACTTGAAATAATTTTTTCTTCATGTGGTTATATTATTTTAGTTGGGGAGGCTATAAAAATTCTTATGACAGGGAAATTTGAATATGGACTGGATGCTAGATGATATTATGGAATTATTGTTCATTTTCTTAGATATCATAATTGTCCTTTTTCTTAGCAATTTCATGCCAAAGTACTTAATGGTGAGGTGTCATGATGTCTGCAACTTTCTTTTAAATAGTATGGCAAAACACAGCATGTGTGTGTGTGTGTGTGTGTGTTGAGAGAGCAAGATTACAAATGATAGAGCAAATAGGGCACAGTACTAAAAATCCATAAATCTAGGTAGAATTTTTTTGTACTGTTCTTGCAACTCTTCTTTAAGCTTAAAATTTTATTGAAGTTAAAAGTTAAAGAAATAGGTGGAGAAAAAAGAGAAGGATGATTAGTCCAATATGGATTTTAAAAAGTGATTCATATACACATGCATAAATACTTTGCCACCTTGGGCAAAATTAACTGATGTGTTTATCTTGGGGAAGAAGCTTTTAATTCTGCTCTGCTTTGGCAGGAGGATCAGACCATACCTAGAGCTCCAAGTGCTTTACTGTCAAAGGGAACAGACAAAAAGGAATGCAATGAGAGGAGAGAATGGTGCATTAGGTTGGATAAATGTCAGTTTTCTTAGCTTTCCTTCATTCCAGTTAGGTCATTCTGGAGGCTATTTAAGGCTAGAACTCAAGTGTATAAAAAATTTTTGCTTTTTTAAGCAACAGCATTAATGCCTCTCACTTTCACCATCCCGTTAGACCTGGGGTTAGCAAACTTCTTCTGTAAAGATCCAGATAAATGCTTTAGGCCTGTGGGCCATACAGTCATTGTATGTATCACATTGTCATTGTCACACTGGGCCATAGAGTTTCTGTGTGTGTTCTGTATGTGTTACACCATAGGTGTCACTATGGCGTACGAAAGCAGTCATAGACAAATGAATGGACATGGTTGTGTTCCAATAAAACTTTGCTTATGGACACAGAAATTTAAATTTCATATAGTTTCCACACAACATGATTTCTTCTTTTTTTTTTCAACCACTTAAAAATGTAAAAAAAAAAAAACTTCTTAGCTTATAAGCAATGTGAAAAATAGACAGACGGCTAGGTATGGCTAAACCCAGAGAAGAAAGGGAAAACTTACAATTGTACCTTTGTGTTGGTTGCCTTTTAGCTGCCCCACTTGGCTTTGATGAAGGAAAGGGGCTCCTTTAGATGGTATGACAGGTCAAAGCAGTTCTGTGCTCTCTCTTTTTTTTTTTTTTTGTCTGTGCTGTGAGGCTTGCAAGATCTTAGTTCCCCGACTGAGGATTGAGCCCAGGCCCTCTGCATTGGAAGCACAGAGTCCTAACCACTGGACCACCAGGGAATTCCCAGCTCTGTGCTCTTACATCATTGAGCAGACCATAGGAGTCTCTTCCCAGAGCTTCAAGATTAAAGAAGGCCATGAACTGCTCTAAGTAGGAAGACTCATTTCAAGTTTGTAATCAGTGTAGTTGGGAAGAGTCATAATGTAGGTAATCATAACTAGAATCGTGATCTATCAGCCCAGGTTCCACCTGGAACTAGAGAGAAGTGTCTCCCTCGCTTCCTCTGCAAGGGAAGCCACCCCTACTGTCTTTGCACTCTAGGGCCTTTGCCTTGACAGATCCATGTCATGTTAATACTTCTGTGCAATCAAATTAGTTTGCTTCTAGATATGAATGTGTCTTATTTAAACAAATGTATATTAGATACTGATACAGGCAACTTCCTAAGTAATAACCTTTATTTACAATAATTTATATCCTTTGATAATACTTCCGTAGTGACCCTGAACTATGATATGTGTTGAATCATGATGGTGCGCTCCTTTGGCCAGCGAGGGTTTTCCCCTAAGCCTTCCTCCACTATAAATGACAAATGAGTTGAAAGCACACCCCTTCCAAAAACAGCTTATAAAAGAAAGGACTTACAGGGATGAGAATGGATATGTGGGAAGAGAAATACATAACCATCCTTAATGTTTAAATGGTTGTCAAGGAAAAGAAGGTTCAGACTTGTTCCATATGGTCTCAAGCAATAGCAGGAGGATTAATGTATGGAAGCCAGTGAGACAGATCCGGGCTTACTACCAAAAATAAATAAATAAAAAGAGGAAAAGAAAAAAATAATCCAATATCTGTCCGAAGATGAAATGGACTGCCCTGGAAGATAGGAAGTTTAGTATCCAGAAGTACGTACACACATGCCTAGGATATATGACCACTTAGTGGAGAGGTAGTAGAAGAGATCTAAAAATTAAAATCATTGAACTATATTACTTTTAAGATACATGACCTTTAAAACTTAGGCTTGACAATTTTGAGATGGCATTCTTTCCTTTGTTAAGGAAAAAAAGACAAATATAAGCAACGAAAAGAGTGAAGCCATTCCTTATTTCTCTAGTTTAACCACAACAAAGATAAGTGTGGCTCATTCATCTACAATGAAACCAGGCCCAACCATTTGCCTAGTAGTGTATAGTTTACTCTAGTTATATTCATTCTTACACTTAATGAATATTTATTGAGATTGAGTTCCCCCCAATGTGCCAAATATGAGGGTATGGTGGTGAAGACAGACACAAATTTCACTCTCATAAAACTAACAATTTGCTAGAAAAAATTAAAAATTTAACAAATAATTACAATTAAAACATGGGTGTTGAGATTTTACAGATATAGGCCACAGTGATGGTCTTTAAACATGATCACAAATTCATTTATACTCTTCCTTTTGACAGTTTGGGTCCCCAAATTCCCTAAATTCCCTTGATGGGCCCATGTGATTTCCAAGGCTAGGTCATGAAAGGTCATGAGGCTTCTGCCTTGTTTGATGGAAGATGAGCTTCTGGAGCCCTGAGGTACCATGCAGGAAGTTCAGCTCCCCTAAGCCCACTGTGCTTTGAAGAAGTTAAGCCTCATGGAGAAACCATGCAGAGCTCCAGTTGACAATTCCCAGCTATTCCTAACTTTCTAGTTATCCCAGTCCAAATGAAAGAAGTCACCAGATTATTCCAGCCCCACTCATTCAAGTCACTCCCATCCATTCACACCTTCCCAGCTGAGACTCCAGACATCATGAAGCAGAGACAAGCCATCCTCTCTGGGCCCTGTCCAAATTCCTGAGCCAATGGATCCATATGTATAATAATAATAATAATAATAATAATATTGTTGTTGTTTTACGCCAATAAGTTATGGGGTGGTTTGTAAGGCAGCAATAGTTTATTTTTTTAAAAATTTATCTATTTATTTATTTATTTAATTTTATTTTTGGCTGCATTGGGTCTTTGTTGCTGCACGCGGGCTTTCTCTAGTTGCAGCGAGCAGGGGCTACTCTTCATTGTGGTGCATGGGCTTCTCATTGCAGTGGCTTCTCTTGTTGCGGAGCATGGGCTCTAGGTGCACGGGCTTCCGTAGTTGTGGCTCGCGGGCTATAGGGCGCAGGCTCAATAGTTGTGGCACACGGGCTTAGTTGCTCCACGGCATGTGGGATCTTCCCGGAGCAGGGCTCGAACCCGTGTCCCCTGCACTGGCAGGTGGATTCTTAACCACTGCGCCACCAGGGAAGCCCAGCAATAGTTTATTGCAACAGGCACCATGAGAATATATATCAAGACCTACCCTGTCTAAGGACCAGAAAAGACCTCTCTGAGGAAGTCACATTTGAGCATGAAGAGACATGAGGCAGAAGTAGGAGTTAGCCACAAGAATGTTCTCAGTAGAAGAAACAGTCTGTCTGAAGAGCCAGTGGAGGCAAGAAAAACCCTGAGGCCCTGCAGGAACTTACAGAGTGTGGTAGTCTGGAGAGAAGTTGGTTGGGCAAGAGTCCAGTGGGAGATAAGAGATGAAACAGAGTCTGACCATGGCTCATTTCGTAAGCAACATTAAGGATTCTGAACTTTATCCGAAGTGTGAAGACAAACCACTGAAGGGTTTTCAGTATCAGAATGTTGTGACTGGATGTGTCTGCATAGCAGGCAAGGCTGATGTAGGGAGAAGCTGTAGCCCTAATTCAAGTGAGAGATGATAGTAGGCTGATCAGGATGGCAAAGAGGCTCAATATTGAAAAGGTGAATTCATGGGATTTACCAAGCCCTTGGCTGGGAGAGGTGGCGGCGGGGAGTGAGAGAAGGAGGAGTCCCCTGGGCTTCTGACTGGGCAGTAGGGTGAGCGGGGTGAGTCATTTACGAAAAGGAAACACTGGAAGAAGAACAGGTGGAAGGGGTGATGAGTAGCTCCATCTGGAGCATGGAGAATTTGAAGCGCCAGTGAGACATCCATGTGGCAAAGCCAGGAGACAGCTGGCTAAACATGACAGATAAGGAGGAGGGTATGGAGAGGAACTAACATTACCGAGTGTATTTTAATATGAGTGCTTTATAGATGTCATTCCTTTAATTCTGCTAACAACCGTGTGGGAGTGTTCAGAGAGGTAAGTAACTTTCCAAAGGTCACAGATACAGGAAGTGGTAATGTAGGGATTTCAGTATAGACCCTCTTACTCCATGTTCAAAGTGAAAGACACATGGTACTCTTTCCCACTTAAAAAAAAAATCACAATGTTGGGCAATACTCTTTGGATTTTGAAGGCAGCAAAGTCAGCATTTGGGAATGCCTCACCATTCAGTTTAGTGGGTGACCTGAAAAGCTAGCAGTTTTGAACAGTGGCCAGAGCAAGATAAAACTGTCCAGCTGGTCTAAGCCACAGTGCAGACAGCAATGCCACTTGGCCCTATGACACTGTGGATTCACTGGTGCACTGGTGTATTCTGGATGACCAGAATGTTCTGCAGAGCCTGCCAAAAACTTTTATAGGTTTTTGTATCAAAGAAACCCTCAGGATTCAGTGGCACGCTCATGATTTCTTTGCAAGTTATGCTTTTTCTTTTGAGAAATAGCTCTTGGCTTACTATTGGACCCTGGTAATTATTATGATAACTATCGTCGGTCAAGCAGGTACAATGTAATAGGCACTGTAGTAAGTGCTTCTATGTTTTAACTTATTTATTCCTCTCAACAACCAGGTATTATTTTTTAATCTCTGTTTTATAGGTATCAATTGGACTTTTGACTTTAAGACACCAGATGACAATGAGACTAGCTACTCATAATAACCTGGGTATTATCTGAGCCCCCTGGCCATAAAGCTGGGAGTGGTTTGCAGCACAGACTAATGAAACAAAAGTGCATTGGGCTTGAGCATGACCTGAAGACACAAGTAATTTGCCCAAACAGGCGGCTTTCTCTCCTTCCAACTGACATCCTTCCCTCAACCCACAACTATGGCCTGTGGGACATTCTCAATGACGAACTGACTGGGGGAGAAAAAAAAGGAACCAGACACAAGTAGACCGCTTTGGTGGATAGCCCTGCTCCGAGGTGTCCTGAGAGGTGGTAAAGAAGGGAAATTTTCATTTGAGTATAATTTTAAGAGGAACATCTCAATGTCCACTTTACCTGAGCTAAAGGGTTAGTGACTGCCACATATTAGAGACTCAATAGATACTTTCTGAGTCAATGAATAAATGATGAATTAATAACATTTTGTGAAAAAAAATAACATTTTGTGGAAAATAGTTCATGGTTGGGCCAGCTGGTTAGGGACATGGAAGGAATATGATTGGAGGATTTGTGACAGGAAGACTCAGACAGATTATATGGGTGGATCTGATGGAGTTGGGTAGAAATAACTTATGGAGGTGATTTAAAAGAATTAGGTGGAAGAGATGATGTGCTATGTGTGTATCGATCTTCTTCTCCAGAAGCCTGGTACTTGCTCAATGGGCTCATGATGAAACGCCCCCAGTGGTGCAAACAGAAACTACATGTTGCTCAACTACATGGATTTGCCCTTATGAAGACTCATCTGGCTACTGCCACTCTGAGCCCTTGACAGGGTGTATAACACACCCGGGGAATTAGCTGGTGTTAGCTGGTACCTTATATCACACCTGTTCTATCATGGGAAAGGCAGAAAAACAATTTGGATTTTCTCTCCTTATGCAACATGTTTGCACCATCTGTGCACTCAGTATCCCACAGGATGTTGCTTCATCCTAAGGAACTCCCTTCACTCTGTAAGATGTAAGACAACAGGCTGCAGCCCATATGCTGCCATCCTTATAAAACAGAGGAATGGCCTATTGATGACTCAGATACATCATGAGCTGGGGACTAATATTTTGTGAGTTTGGGTGCTATTTTATAGGAGGTGGTTTTGCTCTGAAGTAGTGACCAATATATGGTGCTATTTCTCAGCATGGCCAGTATATGAACATAGGTGGACCAAAAAGTAC
The DNA here is from genome assembly GCF_009873245.2 of Balaenoptera musculus. Taxonomy (NCBI): domain Eukaryota; kingdom Metazoa; phylum Chordata; class Mammalia; order Artiodactyla; family Balaenopteridae; genus Balaenoptera; species Balaenoptera musculus. The sequence goes on from NC_045791.1 coordinate 40,693,495, forward strand.
AAGTGGGAATGGTGCTTTTCACTACAAACCCTAAAGACCCATTTGCAAAATTTCTGATTCCCACTCCTGAGATTCTAGGCTCTGTTCATTTTAGCTTCTAATACTTCCACCAGGATGACAACAACAGTAACATTGAATTAGGAGCTGATGTAAGTATTTGCTTTAGGGGGTTTATAATAACAGTAAGTAAACAGGTAGAAAAGGAGGTTACAGTGCTTGCTGGAAAAAGTGACCTATCAAAGAGAAGTAGGACTGTTATTATTTAATAGAGGCAGGGAGAAGTAGAGGGAATCCAAGGAATTCCCAGGATACTTTCTGGTATCACGTGGCCAGTGGTAAAAGTCACCCTATACAAGCCAGAATAGGTTGACCCACTAGGTAAAGAATCTCACACAACCAAGATGCTGGCTAAAAGGAAAGGACACATGTAATGCATAATAGAGAAGAAAAATTATAAATTTGAATTGTGATCTTAACCATTTACCAAAGGAAAGCGTTCATCCTTGATCTGCCATATACATACACACACATACATATCTATATACATACAATGTGTATAAATATATGTGTATATATATATATATTTATTTAAACTAATTTTCTGTCTGCTTCCTTCACCTCTCTTTTCCTTACAATTTTACATGAGATATGTTTATTGGTAGTAAACTTTAAAATTTAGTTCACAGGTCATGGAATATCAAGATGGATCATTACAGACTAGAGAATGATAGGGCAAAAAGATATCACCTGTAGATATTAAATTTAGGGCTGGATGTTATAATAAATGAGACTTTGAGTTGATTCCCTTTAGGAATGAGGTAAGCATGTTTTGGGTTGTAAAAGGTAAAATTACACAATGTTAGGTAGAAGGGAACTTTTGGGTAGTTTAAGTATAGAAAGAAGGGTAGGTGATTTTGTTGATTTTGTTGATGTTGATTTTGCCAGTTAAAGTTATGACTGTAAGAGACATTTTTTTTTTTTTTCTCAGCTTCTGCGCCCCCTTCCTCTTTTGAAGAAATCCCCACTGTAAGCTGATGCCAGATACTTGCTTTCCCAGCCTCCTCTGCAGCTAGAGCATGAGCATCTGACCTGAGCTCAGCCCATCACAAGCTTCATTTAGAAGCCAGTGATGCAAAGAAGCAAGGCTCGTGGAGATTCTGTTAAGGCCATGGTTAGTGGCAGTCTGGCAGGAATCTGAACAGAGGCACGTTGCTAACAGTGACGTCCACAGTCCAGAGACAGCAGAGGAGGAGGTGCAAGCAGGGCATCTAATGGTCAGTGGTTGGACTCACTGGGATGATTCTGCAGAGGGAGTTGGGTTATTGTCTTGACTCTGTCTAATCTTCCCAGCCTCTGTTATTCCCAGCCATTTTCTGAGCTGGTTCTGTAGGTAATTCTGTAAGCTACCCAAATATCTTTCAACAAAATCTTTCTACTGAAAAGTTCAACTAGAAATGATTTCTGCTGTTTGCAAACTAGAACCCTAGTTAATACAAGAGGGCTGGACTAGATGCTTTCCAAGATTCCTCCCAACTCTAAAATTATATGACTCTATAGAACTCATATTAAAATATATAAAGTAAGAAAACAACCCTGATTGTAAACATGCTCCTTTCACTAACTAAATAATTAGTTTAATATCACCTGATAGCTCTGTGTGTGTGTACACATATATAATTTTTTGCAGGAGTAGTTCCAAACAAAGATAAACATCAAGTGCTTAAATCTATATTGTATCTGCCACAATGGTGGCATTTCGTGTAAGTTGCCATTACATTCCTCCCACTCCATGGCTTTATACTTCCATCATAGCTGCTAAATTTCTGCCTACCTAGCCCTGCAGCTTTATAAAATCTTCCTAAAGTTTATGCCTAAAAGTTATTTAATTACCTGAAAGTGCTTAGTAAAACTCCCTAGCTAAGGGGATGGTGATAAAGACATCAATACCATACAAAGTGGTTGCCCCACTTTACTCAGTATTTACTCCAAATACTGTGTGGGGCGTTGGAGGACACAGCATCCCTTTGCTGCAGAAGAGGAACAGCAAATCATCTACCACTACGTATTAGCATAAATGCTGAATGGGAGAAAGGTAATGCAGTTTCAAAACATCCCAATGCCCAAAGAGAAACTTTCAAATATCTGTGGACCAAGATAAAAGTGTGTGTTCCTGGGGAAGAGAATATGAGATAACTTAATCTTGAAAATACCATAGAACATAGCTCTTCTATTTGGACTTATAGCATCTGTGATCATTTCATTGACATATACATATGAAAAAAAATAATGGTGGGCACTAAAGGGATGCAGTAATGCTCATTTTGTATTAAAAATGTATTATAAAGGGTTTCTGAATATTGCTTGCCCTCTACCAAACACATACCTGCTGACATTTCATTTTATGTCCTAAACAAGTAACTGCAACAGACAGATCAACTTGGCATATAATAGAAATCCAGTAGCTTTTTTTTTTAATGAGCAAAGAGTTCTAAAATCAAAAATCAAGGTTGTAAACATTAAAGTAAAAGCAGTCCAAACTACTATACAAAAGGCACTCTCCAATTGCCTGTGGTTTGGAAAGGGCCACAGAACTGAAGCTGGACTTGTGTAACTCAGGAGATAAATCGCTGTCCGAGACCTTTAGAATGACAACCGGCTGAGCCATCCCTGCCCAGCTGGTGCTCCGTCTGCCCATGGCACAAGTTTGTTTATTCATTTTCACATTAAAATGACACTACATATTATGCTTTGTCCATAAATTTCTTAGCCTCCCTCTGTTGATCATGCTGCTCAGCTAAGATCCATTCAAGGAGTACTATGATTATGTCCAAATGATCTGTGTATCAATGCCCCAGTATGTGAAAACATAGACACACATATACACACATGCCATAGTCAGTTATATTACGCTGATGAGCAGCTTCTACATGTTATTATTGCTTTTCTTTAGACAAAATTACCTCTGTGGGTTATAAGACAGCATGTTGGCTAACAATGGGGTCTCTTGCAGCCTTTTAAACGAATGTTAATTTGTGAAACTTTTATGATATCGTTTAAAGAACAGAACAGCAGTCTTTCTAGGAACTATGTTTGCTTAGTGCCTCACAGTGACCCTTGGTCGACATCATTCAGCACAACCACTTGGAATGGGGATTTGGTTGGCAGAGATTTAATGAACAAGAACGTTCCCACTAATTCGGGGGAATCTCATGCTGAGAAGCAAAAACATAACAAATGTTTGTAAAGTTTCTGTTGAAGTCACTTTACTGAACATGTTCTTTCAAAATCTCAAAGATTAGACTGTGGACCCACTTTAAATGTACTAATGTCTTCTAATATAACATGCTGAATTTTGCATATTGTTAAGAAAAGATGAAAATACAGAGAAACATCTGGTTTTACTACTTAGAAAATGCAATAACTGACAATTCCCTGCTGTTGGCAAGCACCCAAAAACACACACTGGATTAAGAAAGCCAATTTAGTGTTAGGAAGGCAGCTGGCTCTAGTTTCTTCCTTCCAAACGGTCACCTCCATCTTCAACATCAAATCTTTGTTTTACAAGATAGGAAAACGCCTTTTGGAAACAGTAACTAAAAACTAGTGTTTGTTACTGCTAAACAGGTTTGTGGCCTTTCGGCTGGAACTGCCATTTTCCAGTAATTCGCCAAAATGACTAACACAAAGGGAAAGAGGAGGGGCACTCGCTACGCGTTCTCTAGGCCTTTTAGAAAACATGGAGTTGTTCCTTTGGTCACATACGCGAGAATCTGTACCCTTTTCAGGTAACAGAAATAGCAGTCTTCAAAATAGACATAAGAGCATACACTTCTGCTTGGCTTTTTACCACAATGTTTATACCTGGTATTATCTAATTTCGCTGATTCTTCACTCAGAGCCCTTTTCTGGTCTTCCTGCTTCCTTGTCATTTGATCTCCTGATGGCTTTACCCAGAGCCTTCTTTTCCCACCCACTGATGGAAGCTAAACTTTCTCTCTTCTTTTACATACAGTATTTCTTTCTTACTTTCTTTCCAGTAGGACTCTGAATGCACAGCTTTCCTCCTGGGGCCTGTTGGGGCCAATGGCACAGCCCTAGTAACTGCGGCGCGTAGCTCTGTAAGCTGTGATGGTTCTGTGATGTTTATGTTTCTTTTGTTTTTGAGTAATTTTACACATACTTGTATTGTCTCCCAAAACTTTCTTTACCAAGTATTCTTTATGTTAGATACACACAGGGAGGAGTAGAAAGTAAGGACATATAATGGTCATATCTCATTTTTTGTCTTTCCTTAACATCATTGTTTCCCATTACTATCGAAATTTGCAGAGTAAACGAGCAGAAATTAGATCACCCTTCCATGCATGGGCTCCCCTAGTCATTAGGACATTTTGTAAATCCTTGTTCAAATGTTCAGTCTCTAACTTTTCTGCAGTTCAGCTCTCTTGCAGCTAACATATACCTTCCTTTTTCTGTATTTGCCAATTATTGTTTCTATAAGGATGGATATAAGTGTGGCCTTCCATAAATAGCCTGCCTTTTCCATTTACCTCCTTTGTAATAATTTTAGCGTATTAAAAATGTTTTAAACTATATGCTCTAGAAGGTAATTTTAAAGATTTCTAAAAGCAAATTAACTTGGCTAAGCAGTTCTTCTGGATATCATTTTATAACCAGAAAACTGAAGCTGGGCACAGCCAACAAATAGAAGGTACAGGCTCTAAGCACTTCATTGGTCAATGCTAATGTAACACAAGAACAGGATTTCCATTCTTTGCTACAGTAGAATCACCTGGGAAGCATTCGAAAGCCCTGATGGTCCAGGTCAGGCCCCAGACCAATTAAATCAGAATCCCTGGCAATGGGATTTCTGCCACAACAGTTTTTGAAAATCCTCAAGAGATTCTGAAGTGCTGCAACATTTGAGAACCAGTGTACCAGAGTTCTTTCCATACTTTCTGAAGTATGGACCTCAAATCATCTATTGGATTCTTGAGAAGATTCCACTTCTTGTAGAAGTGCTCCTAATTTCTGTTTGCCCAATGCTATACCCTCACTGAAATTGTTCAGGGAAGTCATGTAGGTGAAACTTTATATTCATGGGGGAGTTTATCAATTCTAAGAATCCTCTGTAAAGAAAAAGCTTGCATTTCTCTCCAAGCAGGGGTGTGTGTGTATGTGTGTGTGGTGTGTGGTGTGCGTGTGTGCGTGTGTCTGTGTGTGTGTGTTTGAATGCAAATGTGTTTGCTTTTTTTTTTCTTTACAGTCCAGGTTTTTTATTTTCTTTACACCCATCATGCCATGAATTCCTCGGGAATGGGCTCCAACAGTTCAGGCTCCTTTCCATTGGTTCTCACGAAGTGTGCTTCTCTGGGTGGAGGCAGGCTGGCACTTCAGTTAAACCCAAGTACCTTTCTCTTTGGCTTCCTTCTTTTTCTGATCATTTTCCTTCACATGTTTCAGGAAGTTATCTTGGCTCTTAGAGTGCTTAATATGCTCAATAGGCACATTAATTCTCTTGGCAAGAATCTTGCCCTTGTTTGTTTACAATGATACCAACAGCATGCTGGGCAACATTGTAGATTCTTCCAGGTTTGCCATGGTAACATTTGTGGGGCATTCCTTTTTAAACAGTGCCCATTCCCTTGATATCTACAATATCACTGTTCTTGTAGAGCAATCTCTACAAATCTCTTGTATTTGGATTCATATATTCACTTCTATACATTTCCCATTACTTCCTACTTTTCCCACCAATTTGAAGCCCACAGCCAAACAATCAATGAAAATAGAAAAGTATGTTTTATTTATTATTTTTAAAACTACTGTGGGTTTTTTCTTACTACCAGAAATTTATGCTCATTGTGGAAATTTTGGAAAATGCAGGAATATAAAGAAGAAAATCAAAACTGTCCTTCATTTCATTACCTGGAAACAAAAATCTGTTATCATAGGTTTATGTTTCTTTCTAGACTTTTTCTTGATATAGATATTAAAGCGACAATATTTTGAAAATATTAACCTCATCTATTTTATTTCTCCTGGATATCATGTTTCCCTTTGGCCATTCCACTAGTGTGGAAGGAGAAGTAGGTGAAGTTCTCAGATACCAGCTTCATCACTTTCTACCCCTTAGTGAATCAACTGTAACTATTAGACTGTAACTGTAACCCTAACTGTAACTATTAGGGGTTTATTAGAAACACTGAGATAGCTATGGGAGAGTCCAAGAACATGGGGCTAGTTTCCCACTTTCCTGGTAAAAAATGTCCCCCAGGGAAGCCCTGCGTTTAGCATGGCATCCTGTCCAGCATGACGTAGGAAGGGGAGGTGTTTAGAGATTACATGAGAGAACATTTGTTTCCCATGGTTTGTGCAAGGTCTTGCTGGAAGTATAAGCCATGTGCTGGGAAAACCAGGGTTGGCAAGACCTGAGGAGGGGACCTCAGGACCAGAGGCAATGGTAGGGTGTGTAGTCAGCAGCAGCATATATATTAACCAGCATCCTAAGGCTCAGTGGATCCAGTTATGTTACCAGCAGATTACCTGAGGACCAAGGCCTATTCCCAAAGACAAGCAATACCAAGGACAAACTGGTAAGGGCAGTGAAGACCTTGAAAGATACAAGATGATGAGAAAAGCAGGGTTCAAAATTTATATAAAATATGATATCAATTCTATAAGGGAGTCAGAATCTGCAGGTAGATCAGTCACTCAACCCCCCATCGCTAGGAGGCCACTAAGCTTTATTGTGCACCTCCACTGGCCAATACGGATCCACTAACCACATGAGGTCATTCTGCACTTGAGGTGTAACTAGTTCAAACTGAAATGTGCTGAAAGTGTAAAATGTACAGTAAATTTCAAAGATTTAGTATGAAAATTAGAATGTAAAATATGTCATTAATAATTTTTATGTTGACAGCATATTGAAATAATAATGTTTCTGGATAGATCAGGTCAAATAAAATGTATCATTAAAATCAATTACACATGCTACTTTTTACATCTTTAAATGTAGATACCAGAAAATTTTAAATTACATATGTGATTCACATAATATTTTTATTGGATAGCACTGCCTTGTACCCTGGGGAGGTGGAGGGATGAGGTGAAATTGTGGAGGGTAATGAGGACCCTGAGGGGCATCAGAACTTGCAGGCTGACTAGCCATCCCACCCTTCTACTGGGGGAGGTTGTCTGACCTCCAGCAGAGTTTCTACCTTACCCCCCAAAGAGACAGAGATAATCTGAAATGAGACCATTTAGAAATGAAAGAGTCTGAGATACTTTTAATTTTAAAAGTTTCCATTTTTCTTCACTACCCTACAGGAAGGGGACTCAAAAAAGTTGAAATCAGTTACTATTCTTCATATATTTGGGATAATGTGAGTGAATATTTATTTGACCTTTGTACAAATTAAAGTCTTTTATAAAATCATACTTTACATAAATTTTAAAACTTCCTTTTTTTAACCATTCTGCATACATTAATATTAATCTTTTACCAACAAGAAAGGAAACTATATTGCCTTGGCAAAACAGACTTAAAAAGTAATGCTGGGGGCTTCCCTGGTGGCGCAGTGGTTGAGAATCTGCCTGCTAATGCAGGGGACACGGGTTCGAGCCCTGGTCTGGGAGGATCCCACATGCCGCGGAGCGGCCGGGCCCGTGAGCCACAACTGCTGAGCCTGCGCGTCTGGAGCCTGTGCCCCGCGACGGGAGGGGCCGCGATAGTGAAAGGCCCGCGCACCGCGATGAAGAGCGGTCCGCGCACCGCGATGAAGAGCGGTCCACGCACCGCGATGAAGAGTGGCCCCCACTTGCCTCAACTGGAGAAAGCCCTCGCATGAACCGAAGACCCAACACAGCCAAAAATAAAAATAAATAAATAAAGTAGCTATAAAAAAAAGAAAAGTGCTAAAAAAAAAAAAAAAAAAAAAAAAAAAAAAAGTAATGCTGAAGTGGAATATTATTCATCAGTAAAAAGGAAAAAAACGAATGATACATGCTAGCATATGGATGAACCTCAAAAACATTATGCTAAGGAAAAGAACTCAGATGCATTGCATTTATATAAAATGTCTAGAAAAGGCAAATCTACTGAGTAAGAAATAGATCAGTGGTCATTTGGGGCTGGGAGTGGGATTGGGACTTAATGCAAATAGGTATGAAAATCTTTTGGGGGTGAGGTAAATGATTTAAAACTGGACTATTGTGATGGTCGTACAATTATATAAATGTACTTTATATAAGTGTAAATCACTTAATTGTACATTTAAAAGAGGGGAATTTGTGATATATGAGTTATTCTTCAATAAAGAGTTTTTTAATACGTTAAAAGTAGCAGTGTTGGTAGCTTCCCATAAATCACGCCGAATTTTTGCATATTTTTATGAAAAGACAGAAAATAGAAAAGTAGAAGAAACTGAAATCTACCATCAATCTTGTCTTTGGCAAGCACCCCAATATCTACCAATTTATTGTTAGGACATCAAAAATGAAACATAAACTATTTAGAAATTAAATAATAAAAACATATTTCAAGCCTTGTAGAAAGTGGCCAAAGATATACAGATAATAAAAACCTATAGCCAATTGAATTTATTAGAAAATAAAAGAGATCGAAAACAAAATAACTAAAAGCTTTCAACCCAAGAGGACAGAAAAAGCTCAATAATATTCAGAATCATGTTTCTTCCTCTGTCTTCCCTCAAACACCATCCCTAGTGAAATGAATCACCATATTTTACCTAATCTAAATACTTTATAAGCATCTGTCACCTCTGCATTCCCACTGCCACTTCTTAGTTCAGACACTTTTCTCACATAGCGACTAAAGAAAATTTATAATCGGCTTCTTGGTCACTCATTTCTACTTATTCCAAAATAATTTCCAGGCCTTCACCAGAGGGGTGGGGGGGGAACTATGAAATCTTCTAAAGAACCTAAGAGAAGACTTGAACTGGAGAGCTACTCTGGAAGGATGATCCTAGATTAGAGATTAAATTTGGCATATATGTCAGCTCTCCTTAACAAAATTTCAAAATCTGTTGATTTTTTGCATTGAAATTTGATATAATAACTAATGTATTTTTGAAAAGAACAATGAGTGAACCCTTGTACTATCAGATAGCAAAACAGAATAATTAAAACGGCATGGTACTGATGTAGAAATATAAATATAGATCAGTTTTTATTTAATCTAATCAAGAGCCCATATTAATATAAAAGCACAGTTAGAAGTATAATATATAATAAAGGGTGGCATTTCAAATCAGTGCAGAAGGATGAATCATTAAATAATTGGTGTCGTGGTACCTGTCTATCAGTTTAGACCAAAATATGAAAGTCAGACATTTTGCTCCAATCTTTCATGAAAAGAAATCCCAGATGGCTTAACTTTAGAAGAAACATGGATAATATATAATATTTTTAAAGAATTAGGTAGGTCTATTTGCAGGGATACCCATTCTGAAGTTTGTGCTTTGCAGATGTGATACTCAACCAGGAGTAAAAAGGGGGTATGATGTCCAGCTTTGCCTCTGCTTGTCAAGCTGTGTGCCATGGTTCAGAAGGGGCGTCTTGTCTTTTCCTAATTTGTCTACTTCCTGTAGGGGATCTATGTACTTTGCCCCTGGAAAGGGGCACCTTTTCTAATTGGCACAAAAGCCTTATATGCTAGCAGCAAACAATAAATAGTAGTTAATAATAAACAGGTAATTTGTACATACATAAGTCGGTTTTTTGTTTGTTTGTTTTTACACAAATGGTTGCTATAAACTGATGGTGTTCCTCCAAAATTCATATGTTGAAGTCCTAAACCCTGATGTAATGGTATTTGGAGATGAGTCCTTTGGGAAATAATTAGGTTTAGATGAGGTAATGAGGGTGGGGCCCTCATGATGGGATTAGTGCTCTATAAGAAGAGACACCAGAGAGCTTGCTGTCTCTCTTCCCACCTTCTAGGTATAAAGTAAGAAGGCAGCTGTCTACAAGCTAGGAAGAGAGTTCTTACCAGAAACAGACCATACTGGTACCTTGATCTTGGGGCTTCTAGCCTACAGAACTGTGAGAAAATAAATCTCTGTTGTTTAAGCCACCAGTCTACGGTATTTTGTTATGGCAACTGGAGCGAATACAATAGTATTATATTGTAAAATGTATTGGGTCTTTGTTGTTGTTCTTAAACACATTTTTTATGTAGGTGTATATAGATAGTTTGTATGTATATGTATTAAACAACTGATAACAGAGAGAACTTCTAGAGGAGAGATTGCATGAGGCTAGTGATCAAGGGGCACTGTTTCCTTAACCTTAACATTTTATTTTTATTTAGTTGGCTATGCCACATGGCTTGAGAGATCTTAGTTCCCTGACCAGGGATTGAACCTGGGCCACAACAGTGAAAGCGCTGAGTCCTAGCCCCTTGGCCACCAGGGAATTCCCAACATTTTATTTTTTATGAGTGTCCTCATTCTTACATGTTTTATTTAAAATATTTTAAATACTTAAATATTTTGAAAACAAATTATGTTAGATGGTGTCTCATGTTTTAAAAAGTCAGTTGATACTAATCATTATATTTAATGAATATTCACTATGTTCCTGCTGTCAGTGTTTTCTATTTAACGTCTCACTTACTCCTTGTAACAATCCTATGACGTAGATACTATTTATGTCTTCATTTTACAGATGAAGAAACTGAAGCACAGAAAAGTGAAATAACTTACCCAAAGGTCACACAGCTATAAAGGATAGAGCCAGGATTCTAATGTTCACAACCTGATTCTAGAGTCTTCCGTCTCAACCTCTTTGGCATATTGAGAAAGGAAAATAGGGCATTAGGAGGCTCGTGGAAATTTTGGCAAAAACAATTTTTAAAAAGTGATGAGGGTTGGGACTTCCCTGGTGGCGCAGTGGTTAAGAATCTGCCTCCCAATGCAGGGGACATGGGTTCGAGCCCTGGTCCAGGAAGATCCCACATGCCGCGGAGCAACTAAGCCCGTGCACCACAACTACTGAGCCTGCGGTCTAGGGCTCATGAGCCACAACTACTGAGCCCATGTGCCACAGCTACTGAAGCCTGTGCGCCTAGAGCCCGTGCTCCACAACAAGAGAAGCCACCGCAATGAGAAGCCCGCGCACCGCAATGAAGAGTAGCCCCCGCTCGCCACAACTAAAGAAAGCCTGCAATGAAGACCCAACACAGCCAAAAATTAATTAATTAATTAATTAACCTTCTAAAAAAAAGTGATGAGGGCAAAAGACAGCTTGTAATGGATTGAGGTGGGAAATCTAATTAATAAATAAAAGGAATTGCTATATCTCTTTATTATGTTGCACTTCATAAGACTGCCAATACTTAACCATTTGTTGACCCACAAAAATGGAATTTCCTTATGATTCAACCTGATGTATGTGCTAAGTTACGAGTATTGTTTTCAAGACACTTAATCTTAGAATTAGAAAATAGAAAAAGGAGATAACAGAACTTTTCAAACCCTCAAGGCTATGTGTATGTGTGTTTTTAACAGATCTGGAAATTGCTTCAAGCCTTCTTATTCTGACATGAGAAAAATGTGCCTACAGCTAAAATATCAAACATGAGATTTGTGAATTGTATTTCAGTAGTAGAAAAAACCGTTTTAACCAATCAACCACATTTCTTAGCAATGGTTACAAATAAACACAACTTCTGGTTCTTGTCAGAAGCAAAAGCTATCAGCATTTTTGCATGTTAAATTACCATCTCTCTAAATCACAAAATGAGGACTGTCCTTTTATCTACAATATCATCCAAAATTTTCTGAGAATTATTTTCTGATATATTATCTGGATATTTTAATGGCCTTCCTCACTGATTTCCCACTGGCATGCAAGCGTTGAATTCATAATTATCTGAATCTACAACATTTCATATGAGTTGAATACACAGATCATAAACCCTTAAAAGTTGATAGCTCACTTAGCCCTCAAAAGCTATCCACTTCAATTTTACAAAGGACAAAACAGAGCCTCGTAGAGGCTGAGTCAGCTTGATAACTACTGGGACAAGAAACACACAACTGAAATGGCTCTGTAATCAAAGAAACTTCCTGGCTATGAGGGCAGATTTTACTAGAAGCATGTCTCCTAGATGCTGGGACTTCACATCTGTTCCTTTTTACCTACCCCTTTAATTCCTGTGTCTCTCTTTTGTTTCCCCAGCGTAGTTTCAGACTATCCAACCAGCCTTTTGACCCCCACATTTGCCTTGCCTTTAGTATTTAGCTGCTTGTTTCTGTCTGACCCATGGCCTGGCCTGCCTTCTGGTATCCTCCTATATCTTGGTTTGTGCTTGTTTAACTGATTTCTCACTGGTTGTTTCATCTCTTAGCCTTGAGCCCTAGCTTTGCTATATTCTTGGCTTTCTTCATAATAGATTAAACTCAATTATAAATCCTGAGATACCTGGAAAATCATGTGAATTTTATCCAGAAAGTTGTTGGGAACTGCATGGCATCTTTGTGGAACCACAGATTCACTCTGCAAGCTTGGTCACTGGAGTTTGACATAATTCCCATGGGTCACAAAGGAAGCTTCCTAGATATAAGTGAATCTTGTTGTGTAAAATAGTTATGTCATCCTAAGTTACGATAAGTCTAAAATGCAATTTTCATTAGTTTAGTAGACTTCATTTTTTAGAGCAGTTTTAGGTTCACAGCAAAATTGAGCAGAAAGTATAAAGAGTTCCGTGCAATTTTTTTTACACTGACGAACTGTAAAGAAAACTTGTTGTGATTTATGTTATGAAATGTAAGATCTATTTTTAATTTATCTTTTGTGAAAATCTACTCAGGAGCTAGCTGAACTAGATAACTATGCCAGTTACCACTTTATTGTCTCTCAGCTCCAAATCTCCCTTCATTGTCTGCTCTATGAAAATAGAGATGGACCCTGTAACTATTTCTTCTCTGCAGCTGGTACAATGCTTAGCCATGTCAGAAAAGGGTACAGGAGGGATGCTGAAGAAGGAAGGGGCTTCCCTTCCTAGTTCCAGTGTTTACTCCTTCTTGTTCCTGCTTCGTGGCTACCAACCAGTATGTGTGGGGGACACCCAGTGGTGTTTGTGGAGTTCAGTTGCACCCCGTGGCCAGTTTCCCATCAAATTTCAGAGGTACTCCCATGGTCAGGTTCCCACTGAGTCTTGCAGGCATAAGCATCGCAACGCTTGACTGCCAGGTTCGGTCTCCTGCACGCAGGTAGGGTGTTGCCTGCTTGCCCCGTGACTAGGAACAGGTTCTGGATGAGCCCATCCAAGAACCTCTCCACCATGCAGTGGGCCACAACCACACTTTCTACAATGAGGTCTGAATCCCAACCACGGAGAGGGGGGCCCCACCTCCAAATTTGTTCCTTCCATGAGAACCCTTCTTCAGCCCTGGGGCATTCTTTAAAGTTCTTTATCCCTTTATATAACAGAGATTTTTTTTGTTAGAATTAATAATTCTTTATCTTAAACTTTCCCTATCCTAATTACCATGTTGTCTCTGTCTCCTCACTGACCCTGATTGATGTAGTAACCTTGAGAAAAATAATTTTAATTTTTCAGTGCACTCATTCATAAAATGAGGAAACTGGATTAGTTGATCTCAAATGTCCTTTCCAGCTCTAAAATTGCGTTATTCTAGAGAATTCAGGTTTTTCCTATACCGTTGGGTACATCTTAAGTATACCAGAATGAATACCACAGAGCACAGAATAATTGCGTACTGTCTTCCTCAGCCTCAGTTGTAGTAAATGACTTTTTATCTGAATAATGGTTTCCTCCTTCTGGGTCAAAATATTAAGTCACAGCAGCAGCCAGTATTATTTCACACACACAGTGGGCAATCAAATACTATGAAATCCTCTGTGAGGATTTTAACTAGGAAGCTCTCTAAGGAACAAAATGGAAAACTAGAGATTCATGTATGAATATGAGAGTTTAAAATACATTATAAGTATCATTTTATTCATTTATGAACATAAATATTGTAAGGACACATTAAGTATAGAAAAATGCTCCCTCTGATATTATTTATCCTAACACATTACGGAAAACTCTATTCACCTAACACATTACAGAAGAATTCCATTACCACGCAATTTAAATTTTTTCTTTTACCTTTCTCTGTCTTTTACTGACTGTTCAGCCATTAATTTCTTCAGTTCTTCCAGACGATGAAGATCTCTCATTTCCATTTCTTGCCATTTCTGCTCTTTTTTAGCCCAGTATTTTCTTATCTATTGCATAAATATCACATAAAATTTAAATTAACAACAGGTATGTTAAAAACAAGGAACAAAGTTATAACAACATTATCCATTGTTTCCTATAGCAAATATTGAATTTAAATGACCCTTCATCTTTTTTATCTCTTAGATCTGCCTACAGTGTATTGGCAACAGAAAAAATAAGTTAAAACACAAAAATACATGTCCGGAGAAACTGCATGTTTTAACAGTTTCTGAAGTGGAAATGTAACTTGTGCTGAGACCTAAGGTTTTAATCTATGGCTAAAATAATCGGCTTTCAGGGAACCACAATAAAAGCATGTTATTGTCTCTAAAGTATATGATCTACCTGTTACTCAAGAATATTTTTATCCTCTTATGGTAATGTAGTCTTTAACAAATATAGCATTATACCTATTTTTACTTTAAAAGCATGAGTTTATTTAGGCTAATGGACAGCAGGATGTTGAAAGCTTTATGCTTCTGGGGAAGTGGCAGGAGATAGGTGGGAGGAAGGAGGAAAAGAAAAAATTAGCAGGGTTGTGATAAATAGTAGTTCTGACTCATGTGGTAACATGAAGGACAGATTTATCAGGCTCAAAAAGGTGAAAGCATTGTTCTCACTAGGCATGTTTTACTTCCTTTTTCTGGGAACGGAGGCAGAATGAGAAAACCTGAAGCACACATAAGCTATTTTTAGAGGGCTAAAACAATTATTCCCCTAGTGATGGGGCAGTTGAAGTTTATGTTTAATTGACAGAGGACCATTCAACCGCTCTGGCCTGCCACGTTGTGTCTGGGTCAAGAGACTGGATTCTTGCTGGTAAAAAACAGTACCTTAATGGTGAATGGCAGTGAGTGACTACCAGCAGAGGGGCTTTGGTAGAGTATGGGTTAGCCTCATCCCCAAGCTGGCATTTTCTCTTTTGAGAAATGAATATGAAAAGCCAAGTGGTTTCCAGACTTGCCCAGCAACATGGGCTCTGACACCTGGGAGAACCAAAAGAGGCATCCCAGTACCATGGCCACAGCCATAGCAACTCTGCGGCAGGGCTTGCAACACAAGCAGTCACACCAGTGGCATCCATTCAATGCTTAATGAGTTACTGATGGCTCCAAGGTAAAGTGATTCTACTCCATAGATGATGGAGATCGGAATCTAGGGAGAACAGAGATGAAGCTAGAAAGGTAGCACACCAAGATGGAAAGTGAAAGAAAGGGTAGGAAAGGGAGAAAAAGGAAACACTGACTGATATTTCAGAGTCCTAACTGATAAATGCCAAGGCATTCTATTAGTGCCAGATATGGAAATGTTAACAACCATTATATTATCTCCCTCTGGGTTTGTAAGTGATCTTTATTTTACTCTTTGTATGTTTCTGTGTTACCTTATTTTGGGCAATGAATATATATTTCTTGCATAATCAGAGGGAAAAAGAAGATACTTCACAAGAACAGATATTGGATTAAAGGGCATTTTTCTCTGGGTTCTGACAGACCAACAATGTTGCTTACTCCCGGCACTGACCTTGGAGGGAAGTCAGTGGTCCTTCTGCTGACAGTCCCTTGACAACAAGCATACCAACCCCAGGTTGCCGGTGTCCTCAGATCACTGACACCATCTGGTGCAGTGTCCTGTGCGGGCCCTAGAAGTATATTACACCTGAGGCTTCTTGGCATCTCAGGACCAATTATTTCCATCCTTGACTCTGGTATCCTCAGCCATTGCTGTAGCAAGAGAATCAATCTCTCTCTCTCCCTCTCTTTCCCTCTCTTTATGGTTTTGACTGAAATTCTCCTGAGTGAAGGATGCTTTTCTTCTGATGTCCCATGTGCCAGGAGGCTGAGGAATGATTCGGGCATTTTCTTCCTTGTTAATGGCTACTTTGAGACCCTGATGCTGTCCCTCTCATGTACAATGCCTTCTTCCTTTGATGTTTACAACATCTGGCTATATCACCCTCTACGTGTCCTTATCACTGGCATGTGTGGACTTCCAGATCATTCTCAAATATTCATTGAGAATTCAGATACGTGAGTCACAGCCACACAGGACTTGCTGTCCAGAACAACTCCTTCTACCTTCCTATGCAACTCCAGTCTGAAGCCCCTCTGACCTGCCAACTCAGAGTCCCATGACTTCCTCTATTCCAGTGAGCTACCTCCTCCTCCGGGATTCTGCCATTATGGAGAACAGCTCCAATTCCAAAAGCTTCAATTATAGCCATCGAACTTATGACCAGAACCTACAAGCCCTTCCCCATCATCTTTTGTGTTCCAGTCGTATAATTTTATTCCTCTAGTACAGCCCTCACTACAGGCTTTGCTAATTAGTATCCTTGCTCCTCTCTCCCACTAGGCTGTAGAAACTGTGATTGATTATCCTGGGATTTCCAACAGCAACTGTACCAAATTGATGGTTTCAGCTGAATCTTTATTGACAATCAGCATTCCTTCTATGAATTCCTGGCCAGTGCCTCTCGATTGCTCACGGTGGTATTTCAAAACCCATTCACTA
Organism: Balaenoptera musculus; assembly: GCF_009873245.2. Taxonomy (NCBI): domain Eukaryota; kingdom Metazoa; phylum Chordata; class Mammalia; order Artiodactyla; family Balaenopteridae; genus Balaenoptera; species Balaenoptera musculus. Next base: position 40,710,272 of record NC_045791.1, read on the forward strand.
TATTAAACTCCATACCTGCCTCTATTTCTTCGGTTTTATCAGAGGAAACGCAGACCCTAAAAGATTCCTTCCTTCATGTCCTGCTCCTCAGAGGAAGTGCTGTCCTTTCTTCTTTCCAAGGCAACCCTCACCTGGGCTCCAGAACCTATACCCCAATTCCATCTCCATAACCTTACTCCATCACCTACCCTTCTTTCCCCTGTAGCTTCAACCTCTTGGTCTTTGCTGCTCCCTTCTCCTCACATGAAAATCTACACAAATCTCACCCATTAACAAAAATTTTAAAGGACTTTCTTTAGACCCCCAAGACTGTAGCACCACACCCTGCATTGTTCCCTTTCAGTCAATGATATCTATTCTTCTCCAATTTCACATCTCTTATTTTAGTCCTCACCCATGACATTCCTACCTCTGCCTCCACCCCAATTCACTACTCTTTCCAGTGACTTCCCAACGATCAAAGCAAACTCAATCCTTATTTTATGTAATGTCTCTGTATTTGATTCTACAAACCCTTATTTACAGTCTTAAGAAACTACTGACTTTGGCATTCATTCGTTCAAAAAATACTTATTGAGCATCTGCTTTAAGCCAGATACTGTGCTATGTACTTGGGATATGGTGCTTAAAGAAAAATTAGGCCTTTGCCTCATGGAGCTGGGAGTTTCAGAAAGAGAGAAAATAAACAAGTAAATGAATGAAAAGAATATTACATGTTCAATTCTAAGAAGGAAATAAGTATGGTGATGATTTAGAAAAATCTGTGTAGAACCATTAGAAGGCGTATTTTTAAATGACATTTGGATTAAAATTTGAAAGATGAGAGTGAGACAACCATGGAAAGAGATGAGGGAGATCACTGCAGGAAATGCGAGCTTTAGGTGCAACAGTATTGAGTGGGAATGACCTTGCATATGTTCAGAACTGGGAAGAAAACAGCACAGGTGGAGCAGGTAGTGTGAGTTAAGACTGGAGGTAAGTTTGGCAAGCTGGATGGGGGCTAGGTGATTAGGCAAAGATTTAGTTCTAGAAACAAAACAAAAACAGATATTGAAGAGTTTAAAGCAAAGAGTGATATAATGTGACTTAGATTTTTAAAATATAGCTTGGGCTATATTGAGTGAAGAATGGATAGTAGAGGAGCAAAGGAGAAACAGAGACCAAAGAGAATATGGCAAAAATGATCACTGGGATCCAGGAAATTAATTATTCAGATCTGAGATGTGCTTTTGAGTGGAGTCAGAGTGCTCATTTAAGGATTAGACACGGCGGTTGAAGCTAAAAGGAATCAAGGATAATTCCTAGGTTTTTGCTAGAGCAACTGGTTGGATGATGGTACCAATAACTGAGATGGGAAATTGGAAGAATAACAGGTTTGGAAAAGAAAGTCAGGAGGCTCAGTATTAAACATTAAACAAGTGATGTGACTGTAAGACACTTAAGTAGAGATTCCAAATAAACATCTGGAGGTACAGATGGGCGGCTCAATGGAGAATTCAGGACTGGACTAAATTAAGGAGATATCTACTTAAAATGCTACAAATGCTATTTGATGCTACAAGACTGGAAAAGATCTATAGAGTGTGAATGTAAATAGAAAAGGTGATCATGCACTTTCATGTTTATCTGCCTTTTGCAGTTTTCTCAACCAGCATAACTTCATTTTCCTCCTCCACCTGTTAATTTTACTCTACCATTAAGACCAGAACAAATGCCACCTCCTTGAATCTTCCTCTGAACCCTCTAGGGAAAATGTTAGTAGGACTTCCCTGGTGGTCCAGTGGTTATGAATCCACCTTCCAGAGAGAGAGTGGTATGGACATATATACGCTACCAAATGTAAAATAGATAGCTAGTGGGAAGCAGCCACATAGCACAGGGAGATCAGCTTGGTGCTTTGTGACCACCTAGACAGGTGGGATTGGGGGGGTGGGAGGGAGAAGCAAGAGGGAGGGGATATGGGGATATATGTATATATGTATATGTATAGCTGATTCACTTTGTTATACAGTAGAAACTAACACACCATTGTAAAACAATTATACTCCAATAAAGATGTTAAAAAAAACCTAATATTAAAAAATAATAAATAAATAAATACATAAAATCCGCCTTCCAATGCAGGGGATGCGGGTTCGATCCTTGGTCGGGGAACTAAGATCCCACATGCTGCAGGGCAACTAAGCCCTTGCGCCAGAACTAGAGAGCCCACATGCCACAGTGAAGAGCCCGCGCCCCACATCGAAAGATCCTGCATGCCACAACAAAAGATCCTACGTGCCGCAACTAAGACCCGACACAGCCAAATAAATAAATAAATAGTAAAAAAAAAAAAAGAGAGAGAGAGAGCTCCTAGCTCCAATTCCATCTTTTCATTAAAAATAAAAATAATAATAATAATAGCAAAAATACTTTGAAAAAAAAAAAAGAAAATGTTCGCTCAATCCTTGGCACACCAGTGATCCTTAATTAAGATTTATTACCCTCCCTTCTTTGTTCTGTCTTGTATTCCTTGATTCTTTTTCAGGAGGGTCTAACACTGGATTGTTACTGATATATTTGGGCATTTACTACATGCCTGGCATGCTCTTCCCTGCCTTGTTACCTGCTAAATCCCTCCTGTCCATCATTTAAGACTCAATTGTAGCATTGCTTTCTCAGTCTTCCTCCTTTCCCCTCTCCTCCAGACATAATTAGGTGTACCTTCTAAGGCACTATTTATGTATCCTTAGCATAACACTTTCCATATTGATCTGCATTATTCATCTTTGTATCCCTAGTATGTTGTATTGTAAATAACACATAGTAGGGCTTAAGTGATCATCATTAGGTGAGTGGGAGCACTTTCTGGTCTCTGGTCTGAGAATAACAAAGTTATGGATGGGAACCAGGCCAGCAGTTTTATTTGCAGGATGGTAAAGTCTGAACTAAACATTTCCCTAAGGACAGTTCCATTCACTTTCCATCAATTAATAAGAGCAGGAAGTGTGTGTCATGAAACATTGGCTTTGCAAGGTTCAAACTAAAGTTAAGGTTAAGAGTATTTAACTAGGCTTTTGGAACATTTGTTGAGACACAGATTTTAAACACACTACTGTTTAGATTTTTTGAGTGATCCTTATAACTTTTCAACGATAGAGGAACCAGAAAGTTAGGGCACAGGGTAAGAGGTGAATTTAAAGCTTGTCTCTTCTAGACTTGCAGATAAGGTTTCTAGAAAAAGCTTACTTTTCTGAAAACCAAAATGGGCCCTCATTATCCCCCATCTCCTCTTGTTATCTCTGATTTGTACTGGATAGTCCTCTTTCGTAGTCCCACATTTTGTTCATTTTGGTAGAGTTAAGCCAATAAAAGTATAAACAAACTGAAGAAACTATTCTCTGTATAGATTTATGAGCCAAAGTAATGCTGTGCTATCTTTTCAGAGGGTTTAAGATCATTTTTATATCCCACCTTACTTTTGTAATCTTCCAAACAATTTGTCTCCAGTTAAAAACTCCACTAGTAAACATGACATTTATGGTATTAAGAGTATATCAGAGTTTAATTTTAAAAAACTTGTACTAATATTATGTAACCATTCAATTATTTTCATTCCTTCAGTCCAAAAATTATAATTGCATGGAAGAAGAATTTCTTGTTTACACATAGAAACCAGAAAGTTAGGACTAAAGCATTAGAGTAGGAAGACAGTTTGGTCTCTGATTTCAAGCAGTCTTCTGTACCTTGCTCCTAGGTCATTATTCCAAAGGCTCTAATGACTTATTCAGGAGGATGTCATAATTCTTAACCAGATATGCAAAATACATGAAATATGAAGTACAGAATATCCAGTTGCCTTCCTCATAAACCACTGAGGCGGAGCGATTTTTATCCCATTCTCTAGATTCTCATTTACTTAGCTAATTCCTCGCATCTCACACCTTTTCTACTTTTGGCCCGGAATATGCACCCACAGAAAAAGTGTTGTTGCTCCTCATGAAAACACAGCAGGGCCTCTTCATTAAAAAGAGTCATTCTTTTACTTTAAATTTTCCCCACGTGTTTCATGTAGATGAGCTTGTATCACATAAAGTCACCACCAACCGAAGTCTGACTCTTATTTCTATGCGATCTATTTGACAATCATCTGTATTTTGCCAAGTAAATTTTCACACACTTGTGTGAACTTCTGAAAGGTAAGGAACATGCCTTATACTGTAATATTTATTTGTATCCAGTATATTGCACCTTGCAGATGAGAGGTACAAGATAAACTACTCCAGTGGAAAAGAATATGGAAAGGCAACACTGCACACCGTACTTTTCTTATATCAATTCATATAAATCCAAAACTATTAATAAAGTATCCAGATAGAAAATAATGACAGACCACAGACATCAGTGAACCAATTCATTTAGTCATGTGGGGTGCAGAGGTACATTTAATCCCAAAAGAGCACAAGGGTGTGGTACTTCTCTAAGTCAAATTGTCCATGGAAGCCAGATTCAAGGTTTTTTGGGCTAAAGGTGGACACTTGGTCACTTCCATCCTCAGAACCTTTCAGCCAACATTATGTCTTCTATACTTCGTGGTATAGAGATCTCTGTGGGCTTCAATCCAGGATACGCTGAAGCTTCTGAGCAAAAAATTTGGCTCCAAAATAATTATTTTGCAGGGCATTCTTTATGCAAAGATGGGAAAACTCTCTACATGGGTAAGAAATCAAAGCTAGTTCTTTGGTTTTTAAAAATAGAAAGTCAGTTTTTCCACCATCCTGTCTGGTTATTTGAATTTAATGGATCTCCTTTCAGTCCACAATTCAGACCATTTGTATTTCAGCTACTTACTTTCATTGTCCTAAACTTGAACTTTTTTGCCACCAATCTCTAATCTGATAAACAAGCACATCTACCTACAGTAAGAGGGTAAATTGTTATACTTTTTCTGAAGAATAAATAGGGAAATAACTAGCAAAAGCCTTCGGAATTAAGAAATAAAGTTTAAGAATTAATATGCAGGGCTTCCCTGGTGGCGCAGTGGTTGAGAATCTGTCTGCCAATGCAGGGGACACGGGTTCGAGTCCTGGTCCGGGAAGATCCCACATGCCGCGGAGCAACTAGGCCCGTGAGCCACAACTACTGAGCCTGCGCGTCTGGAGCCTGTGCTCCGCAACAAGAGAGGCCACGATAGTGAGAGGCCCGCGCACCGCGATGAAGAGTGGCCCCCGCTTGCCACAACTAGAGAAAGCCCTCACACAGAAACGAAGACCCAACACAGCCAAAAATAAATAAATAAATAAAATAAATTTAAAAAAATAAAAAAGAACCACCTTAACAACTAATGCTTCCATAAAAAAAATACACAATTGGAGAGATTTAAAAAAAAAAAAAAAGAATTAATATGCAGGCACCTATGCAAAGATTTATATACAGGTATGTTCATTACAGCCTTAAAAGGGTAAAAAAATTGGAAATAATATAACACCACCAAATAAGAAATTGGTTAAATGCAATTATTCACATAATGAAACACTATGCAAACACCAAAAATTAAGTGGTAGGAATACAGAGGAAAATATGCAAGATATATTGATAGATGAAAAAAATCAGGTTAAAAATAATATATGCAGTATTATCTAGTTAAATTAAAATCTTTGTGTATATAGAAGAAAGAATATATGAACATTGTTATTAATCTTTTGCTAGTGGTTTAGGATTTTGGGTGATATTTATTGTATTTTGTGTGCTTGACTGTATTTTCCAAACTATTTACAATGGACATAAAAGACTTTATAATTACAAAAGGATGTTTTAAAAGTCTGGCCAAAAAAATCAAAATTTAGAAGGAATATCTAAGGGACATGACTGTTATTCATTCTGGAAGTTTTAAAACTCTATTCCCATATCAAATTAAGTGACAAAAATACTGTATATCCTTGTATATAACATTTTCACTTTTTATCACCTTGCATGCAGCATTACTTTCACTTTCTATAGAAAAGTTTCACAAAACTATGATTTAATTTTATGCCATAGGCCTTATAAAGGTTAACACAATATCATATAAGGGTTGATTTAGACTCAGTAAAACTTCTATTGAAAATGCTTTCTTCTGGGTGGTTTGCCTCCCTCCCCCTGCCAGCTCCTGATGTGCTAGATGTTGTCTATTATTAGCAAATAAGAGCTAAATGCTTCCTTTTAACTTTAACCATGTTCAATTACAGCACCCCTTTTTAGTCTTGGTTTGCTGACATAACTATATTCCCATCCTCTTATTTTTTTGTCTCTTATTCTCTTACTAATTTTCTATTTTAATGATTCCTAATAGGAAACAGATGGCACACTCAAAATTAGGTTAAATCCAGAAGAATGTAATAAGGGGACAATGACAAAGAAGGTTAGAATGCAGGGCAATCAAAAGGGATCATGTAGTAGCCATGCTGCTTTACCCAGAGCCAGAGAAGGCTGCGTGGGGAGGGCCACCTGACAGGGGCTGAGACCTTTGGTGGAGGACACAGCTAGTCAACACAACTCTGCAGGGCCAGGAGCTGGCGGAGCAGCTCTCCCAACCTCACTCTCCTCCCTCATCCTCATCTGTAGTGTTCCACTTTGACTGAACCCAAACAGAAGCCAGAGGGCAAGGGAGCCTTCTATAGGACAACTCCCTGGGACACAAAGCAGGATGGAGAGTAGATATGCCCCAATGGGTAGATATCTACCACAATAACGTTACTGCCTTTATTATAAATTGTTTGGAAGTAGGTGATGTCTATATGTGTAAGTAAATAACATGAATCTTTTAGGTGATTTCACTTTGGTCACTTATGTGAGCATTTTTTTCCATAGCAGAGCTGCCTACTCGAATTGGCAATAGCTATTTTCTGCCGTGATGTAGTCTTATGTCCTTAGAGCATGATGAGCCAAGAAAGTATTCTGGGGTAAACACATTAGTTATCTCCCTCTTAATTGAAATGCCAGGTGGATTTAAAAATAACTGTTATGTCTTCTTTAGGAGTAAGGTCTATTTTCAGTCTGGGCATTGAAGTATTACATAATGATCGTGTCATATGTTGATATTGCTAAAATGAATTTGTCTGTAATCTTGTTTAATTTCTCTCTTTTCACTATTCATTAAAAAGGGAGTATATATACTGAGGATGTTGTATTTCAAAGCCTGAAGTGTCAGGGAGAGTGAAAAGTGAAAAGTAATCAAACCTCAGACTCAGTCAATCATGACTTCTTAGAGCTGAGGTGATTTTAGCAATCATTTAATTCAAACACCTCATTTTACAATTGGGGAGGGAAAATCCTGCAGAGCCTACACAGCTTGCCCAAGGTCATCCACCTTGTTAGGGCCTCCTAGTTTGGCATATTTTCCTCTATATCTCAACATCAAAGTACAGTTGTATTCTGCTCATTCATTAAATTCACTCACTCAAACAATATTTATTGAGTGCCTTGTGTCAGGCACTGGAGATAAAACAATGAAGAAAATGGACAAATCCCCCCTTTTTGCAGGGCTTACATTCTAGAAGAGAAAGAGAAGACGGTCAATAAATAAATAAAGAGATGTCAGAGGAACGATAAATGCCAAGAAAAAAATAAAGTAGGGTAAATGGACAGAGTCACAAGGAAGGAGGATGCTATTTTAAGTGTGGTAGTCAAGGACAGACATTCTCTTTGATGACATTTGAGCGGGACCCTGAATGGAGTGAGAGAGTGAGTTATACAGACATCTGGGGGAGGACTCTTCCAGGCAGAAGGACAGCCAGTGCAAAAGGCTAAGGGGACATGTGCTAGGGTGTTCGAGGAGGAAGAAGTAGGCTGTGATGGCTGGAGCAGGAGGAGTGATGGGGGAAGTGGCAGGATATGAGATCCAAGAGATATTGAGCTTAATGCGGGGAATGACATAATCTGACATGCCTTTTAAAAGCATCACTCTGCCTGTTGTGTGGGAAATCGATGGAGGGGGAGGGAGGGAAGGGAAAGGGAGGAGGCAGAGAAATGAATTAGAAGAGTAAGAGGTTTATAATAGTTCTGATTTGGAAGGCAGAGCCTTCTATTCATGACAATAGGTAAGGGTGTGAGTATAGGGTGTGAGGGGGGAAAACAGAGTCAAAATATCAAGGCTTTTGGCCTGAGCACTGGGAGAATAGGATTCCATTTGTTGAGAAAAGGAATATCGGGGAAAGAGTGGATTTGGAGAGAAAAACGAGATTACATTTGGGTCAAATTAGATTTGAGGCAGTGGGATGTGTGAGTTTGCAGTTCAAGAAAGAAATCTAGACCAAAGATATTAATTGGTAATTTGAGTCAGCATATAAATGGCATATGAAGTATATTGGATTGGTTGAGATCTCCTAGAAAGTACACATACTTAGAGCACCGAGGCCCCAGGGAACTCCAAGACTTAGAATGATGAGGAGGATCCATCCAAGTTTATGGAGAAAGAGAACCCAGTGAGATAAAAGAACAGAAGATGGCTTCCTAGAAGCTAAATATCAAGTTTTCCAAAGAGGAGGCAGTGATCACTTCCATCTTAACAGTTCAAGTAAAGTGAGGACTAAGAACAGACCCCTGGAATTAGCAATATGGAGATCACTGATGACCTTGACAAGTACAGCTTTGCTGGAGTCGAGGGACAAAATGGCTCAAGAGACAATGGGTGGGATGAAGCGAGGACAGTGTGTAGAGGCTACAGGATGGTGAGATTTTCTTAACGGGGGAGGCATGAGGTCAAGGGAGAGTGTGTTTCTAAATACAAGTGAGAATGGTATATTTATAGGTTAATAGGAAAGATCTAGAATAAAAGGGGGAAGTGGTGGTGGGAGAGAGATTTGGATGACCTTGAGTAGGAGAGAGGGAATAGGATTCTGTGCGTAAGTGAAGGGGCTGGCCACAGACAGGAGTACAGATACTTAATGCATTGTGAAAGGAGGGAAGGTGGGGAGTGGGTACAGATTCTGATAGGTTGGTAGATGCAATGTTGGAAGCCTGTGGAAATTTTCTTCTTGTGAAATAAGATATTGAGAGGCAAAAAAAAAAAAAAAAAAAAATCACAATCAAAATCGTTACTATTTTCTTCAGTCAACTTAACAAAAGAGCAACACCAAGGAGGCAATGAAGCTGTTTTGTTTTTTTTTTAACCTGCTTATACTTGACACTTCAGCTGTGATCAAACCATAATGGTCTGGCTTCTTGTAAAGTGTTTGGCTATAGTGGTTCATTAACCCAAGGAGAGAAATCCTGAGAGAATATTAATAAGACAGACTGCGTGTACCTGTAAAACATGAAAGAAATACTCCTAGTAAGCAGACTACTAAAGAGATTTTCAATTATTAATTACCTATCAATTTAACAGTTCTGAGTACACTAGGACAGGATCAAAGCCATGAAAATTACCCTAAAGCAAATAGTTTGAAACCAAGTTTTCTCAAAATTGATTAATCACAAAATTAATAGCAAACAGCAATCACAGTGATGGGCAGCACAGCACAGTGTTTAAAATCATGAACGATGGAGTTAGACCTCCTGGGTTCAAATCCTAATTGCACTGCTTAATGGCTATGTGACTTTGGGGAAATTATATTCCCTCTATGTGTCTCTGTTTCCTCATTTATAAAATGAAGATCATATTAGTACCCACCCCTTAGGGTTATTAAGAAGATTAAATGAACATAGAACAGTGCCTTGCACATAGCAAGCATTGTATAGGTGTCTGTTAATTAAATCATATCACTGTGAATAATCAAGACCTAGCCAGAAAATGCAGCCAAAAATTGACACCTGGAGTTAATTTTTAAGACTTTTAAAACTGCCTACTGGGAAATCTTTTACAGAAAAACAAATACATCTGTCTCTTGATCATCTAGGGTATTTTTTTCCCTCCATCTGACTTTTTCTTAAAATTGTGTCCTGACAAAGAGTAGGAAGATTCCATAATTTCCACTTTTAAAAAAGAAGTTCTAATGGAAATCTTCACTTTTAAAAGACATGGAAACCAGAAAAGTGAGCCTCTTGGATTACCATCCTACTTTTCTGTCACCTATTGACTCATATACTGAGAGCTGACCCTACATTTAGACTCATATTAGAAGGTCATAATCAGTTAATAAGCTATGTTAATGTTCATTTCTAAATTTTAATGACAAAATAAGGAACATTATGAATATCTTTAAATTATATGATCCTTGATTTATTTTCTTTTCTCCCATACCGCATTCATTTCTTTACTCATACAATATCATTCAGAGGACTGGTTAAATATTCAGAAGATAAAGTCTGAACCCCCAGTTTATTTTGGAGTCATTTCTACATAAAATACACGTTAACTATCTTTTCTTTTTGACCATTGTACTATCCTGATAGTTAATTTACCTACCAGGTTTTATGGCGCCAATATTTTGGGTATTTCATCAGATTTTCAAATAAAAGGACCAAAAATTAAAAGAAAAACACACGCTCAAACTTTGACTGCAAGATCACATTTCTAGGAGTTAGTAATTGAGAGCACCACAAAACAGAGGGTGGGAAGTAGTTCAACAGATTGGTCCTCAGCCAGATGGGGCTACTTCAGCTCTAGTTGCAGGTGGTCTCTTTGCAGAGATGTTTGCAGTGAGAGATCCGGGTGGGTGGATTTTAGAGCAGAGGTCAAACTGGCGTTCAGAGAGGTTCAAAGACGTGTTTTTAGGGTCGAAAGAGTCTATGAGAGTTTTTATATTCCATATTCTCCATTTTATAAAAATGTAAAAAAGTGTTGTAAACCAATTTGAGATCATCTGAATGTCACTGCATGACTGAGTGCTGCCACAGTGTTTTTTGTTTGTGTTCACAATTCAGTTGGTCCCCAGTGGTATATTACATAAACTGACAGTATATCTTAAGTCATTTTAGTCTAAGTGGGATCCAGTTAGACCAATCAGTCTTTCTCTCTCCCTCTCCCTCCCTCTGCTCCCCAGAACATTTGGTTCCCCAAGAACCAAATGGGCCTTTGTGGATTTTATGGGATTCACCTTGTTAGAAAAAAGCCAATAAACACAGGTCTTTTTGAGATGAACCCTTCTCTCTCTTGGCCTCCTGCTGATGTGGCTGAGAGAAATTGCCCTTAAACTTCTCTGAGGCTCTCTAGTTTGAGAATATCTATGAGAAACACCCCTTATCTCTTGGAAGGGTTGCTTATATGAATGGATACACTGACCTTTTGATCTTTTCGAGGCTATAACAAAGGGTTGTACATTCACACTTTCAGTCTCTTCCCTATGCCATGCTGTTGGAAATAAACTCTTAACTCTAGAGTCTTTTGCCATTAGGATAGATGGTGAGTTTCCCAAAGCATCAAGTCCTGGTTCCTTTTAGTTTAACAGTTCTTCCCTCAATTTATCTCTCTCTTTTGTACTATAAGTAGCAAAAAAAAAAAAAAAAAAACCCAAAAAACAAAACCAGGTGGCATCTTCAACACCTTGGAAATCTTCTTAGCTCATTACATATGAAGTTCATTATTTAGGAAGGTTTTCCATCTAACTGCAGGACAGAATTCCCTAGGCTTTATGCCACTGCATAACAGTGATCCTCCTTTCTCCTGTTTCCAATAATATGTTCATCGCTTCCTTCTGAACCCTTATCAGCCACATCTTAGACATCCATATTTCTACTAACAGTCTGTTCAAGGAATTCTAGTCTTTTTTCTATCATGCTCCTCAAAATTCTTCCAACTTCTCTCCACTTCCCAACTCCAAAAACACTTTCACATTTTTATGTATTTGTTACAGTAGCATTTCACGTCCAGATACCAAAATCTGTATTGATTTTTTAAATTGCTGTGTAACAAACTACCACAAATTTAGCAACTTAAAGCAATACTCACTTATTAGCTCAGAATCCTATAAGTCAGAGGTTCAGCAAGGCATGGCTGGGCTCTCAGCTCATGACATCACAAGGCTAAAATCAAGGTGTTGCCAAAACTGATTTCTCATCTGGAAGCTTTAGAGAAAAATTTGCTTCCAAGCTCATTCTTTTTTTCTTTTTTCTTTTTTGTCAAAATTCAGTTTGTTACAATTATAGGACTATAGGTTACAGGGTCCTATTTCCTTTCTGGCTGTCAGCTAGGGCCACTCTTATCTCCTAGGGGCCACCCACATTCCTTGTGATCTCCTCCATCTCCAAGCCAACAATGGTGGGTCAAGTCCCTTTTATACTTTAAATCTCTGGCTACCCATCCTGTGACCAGCCAGAGAAACCTCTCTGCTTTTAAAGGGCTCATGTGACCACGTCAAGTCCACCCAAATAATCTCCCTTTCTCAACGTTGTCTGTGCCATATAATATAACCTAATTAGGTATTTACAGTCCTGGCAATTATACAGGTATGTATCCCAGGATGGCAGAAAGTCTCGGGGCCCATCTTAGAAGCCTGTCTGTCATGGGGCTATTCACTGGCCCCCTTTAAGTCCCAACAATCCTGAAGAAGCAGAGTTTAAAACCTGGGAATTTTTTTTTATCATTCTCTGTGTCCACCTTTTTTTCTACTCTTGGCTCTTTAGATCAGTATATTATTAGATTGATAAACACTGGAGAAGAGATTTCATAATATCATGATGAATTACTCTCATAAGAACCGATAAATCCCCACATCGAGAGAATGGCTTTGATCTGAATGTACTCTGGATTCCCTCCTAAGCACAGAGTTTCTTGAATCTTCTGAGAAGTAGTACTGTTCCACCTCTTCCGCCTGCATTCTGATTAAGATAGCCTACCCTCTTTTGTTTTAGATTCTTTCCTCTCTTCCCTGGTTATCTGTCAGATGAATATAATTCTGAGTGTCTGCCAGGTCACCTGAGGACAAGGGGAAGCACCCAAGTGCCAAGGTTCTACTGAAGACTGGGTCTATTGGTATTTACCGGTGCAATGTCACTTGAGGCTCCCCAGAAACATCTCTGAGGTAAGGATGAAGGTCACATGGCTGGTGGAGTTATTATGACTTTTCTGACTATGTTCCCCACCCCTCAGTTGTGCAATATGAGTGGTTTCAATGCTGGATTCAGAGTTGGTGAAAATTGGGAGGGAACTGTGACACGATAAATCAAGGAAGGGATATGTCTCCTTTTTCTGTGAGCCTTGCTTAAAATCTCCATTTTGGGAGCAAGGCTGAAAATATCCTCGCCTTGGATCCCATAGAATGCCAAGCATCATGCAGCAACAAAACCTCCTAAAATGCTGTGATGCAGAGCAATTTTTTTGTTATTCAAGCCATCCAAAGAGCCACATATAGTAAAAGGGTGGTTCTGGGACCAATATTACATATCAGGCATTTTGAGGTTCATCTAGCATGGTAATCTTGTTTCTTACAATAGCTCCTAGGGATAGTTTATGGAAAGGCATCATCTCTTGATTTTACCATGACAATTGCAAAAGTGGAGAGATGCTTCTGAAATATTACCATTGTCACCTAACAGCTTATGAATCAAAACTTTCCTTGAGTCTTGAGATAAAACTATGAAAACTGTGAATATTATGTTCAACTAGAGTTTTAAAGCACAAAAGAAAAAAGTGATCTAATAAATGTGCATTTGCAAGGAGCTGGGCACCTACTAGGATAAACTTTGCCACTGGATACAAATTATGTTACTCCCGCAAAAAGAAAATATTATTTCCTAAAAGACAAATTACTGGGAAGAAGAATTAGGATAAAGCTGATCTCTTGTTCAGAAATCCTAATGTGGGGTTTTACACATGGCATAGTTTCTCTACCTCTGTTGCTGCTCTCTTACGAGAAGAGACAGGCAAGTGAAACAGTAGATGGGGAGAGACAGAACACCAGGTAATAAAGCAACCAGTCTCAAGTCAGGGGGAGGCTGCCTGTAGGGGGTTTTCTGCCAAGCTTCTATTACGCACTGAAGAACTAAAATTTGTCTCCAACACGTAAAACAGTTAAAACAAAGGGAATCTAGATTTGCAGTTAGTATATATAAAGGTAGTCAGAACTTTGGTCAGTATGTCTGAGTTGACATAGAAATCTTTTTTCCCACTTTAAACACAGAAATTTTGGACAAACTATACCACAACTACACACACACACCCAGTGCCCCAGTGCTGAAAATAAAGATGGAACTCAAAGTCAGAGTAGTGAGAAGGAGCCAAAGCCAAGTGACTCTTGGGGAGAACTGGACCTGAGATCCGTCTGAGGAGCTGGTGGCCAGGTCTTCAGTGTTAGTTGTGGGACCTGTGCACATGGGTGCAGGAACCAAGCTACCTACGAAGAGCAAGAAGTCATGTAGGACTTGTCCATACACACAAGGGAAACTAGCTACACCGTGACCACTCCCCAGGAGAGTGACAAAGGAGCTAACTTTCTGCTTGGGACCAGAGGAAGAAAAGGGTCAAGTGCAGAACCCGAGTGCTGTGCATGAGTGCTAAGTCAGCACCCACTCCCAGCTCACAGCATGGGTCCCAAGTCTCAAAGTTAATATACAAACTGGTCCTGGGCCAGTAAAATGCATAGGGCCCTTAGGAGAGGCAAACATAAAAGCTCTCTGTAGAGATGTTCTCACTACCAGGTCATAGTTCATAAAGGAAAGCACAATTCACAAAGAAAAAGTTTAAGAACTTTGATTATTTGATCATTTGAAATTTCTGTGGAACTACAGACACTGAGGCAAATTTAAAGGTAAATGACCAATGAAAGAAAATATCTGCAACTCAGGTAACTGATAAAAAGAAATAATATTCAGAATTTATAAAGAACATCTATAGATTAAATAAAGAAAAAATAGACAATGGACAAGAAGCATGAATAAGCAATTCAGAGAGGAAGAAAACTGCCCAATAAACATGAGATTTCCAATCTCACAAGTGACCAGGAGAATCCAATTTAAAACATTGAGATACTGTTCCCATTTAGCATATTGGCAAAAGTCAAAAAGAATAGTTTTAATGTCTTATAAAGTCAAAAAACAAAGTCTTATAAAGTTGAAAACATACAAATCCTGCAACACAGTGATTCCCACCCCAGGTACACCCTAGAGAAAGCTGTGCATACATGCCCTGGTCAATACGTATGAAGCGGCTGCTGCAGCACACTTTCAAGAACAGAACTTAAGAAACTTAAATGTCATCCACTAAAAGAAGGGATAAATGGTATCCTAGTTCTACAGTGGAACACTATATAGCCATTAAAAGAATAAACTAGCTCTCTGTGTATTAACATGGCTATATCTCAAAATGTAAGGGTAAATGAAGAAGTACATGCTGCAGAATAATAGTGTGATAATATTCATGAGAGAAGTAAGAGAAATGAAATACATATTAAAATATGTTAAAAGCAATAGATAGCCTGAAAGATAGCAATAAAATTCATGATGGAGATTGCCTTTGGTGTGGTAAGAAGGCAAATGGTACTGAGTTAAGTCCTCAAAAGAAGACTTCAACTTTATCTATAAAATAAAATAAACCTGAAACAGAATGAAAAATGTCAACAGTTTCAATGCTAGGTGATGAGTACTAATGTATTTATTACATCAATCTCTGTATTTTAAACTTTTTTTCTAAATGTAAGAAATAATTTTTAAAAGAAAATAAATAAAATAAAATATATGCCTGGGGCCCATACACTTTCAAGAGATTGACCATGAATTTGGCTTAGAGCTTAATTATTCCTTCCATCACTGTTTGTTTTGTTGTTGTTGTTTTGGTGTCAGGCCAAATTTCAAGCCAAATGTCAATAGCTTATCTGCAAGCTAATGAAGGCCTCTCTCTCATCTTTCAAAACACCTTTCTCTCATTTCCAGAAATCTAAGAGACTGAGGAGAAAACAGCAAGCAGTCTGTCTATCCATTCCTGTGTAACCATGCCAATTCCCCAACTCAAATTTAATTTAACAATGAAATGCACTTACTTCAATTCTCAATACTTGAGTTACTAATTTGTGTATTCTTTCACTGTCTTTGTAAGTTCCCAGAAAGCGGAACTGTATCTAAATCTCTTTATATGGCACTTAAAATGACACTACATGCAAACAAATGCTTAAAAATACGTTACTTTTCATGATTATACTAATTCATAGAGAGGAAGGGCTATGAAAGGGGCCCAGGTAGATGACAAATCTCTAAGGATATGTAGTTTCATAACAGTTAATAATTGTTAAGTTTTCCCACACAGACGTGTATAGTTCACCTATGTTATTTGAAACATGATTGATATTTATGAGTTTCTCTCTTGATGGGGACTTGATGAAACCACCCAACTTCCTTAGAAATTAGACTGTAAATTACGTCTTCTTTGCAGCTTACTTTGTCAAAAATCATATAACTTCTCTACGTGTTGTTTTTTACACATTCTGACTCTACACCAATTTGCTGATATAAGAGCACAAAACAAGCAATAATAATGGCAACTGAAGTATAAAATGCAGAAATCTGACTTTTAGCTAAAAAACCATAGTGCCTTTTTTTCCCCTCATGTTTAATTTTAAAGGAAAAACTTCTAGACAAGAGCTTCATAAACCTGGTTGACCATGTAAAGTATCAATTGTGTTCACAAAAAGTAAAAATTTACTCATCAAGGACCATGAATTAGTCATTCTTAGCACTTTAAGCAACTCCAAAAGAAAACATTTTACATATCATGCAGATCAAGCCAATACAGGTGTACAGGTTAATGGAAGTTCCTTTCATTATGTTATGGAGTTGATCATAAATTGCCTTTTGTGAATCATTTCCACAGAAGTCATAAAATCTTAAAGAAAAATATTTTTTACTGTAAATTCTATCACTTTTGTGGTGTGGAAAAACAAAATATCTAAACAAATATCCCATATATTTTTAAAAAATCTCCTCTGAATATGTTTTACTTTCCACAGGTTGTCAGAAATCATTTTAAAGCTGTTAATATGTGTTTTGGGGAATTCCCTGGCGGTCCAGTGGTTAGGACTCCGGGCTTCCACTGCAGAGGGCATGGGTTCAACCCCTGGTTGGGGAACTAAGATCCCACAAGCTGCATGGCACAGCCAAAAAAAAAAAAATTAAAAATTAAAAAAAATAAGTGTTTTGATTAATATTTTGAAGATTGGGAAACAAATGTTCGTTCAAAAGTAGGATGATGAATTTGTATCAATATGAAAAACCAAACAATCTAACACATAATAAACCAAGAAGTAAATTCTTTAAAGGGCCTTTTGGTATTCTATGAATTGTACTGACCCCAGTATAATGTATTTTCCCAATAAGGACATCTTTTGATAGTCATTTGCTGTACTGCAGTCAACCAAAATGGTATCCCAGTACCTCTGGTTTTGCCATGTTCCTACTTAGTACACGATTTAACAACAATCACAAACCCTATCTTTTCTTTATCTGCAGCATCTCTTCTAATCACATGTACCTGTGCTTGTGAAGGTCAATAAAGTGGGTTCTCCTCCATGTCTTTGAAGCTCAAATATATTTAAGCAAGACTCCACTAGAACCTTATGAATCTTTCTAAGAACTGCTTATGAGGATTCCATGCCAAACACCAAGGTCAATCAAATCTCAATCAGGCAATTAAACATTCATTCACACATTCACAGCAACAGTATAAATACTTTTTTTTTCTTCTCTTTTCTTTGTAACAATTCCTTCTTCTTCCACAGTTTCTCTTTCTCCTCTTCCTTTTCTCTTCTTCTGGCAGAAATTTCCATTTCCACTCTTGCTGCCTCTTCCTGGTGGGCTCGCCACTGAAGAACCTGAAATAGAAATTTATTCCAATAACTATACACACTCAAGTGATTTCACAGATCACAGGGAGACTAGGTTCTGAATCAAGCAGATGTCAAAGATTTTCCAAGTACACATTAAAATTCTGTGTGCACATGAGTGTGTGATGTATGTGTAAGATGTGTGTGTGTGTTAGTATGAAAAGGAGAAAGCAACTTTCAAATCACCTCATTCAGAGATTCTTCACTTGGATTCATGGAATGAAATCCTAAAGAGTCTGTGAATTGACTTCAAAGGATCTGTGAATTCTCATAAGTATTATGTAAAAGTTTTGTGTTTTTGCACAGCTGTGATTTTCTGGAACAATAGTTCCAGTTTCTGGTCAACAGTTTTCAAATGGTCCTAATATCCTAAAACTTTTAAGAATTACTGATATATTTCATCCTGATTTTTGTAAGTGAATAAAATGAGCCTGAATGAAGATGAAAAAAATGTTAAGACATTTAAAAGAACTTTCTGGGTACTGACAGGTGTTATTGGTAGAAGTATAATTGGCACAGCACTTCTAGAGGACACCGGGCAATATGTAAATACATATCACAATAGAAAACATGCATAATCTTTGACCCACAACCCCACTTTGGGGAAGTTATTCAACGAAGACAATCAACTGGACAAGTGCACAAAAATGTACCCATGAGGAATATTCACTGCAGTTCTGCTTAAACAGAAAAACTGGAAAGAGTCTAAGTGTCTGGCAACAAGAGATAGCTTAAATTAATTATGGTTTCGTCATACAATGACTGCCATTGAAAAAGGATCTATATTTCCATATTCATCAACATAGAAAATATCCACAACATATTATTAGATGCAAAAAAGCAGGTGCAAAACCACATTTATAGTATGATCTCATTAATATAAATTATCATCTATGTATCTACACATAGAAAGAGATTTGGAAGGAGGTTTACCAAAACAATAATATTGGTTATCTCTGAATAGTAGCATTTCATGGAATTTAAAAAATTTATTCTTAAGCCTTTCTATGCCAAGTGACATTTTTACAATAAACATGTATTATCTTTGTAAGCAGTAAACCAATGAAACTAACAAAATAAAAACAAACACATGTTCCATGTACACACGTAGCTAACGAAGCAGAGAGGAGGGAGATGGAGAGGTATGCAGAAATTTTTTTTGGAAAAGGAAGAAACTAGCATTCTCAGTTTAATACCTCTTTGCCTTACATATTTGATATAAGCATGACTCATTATGGTAATATATAAAGTGAAAAGTGAATAAATAAAATATCATAGAAATATGATGAGCTAAAATGACTAAATAGTTAAGCTCTTTTTGCACTTTCATTATTCAAAGTTTATTTTCTAAAAATATATTTTGCTCTATTTATCAAAATAACCAAGGAAATTCAGACCCTTGATTTTCAAGCACACTTAGGTTTCCCCATCTACTGCTTATCTTGGCCATATTTATCTTCTTGTTTTGAACCCTGTTCCTAGAATAAGATCATCTATGCCTTCTGTCCTGACCTCCTACTTCCCAACTATTCCTTTCTGTACCCACCTTCCATCTGCAACATGCTATATCAAAATGAAGTGTCCTGTCAAGTGTTGCCAGGGATCACTCTCCTGAATACCTAAAGGATAGTTTTCGGTCCCTCTTTCCTTAACCTCATGGTTGGTACTTAACCCTGTCAACCATCTCTTCATGTTTAAAACTCTTTCCTTCGTCGGCTATAACACTGTTCTCCCCTCCACCAGTGAATACTACCTTCTTCTCTTCTTCCTGCTTCCTGTGTCTACCCTATACCCCCAACTGTATTGCTATCCTTTCTCAACCTCAGCCTCTCTCTGTTCGTTATCTGATGTGCTCATCCTCTCCTATGAGTTAACCTATCACTTCTGTTGGTCTGACTCTAAAATGTACAATATCAACTCTGTATTTCTGTCTGCAATCCCATCCTAACAAATGCTTAAAGACTTTGCTGTATGTATGTGCACCCAAAACACAACATTTCCAAAATTAAACTCAACTTATTTAACTTTGCCATAACTTCACACCAAGCCCTGTGCATCTGCCTCTTCTTTCAAACAATCTTGTTTGTTCTGTGAAACCACAAGTATCTCTGTAGTTTCCATTTTTATTACTATGTACATCTATCAACATGACTAATTCTTTACATTTTACCTCTTACTTGAACAATCTTATATTTCTTAAGCTCAGATGAGCTTTTATTTATAACAAATCAACTTCTAGACTATTGAATTTCCCTAAGCCACTTTGCTGTAATTTCCTAGTCCACCCAAAGTCTATGTGCCAAATGTATTTAGAACAATACCAGAAAGCTCATGGGGTGATGTCAATTTCTTCAAATATGACCTAAATAATTTAGCTTTCTCACTTCCAACCAATGCCCTACTTTAACCTAGCTAATGTGTAATCTCTAGGTAGGTTTTTTCCTGTGCCTTTCCTTATACCACCATTCTTGTTCTTAGCCTCATGGCGTGACCCAAACTATTCCCCCACCTGAAATGCCCTCTGTTCCCCCCTATTTCATAAAGTGCTTCTTGGTCCAGCACGTATCTCACATTTTCCATGAAACATTCTCCAACCCACACTCATCTCTCTTTTATTTCACTTACCATATGATAACTGTTCTCTAATCATTTTGAGCATAATGTTTCTATTTTCATTTAGAGCAGAGTCCATGATATATATGTATTTTGTTTTCCCCTTATACTGTCTAGCAGAGTGCTAGCACATCATAGGTGCTCAATTAGTACCTATTTAATTTACCAAAATAACATTTTAAAATGGAACCAAATAAATAAAAAAGAAATGATAGCATGAGAATATACCATATTGCAACACATAATGAAATAATGGATCCTCGTTCATGATCATCAATTGCTACTAAAAACTTCATTTTGACAGCTGATAGGAAACGTTATAATGGATGGATCAGGCTGACAACTGTTGAAAACGCTGAATAATCTTAACATCACAGAGAAACAAGCAGTCATCTTGGCATCCTGGTATAAGTATACAACATTCTCCTGAACCATTCTTGCCAAAATATGAAAATGAATATGATCAAATCTCTAGACCTATCTATCAGTTTACAGAAAATTCAGTCAATGGAAAAACACATTAAAGAGCACTATGGGAATACAATCAGCAAAACTGAAATTTGAAAAACTTTCAAGGATTTAACAAATTACAAGGAAAAAAGAAGGAAGGGAAAATATGAGTTAAAAGAGATTTAAGAAACATTATCAGCCAAATGCAATATGTGGACAATATTTGGTTTCTGATTTGAATAAACCAAATGTAAAAAAATTTTGAAACAATTAGAGATATTTCAATATTGACTAGTTAGTTGATACTACTATGGAAATTGTTAAAGTTTTTAGGTATGATCATAGTACGGTTATTTTTTTTAAAGAGTCTTTAATTTTAGAGATATATACTGAAATACACATGAAATGATATGATATTTGGGGATTTGCTAACTATTATCCAGTGGGCATGGGAGAGTATGTAAGGGTATTTGATTGATAAGCTGATAATTGCTGAAGTTGAGTGATGATAGATTTTGTATGTTTTTACATTTTTCCATATTAAAATTTTTGTAAAAAAACAAAATAAACCATAAAATATAATGTATGTCCAAAGAGATTTGTATAATAAAACACTGTAGTCTCACGGTTCTCAGACAATGAGACCAGAGATGCAGTGAACTAATGTAAAGAAAAATAGCATACATTCATCCTTTCCGAGTACTGAGACTACTTCTATAAATTTCAGTAGAAAGAGGTTTGTGTTTTGGAACTAGTCTTGTCACCTTTTGACTTAAGACTAATTTATGGGAATTATCATTGAATGACCTTTGCACATGTGATGTCATATGATTTATGAAGCCAAATATAAGCAAATACTTATAACTGGTCAAGATTTCTGTTTCCAAAGGTAAGTATAGCAAGAAAATAACCAGACCAATAAAACTCAGGTAACCCAGTTTATCCACCAATTTACCCAATTGCCCTCCTTGTCATTTGCAAGTCTAAATGATGTTTCTCCTGTTCTCCAGAAAAGATAAGATTATGGTAGTTTTTTAAATGGGCCACACACCATAAATCATGAAACAAATGCAAGTTTAGCAGCCACGAAAGAACATTACCACAGTGGCAGTCAGGAGCGCATTATAAGGAAAGCATTATTTAGATTACTAACTACAGGACATTTTCCCAGTTCTTTAGTTAATACAGTCTTTGAATGAAACCTTAACCTAACAGAGAACAAATGAAGTTTAAAATATGTTCATCTGTTGCAAATAATAAATTAAAATATGTTCATCTGTTGCAAATAATAAATTAAGGATTTAAAATGAAAATGGTTAGTAGTATCATATGTATCCCTTGCTCTTAATGTAAGTTAAATGGTTCAAGGGAAATTAATTAACATACATATTTTCAGGGTGAATAAAGTACTAGAAAAACACAAAATGAAGCCCATGAAAACTTCAAAGGCAATAGTGGAAATTAACATCAAGGCAACAATATTGACACAATTTTACATCAAAATTGAAAGCTTTGAAAATAACTCTAAGTGGTGATGCAGTATAAAGGAAATGAGTATTGAACTGCTGGTCAGAATACCAGCTTTTTTGTCTTCTCTCTGCCACTAACCGACAACAATGTTACTTGGAGCAAATGGCTAACCTAGTTTTCTCGCATGTTAAAGGGGAGGACTGGATCAGGTGAGTGCTATACTTCCTTTATGTCCTAATATTCTGATTCTATTTTATATTTTCCTTATATAGAGAGACCACAATATGGCATGCTCCGCAATTGTCTTCTTCAAGCAAAATGAATTGCAATGAGGAATGTCAGTGTTTTATAAGGCTGTTAAATAATAACAGACAATTAAACATTAATTGTGAATCCTACCTGTCATTATTTATGGACAATTGTATCATGTGTGTTGTTTTATATGGGAAAAGTACCATTGACCAGTGCCTGTAACTGATGATTATAAAATATTAAAAACTGCCATATATGAGGGCTTATTGTGTGCCGGGCCTATGCTTTATAAAGGCATTAAGCACATGGCGTGAAGTAATCCTTGAAACAAGCAAGCTATCTTCTTCATGCTTCATCTGGCTAACTTCTCCTTATCCTACTCAACCCTAAGCTTAGTCATCATTTGCTCCAGGAAGCCTTACCTAACTTACCATGACCAGGTTAGCTGCCTCTTCCCTACTTTCCTACTTCCCTACTTCCCTAGCAACTTGCCCCTCTCCGGTATTACAGCACACATCAGCATGGAACCATTTGGATTTGCCTATATCTCACACCTGGCTACAAACTTCTTAAGGACAGGGACCAGATTTGTTTTATTCATGGGCTCTCTCCGGAGCCTTGCATGGCATCTGGTACTTAGTAAGGGTTCAAGAAATACTTGTTGGTAAATGCATGGAAAAGGCTCTGAGACTATGCCTGTGAGTTAGATTGACAGTATTTCCCTTTCTCCCCACTGGATTGGTCTTTGGAAAGAAAGGTACCCTCCCCAGACATGCTACCATTTTCTAACTCTTCCACCCTGTGATGACGGATCCTTGCTTTCCTGGTCATAGCTGTTTCCAGGATTCCCAAGCTCTACCTCTGATTGCCTCAGGGAAAATATCCAGAAAACCTTGTCAGGATTTTCAACAATGAATTCCTATTTCTAGCAATGTTAGAGGACGTGTCCAAAAAAGTGTCAAGCAAATCCTTTTCTGTCTTCTCCTTAAATGTTTCTATAAGCTTCTAAATTCAGTTCAGCTGAATAAACTTCAAATTTTCATTTTATTAAATCTTCAACAGTGTGATAGTTCCATTACATTTTCCACATGTCCCACCATTTTTCAATATTACTTAACTAAGCTTTTTTATCCTATGTGTTCCATTTATGTTTAAACTCCACTCATGAAATACAGTACCTGTGATTTCGCATATATTATTAAAGCTTTCTATACTCTTCTTAGCATTTTTGCTTAGCAGAAAGATTTGGCTTTTCCTCTTGGTTTCACAATTGTCCTTTGGTTTCTTGGGTGACTTCATAAGTGCATTTTTTATCACCTCTCTTTGATAACTACTTTCCATTTTCTGTGACTTTTTATCAGTCGTTTACAGAATCTCAATGATTATGCACTATTATCTTGACTGTTTCATGTCCTTTTCTTTTCAAATAAAATCTTGCAAAGTTTCATTTAATTGGGTCCCAGACGGTCTTAACCTTAGTGTAAAACAAGACTTGCAGAGGAAGAAACAAACTAAATGTTAATAAGTGGAAAACTATCAACATATATTTTTTCCTAAGGGACAAAAGTTACAAACCTATCAGTCTATTTTATTTACGAAGCTGACAAAGCCAGATTGTATAATGGAGACAGAAAATGGGGCTAACAGTCAGGAAATCACTTGCCTGCTGGCTATGAGATCTAGGGAAACCATTTCCCATTTCTGGGCCTCAAATCCTCTTTGAAAAAGGAAAACTAAATCGGTTTTTCAAACAAAGGGTTACAACACATTAGTGGATAATGAAATAAATTTTATGGATGGGAACTAGCATTTCTTTATGGAAGAAAATATCAGAGAGCATCTCATGTCATTACAGTAATGCTGTTTCAAGAAATTTTAATTTCCATTATGTGTATGTATCTGTGTGTGTGTTGTGTATTCATTTGTGATGTAAAATACATTTCTCACTGTAGGTCACAGTGAAAGAAGCTTGAAAAACACAGCAGGATGTTCTCTATAATCGCTTCCAATGCTGAGATTCTATGGCTCTCTGATATAAAGACCAAAGCTACTGTGTTGCCATCATTAAGCCACAGTCCTTATTCCTTCTATAATACAATCAACCCAGAAGCATGATGAGAGAACCCAGGTTTTGAAGTCAGAAACCTTGAGTCCTATTACCCCTGTGACTTATTAATGGTATTCCCTGGGGTACATTGTTTAACCACCTGTAACTTCTGAATAATGTAAAATGGGATAACAATGACACACACCTTACAGGATTGCTGTGCAAATACCATCAATTTGCACAAGCCAGAAACTCAGGAATCATCCTGACACTGTCTGTCCCTGACACTCCACATATAATCCATTACCAAGTCCTGTAGACTGTGCATCCGACTATCACTTGGACCCACATTCGATTCTATCTTCAGGGCTCCCATCCTAGTGCTACCCGGATATATCCTGCATCCACTCTGGTTTCATTCCCTGCCCACACCCCTATCTCACTTCCTACACTTTCAATGGTTTTTAGCACTCTTGGGGTGAAGTCTGAACTCCAAACTATGGACTACAAGACCTCTAGGGTTTGGCCCTGCCTATGTCTGCAGCCCCAACTCCTAACCTCATACCAATCACAGACTCACCCTCTTGCTCCAGGAGCCCTGGCCATCATCCAGCCCCTAAACAAGCCACATTTCCTCCAGCTACGTGGATGTTGAACATGCCATTTCCTTTGCTTGGAATGCTCCTCCCCTCCTCTTTGCCTCATCCACACATTTTCCTAATCAATACTTAGTCCCAGATTTCAGCTCCATTGTCTGTCAGGGAAGCCTTACCCACCCACCCTATAGGAGATAAAGCCCTCTAGCTGCAGGCTCCCATAACATTGTTTACTTTTTCTTCAATGTACTTATCACAGTTTGAAATCAGACATTCAGTCCTGTGATTACATTACCAGTGTCTGTTACCCCACTAGACTGTGATCTCCATGAAGAAGGGACCATATCTGATTGGCTCACCATGGTATCTCCAGTGCCTTACACACTACCTGACACCTAATAGATGCTCAATAAATATGTTTGAATGGGTGAATAAATGAGATAAAAAAGCATAAATGCTACACAAATGTTTACTATATTCCTGGATTGCTGCAATTGCTTTCTAGCTGACTTTCCTGACTTCAGTGTCATTTTGATTCAACCCATTCAGTAGATATTTGTCTATTGGATTTTCACATATTTTTGCTCCCTTACACATGATTCTAATAGCAGTGGCTTTGCAGTTGCCACCATTTCAAGTGGCTCCTATGGCCATTTATTTATTTGGACATCACCTTATTCAAAGGAGGACTCAATCTTTTAAGGCATATGTGAACTTGACCTCACGCATATGACTTTATTTCCTATTATTCCCCAGAGCAAATAGGCCAGACCTTCCTCTTCCTCCTCTGTCTCTTCCTCTCTTCCCTACTGCTACACACCCATGTTTATCTCTGTCACTGGCCTTTACCCAAGAAGCCCTCACTCCTGCTCATCTGTCCTTCAAGGTCATTCAGGGCCCCTTCCTAATGACTTCTCCACCATTTGTCAATCCAATCTCTGATATGCATCCTTGATAGTGTCTAAAAACAGATGACATCCAAGCACTCTTTAACTACTTTGCTTTATCTTCATTCCACTTATCACTATATAAAATTATATTATTACCCTAAGATTTCTCAACAAAAGGATAATTTTTTTCTTTCTCTTGTATCTATATGGATGATGGACAGCTAAACCTATTGTGGTCATCATTTCCAATAAATGTAAATCAAACCATCGTGCTGTACACCTTAAACTTATACAGTGAGGTATGTCAATTATTTCTCAATAAAACTGGAAAATATTATATTATTGATCAGTTGATTTATTTTCTTATCATTGTTTCTCACTATACTTTAAACTCCATGACAGCAGAGACTTGGCCTTTTTTACTTTCTAACCCCACTCCTGGAACACTGCCTCACCCAAAGTAGGTGCTTAATGAATATTTCTTGGTTGAATGGGTAAGAATGGCTCTCATCAAAAAGATAAGAATTAATGAGTGTTGGAGAGGACGTGGAGAAAAGGGAACCCTTGTACACTGTTGGTGGGAATGTAAATTGGTGCAGCCACTACGGAAAACAGTATGGAGGTTCCCAAAAGATTAAAAATAGAACTTTCATACAATCCAGCAATTCCACTTCTGGGTATTTACCCAAAGGAAATGAAATCACTATCTTGAAAAGATATCTATACCCCCAACTTTATTGCAGCATTATTTAAAATAGCTGATACATGGAAACAACCCAAGTGTCCATTGACAGATGAATGGATAAAGAAAATGTGGTACACAAATACAATGGAATATTATTCAGCCATAAAAAAGAAGGAAACCCTGCCATTTCCAACAACACAGATAGACCTTGAGGGCATTATGCTAAGTGAAATAAGTCAGACAGAGAAAGACAAATACTGTATGATCTCACTTACATGTGGAATCTAAAACAAAAAACAAACCAAAAAATAAACTTTTAGATACAGAGAACAGATTGGTGGTTGCCAGAGACAGTGGCAGGGGGTGGGGAGTGTCAAAATGGGTGAAGGGGGTCAAAAGGTACAAAATTCCAGTTATAAGATAAGTCCTAGGGATATAATGTACAGCATAGTGACTATAGTTAACAATACTGTATTGTATATTTGAAAACTGCTGAGAGGGTAAATCTTAAGAGTTCTCATCACAAGAGAAAAAAATAGTAATTACATGTGGTGGTGAATGTTACCTAAACTTATTGTGATAATCATTTCATGCAATATATACATATTTCAAATCACTATACTGTATGCCTAAAATTAACACAAAATTATGTCAATTATATCTCAGATTTTAAAAAAGAAAAAAAAGGTTTTGTTAATTAGCCATTTCACATACATATCCCAGTTCCCAACTAGATTATATGCTTCTTATATTCTGAGGTCAAAGTTTAGACAATTTTTGTAATCTACAAATCAACTACAATGCTAAATTCATAGAAGGTACTCTGTAAAGGTCAGTATTAAAGATATCTGTGATCTAACAAACATCTTGCAAGAAAGTTGAGACAACTTTCTGCTGAGCCCTAAATTTAATTTCAGTATCAGGGATTTTCCACAAAGCCACCAACCCCAGATATGACTACACTTTTGATTCTGCAATTTGAGCTTTCTTATCTTGGGCTATGGTTAAAAATAAAATACAAATAAAATATTTAGCACATTTGCCTAACAAGGCATTTGCCTAATTAATGCAAGTGAAATAGATTACAGAAAGGAGGATGACTTATCTAGAATCCTTTCCTATAATTAGGATGGTATGCTGTCTATAGGGAGAAAGAGGGAGATATGTATTATATAATGTAAATAAGTATTAGTAAACTATTTTTAAATTCACAGGTTTATACTAGCATAACCATACACCTCAAAGCTCTGATATTTTTCCCTTAGAGTTATTATTTTAATGACTAAAAACCTCAAGAGAAATGCTCATAGATCAGTAACCACTGGAATAGACTTTTTTTTTATGAGAATAAGATAATTTTGGAGCTATGAAGTGGAGACCACTGCTGAGAACAAAAATTAAGGAAAGTGATTATAGAGTGTGATAAAAAGTGATTACAGTTTATGGATTTCCTAACTCATAGGACCCAAATAGGAAGCCATCAATGAGAATACTTTTCTTACTTATCAACACAGTTCTTTCTAGATACAGCACAGAATCAACAACAGATAATTTAAAGAACTTGGCAATACTTTTAATCTCTTCACACAAACTCATTACATCTTACTTATAAAGGGGGGCCAAGAAGAGAAGTGGAGATCACAAGAAGATTAACTGGGAATAATCATAAAGTGACTTCCATTATCATCAGCAAAACCCCCCTTCACTTAGTGTGTTATTCAGCAATAAATATTTCAAACTAGATATAGTGCATATTGATTTATGCGTATTGCCGGAATGCCTTCCTGCAGAAAGAACAGTCAGAACATATCAGAAAAAATAAGCAATATCTTCTTAGGGGAAAAATAAAAGCAATAGGAAAAAAGGGAGGAGGGGAAGATAAAAGGTAAGATAAAAAATTAAGGAACCATTATATGCATGCAAAGGGGGCTCACCCAGATGATCCCCAAAAATGCCAACGGAAGTTACAGACATCAATTCCCTGAGCATGCACAAGATGATAAATCCTGTCACCTTGAACTTTTTCCAAATAGATACTAAGAAAGAGGCAGGATGCTATACTGATATTACAATATGTTCGTGGAGATGGGAAATCTTATTCTTTTCCATAAAGTCTTGGTAAACCTCTGAAATGAATGTTCTGAGCAGATAAAAAACTAGAACAATCTGCATTATTTTGAATTCATTTGTTTTATGTTCAAGATTGAACCAGTTTTGCTTCTAAATGACAACTCCACTGCAGCTCATTTATACGTTCCTCCAATTTCCCCAACCTTCTAATTACTTATTCTGTATACATTTCTTGAAGGAATAGCTATGACCCCTTATAAAAAATTATATACTATTCAGCCAAGGAGACAACTCTGTCCTAATCCATAAAAACATATTAAACAGAAGATATAAGGCATGATGGTGTGAATCTAACTGCTACTTATGCCAGGAGATTTAGAAATTTGGTCTTTTAAGTCTATGTTCTATTGCAAGTTTCCTGCGTATAGATATTTACTCCCAGCTAGAAAAAAGATCCTATCTGTCATTACAGAGCTAATGTAACTGACCAATAATTCTATACATCATTATGTGCAAACGTCTTGGGGATTATTTAGATTTAAAACTGTTTTGCCAGGGCTTCTGTGGTGGCGCAGTGGTTGAGAATCTGCCTGCCAATGCAGGGGACACGGGTTCGAGCCCTGGTCTGGGAAGATCCCACATGCCGCGGAGCAACTAGGCCCGTGAGCCACAACTCCTGAGCCTGCGCGTCTGGAGCCTGTGCTCCGCAACAAGAGAGGCCGCGACAGTGAGAGGCCCGTGCACTGCGATGAAGAGTGGCCCCCACTGGCCGCAACTAGAGAAAGCCCTCGCACAGAAACGAAAACCCAACACAGCCAAAAATAAATAAATAAATAAATAAATTTTTTAAAAAAACAAAACTGTTTTGCCTTTTCATGGGAGTCAGATGAGTTATGGCATTCCAGGTTTCTCATGTGTGATTCCTTTGTCATGCACATTCCATGGATCACATAGGGAGAGGCTCTAATCCTTGAATAATATTGCCATTAGCACTTAAATTGAGACATATTCTTTGAAATTAATAAGAAAAGGTCTCTATAATTGAATAAAAGAATATTTAAGAGTTAATAAGATGTCAGAATTAATAACACTGATTATACATCTTCATGTGCTAGCTGGACCCCCCCCCTGGTGTTCCCAGGCTTTTCCTTTTTGGTTCTTTCCTTTTCACTCAGCCCATTGGGCCTCTAGTACCATGAATGTGGTCACAACTCCCAATTCCATGGCTCTAGCTCCACATTTCCAACTGCCTACTGGGTAACCCACAGCCCTCTAAAAGCGACACATTCAAAGACAGAATCACTATCCTTCCTTCAGAACCTGTATTCCCTATCCAGGTTGATGTCATCATAGATCATCACCCCGTTGCCCAAGCCAAGAGCCACTCTAGACTCCTTTCTCTCCAATACCCTTCCCATTCTGTCACTAAATCCTCCTTAATACGTCTAGACTCCTTTATGACACCTCCAGCCCCAAAGCTACTAAGTTCAGTTAAACTTTCATCATCCTTTCCTAGACTTAGAGAATTAGTCCTAACTGGACTCCCCACTTTCAGATTTATCCCATGTCAATCCATCCTCCACATCATGCCTGAAAAATCCTTTTATAATGAAAAATCTGATATTACTTCACTGCCTCAAGCCTTTCAATGGCTCCCCATTGTCTCCAGCAGAGGCATAAGTTCAAATATCTGTTGGGGCCAGGCAAATATCAAAAGCAAGGAAAGGGGGCTGGGTGTAAGACACCCAAGTGGTAGTAGGAACTGGACCCAGATGGACAGGCACATGCTCCACCTAAAGGCACCTAAGGAAGGCAGTTGCTTTTGACTCTCACCAGTTGTTGCCACATAGAAATGCAGGGCCCAGGTAACCAGATATTCCAATTTTTCAGGAGAATCTGGAAGTCTGGATTTGTATGCACATTTTCTAATATTTTAATGTTGAAAATATACCCACATTTTTCAAAACAAATATATGAAGCCCCAATTTCATATTTAGGCTATCAGTTTTCAACTTCTCATCTACCAGATAGAATTCAAACTCTTAGCATGACATATCATTTCCCCCATTATCTATCAAAGAATATTCTTTCTTCACCCTCCCTGTACCCAAACCATACTACTTGCACCTATAACAAACTACATGCAATTCTTCAAACATGCCATGCTGTTTTAGTTCCCCATGCCTTTGAATAGTCTTTCCTACTTCTGAAATACCCTGATCCCCGACCCAACTCTTGTTTTAGTAGGAAATTGTTATTCACTTTTCCAGTCTTAGCTCAAGCATCTCTTTCTCTGTAAAGCCTTCCTGGATCCAGTCACGATAAGACAATTATCTTTGGTGTCACCACCACCTCTAGGACATAACCATATGACTCACCAGTCCTACTGGTATGCATCCAAGTGAATTAATAGAATTATTATAAAATTAATCTCACTAAATTGAAATCATTTATTTTAAAGTTGCCTCCTCTATCAGCCAAGGGACCTCTTTTAGGGCAAAGACTTATTTCAGCTTTTTACATCTATTCTCAACCCACAGCTTATTTAGTAAATACATAATAGTATTAGAACTAAATAGGAGATAAGAGACTTGTGCCATTTTCCCCAGTTGATAACAAAGTATTAATAATAGGAAAACAAGATCTTCACTGATGTCTGAAAGAACTAAATTTTGCTTTCAAATAAGTAGAACAGCTTCAGCTTTAACTGAAAAATACTTTAACCTGCCTCTTCTCCTAGGCTGGTCAGTCCTTCACTCGTTATGCAGTGGCTTCAGGCCTGTTTACTGTCTCTTGACCCTGTAAGTTTTGCCTTTTCCAGTTTTATATAAAAGGGATTATACAGCAGTAGTCTTTGGGCTTGGCTTCTTTCACTTAGCATAACGTACCTGAGATTCACCCATGTTGTTGCACGTATATAAGTTGATTCCTTTGGGTCGTTGGGAAATATTCTGTTGCGTGGATGCACCACAGATTGTTTATCCACCCACTAGTTTTAGGACATTTGGGTTGTTTTCAGTTTTTGGCGATTACAATTAAGCTGTTCATAAACATTTGCTGAAGGTTTTTGTATAAATGTAAGTTTTCATTTCATTCGGATACATACCCAGTAGGATTGCTGAGTCATATGGTTAAGCGTAAGTTTAACTTTATAAGAAATTGTCAAACTATTTTTCCAAAGTGGCTGTACCATCCTGCAGTTCCATCAGTAATGTATGAGAGTTCCAGTTGCTTCACATTCTCACTGGAACTTGATATTGTCAGATTTCTGGATAGTCAGTTTTTAGGGGGGAGTAGGAGTGGTTGAAGCCATTCTAACAGAAGTGTAGCAGTTTATCATTGTGGTTTCAGTTTGCCTGACCTCTTCTAAATCATTTTTTCTTCACTCTTCTTTATTAGTTGCTATATCAGACATCTCTCTGTCCCACCTCATACCCTCTTGGCCAACCTTTTTTTTTTTTTTTTTTTTTTTAAATTATTTATTTATTTATTTATTTATTTTTGGCTGTGTTGGGTCTTCGTTGCTGTGCGAGGGCTTTCTCTAGTTGCGGCAAGCGGGGGCCACTCTTCATCGCAGTGCGCAGGCCTCTCACTGTCGCGGCCTCTCTTGTTGCGGAGCACAGGCTCCAGACGCGCAGGCTCAGTAGTTGTGCCCCACGGGCCCAGTTGCTCTGCGGCATGTGGGATCTTCCCAGGCCAGGGCTCGAACCCATGTCCCCTGCATTGGCAGGCAGACTCTCAACCACTGCGCCACCAGGGAAGCCCTTGGCCAACCTTTTGACTGCAGCTGTTGTTGTGGCAACCAGCTGCTCACAGGTGGGACCTGAAAGCAACTCAACCTCACCTCACTTCCACGATGTATCTCACACTTTCTGCCCCATGGCTTCTCTGTCCCCACCCCACATGTGAAATATGTGTAAAAACCTTCTCGTTCTGATGCATGTGTAAACCTAGAAATGCGAGAAAGTTTACACTCTAATGGACAACTCTTGACCAATGGTGAATTGAAGCTGGTGAATACATACTCCTCCCCTTGGAAGGATAGTTCCATTCCTTGGAAGAATAGTTCTAAGACATTTTCTCTATGGTGCCTCACAGGATTCCTCAGTAGAAATGAACACAGACTAACATTATGTTGCCCACAGTGGTGATCAGCAAAATAATATATCCTAGGCATGGCTTTCCCTCCTTTCTTGTTTGACTCTTTCAAAGCCCCTACTTTTCTTCCTTGAGGTCACTTTCCAAAATAAATTACCTGCACACAAGCCCTTATCTTGGTTCCTGCCTTAGGTGGTATACAGGCTAAGTCACCTTTGGAAAGTATCTCAGCTCAAAGGGGAAGTCAATAACAGAACAAAGCAGAACTTATGCTGCTACTCTCCATAAGGGACACAACACATTTTTTTTTCCTCTTTGGTGAGTACTATATTTAGGCATGTCTTCTAGCATGAGATATAAGACTGCAAAGTTATATGACTAAACTGTTGGATTTTTTTTCTTTTAGATTTTTTTTTTAATTTATTTATTTAATTTATTTATTTTTGGCTGTGTTGGATCTTCGTTTCTGTGCAAGGGCTTTCTCCAGTTGCGGCAAGCGGGGGCCACTCTTCATCGCGGTGTGCGGGCCTCTCACTATCGCGGCCTCTCTTGTTGCCGAGCACAGGCTCCAGACGCGCAGGCTCAGTAGTTGTGGCTCACGGGACCAGCTGCTCCGCGGCATGTGGGATCTTCCCAGACCAGGGCTCGAACCCGTGTCCCCTGCATTGGCAGGCGCATTCTCAACCACTGCACCATCAGGGAAGCCCTGTTGGATTTTTAATACTTAAATGTCTCTTCAATTAGAACCTTAAGATAGTATTTTAAATTTATTGAAAACAATAAAATATTAATGTCAACTTGTTAAACATTAATACTTATTTTCATTTTTTAAATATTTTTTCTATTTTTAAAAATTAATTAATTTATTTTTGGCTGCGTTGGGTCTTCGTTGCTGCACGCAGGCTTTCTCTAGTTGCAGCGAGCGGGGGCTGCTCTTCGTTGCTGTGCGCGGGTTTCTCATTGCAGTGGCTTCTCTTGTTGCAGAGCACGGGCTCTAGGTGCACGGGCTTGAGTAGTTGTGGCACGTGGGCTTCAGTAGTTGTGGCACACGGGCTCAGTAGTTGTGGCTCCAAGCTCTAGAGCGCAGGCTCAGTAGTTGTGGCGCATGGGCTTAGTTACTCCGTGGCATGTGGGATCTTCCCATGCCAGGGCTCAAACCCATGTCCCCTACAATGGCAGGCGGATTCTTAACCACTGTGCCACCAGGGAAGTCCCTAAACATTAATATTTAACTTTTATTCTTCACTAAAGTAATTTGTAAATTTGCATTGTCTTATTTTACTTGCACATTTTGTGACAGAGCCTCATTGGAGTGATATGGAAAACTACTGAGGTGGCTTGCCTAGGTGTAGTCTCTTACTCGAGGGAGATTTACTCTGTACAAGGGTTCACACCAGGTTTGGAGAGAGGACATGAGTGACAGTGACTCTTGTGTCATTTAGAACAGAAGCAAATAACAAAGGAAAGGATTACTTTATTTTATATGAGGAACAGAGTCCTTGATCCTGATAACTCTAGGCTACTAAAGCTATACTCAAGTGTCTCCAATAAAGCTTACCTCTAAGAAATGTCCATAGAGGGAACTATTAATAGGTAAACTTGGGATCTTGTAAAGGTTTGTATTATTATTATCGTGTTTGACAACAGATATCACTTTTCTGGTTGTGCATACAACAGTAGCTTTTGTTAGCAAGCAGAAAAAATCTAGTCTATTCAGAAGGATAGATTTCTCAATTTTCTTGACGACAATACAAGTATAACTCAACTCTCTGGCACAAGTTATTCTGGCACGTATACATTACATATATATGTTGATTACATATATGGGCACTCTTTGTGTGGGGTTCTTTTTCCTATTGTGGAAGCACCCTTAGTATTTTCATAAAAGGTAAAAGCTGACATGTTGGTAGACAGAAGCCACATGTGTGTACTCTTAGAGGATAATCCTGGATTTCATTCACAGTTTATATGCTTCATAGATGAACGGTAGAGAAAAAGCTCCTGGGAAAAATGAGCAATTCAGGTTGGATGTGATTTCAGATTAAAATGTTTAAGAGAAAATTATACAAATAACTGCTTAGTGTTTACAATAATCAAGCATTGTAAACATTTACAACATCCTGCCTTTGTGAAACGGATCTATCCTGTTTCAGCATAATCATCATCACCTTCACTTTCACCAACTAACAGAATTAATGATGCAGATTTTTAAAGTTAATAAGCTATTCTGAGGGTTTTATGTGTACTCTTCTAAATCTTTTAGATAATAATTCACCAGTATATGAGTAGCTTGCAATACATCTATTTTCTTATACTGAAATCAGATAAAATGTTGTCTGCTGACTATTTTCATTTAGGGGTATAACTATCATTTAAACAACATGCCTTAAAACCAAACATAGTGATTTTGTCACAGAAGTAAATTGTTCGTCTTGCCTTCTGAGATGGCCCGCACTCTGTCTGTGGAGTGTGTTTCTCCCGTGGCCCCTCTCACTTTCCAAGACGTCCCCATGCCCTGGGGCCGCTCTCGCCTTTTGAGACAGACCTTATTCTGTCTATGGAATGTATATCTCTCTAAATAAACCCACTTCTTACCTAAAAAAAAAAAGTAAATTGTTCTTTTCGTCTCTCTAGTCCCCTAAACACTCCAGGTTAGAAAGCTCAGGCATCTTACATCCTCTTTGACTCCCTATAGTAAATTAACTTCCATTAATTCATCCTTTGTTTTATTTCATTCTTCTTCTCCATTCCCTCTCCTCCTATCCAGATTCAAAAGGCTAGGCTGATGCTCAGCTTGTTACTAGCAGGGTCAATTATCAGTGAGCTCTGAGGAGACATGAACATTACCTGACAATCTTAAATATAGCATTCCGAGAGGTTTTCATAAGATTTATAGGGGAAATTTCTGGGGAAAGTACAAAGAGCTATAGCTCCACTTGAGACTTACGAATGATCTTAGAACAATCACAGGGACAAGCAGAGCATGTGCTAGAGATGGAGACAAATATATGGGTCCTAAATGCAAGTTGGTCTCCTTGATGGAGGAGAAGGCTTTGGTAATTCGTTTCTACACCTCTGGTTTATAGAAGGTGAAGTATAGTTTTTGGATGAATGGAATAAATTATCCTTAAACGAAATTCAAAAAGAAAAAGAGTACAACTACTGCCCATTCTTTGGCAATTCTTATCTTTGACATAGATAAGAAAAAAGAGAAACTCTGTAATGCCTCAACTATACATCAGGCATGAAACTCCCCAGGCAAGGCGGACTCACACCTTCTGATGAAGCTGCAGAAGCCCTGCCCCAGAGAGTACAACACGTAGTGCTTGTGCCAGGATGGATGTGCCGTACTTACTGCAGAGGATGGGGCAGCTGAGTGCAAGTTCCATTTGGGAAATTAACCTTCCTGGAGTATCCAGTCAAGGTTCAAGGAGAGCTTGCCTAGAATCGTGCACACCACCCCCTCACCGCCCCACCCCCACACTTTTTCTCTTTCACTGGGAAAGAATGAAACAATAAAATCCAAAATGTATCTCTTGGACCTTAAAAACTTGTAATCAGAAATTGAAGCCTTGGAGACACAAAAGGTAGATTAATTTTTTCTTCTAATTAAAGGTCATGACTTTGGAAGAGGCTGGAGAACATGAGAAGTAAATAGCTGGCTCCGAAAAAAGTATTAAGAAGATTTGCTTTCTGCACTGTAAGTTATGACTCTAGATTGGCAAACTCCTAGACGAGCATTTTATAAAGATCAGGAAGAAAATTTTGGCCAGAGTCATACAGATCTGACATAGAAGATGCCAACCTAAAAGCAAATGAAGATGGGTAAAAAAAGCGTACATGATGGTGACAACAGGCATGGTATATAGAGACCAACAATGAAGGAGGTATTTGATGATTATCAGTAATAATTAACAATATAGCCCCAATGTCCCCATACCTCTTCAACCTGTGACTACAAATGAAGTCACATTAGCATTTGTGCCTGACTCCTCAGCCCACTGTAAAGTGTCCCCAAGTGTTTCTGGGGATTAACAGAGCATGTATCAACAACTACATGTCTGATGGGCATTTGCTTCTCTCTTAGACCTCGGGGGAGGATCTGCCATCTCTACTTTGCATCCACTAAGTCTTCAGCTCTTACAGAGGCTCTTCTTAAATGTCACCACTGGTGCTGGCAAAGCTACCAAACTCTAGAGGTGCTAACCAGTCCTGCATTGCCTCTAGTCTTTAGTGCCACAGTGATTCTGGGTTCCTTACAGGAATGAGTCATGCTCATCACTACCTATTTCAAAGGACTCAGATGCAGTACCATCCCTCCATCATTACCTCTCATGCGTTTGTCTCAGGCATCTGAATACGTGAATAGATACATGGCATAAAATTAGAGGATCTATTTAGGCTCATCAGGATCTACCTTGCTCCACTACCTCCTGAAAAATATTACAAGTCCCTTGGAGAGGATTCCAACCTCAGTCACTGGCTCTTTCTCAGAGAAGGAAATAGTGTTTTCTCTGCAGTTCCCTGGACCTTGCTCTGGGCTCAGACCCCAAGGTTGCAGCCTTCCATGGCTAAGTTCCAGGAGAGCAGTTAGTCCAATATACAGATGACCCCATGCTAGGATTTATGAAGTCTTACACGGGACGTCTTATCCCTGGATGTCACTAGCCTCTGGATACAAATGAAGTCTAGGCTCTGACTATTCCACTTGTGATCCATGGACCAGCAGCACAGGCATCACCTGGGAGCTCATTAGAAAAGCACAGGCTCAGGCTCTACCCCAGAGTGAGCAGCTTCAGGAGATCTCCAGGTGATTCATGTTTATATTAAAGTAAGAAAAGATAATATTATAAACTATATCACCAAATTTTGCCATTTTAGAAAATTACATCACTGACAGCAATACTGTTAAAGGATTTGAGTTGTGAATACACACATCCATATGCATCTGCATCTGCAGCCCTCACAGTCCCTGTGATTCTACTCACGGGTGTAAGCATCTGATCACTGTGTCTTCTGGTGGTGTTACACCCAAACATGTACACATTGAAATACATATTATTTTATACAAAATTATTTTATTTTACATTATTGTTAGGATACTATATTGATTTTATTTTCAAAGTGTGTGTGCATGTTGATTGTATTTTATATGGATTTCATTTTGGGAGAGTAAATGAGATATTACAGAATATTTGTTGCAAATAGGAGGCACTGGGACTAAGGACAATGACAACCACTGCCAAGGGTCACAGGAAGCCTTTCATGGATTTTAAGCAGAGGAGTAACATGGTCAGATGTTTTGTTTCAGCTAGATTATTCTGGAGGCTGTTTGGAAAACAGATTTAGGGTCATATGGCTGGTGTTAGAGGAATCAATGTGGGACACCGTGACTACAGTCCAGGTGAGTGTCAGGAGTGGCCACAGACTAGAAGAAAAACTGGACAGAAAGGATTCTCAGAAGCAAGGATGAGAGGATTTCAGGAAGAAAGGGGCAAGTCAACAGATTCAAATGTACTTATCGGAATTATGTAAATTAGTAGCTAGGTGGCCATAAAAAATGCATGCACAGCTAGGAACAAACAAAGCCAATTAACTTTGCCTTGGTATAAGTGTTGGAAGGAAATGAACATGGAAAAGAAGAAAGAGCAAGAAATGTTTTATTGGTTTTCTCTGGGCAGCATTTCCCCTTTTATTCCTATGTGCCTGCAAATGATCCTGTAGTTTTAGGAAATGGCTTTGCTAAGAAACTGCAGAATGAATTCTAGTCCTAAATCAAATGCCAAATACGTCACTTCTGGCAGGCCAATTTTCTGTGACTCAATGTTCTTATCCGTGGCTTAGGGATAATAATTTGTCCTCTCTCAGAAGACAGCTTTGGTGACAGAAAAATATATGTCAAAATACTTTGAAAATTAAGGAAGATAACTAAATTATGATTGTTTTATTGTTAGATTTATACAATATAATAGGTTTCCATTCAGAGCATCTGTATGCACAAGTGGGAGCCACACCATTCACTTCTAGGTAGTAATTAGGTTTTTCCTTTCTCAAAAAAGAAAGAAAGAACTTTCTGATATTAACACTTCTCTATGGCTTCATACTAGGGAATTTATGTGAACAAAGGGGCCTAATAATTCTTTGACTTTTGAAGTCTCTTTTTTTCCCAAATCCCTGTCAATCTAGTTTTACAATCAAAGTATATTCTTTGGAGACCTCTGATGACAGCTGGAAGTCAGAGTTACTGTTCGTTATATTTACTCAAAGTATTTTGTAAAAGATTCTTGATGAGGAAATTTTAAACTGAAAAAAATCTCTGGAGAAATGATTATTACTCTAGGAAAGTGTAAGTAGTCATGATGAATCTGAGCATAGTATGGTGAGCATTTTGCTGGCAACGGAAGTTCCAGACAGAATCACCCACCTACACCATCAGCAGTACTTGTCAGTACCGAAAAAAGTTTAGAGCCTGAGCATCTATTCACTTCAGAATTAAAGAACTGCCATTATACATATAGATTCTTTGACAGGCTCTCTTTTTATAGAAATAAATGTCTAATTTCTCTTTTTCAAAAAGTAAATTGACTTAGTTAAATAAAAGGATGAACATGTTAAATTGCGATATTTAGTTATAAATTATTTATCTGACTTTCAGCTCTCCAAAAGTCTTATCAGGCCAGGATGAGGCACTAGAAATTTACTGAGTTTGTGTTCAAAACAGCCACATTCTGCCATTGAGCCAACATTAAGACTAAACACAAAGTTTTATATTAGGTGAGCTGAAACCCCATTCAGACACACAAAACGGCATTTCCATTATCACTCAAGAAGACTTCTCTCAGCTGTATGAAATACTGTGAGAGATTGGTTCAAGATGGCAGAGTAGAAAGATGTGAGCTCACTCCCTCTTGCGAGAGCACCGGAATCACAACTAACTGCTGAACAAAAGTCGACAGGAAGACGCTGGAACTCACCAAAAAAGATACCCCACATCCAAAGACAAAGGAGAAGCCACAATGAGACGGCAGGAGGGGCGCAATCACAATAAAATCAAATCTCATAACCACTGGGTGGGTAACTCACAAACTGGAGAACAATTATACCACAGAAGCCCAGCCACTGCAGTGAAGGTTCTAAGCCCCACATCAGGCTTCACAACCTGGGGGTCCAGACACATGAGGAAGAATTCCCAGAGAATCAGACTTTGACGGCTAGTGGGATTTGATTGTAGGCCTTCGACAGGACTGGGGGAAACAGAGACTTCACTCTTGGAGGGCACACACAAAGTAGTGTGTGCATCAGCACCCAGGGGGAAGGAGCAATGACCCCATAGCAGACTGAACCAGACCTACCTGCTGGTGTTGGAGGGTCTCCTGCAGAGGCGGGGGGTGGCTGTGGCTCACAGCAGGGATGGAAATGCTGGCAGCGGAAGTTCTGGGAAGTGCTCCTTGGCATGAGCCTTCCCAGAGTCCACCATTAGCCCCACCAAAGAGCCTGTAGCCTTCAGTGCTGGGTCGCTTCAGGCCAAACACCCAACAGGGAAGGAACTCAGCCCCACCCAACAACAGACAAGTGGATTAAAGTTTTACTGAGCTCTGCCCACCAGAGCAACACCCAGCTCTACCCACCACCAGTCCCTCTGATCAAGAAGCTTGCACAAGCCTCTTAGATAGCCACATCCACCAGAGGTCAGACAGCAGAAGCAAGATAAACTATAATCCTGCAGCCTGTGGAATGAAAACCACATTCACAGATAGACAAAATGAAAAGGCAGAGGACTATGTACCAGATGAAAGAACAAGATAAAACCCCAGAAAAACAACTAAATGAAGTGGAGATAGGCAACCTTCCAGAAAAAGAATTCAGAATAATGATAGTGAAGATGATTCAGGACCTCAGAAAAAGAATGGAAGCAAAGATCAAGAAGATGCAAGAAATGTTTAACAAAGACCTAGAAGACTTAAAGAACAAACACCTACAAGAATGAAAGAACAAACAAGCAGAGATGAATAATACACTAACTGAAATGAAAAATACACTAGAAGGAATCAATAGCAGAATAACTGACGCAGAAGAATGGAGAAGTTACCCAGAAGACAGAATGGTGGAATTCACGGCCATGGAAAGAATAAAGAAAAAAGAATGAAAAGAAATGAAGACAGCCTAAGAGACCTGTGGGACAACATTAAACGCACCAACATTTGCATTATAGGGGTCCCAGAAGGAGAAGAGAGAGAGAAAGGACCCAAGAAAATATTTGAACAGATTATAGTCGAAAACTTCCTTAACATGGGAAACGAAATAGACACCCAAGTCCAGGAAGCCCAGAGAGTCCCAGGCAGGATAAACCAAAGAAGAAACACACTGAGACACACAGTAATCAAACTGACAAAAATTAAACATAAAGAAAAATTATTAAAAGCAACAAGGGAAAAAAGACAACATAAAAGGGAACTATCATAAGATTAACACCTGATTTCTCAGCAGAAACTCAACAAGCCTGAAGGGAGTAGCACAATATATTTAAAGTAATGAAAGGAAAGGACCTACAACCAAGATTACTCTACCCGGCAAGGATCTCATTCAGATTCAACAGAGAAATCAAAAGCTTTACAGACAAGCAAAAGCTAAGAGAATTCAGCACCACCAAACCAGCTCTACAACAAATGCTAAAGGAACTTCTCTAAGTGGGAAACACAAGAGAAGAAAAGGACCTACAAAAACAAACCCAACACAATTAAGAAAACGGTAATAGGAACATACATATCGATAATTACCTTGAATGTAAATGGATTAAATGCCCCACCAAAAGAAACAGACTGGCTGAATGGATACAAAAACAAGACCCATATATATGCTGACTACAAGAGACCCACTTCAGACCTAGGGACACATACAGACTGAAAGTGAGGGGATGGAAAAAGATATTCCATGCAAATAGAAGTCAAAAGAAAGCTGGAGTAGCAATAGTCATATCTGAAAAAATAGACTTTAAAATAAAGAATGTTACAAGAGGCAAAGAAAGACACTACATAATGATCAAGGGATCAATCCAAAAAGAAGATATAACAATTATATATGCACACAACATAGGAGCACCCCAATACATAAGGCAAATGTTTACAGCTATAAAAGAGGAAATAGACAGTAACACAATAATAGTGGGGGATTTTAACACCTCACATACACCAATGGACAGATCATCCAGACAGAAAATTCATAAGGAAACACAAGCTTTAAATGACACAATAGACCAGATAAATGTAATTGATATTTATAGGACATTCCATCCAAAAACAGCAGATTACACTTTCTTCTCAAGTGCACATGGAACATTCTCCAGGACAGATCACATCTTGGGTCACAAATCAAGCCTCGGAAAATGTAAGAAAATTGAAATCATATGAAGCATGTTTTCTGACCACAACACTATGAGAGTAGAAATGAATTACGGAAAAAACCCCATAAAACCCACAAACACAGGGAGGCTAAACAATACGTTATTAAATAACCAAGAAATCACTGAAGAAATCAAAGAAGAAATGAAATACTACCTAGAGACAAATGACAATGAAAACACGACGATCCAAAACCTATGGGATACAGCAAAGCAGTTCTAAGAGGGAAGTTTATAGCAATACAATCCTACCTCAAGAAACAAGAAAAATCGCAAATATACAATCTAAATTTACACTTGAAGCAACAAGAGAAAGAAGAACAAACGAAACCCAGAATTAGAACAAATGAATCCCAGAAGGAAAGAAATCATAAAGATCAGAGCAGAAATAAATGAAATAGAAACAAAGAAAACAACAGCAAAGATCAATAAAACTAAAAGCTGGTTCTTTGAGAAGATAAACAAAACTGA
Organism: Balaenoptera musculus; assembly: GCF_009873245.2. Classification (NCBI taxonomy): domain Eukaryota; kingdom Metazoa; phylum Chordata; class Mammalia; order Artiodactyla; family Balaenopteridae; genus Balaenoptera; species Balaenoptera musculus. The sequence continues at coordinate 40,753,016 of NC_045791.1, forward strand.
TAAACCTTTAGCCGGACTCATCAAGAAAAAGAGGGAGGACTTCCCTGGTGGTGCAGTGGTTAAGAATCCACCTGCCAATGCAGGGGACATGGATTTGAGCCCTGGTCCGGGAAGATCCCACATGACGCGCAGCAATGAAGCCCATGCGCCACAACTACTGAGCCAGCACTCTAGAGCTCACAAGCCACAACTACTGAGCACGTGTTCCACACCTACTGAAGCCCGCATGCCTAGAGCCTGTACTTCTCAACAAGAGAAGCCACCGCAATGAGAAGCCCGCGCACCGCAATGAAGAGTAGCCCCCACTCGCTGCAACTAGAGAGAGCCCACGCTCAGCAACAAAGATCAAATGCAGCCAAAAATAAATAAATGAATAAATAAATTTATAAAAAGAAAAAGAGGGAGAGGACTCAAATTAATAAAATTAGAAATGAAAAAGGAGAAGTTTCGATGGACACCACAGAAATACAAAGCATCCAAAGAGACTACTACAAGCAACTCTATGCCAATAAAATGGACAACCTGGAAGAAATGGACAAACTCTTAGAAAGGTGTAACATTCCAACACTGAACTAGGAAGAAACAGAAAATATGAACAGACCAATCACAAGTAATGAAATTGAAACTGTGATAAAAAATCTTCCAACAAAGAGAACTCCAGGGAAAGATGGCTTCACAGGTGAATTCTATCAAACATTTAGAGAAGAGTTAACACCCATCCCTCTCAAACTCTACCAAAACATTGCAGAGGAAGGAACACTCCCAAACTCATTCTATGAGGCCACCATCACCCTGATTCCAAAACCAGACAAAGCTACTACAAAAAAAGAAAATTACAGACCAATATCACTGATGAATATAGATGCAAAAAACCTCAACAAAATACTAGCAAACAGAATCCAACAATACATTAAAAGGATCATACACCATGATCAAGTGGGATTTATCCCAGGGATGCAAGGATTCTTGAATATATGCAAATCAATCAATGTGATACACCATATTAACAAATTGAATAAAAACCATATGATCATCTCAATAGATGCAGAAAAAGCTTCTGACAACATTCAGCACTGATTAATGATAAAAACTCTCCAGAAAGTGGGCATAAAGGGAACCTACCTCAACATAATAAAGGCCATATGTGACAAACCCACAGCAAGCATCATTCTCAATGGTGAAAAACTGAAAGTATTTCCTGTAAGATCAGGAACAAGACAAGGATGTCCCCTCTTGACAGTATTATTCAACATAGTTTTGGAAGTCCTAGCCACGGCAATGAGAGAAGAAAAAGAAATAAAAGGAATACAAATTGGAAAGGAAGAAGTAAAATTGTCACTGCAGGTGACATGATACCATACATAGATAATCTTAAAGATGCCACCAGAAAACTACTAGAGCTAATCAATGAATTTAGTAAAGCTGCAGGATACAAAATTAATGCACAGAAATCTCTGGCATTCCTATACACTAACAACAAAATATCAGAAAGAGAAATTAAGGAAACACTCCCATTCACCACTGCAACAAAAAGAATAAAATACCTAGGAATAAACCTACCTAAGGAGGTAAAAGACGTGTACTCAGAAAACTATAAGACACTGATGAAAGAAATCAAAGATGACACAAACGGATGGAGAGATATACCATGTTCTTGGATTGGAAGAATCAATATTGTGAAAATGACTATACTACCCAGAGCCATATACAGATTCAGTTCAATCCCTATCAAACTACCAATGGCATTTTTCATAGAACTAGAACAAAAAATTTCACACTTTTTATGGAAACACAAAAGACCCCGAATAGCCAAAGCAATCCTGAGGGAAAAAAACGGAGCTGAAGGAATCAAGACTCCCTGACTTCAGACTATACTACAAAGCTTCAGTAATCAAGACAATATGGCACAAAAACAGAAATATAGATCAATGGAACAGGATAGAAAGCACAGAGATAAACCCATGCACCTACAGGCAACTAATCAATGACAAAGGAGGCAAGGATATACAATGGAGAAAAGACAGTCTCTTCAATAAGTGGTGCTGGGGGCTTCCCTGGTGGCGCAGTGGTTGGGAACCCGCCTGCCAATGCGGGGGACACGGGTTCGAGCCCTGGTCCGGGAAGATCCCACATGCCGCGGAGCAACCAAGCCCGTGAGCCACAACTACTGAGCCTGCGCGTCTGGAGCCTCTGCTCCGCAACGGGAGAGGCCGCGATAGTGAGAGGCCCGTGCACCGCGATGAAGAGTGGCCCCCACTTGCCGCAACTGGAGAAAGCCCTCGCACAGAAACGAAGACCCAACACAGCCAAAAATAAATAAATAAATTAAAAAAAAAAAATAAGTGGTGCTGGGAAAACTGGACAGCTACATGTAAAAGAATGAAATTAGAACACTCCCTAACACCATACACAAAAATAAACTCCAAATGGATTAAAGACCTAAATGTAAGACTGGATACTATAAAACTCTTAGAGGAAAACATAGGAAGAACACTCTTTGACATAAATCACAGCAAGATCTCTTTCGATCCACCTCCTAGAGTAATGGAAATAAAAACAAAAATAAACAAATGGGACCTAATGAAACTTAAAAGCTTTTGCACAGCAAAGGAAACCATAAACAAGACGAAAAGACATGAATCAACGGACAAAGGATTAATCTCCAAAATATATAAATAGGTCATGCAGCTCAATATTTAAAAAACAAACAACCCAATCCAAAAATGGGCAGAAGACCTAAATAGACATTTCTCTAAAGAAGACATGCAGATGGCCAAGAGGCACATGAAAAGCTGCTCAACATCACTAATTATTAGAGAAATGCAAATCAAAACTACAATGAGGTATCACCTCACACCAGTCAAAATGGCTATCAACAGAAAATCTACAAACAACAAATGCTGGAGAGGGTGTGGAGAAAAGGGAACCCTCTTGCACTGTTGGTGGGAATGTAAATGGATCCAGCCACTATGGAGAACAGTATGGAGGTTCCTTAAAAAACTAAAAATAGAATTACCATATAATCCAGCAATCCCACTACTGGGCACACACCCAGAGAAAACCATAATGCAAAAAGACACATGCACCCCAATGTTCACTGCAGCACTATTTACAATAGCCAGGTCATATAAGCAACGTAAATGCCCATCGACAGATAAATGGATAAAGAAGATGTGGTACATATATACAATGGAATATTACTCAGCTATAAAAAGGAATGAAACTGGGTCATTTGTAGAGATGTGGATGGACTTAGAGACTGTCATACAGAGTGAAGTAAGTCAGAAAGAGAAAAACAAACATCGTATATTAACGCATATATGTGGAATCTAGAAAAATGGTACAGATGAACCGGTTTGCAAGGCGGATATAGAGACACAGCTGTAGAGAACAAACGTATGGACACCAAGGTGATTGACGTGTATGCACTAATATTTATAAAATAGATAATAAGAACCTGCTGTATAAAAAATAAATAAAATAAAATTTAAAATAAATAAAATAAAATAAAAAGTAATTTCAAATAAAATCAATGTATTTGAAAAAATAAATAAAATTGAAGAAAAAAAAAAAGAAATATTGTGAATATGTGTAGGCATCCAAAATGGTCATTTATACACAGATAATCATGGTGCTGGAGCAGACTTTGAAAAGGCCTCTTAGGTCAGACTAAGCCCTATTATTTTAAATGTCGCACATTTTTCCTAGAATATGTATGCTTTGTTAATATGACAAATGGAAAAAGTATGATGCTTCATGCTAATTATCAGCCTATAAATACCAATTTCAAACTGAACAGCTGATACTAGAAATTCACTAAAGATGGAAATTAACTACAGAGATACTAGAATTGCATTTTACACGTGAATATTAGAATTTTAGAGCTGGAGGTAATTTAGTCCAACTCTTGTTTTTAACAGACAGAGAAATAGAGGCCTGGGGATATTAAGTGATTTGTCCACGTCCACACAGATAGTGCCAGGACAGAAACTAGAATTCAAGAAATTCTCTTAAAAAATAAAAATTGGAGTAATTACAACAGATTATGGTTTGAAAGTTAATATTGCAAATGTGTTAAGAATATATCATTATTGAAGGATATGCCCAGGGCTACTGCATGTAATTGTGCAGGGTGAATGCAGAACACATCTCAAGGGGGTGGTGCCATTTCAGAGATTAAAGGTGGGTAGTACACAACCTAAACGACTATTCACAGCAGGGTTGACTATTTCATTCAAAAAGTACTTTTGAGAATTTGGGGAGCTACTCTAAGGCAACCTACATTTCTTTGAGGTAATGATGATTCTTCTTGATACCTCAGAGTTCACACCTACTAAGAAATATTCCAAATTAGGCTAACAATGTTTTATAACCAAGGAAACTAATGATTGACCTAAATATATCATTACCATTCCTCTCTCTGACTGACAAATAAGGAAAATGATAACTAACATTTATGAAACATTATTAAATGTCAGGGACTATGCCATGTGATTTACACACGTGGCCTCATTGAATACTCACTACAGCACAGCAAGTTAGGTCTTTTATTTCTCTATTTTATAAATAAGGAAACAGAGGCTTGGAGGGGTTAAGTTAACTTCTTCAAGTTTAACGAGCTCATAAGCAATCTAGATAAGACATAAACCAAGACAATTTGAGTAAGTCCCTCTAGTGTCATCCACTACATCAGTGTTTGACAAACTTCAGTCACTAGTGTCCCCTCATAACTGGATCTGCAGATAATCTGTGGATATTAATACTTTTCTTTAAATTGACTCACTTTAAAAAATATTAAATTTATTTGAAAATAAAACAAAAAAATGATAGATTATGTATTTCAGATTAAACTTTCTACTGAACTTAAAGAAAACTAGCCAAAAATTTTAAAAATAATAAGAACTTCTATTTTTTTAATACATTTATTTATTTATTTTTGGCTGCATTGGGTTCTTTTTTTTTTTTTTTAACATCTTTATTGAAGTATAATTGCTTCACAATGGTGTGTTAGTTTCTGCTTTATAACAAAGTGAATCAGCTACACATATACACACTGCATTGGGTTCTTGTTGCTGCACGTGGGCTTTTTCTAGTTGCAGCGAGCGGGGGCTACTCTTTGTTGCAGAGTGTGGGCTTCTCTTGTTGAGGAGCATGGGCTCTAGGCATCCAGGCTTCAGTAGTTGTGTCACACGGGCTCAGTAGTTGTGGCTTGTGGGCTCTAGAGCACAGGCTCAGTAGTTGTGATGCACGGGCTTAGTTGCTCCACAGCATGTGGGATCTTCCTGGACCAGGGCTCGAACCCGTGTCCCCTGCATTGGCAGAAGATTCTTAACCACTGCACCAACCAGGGAAGTCCTGATAATAACTACTTAAAGTGCTGAGAAATGATAATAACTTTTTTAAAAATAAATCTTACTGCAGTATAATTGCTTCACAATACTGTTAGTTTCTGTTGCACAACAAAGCAAATCAACCATATGCATACACATGTCCCCATATCCCGTCCCTCTTGAGCCTCCCTCCCATCCTCTCTATCCCACCCTTCTAGGTTATCACAAAGCACCGAGCCAATCTCCCTGTGCTATGCTGCTGCTTCCCAACCAGCCAACTATTTTACATTCCGCAGTGTATATATGTCGATTCTACTCTCACTTTGCCCCAGCTTCCCCCTCCCACCACATCATGTCCCCAAGTTCATTTTCTATGTGTACCTCTTTAATCCTGCCCTGCAGCTAGGTTCATCAGTGTCATTTTCTTTTTTTTTTTTTTTTTTAGATTCCATATATACACATTAGCATACGGTATTTGTTTTTCTCTTTCTGACTTACTTCATTCTGTATGACAGACTCTAGGTCCATCCACCTCACTACAAAGAACTCAATTTTTTTTTCTTGAATTTTTCAATTTTATTTTATTTATTTTTTTATACGGCAGGTTCTTATTAGTTATCCATTGTATACATATTAGTGTATATATGTCAATCCCAATCTCCCAAATCATCACACCACCAACCCCTCCCCCCCCACCATTTTCCCCCCTTGGTGTCCATACATTTGTTCTCTACATCTGTGTCTCAATTTCTGCCCTACAAACCGGTTCATCTGTACCATTATTCTAGGTTCCACATATATGCATTAACATACGATATTTGTTTTTCCCTTTCTGACTTACTTCACTCTGTTTGACCGTCTCTAGACTCATCCATGTCTCTACAAATGACCCAATTTCATTCCTTTTTATGGCTGAGTAATATTCCATTGTATATATGTACCACATCTCCTTTATCCATTTGTCTGTCAGTGGGCATTTAGGTTGGTTCCATGTCCTGGCTACTGTAAATAGTGCTGCAGTGAACAATGTGGTACATGTCTCTTTTCAAATTATGGTTTTCTCAGGGTATATGCCCAGTAGTGGGATTGCTGGGTCATATGGTAGTTCTATTTTTAGTTTTTTAAGGAACCTCCATACTGTTTTCCTTAGTGGTTGTATCAATTTACATTCCCACCAACAGTGCAGGAGGGTTCCCTTTTCACCACACCCTTTCTAGCATTTATTGTTTCTAGATTTTTTGATAATGGCCATTCTCACAGCTGTGAGGTGATATCTCATTGTAGTTTTGATTTGCATTTCTCTAATGATTAGTGATGTTGAGCAGCTTTTCATGTGCCTCTTGGCCATCTGTATGTCTTCCTTGGTGTAATGTCTATTTAGGTCTTCCACCCATTTTTTTTACTGGATTGTTTTTTTGATATTGAGCTCCATGTGCTGTTTGTATATTTGGGAGATTAATCCTATGTCTGTTCTTTCATTTGCAAATATTTTCTCCCATTCTGAGGGTTGTTTGTCTTGTTTATGGTTTCCTTTGCTTTGCAAAAGCTTTTAAGTTTAAGTAAGTCCCATTTGTTTATTTTTGTTTTTATTTCCATTACTCTAGAAGGTGGGTCAAAAAAGATCTTGCTGTGGTTTATGTCACAGAGTGTTTTTCCTATGTTTTCCTCTAAGAGTTTTATAGTGTCTGGTCTTACATTTAAGTCTTTAATCCACCTGGAGTTTATTTTTGTGTATGGTGTTAGGGAGTGTTCTAATTTCATTCTTTTACATGTAGCTGTCCAGTTTTCCCAGCACCACTTACTGAAGAGGCTGTCTTTTCTCCACTGTATGTTCTTGCCCCCTTTGCCGTAAATTAGGTGCCCATATGTGCGTGGGTTTACCTCTGGGCACTCTATCCTGTACCATTGATCTATATTTCTGTTTTTGTGCCAGTACCATACTGTCTTGATTACTGTAGCTTTGTGGTATAGTTTGAAGTCAGGGAGCTTGATTCCTTCATGTCCGTTTTTCTTTCTCAAGATTGCTTTGGCTATTCGGGGTCTTCTGTGTTTCCATACGAATTGTAAAATTTTTTGTTCTAATTCTGTGAAGAATGCCATTGGTAGTTTGATAGGGATTGCATTGAATCTGTTGATTGCTTTGGGTAGTATAGTCATTTTCACATTGTTGATTCTTTCAATCCAAGAAAATGGTATATCTCTCCATCTGTTTTGGTCTATCTTTGATTTCTTTCATCAGTGTCTTATAGTTTTCTGAGTACAAGTCTTTCGACACCTTAGGCAGGTTTATTCCTAGGTATTTTATTCTTTTTTCTTGCAATGGTAAATTGCAGTGTTTCCTTAATTTCTGTTTCTGACTTTTGTTGTTGGTGTGTATAGTGTATATGAATCCAGAGATTTCTGTGCATTAATTTGTATCCTGCAACCTTCTACCACATTCATTGATTAGTTCTAGCAGTTTTCCTGGCACTCATCTTTAGGCATTTCTCTATGTATAATATCATGTCATTGCCAAACAGTGACAAGTTTACTTCTTCTTTTCCAATTTGTATTCCTTTATTTCTTTTTCTTCTCTGAGTGCTGTGGCTAGGACTTCCAAAACTATGTTGAATAAGAGTGGCGAGAGGGGACATCCTTGTCTTCTTCCTGATCTTAGTGGAAATGCTTTCAGTTTTTCACCATTAAGAATGATGCTTGCTGTGGATTTGTCATATATGGCCTTTATTATGTTGACGTAGGTTCCCTCTATGCCCACTTTCTGGAGAGTTTTTATCATAAATGGGTATTGAGTGTTGTCAAAAGCTTCTTCTGCATGTATTGAGATGATCATATGGTTTTTATTCCTTAATTTGTTAATGTGGCATATCACGTTGCTTGACTTGCATATACTGAAGAATCCTTGCATTCCTGGGATAAATCCCACTTGATTATGGTGTATGATCCTCTTAGTGTGTTGTTGGATTCTGTTTGCTAGTATTTTGTTCAGAATTTTTGCATCTATGTTCAACAGTGATATTGGTCTATAATTTTCTTTTTGTGTGATATCTTTTTCTTGTTTTGGTATCATGGTGATGGTGGCTTTTAGAATGAATTTGGAAGCATTTCTCCCTCTGCAATTTTTTGGGAGTTTGAGAAGGATGGGGGTGTTTGCTCTTCTCTGTTTGATAGAATTCACCTGTGAGGCCATCTGGTCCTGGACTTTTGGTTGTTGGAAGATTTTTAATTATGGTTTCAATTTCATTACTTGTGATAGGTCTGTTTATAGTTTCTAATTCTTCCTGGTTCAGTCTTGGAAAATTGTACCTTTCCAAGAATTTCTGCATTTCTTTGTGGTTATCCATTTTATTGGCATATAGTTGTTTGTGGTAGTCTCTTATAAACCTTTGTATTTCTGCATTTTCAGTCGTGATTCTCCTTTTTCATTTCTAATTTTATTGATTTGCATCCTCTCCCTTTTTTTCTTGATGAGTCTGGCTACGGGTTTATCAATTTTATCTTCTCAAAGAACCAGCTTTTAGTTTTATTGATTTTTGCTATTGTTTTCTTTGTTTCTATTTCATTTATTTCTGCTCTGATGTTTATGTTTCTTTCCTTCTACTGACTTTTGGTTTTCTTTGTTCTTCTTTCTCTAGTTGCTTTAAGTGTAGAGTGAGATTGTTTGAGATTGTTCTTGTTTCTTGAGATGAGATTGTATTGCTATAAACTTCCCTCTTGGAACTGCTTTTGCTGTATCCCATTGGTTTTGGGTCGTCGTGTTTCCACTGTCATTTGTTTCTATGTATTTTTTAATTTCTTCTTTGATTTCTTCAGTGATCTCTTGGTTATTTAGAAGTGCACTGTTTAGTCTCCATGTATTTATGTTTTTTTAAGTTTTTTTCCTGTAACTGATTTCCAATCTCATACCGTTGTGGTCAGAAAAGGTGCTTGATACAATTTCAATTTTCTTAAATTTTCTGAGGCTTTATTTGTGACCCAAGATGTGATCTATCCTGGAGAATGTTCCATGTGCACTTGAGAAGAAAGTGTATTCTGCCACTTTTGGGTGGAATGTTCTATAAATATCAGTTAGATATATCTGGTCTATTGTGTCATTTAAAGCTTGTGTTTCCTTATTTATTTTCTGTTTGGATGATCTGTCTCTTGGTGTAAGTGGGGTGTTAAATTCCCCTACTATTATTGTGTTACTGTCGATTTCTCCTTTCATGGTTGTTAGCAGTTGCCTTATGTATTGAGGTGCTCCTATGTTGGGTGCATATATATTTATAATTGTTATATCTTCTTCTTGGATTGATCCTTTGATCATTATGTAGTGTCCTTCCTTGTTTCTTCTAACATTCTTTATTTTAAAGTCTATTTTATCTGATATGAGTATTGCTACTCCAGCTTTCTTTTGATTTCCAGTTGCATGGAATATCTTTTTCCATCCCCCTCACTTTCAGTCTGTATGTGTCCCTAGGTCTGAAGTGGGTTTCTTGTAGACAGCATATATATGGGTCTTGTTTTTGTATTCATTCAGCCAGTCTGTTTCTTTTGGTGGGGCTTTTAATGTTTTACATTCAAGGTTATTATCAATATGTATGTTCCTATTACCATTTTCTTAATTGTTTTGGGTTTGTTTTTGTGGGTCTTTTTCTTCTCTTGTGTTTCCTGCTTAAAGAAGTTTCTTTAGCATTTGTTGTAATGCTAGTGTGGTGGTGCTGAATTCTCTTAGCTTTTGCTTGTCTGAAAAGCTTTTGACTCCTCCATCAAATCTGAATGAGATCCTTGCTGGGTAGAGTAATTTTTGTTGTAGGTTTTTCTCTTTCATCACTTAAATATATCCCACCACTCCCTCCTGGCCTGAAGAGTTTCTGCTGAAAAATCAGCTGATAATCTTATGGGGATTCCTTTATATGTTATTTTTTGTTTTTCCCTTGCTGCTTTTAATATTTTTTCTTTGAATTTAATTTTGATAGTTTGATTAATATGTGTCTTGGTGTATTTTTCCTAGGGTTTATCCTGTATAGGACTCTCTGTGCTTCCTGGACTTGGGTGACTATTTCCTTTCCCATGTTAGGGAAGTTTTCAACTATAATCTCTTCACATATTTTCTCAGACCCTTTCTTTTTCTCTTCTTCTTCTGGGACCCCTATAATTCGAATGTTGGTGCAGTTAGTGTTGTCCCAGAGGTCTCTGAGATTGTCTTCAATTTTTTTCATTCTTTTTTCTCTATTCTGCTCCTCAGCAGTTATTTCCCCCATTTTGTCTTCCAGCTCACTTATTCCTTCTTCTGCCTCAATTATTCTGTTATTCATTCCTTCTAGTGTATTTTTCATTTCAGTTACTGTGTTGTTCATCTCTGTTTGTCTGTTCTTTAGTTCTTCTAGATCTTTGTTAAACATTTCTTGTATTTTTTCAGTCTGTGCGTCCATTCTGTTTCCAAGATTCTGGATCATCTTTACTATCATTACTCTGAATTCTTTTTCAGGTAGATTGTCTATTTCCTCTTCATTTATTTGGTCTTGTAGGCTTTTACCTTGTTCCTCCATCTGCGACATATTTTTTTGCCATCTTATTTTTTTTTTTTTCTTTTATGAGTGGGATAGTGTTCCTGTCTTACTGGCTGTTTGGCCTGAGGCTTCCAACACTGGGGTTTGTACGCTATTGTGTAGAGCTGGGTCTTGGTGCTGAGATGAGGAACTCCGTGAGACCTCACTCTGATGGATATTCCCTGGGGTCTGAGTTTCTCTGTTAGTCCAGCGGTTCAGACTTGGAGCTCCCACCACAGAAGCTTCCACCTGACCCTGGACTCATGAACTAAGATCCTGCAAGCCACCGGTTCACTTTGGGGTTCCTCCTGTCTCCTTGGGCATCAGAGTCCCCCACCAGTGGCCAGCAGGCACTCTAGTTGTCAATAATAACTTCTTAAAGAGCTAAGAAAACTTTTTAAAGATCAAAAGAAATTAGTGGATGAAGTGAGGATTTCCTTTGGGGAATTTGGAAAGCTACTCAAAATCAATTCATTTTTGAAAAACTGAGAGGTAAGCATTTTGGGGGCATTCACCAACCAGGGGAGGGGGGAAGAGCAAAACTTTGAAAAGATAATGGAGGAAACATGGATTTTGAAGGGCTGTACCAGTGGAAGCCTGCTTTGGTCCTGCAGGCACTTGACTAGAAGCAGCTATAGATTCTTAGGGCTGGAGGAACAGAGAATGGAGCCTAGCATTCACCAAGAGTGGAGATCTGAGTGAAACATCCTCTGTTAAGGGCTGGGATCCTGGATAATTTGAGTGACTCAAAAATCTTCAAGCCTCAGTCCTGGGCTTTGAATGCTTTCAGGTATATGGTAGAAGGATGCAGCAAGTTTTCTAGAAGTGAATAATATCACTTAGGCATCAAATTATTTCTATCAGCATTTTAAATTCAATATCTAGTAAATATCCAGCTGAGGGAGGAAGAGCAGTGCTTTGGAAAGATCATAGATAAAATATGGGTTTTGAAGGGCTACAGCAGTGGGACACTGCTTGAGCAAGGACTAGCAAAATCAAAAGGCATTTGAAATTCTGCAAAAATCATCAGAAGCAGACTGTGAGTTACTATGTTTATAAGGATAAAAGCTGAGCTTAAAATTTTAAGCCCTTTGAATTTATCTATGAACATCTATGAGCTATTAACATCGACATTTCAGATTTCGAAAAAGGAGCAAATAGAAATCCTAGAACTGAAAACCAGAATAACCCAACAAGAATTCAGTGGTGGATGTAATTGCAGATTTGTAATAGCCAAAAAAAACTGATAACCCAGAAGATAGGTCAGAAGAAACTATCCAGAATAAAATACAGAATATAAAATAGAAGGGATATATAGGCAAGAAGGCAACAATAGAAACAGAAAAAGCATTTAATAATAATAATATATTTATATGTACCTATATGTGCATATACATACACATACATACATACTACATTTCTAGCGAACTAGGAATAGTGGAGAACTTCCTTAATCTGAAAGCTTTCTCTATGAGATCAGGAACAAGACAAAGGATGGCCCTTATCAACACTTCTATTCAACAGTGTATTAGAGATCCTAGCCAGTGCAGTAAGGCAAGAAAAATAAACACAAGGTATAAGCAATGAAAAAGAAGCAGCAAAATTGTCATCTGTAAATAATACTATTTTATACATAGACAACCTAACATAGCATAAAGATAATTTATTGGAATTAATAACACTTAATATATTAATATTAGAATACTATTGTTATTTATAGTTAATATAAATTATACTGTTATGTTCTAGCAATAAATATTAGATATAATATTTTTAAAGATACCATTTTCAATAGCATCAAAAACACCAAGTACCTAGAAATAAATCTAGTAAAATATATATAGGATCTCTGCAAAAGAAACTATAAACTTTATAAAAGAAATTAAAATTAAAGAAGACCTAAGTAATTTAAAAACATACACCATTTTCCTTTATTTTGTAAAGATCTCCATTAATGCCAAATTTATCTATATATTCATTCCAATCTTAAACAACCCTCAACAGGATATTTTTTCGACTATGGCAAACTTTTAAAATGTATATGGCAGTGCAAAGGTCCAAGAATTACTAAGACATTTATGAAGAAGAAGAACAAGGTAGGAAGGATTACTCTATCATGAATCAACACTTATTTATAAAGCAATAGTAACTAAGGCAGCATATTATTGGCCCATGCATTTCACACAGACAGATGAAACAGAATAGAGTGTACAGCAACAGATCCATACATTTACAGACACTTGGCTTATGACACAGATGGAACTGAAAACAGTGGAAAAGAACAGACCTTATAATAAAAGGTGTTGGAATAACTGAATATCCTTATGGTAAAAAATAAAATTGAGCCTTTAATTCATGCTATTAAAAAAAATCCAGGTGGATCATAGACCTAAGTATCAGAGGTAAAATAATAAAAGCTTTAGAAGGTTAAAAGGAAAATATATTGTATTTATGACTTTAGTAGGAAAGGATTTCTTACACAAAATACAAACACACTAACCATAAAAGGAAAGACTGATAAATTCATTATTTAAAAACTTAAAACTTTTATAAATAATGGAAAGGTACTTCTAAGAGAGTAAAAATGATACCTACAGAGTGGGAAAACATACCTGAAACTCATCTAACCCACAGTGAACTTATATCCAATATATTTAATGAACAAGTACAAATTGATAAGAAAAAGAAAGACAACCCAATAGAAAAAAAAAAAAAAAGGACAAATAATCTGAACAGGCAATTTCACAAAGAAGAAATTCAATAGCCAATAAACGTGTTAAAAGGCCCTCAGCCTCATTAGAAATCAAAGAACTGCAAATGAAAACTACCACAAAATACCACTTCACATCCACCAGATTGGCTAAAATAAAAACATATGAGAATACAAGCATTAGCAAGGATGTGGAACAATGGGAACTTGTATACACAGTTGGTGTAACTAACATAGTTGGTGTAACACAACCCCTTTGGGGAAAAGTACGGTTATATCTTGCCAAGTTGTAAATACACATACTCTGTGACCCAGCAATCCACTCTTAGTTGTAGATCCTACAGAATTGTGGTACCAGGGAACATTTGTGAAAATGTTCATAACAACATTGTTCCTAAAAACTCTAGTATGCGGATAACCCAAATGTTCATCAATAGCAAAATAGATAAATAAATTGTGATATACTACAGTCACACACAATACAATAATATACTATTTGATTCCATTCACAAAAGTTCAAACACAGGCAAAACTAACTTGTATTGCTCTGGGATGCATATCGAATAATAAAACCATGGAAATGATTATGGTAAAAATTTGGTTATATAATTCTGAAGATGAGGGGTTGCGGCTACAGCAAGTAGAGCCTGAGGGGGAAACTGTGGGAAGAGACTGAAAGAAAGGAGCTGAGGAAAGAACATGGGTGGGGACTGGGGTGAGGTTGAAGTCTCGGGGAGGAGGGGGCAAAGAAGGATTACATGTCAGGGGGTGGACCTGAGGGGACGTGTGAGATGCAGGTATGGAGGTTGAAGTGAGTCACTGGAGAAAGGGAGCTGAGGCCTGGCAGCAGCTGAGGAGGGGATGAGCTGGTGGCACCTAAACAAGCTGGGGAAGAAAGGAGGCTGGCAGCTGGGAAGAACTGGGCACAGGGCATGCTCTGCCAGGCAGTACAGGCTGTCATTATATATTAGCATTCAGTACATTATCTCTAGCCTGGCCAACAGCAAAAGCCTCCAAATGGGTCTGCCAGCTTCTTCCCTTGCCCCTTTAATCTATTCTCAAAACAATAGTCAGAGGGATTCTGTTCAACTGTTTAAGTCAGATCATGTCATTCCTTGCTCACTCCAACCACACTATTCTAATTTCTGTTCTCAAATGCAATAGGCAGGACCTTTGCACTTGCTGTTCCTTTGCCTAAATTTACCTGTTACCTTTCCTCTAGATACATAGCTTGCTCTCTCATCTTGAAATAGGGAAGAACCTTTGTATTCTATTACAAGTTAATCACTAAAGGGATGTTGCCTATTAGCTTAAATTGTACATAATGGCCCATCTCTGGGAACCCTGCCTCCTAGCTAACAAGCATTAAGCTAAAATACCTTTGCTTAGCTCACACAAAACATCCTGACCAGACCCACCGGTGAACGACTGCAGGGAGGAAGAAATTAACACATCCCCTCCGGAGGCTGATGGGAACGAGGAAGTGTTTGACTTTACTCCCTCCCCTTTTAGTATAAAAGGAGCCTGAATTCTAACTCAGGCAAGATGGTTCTTTGGGACACTAGTGCACTATCTCCTTGGTCTGCTGGCTTTCTGAATAAAGTCACTATTCCTTGCCCCAACAAATGGTCTCTCGATTTACTGGTCTGTCGTGCGGGTTGGTAAAAACCTCTTGGACTCGGTAAAAATCTCTTTCAAGTTTTTACTCAATTGTCACCTTCTCCTTAAGGCTTCCAGAGATAGTCTATCTAAATTTTTAACTACTTCTCATCCTGCCTTTTTATCCTTTTCTTTCCTTAGTATTTTTCTCACTAGTACCTATCACTCTCTTGCACTATATATTTCACTTATTTATCTTGTTAGTCATCCTAACTTCCATTAGAATAAAAGCACCATAAGGGGTGGGATTTAGGGGTCTTTTTCATGTTTGACTCCCAAGTACCTAGAAAAATGTCAGTACATACTCAGCACTCACTAAATATTTATTGAATGAATGAATGAACATAATGAATGAATGAACCCATCCATCCAATAATGAAAGCTAGAAACCTGGGTACCTTTGGCTCTTTCTTCTCCCTCACCCAGTTCTGTCTCTTTAACTTTCTAAATATCCCTCTACCCCTTCCTCTCCATCTCTATCACTATCAGTCCAGTTCAGACCACTGTTATCTTTCACACAGACTATGGCAATAGATGTCGAACTTCTCTCCCTTCCTCTAGCCCTGTCCCCATAAAATCCATCTTCCCCTGCGATCAGACTGATCTTCTTAAAATATGTCGGTTTACTACTAAAACCCTTCGATGGCTCTTCATCACACACACTGACTAAAACTCCAGCTCCTTGACGTGGCATGCAAGGTCCTGCAAGGTCTAGCTCACACCTTCCCCTCTCGCCTCCCCTCATTACTCCCTGACCCACAATGTATGAAGAGGAAACATCAAACTGCTTTTGTTCCCTGACACGTTGTTTCTGATCTGTGGGAGACTGGCTCATACATCCCACGTCTGGAATGTTTTCCCACTTCTCATTTGACCAAGCTGACAAATACCATCCTTTAGGATTTAATTCAAATCGTTGCCTCTCCCAGTGCTCACTACTGCTGCCTCTATGTACCCTCCTCTGTGCTCCCATAATTTTCACACACATCTCTCCTGTGGCACTTACCATACTCCATAATAACTATATGTCTCTTCTACTAGAATCTGAGATCCTTGAGGGCATCTTATTCATCTCTGTATGCCTAGTGCCTATCACAGTGCCTGGCACGAGACAGGTGCTCAAAAAATCTTTGGTGACTGAGTAAAAGAATGAGTTATGCTATATATAAAGAAAAATAATTTTTATAATAATCACTAAATAAATTAGAAACATGCAACTTGTGTCACTTTCAAATACTCAGGCATTGAACATATGTCTTTTACAAATTCCATCTTTTGTGACAGCAAAAAAAACAGGCACAGAGCCCAGAAGAATCACATTTAACATGTCTCTTATGGTTCTTTCATGCCCTGAAATTTGATTCTCTTTATTATAAATGCCTCAGGCACCAAGAGATCATTTTTCTCATTTTTTGTTCAACTTTATCCCTTCACTAGTCTGCCTCTCTCACCCACAATAAAGAACTTCCAGCAAGCAACCATAATCAAATGTAATATTCATTATAATGAGGCAATATAAGAGAAATTCAATATACCTTATTTTAGACATTTATAAAATGGGGATTTTCTCAGGTAGTCTACAGTGAAAATACTCTAATGGGAATTCACTGGGTTAGAATCGGCCTGGTAACAAGTGTTAAGTGGTCATTGTATTCAGAGCACTAATGCTTCACTAGGTAGAAATGTACATAAATACCACATATATCAATAATTAATATATTTAATTTCTCTATTATCACCCAGAGAGTTCTGTGAAAATACATGGCACATCAAAAAGATGACCTCATCTGTCCATTTCTAACCTGTCAATCCTAAACTTGAAATTCTTTGATAAAAGATTTCCTGGGTTATCTGGAGCTAAGAGCAAGGAATCAGGACTAGAGTTTTTCTACCCAATTATCCTCTCATTCACTGCCTAAGTTTTCCCCAGTCAAACAAAGCCAAGGTGAAAGGGCAAACTACAAAAAGCAAATCTGCGCTCTGAGTTTCTAGTTGGAGAAAAGTATATATAGAAATCAGAATGAGCTCTGGTGTGATGAAAACTATGGGGATGGCCTCAAACAGACTTAGATGAGTTAACACCATGAATTTATTTTAAAATGCAAACTTTCTTAAACCATGAGGAACATCAAAGCCATATGTGAACAATTTGAAATACAAGTAGATTATTAGAGAACATAAATGAGTACACAAGATTCTTCCTATAGCACTTTTTAAAAAAAGAAATAAATTTCATACAAATACAACTTATTCAATGGTATATGAAGACAATACTGGTGTTTACTGAGTATCTATTATGGATTATAACTGGTGTTAGGCATTATGATACAAAGATGAATAAAAACAGACCCTTCTCTTCATATGTTTAGAGTCTGGCAATAGACATATAAACAAACACTTACCTCAGATGTAATAAATGTAATATGGGAGGTAAGCACCGTGAGAACAATGTGGGGAGGGGCAAAAGAGCACATTTACCTATTGCGTTATATGTAAAAATCAGATCTCTAGAGAAAGTCACACTGTGAATATGTTATATATAACGTAAAAGGAGCCAATACACCTTATACTTCTCTACAGACCAGGTTATGCCATATGAAAGTGCTGATATTTAGCCATTTCTGATACACAGAAACAGTAATTTGACATGTTTTAACCTATGAGTTTCAAAGAAAAGTTTCACTTATTTATTCCACATATATTTGGTCATCATGCAGCAAGTGCAGGTAGAAGAGGAACGGAGAGGAGGAAGAGTAGCCGCACCAACGGGGACTAAGGGAAGCTAAGGACTATGGCTACCATTTAACCAAATCGTTTTGGCCCTGAAATTTCCCCTAAAGAATGCCATAGACTCAGCCCTCCAAGAGAGCTGTGCAGCTCAAAGGTCCTTGTTTGTTCTTATAGAAAACAGGCCATAGAGACCCTCTGTAAGAATGCCTGAAGCAGAGGTAGAGTCTTAGGGAGGCAGGGACCCCCAAATCCCATGCTGGTAACTCACAGCCATAGTCTGCTAATTGTCCCTCTTATTTATTCTCCACTTCTTTCATAGTAATGACCTCTTAATTTTGTCTGGATATCAACCACCTAAAATAGACTACACTGTTCAGCATGCTGCCAGGTATGGCAGGTATGAGAAAGTGCTAGTTCATGGGAGGCTAAGTGGACCAGACTGTGCAATTTCTGGAAAATAAACCTGAAGGGCAGTCATGAAGCATTCTCATTCCCTTCTTCCGGCTGACTGGGGAAGTCCCTCCTTTCCCAGTTCCTATAGTTTTGTCTTTGCAAGAAGACCCTACGAATGAAATCATATAGTATGTAGCCTTTTGTGTCTAGTATTTTTCACTTAGGATAATACCTTTGAGATTTGTCCGTGTTGTTGTACGTGCCAGTAGTTTGTTACTTTTTTTGCTAAGTAATAATCCATTGTATGGAAGTATCATAGTTTGCTCATTCTTTCCCCGGTTGAGGGCATTTGGGTTTCTTCCAGTTTTAGCAATTACAAATAAAGTTGCTATACATGTTCACTTACAGGTTTTTGTGTGAACGTAAGTTTTCATTTTAATGAGCAAACATCTAGAATTGGATTGTTGCTTCATGTGGTATGTGTATGTTTATTAATATAAGAAATTGCAGTTCTTGATGGGAGGAACCAAGATGGCGGAGTAGAAGGATGTGTTCTCACTCCCTCTTGAGAGGACACCAGAATCACAACTAGCTGCTGGACAATCATCGACAGGAAGACACTGGAACTCACCAAAAAAGATACCCCACATCCAAAGACAAAGGAGAAGCCACAATGAGACGGTAAGAGGGGCGCAATCACAATAAAATCAAATCCCATAACTGGTGGGTGGGTGACTCACAGACTGGAGAACACTTATACCACAGAAGTCCACCCACTGGAGTGAAGGTTCTGAGCCCCACATCAGGCTTCCCAACCTGGGGGTCCAGCAACGGGAGGAGGAATTCCTAGAGAATCAGACTTTGAAGCCTAGTGGGAATTGACTGCAGGACTTCGACAGGACTGTAGGAAAAAGAGACTCCACTCTTGGAGGGCACACACAAAGTAATGTGCGCATCGGGACCCAGGGGAAGGAGCAGTGACCCCAAGGGACACTGAACCAGACCTACCTGCCGGTGTTGGAGGATCTCCTGCAGAGGTGGGGGGGGGGCTGTGGCTCACCATGGGGACAAGGACACTGGCAGCAGAAGTTCTGGGAAGTACTCCTTGGCGTGAGCCCTCCCAGAGTCTGTCATTAGCCCCACCAAAGACTGCAGGTAGGCTCCAGTGTTGGGTTGCCTCAGGCCAAACAACCAAGAGGGAGGAAACCCAGCCCCACCCATCAACAGTCAAGTGGATTAAAGTTTTACTGAGCTCTGCCCACCAGAGCAACAGTCAGCTCTACCCACCACCAGTTCCTCCCATCAAGCCTCTTAGATAGCCTCATCCACCAGAGGGCAGACAGCAGAAGCAAGAAGAACTACAGTCCTGCAGCCTGTGGAACAAAAACCACATTCACAGAAGAGAGACAAGATGAAAAGGCAGAGGGCTATGTACCAGATGAAGGAACAAGATAAAACCCCAGAAAAACAACTAAATGAAGTGGAGATAGGCAACCTTCCAGAAAAAGAATTCAGAATAATGAGAGTGAAGATGATCCAGGATCTCGAAAAAGAATGGAGGCAAAGATCAAGAAGATGCAAGAAATGTTTAACAAAGACCTAGAAGAATTAAAGAACAAACAAACAAGTGATGAACAATACAATAACTGAAATGAAAACTACACTAGAAGGAATCAATAGCAGAATAACTGAGGCAGAAGAACGGATAAGTGACCTGGAAGACAGAATGGTGGAATTCACTGCTGTGGAACAGAATAAAGAAAAAAGAATGAAAAGAAATGAAGACAGCCTAAGAGACCTCTGGGACAACATTAAATGCAACAACATTCTCATTATAGGGGTCCCAGAAGGAGAAGACAGAGAGAAAGGACCCGAGAAAATATTTGTAGAGATTATAGTCGAAAACTTCCCTAACATGGGAAAGGAAATAGCCACCCAAGTCCAGGAAGCACAGCGAGTCCCATACAGGATAAACCCAAGGAGAAACACGCCGAGACACATAGCAATCAAATTGGAAAAATTAAAGACAAAGAAAAATTATTGAAAGCAGCAAAGGAAAAATGAAAAACAACATACAAGGGACCTCCCATAAGGTTAACAGCTGATTTCTCAGCAGAAACTCTACAAGCCAGAAGGGGTGGCATGATATACTTAAAGTGATGAAAGGGAAGAAACTACAACAAAGATTACTCTACCCAGCAAGGATCTCATTCAGATTCGATGGAGACATCAAAAGCTTTACAGACAAGCAAAAGCTAAGAGAATTTGGCACCACCAAACCAGCTCTACAACAAATGCTAAAGGAACTTCTCTAAGTGGGAAACACAAGAGAAGAAAAGGACCTACAAAAACAAACCCAAAACAATTAAGAAAATGGTCATAGGAACATACATATCAATAATTACCTTTAACATGAATGGATTAAATGCTCCAACCAAAAGACACAGGCTTGCTGAATGGATACGAAAACAAGACCCATCTATATGCTGTCTACAAGAGACCCACTTCAGACCTAGGGACACATACAGACTGAAAGTGAGGGGATGGAAAAAGATATTCCATGCAAATGGAAATCAAAAGAAAGCTGGAGTAGCTATACCCATATCAGATAAAATAGACTTTAAAATAAAGAATGTTGCAAGAGACAAGGAAGGAAACTACATAATGATCAAGGGATCAATCCAAGAAGAAGATATAACAATTATAAATATACATGCACCCAACATAGGAGCACCTCAATACATAAGGCATATGCTAACAGCTATAAAAGATGAAATCGACAGTAACACAATAATAGTGGGGGACTTTAACACCTCACTTACACCAATGGACAGATCATCCAAAATGAAAATAAATAAGGAAACAGAAGCTTTAAATGACACAATAGACCAGATAGATTTAATTGATATTTATAGGACATTCTATCCAAAAACAGCAGATTACACTTTCTTCACAAGTGCGCACGGAACATTCTCCAGGATAGATCACATCTTGGGCCACAAATCAAGCCTCAGTAAATTTAAGAAAATTGAAATCATATCAAGCATCTTTTCTGACCACAACGTTATGAGATTAGAAATGAATTACAGGGAAAAAAACGTAAAAAACACAAACACATGGAGACTAAACAATACGTTACTGAATAACCAAGAGATTGCTGAAGAAATCAAAGAGGAAATCAAAAAATACCTACAGACAAATGACAATGAAAACACGACGATCCAAAACCTATGGGATGCAGCAAAAGCAGTTCTAGGAGGGAAGTTTATAGCTATACAAGCCTACCTCAAGAAACAAGAACAATCTCAAGTAAACAATCTAACCTTACACCTAAAGGAACTAGAGATGAAGAGCAAACAAAACCCAAAGTTAGTAGAAGGAAAGAAATCATAAAGATCAGAGCAGAAATAAATGAAATAGAAACAAAGAAAACAATAGCAAAGATCAATAAAACTAAAAGCTGGTTCTTTGAGAAGATAAACAAAATTGATAAACCATTAACCAGACTCATCAAGAAAAATAGGGAGAGGACTCAAATGAATAAAATTAGAAACGAAAAAGGAGAAGTTAAAACAGACACTGCAGAAATACAAAGCATCCTAAGAGACTAATACAAGCAATGCTATGCCAATAAAATGGACAACCTGGAAGAAATGGACAAATTCTTAGAAAGGTATAACCTTCCAAGACTGAACCAGGAAGAAACAGAAAATATGAACAGACCAATCACAATTAATGAAATTGAAACTGTGATTAAAAATCTTCCAACAAACAAAAGTTCAGGACCAGATAGGTTCACAGGTGAATTCTATCAAACATTTAGAGAAGAGCTAACACCCATCCTTCTCAAACTCTTCCAAAAAATCGCAGAGGAAGGAACACTCCCAAACTCATTCTATGAGGCCACCATCACCCTGATACCAAAACCAGACAAAGATACTACAAAAAAAGAAAATTACACACCAATATCACTGATGAATATAAATGCAAAAATCCTCAACAAAATACTAGCAAACAGAATCCAACAACACATTAAAAGGATCATACACCACGATCAAGTGGGATTTATCCCACGGATGCAAGGATTCTTCAATATATGCAAATCAATCAATGTGATAAACCATATTAACAAACTGAAGAATAAAAACCATATGATCATCTCAATAGATGCAGAAAAGCTTCTGACAAAATTCAACATCCATTTATGATAAAAACTCTCCAGAAAGTGGGCATAGAGGGAACCTACCTCAACACAATAAAGGCCATATACGACAAACCCACAGCAAACATCATTCTCAATGGTGAAAAACTGAAAGCATTTCCTCTAAGATCAGGAACGAGACAAGGATGTCCACTCTCATCACTATTATTCAACATAGTTTTGGAAGTCCTAGCCACGGCAATCAGAGAAGAAAAAGAAATAAAAGGAATACAAAGTGGAAAAGAAGAAGTAAAACTGCCACTGTTTGCTGATGACATGATACTATACATAGAGAATCCTAAAAATGCCACCAGAAAACTACTAGAGCTAATCAATGAATTTGTTAAAGTTGCAGGATACAAAATTAATGCACAGAAATCTCTTGCATTCCTATACACTAATGATGAAAAATCTGAAAGAATAAAATACTTAGGAATAAACCCACCTAGAGAGACAAAAGACCTGTATGCAGAAAACTATAAGACACTGATGAAAGAAATTAAAGATGATACCAACAGATGGAGAGATATACCATGTTCTTGGATTGGAAGAATCAATACTGTGAAAATGACTATACTACCCAAAGCAATCTGCAGATTCAATGCAATCCCTATCAAATTACCAGTGGCATTTTTTACGGAACTAGAACAAATCATCTTAAAATTTGTATGGAGACACAAAAGACCCCGAATAGCCAAAGCAGTCTTGAGGGAAAAAAATGGAGCTGGAGGAATCAGACTCCCTGACTTCAGACTATACTACAAAGCTTCAGTAATCAAGACAATATGGTACTGGCACAAAAACAGAAATATAGATCAATGGAACAAGATAGAAAGCCCAGAGATAAACCCACGCACCTATGGTCAAGTAATCTATGACAAAGGAGGCAAAGATATACAATGGAGAAAAGACAGTCTCTTCGATAAGTGGTGCTGGGAAAACTGGACAGCTACACGTAAAAGAATGAAATTAGAACACTCCCTAACACCATAGACAAAAATTAACTCAAAATGGATTCGAGACCTAAATGTAAGACCGGACACTATAAAACTCTTAGAGGAAAACATAGGAAGAACACTCTTTGACATAAATCACAGCAAGATCTGTTTTGATCCACCTCCTAGAGTAATGGAAATAAAAACAAAAATAAACAAATGGGACCTAATGAAACTTAAAAACTTTTGCACAGCAATGGAAACCATAAACAATACGAAAAGGCAACCCTCAGAATGGGAGAAAATATTTGCAAAGGAATCAACGGACAAAGGATTAATCTCCAAAATATATAAACAGCTCATGCAGCTCAATATTCAAAAAACAAACAACCTAATCCAAAAATGGGCAGAAGACCTAAATAGACATTTCTCCAAAGAAGACATACAGATGGCCAAGAAGCACATGAAAAGATGCTCAACATCACTAATTATTAGAGAAATGCAAATCAAAACTACAATGAGGTATCACCTCACACCAGTTAGAATGGGCATCATCAGAAAATCTACAAACAACAAATGCTGGAGAGGGTGTGGAGAAAAGGGAACCCTCTTGCACTGTTGGTGGGAATGTAAATTGATACAGCCACTGTGGAGAACAATTTGGAGGTTCCTTAAAAAACTAAAAATAGAATTACCATATGACCCAGCAATCCCACTACTGGGCATATACCCAGAGAAAACCATAATTCAAAAAGATACATGCACCCCAATGTTCATTGCAGCACTATTTACAATAGCCAGGTCATGGAAGCAACCTAAATGCCCATCGACAGATGAATGGATAAAGAAGATGTGGTACATATATACAATGGGATATTACTCAGCCATAAAAAGTAACTAAATTGAGTCATTTGTTGAGATGTGGATGGATCTAGAGACTGTCATACAGAGTGAAGTAAGTCAGAAAGAGAAAAACAAATATTGTATATCAATGCATGTATGTGGAACCTAGAAAAATTGTACAGATGAACCGGTTTGCAGGGCAGAAGTTGAGACAGAGATGTACAGAACAAACGTATGGACACCAAGGGGGGAAAACCGCGGTGGGGTGGGGATGGTGGTGTGCTGAACTGGGCAATTGGGATTGACATGTATACACTGATGTGTATAAAATTGATGACTAATAAGAACCTGCTGTATAAACAAACAAACAAAAAACAACTAATACTAAAATTTCTTTGGGTTATTTGTATGGAAATATGTTAATATAAATGTTTCAGACATTACATGAAATTTCTAAAAATCTTATATGTTCTGGTATAATGTTATAAGTCATAATTCTAGTTATTACTTTAAAATGTATATCTCAGAAATAACTAAATTTCCTTGTCAATTGCATTATTATGAACTTTCATCAAATCTTTAACCATGGTCATTTTAAGTCTTTTGTCATTTACAGACAGTTCTGGGTGTACTCTGATGCTTTTGCAAAAATGTTCCTATGAAAGGGTTTCATCTTCAAGCAATCATGGAAAAGACTCTGACAAGTACAGGTTTCTGGTAACTGACTATACCGCTGAACTGAATGAATAAGCATTTTCAGAACTCTAATGGAAAGCTGATGAATTCATAAAAGTGCTAACAAAAGATCAAGATAAAAAAAATTAATTACATGGGACTGAGTGAAGTGATGAGGATGATTACAATTTTTATGACTTTCTGTTTGAATAAAAAAAAAAAAAGAACAACAACAACAAAAAAAGAGTAGGAAATCTTGCCTCTCTGTAATATATATCGTGAAAGGTCTGGATCAATACTTATAAAAAATTCTGTATTTAGAAACCTATTCAAAATAGGTCTTCTTGGGCTTCTTAGAAGTGTCAATAAACTCATTTGATGCACTTCCAAAAAAAAGAAATTGCAATAATGTTTTGCAAAGTGACTATCAGTTTGCAGTCCCACCAGGAATGTATGAGAATTCAAGTTGTTCCACATTTTTGGCAATATTTGGTATGGTCTGATTTTTTATTTTAGACTGTCTAATAGGTATATACTTATATCCCATGATGGTTTTAATTTGCTTTTCTCTAATGACTAATAATATTGAGCATATTTTCATGTCTTATTTGCCATATAACTTGTTTTGTGATTGTTCAAATATCTTACTCCTTTTTAATTGTTTGTTTACTTATCATTAAGTAAACAAAACACTTTGTAAATCCTGATAATTCTTTATAAATTCAAATACAAGTCCTTCATCAGATATGTGATTTGCAAATATCTTCTCCTACTGGGAGGCCTGCCTTTTTATTGTCTTCACAGTATCTTTCTATGAGCAGGAATTCTTAATTTTGAGAAAGTCCAAATGGTCATTTTTTTTTTTTCTTTTAGGGGTAGTGTTTTCGGTGTCGTGTTTAAGAAATCTTTACCCAACCCAAGGTCGTAAATATTTTCTCCTATGTTGTCTTTCCCTGTGTTTTGTAGTTTTCAGTTTTACACTTAGGTCAGTGATCCATTTTGAGTTAATTTTTGTATAGGTCACAAGGTATGTATAAAGATTCATTTATTTTTGCATCTGAATATTCAATGGTTCCCACACCATTTGTACATAAAACTACCTTTTCTCCACAAAATTGACTTTGTATCTTTGTTTTAAATCAATTGACCAGGGCTTCCCTGGTGGCGCAGTGGTTGAGAATCTGCCTGCCAATGCAGGGGACACGGGTTCGAGCCCTGGTCTGGGAAGATCCCACATGCCGTGGAGCAGCTGGGCCCGTGAGCCACAATTACTGAGCCTGCGCGTCTGGAGCCTGTGCTCCGCAACAAGAGAGGCCACGATAGTGAGAGGCCCGCGCACCGCGATGAAGAGTGGCCCCCGCTTGCCGCAACTGGAGAAAGCCCTCGCACAGAAACGAAGACCCAACACAGCCATAAATAAATAAATAAATAAATAGATAGATAGATAGATAGATAGATAAATAGATAGATAGATAGAAAAAGGTGCCAAATGTCCCTTCATAGAAAAAGAAAAAAAAAAAATCAATTGACCATGGATGTGTGTGCCTATTTCTGGATTCTCTATTCTGTTAATTGAGGCACACATTTTTTTTAGTAGATATGTATTCATTTTTAATAAAAATTTTTTAAATTACTGGCTTTCCAACTCCAAGTTGTGGCTTCCTCTGTTAAACTACCCAGTCCTTGAAATTATGATTTCCTGAAGTTATACTGAACAAAGTCACTGTAAAATACAAATATCCCATACAATATATGTCACATGAAGTATCCTCATTTGCAAGACATCTTGTGAATTGTTATGACTTGCCACTGAAATATAAGGCTCTTGTTGCAAAGAACATTAAAAAGTACAGTCTCTTTTAGACTTTATAAATAGACCCCAATGCTGACAAATATGTTTTTTAAAACTAAGACATTTTAAGAGTAGGGCTACTTTGAATATATTACTTGGAACAAATAGATTCAAGTCCCTAAGCCCTGTGCAATTTCAATTAGCTACCTGCCAAGAGCCACAGATAGCATAATATAGCTGTATAGAGAAAATGCCATCTGCCTCTGTGAGCAAAAATCACTCTAGTATCAATGCATATGATTCCTCAAAGCTCTCTTGATTCCGCTGATACTATATCTAAGGTTAACCACAGCGAACTTCTCTGTGAATGTCTCCAACTGCAGAGACTACAGGGCCCCTGGGCCCATCCAGCACTGCATGAGATTCATCGATAACACTGATTGTGCGGATGGTGCATGGCACAGTTAACCACACCAAGATATTCATGAACAAATGCTCTAAATTGGCAGAAACCACGGAATCCTTGCCAGTTCCTGTGGTAAACTAAATATCCAAGTTTTTCTAATTGCATTTTTTTTCTTTTTTGATCCAGGAAGCATATAATGTGAGGATCATTAATTCCCAAGAAGAAACTTGCATTACCTCTCATCTCAAACACCCCTGAGATGATGCTAGAAATATAAATAGAAGTAAATAACACTACGGACATTGAAAGATTGTTATAATGTGGTAAAAGCAACCTTTCCCCTGCATCTAGTCCTTCAGGCCATGTGACTGATGGGTAAGTTTTTTGTGGTTACCGCTCCCTTTGAGGTGATCCTATATAGGGTCCCGTGTGCCTAGAGCATCAATTCCAGCTTGACCAGGTAAGTGATGGGCCATTATTGGTTCCAACTCCTGCTCATCTTAACCTGCAGTCAGCACACAGGCAAGTTAGAATAGCACAGCAAGACCCAGACATCATCTGTGTCAATTTATTAGTTGTGCAAAACAGAATCCAGCCTAGTTAGTTTAAGAAGGAAAGAATTAAAGGCTTTAGAAAGTTCACAGTCTTTGGAAGGGTCTGAGAAGCAAGCTCTAGACTAAGCTTCCAGGAATAACATCTAGAACCACACATCACAGAGCTGGTCTGGCAAAGGTCATACTGGCTCTGGCACAATCAGGAAGTTGCTGCCATCACCACTGACCCCAGAACATGCTGTATTTGCTTGGGATCACACCAGCAAGATGGCTCTCCATGCCATACCTGTCTCTTCATATAACTGTGTTTCTCTTTACCTTTCATTTCAGTAGTTTCATTATTATGTACTTCGGAATACTTTTCTTTGTATTTATCCATCTTAGGAGTTTGCTGAGTTTCTTGAAAATATACATTAATGTCATTCATCAAATTTGGTAAGACTTGCATTTCTTCAATACTGTCTCTATCTCATTCTCTCTCTCCGCTTTCTGGGACTTCAATTATCTGTATATTAAACCTTTTTACTATGTTCCATATCTCTCTTATGTTCTCTATTCTGCTTTTCATTTTATTATTTTTCTCTTTATGTACTTCATTTTGAAGATCTTCTATTGATCTACAAGTTCATTAATTCTGCCTTCTCATAATGTCTAGTCTGCTCTTAAGGCTCATCCAATGAGCTCTTAAATTCAGGTATATTTTACATTTCTAGAATGTCCATTTGATTCATTTTTATATATCCTAATTCTCTACTGAAATACTCCATATTTTCATCCATTTTTTCATCTTTTCTTCCATTTTCTTTAACACATTAGTCATAATTATTTTGTAGTTCTTACCTTTCAACTGCAATACCTAGTTCATTTCTGAGACTGCTTTATTCCTTTATAATCAGTCACTTTTTCCTGTCTCTTTGAATGTTTGGTCATTTTTATCTGGGGCTGAACATTGTGAGGATATATCCTAGAGGCTCTAAGTTATATTATTTTTCTCTAAACAGTGTTGAGTCTTTAGTCTGGAAGGTAGTTAAATTGCCACAAAATCTCCTGGATTGCGTTGATGATTTATTTTTACTTTTTTTATGGTAGGTCTGTTTCAGTTTTGTCCGTAATCCTCCAGTGTAGCCCATACCCTTAAGGCATGACCTTCCTGGAGTTTTAGCTGAACATCTAGAGTGTTCACCAGGATTTCTCCACATGAGCTGGGCTAGGACTCAAATATCTACACCTCCCCAAAACTGTGTGACCTCTGAAATTTCTATTCAGTTCTCAGCCTTCCGGTAGTTTTTCTCTCTTGGCCTTTTGGCATCTCATTCTCTGCATTCAGAGCTTATAATTTGGCAAAGGACCCATGAGATATTTTTGTAGGCATTTTGGAGGCTCTTTATCTTCTGTACCTTCATCTCTGGTACCCTATCCTCCAAATCTCAGGTGCCTTTGTAGCCCAAACTCCAATATCTGCTTCCTTCACCTATCAAGATTGTAATTTTCTGCTTGGGTTATTTCTCTCTCCACCTTATATTAAAACATGATGTCAGGGGAATTTCCTGGCATTCCAGTGGTTAGGACTACACGCTTTCACTGCCGAGGGCCCAGGTTCAATCCCTGATTGGGGAACTAAGATCCTGAAAGCCGTGTAGCATGGGCAAAAAAAAGAAAAAAGAAAAAACACAGGATGTCAGGAAGAAATCCAGAGCAAATATAGGGCTCACCTTCAAAGTTTTATTTCAAGGATCTTATCCAGGCACTGGCTGTCCAATGCCTGCAAACATTTTTTAAAATAATATTTCATTGGGCTTGCCTGGTGGCGCAGTGGTTGAGAGTCTGCCTGCCAATGCAGAGGACGCGGGTTCGAGCCCTGGTCTGGGAGGATCCCGCATGCCGCGGAGCGACTAAGCCCATGAGCCACAACCGCTGAGCCTGCGCGTCTGGAGCCTGTGCTCCGCAACAGGAGAGGTCGCAATAGTGAGAGGCCCGCACACCGCGATGAAGAGTGGCCCCTGCTCGCCGCAGCTGGAGAGGGCCCTCGCACAGAAACGAAGACCCAACGCAGCCAAAAAATAAATATAAATAAATAAATTAATTAAAAAAAAAAAAAAGAATGAGGCCTCTTTGTTTAAAAAAATAATAATAATAATAATATTTCGTTCATGTTTTATAGTTGTTTATGGTGGTATCGGTTATTCATTATCACTGGAATTGGAACTCAAAAACTATATTTTAAATTAAAGTACCATACACCATCCGATTTGTAAAACCTAAGTCTAGGTCTGTTCTCCAGCAGCAAAGGAGGCTGAAATCTGTGGAGAAGGGAGATTATGGGAGGAGTTGATGCCATGAGAAATGATCAAAGTGTGGAAAGGGTGTTCAAATGCTATTTATTCAAAAAGGTATCTTCTACCCCATCATTATCTGACTTCCCTAACTACTATGGCTTCTTGGTTAGGTCATTCATTAGCTAGAGATGGGGGAAAAGGGTACAAAAACAAGATGAGGTCGAGAAGAAAACTAAGTGCCTGGTAACATGATTCATGCCCAAAATATACCTCAGTTTTATAGATTATCAGGTTTTCTTTTTAAAGCCACATGTGACTCTGCAGCATATTCAGTGTTGACAATTAAGACTTGTACTTCATTTCTTAATGACTTTGCATATCCATATACTTGTTTCTACAGCAAGATTCCTTCATAAATAAGGTAGAAAGAAGGTAGTGAAAATAGTACTATCTCAAGGGGTTATTAAGAAGAAGAGAAAGAAATGCCTAAGCCTTATTACATACTTCAACAAAAGTTACTCAGCACCAAGTGTGTTCCAATCACTGAAAAATCTGATGCGGGGGAGGTGTTGGAGGGGTAGAGGAGTTGGAGGGGGTGTATGTTATACCAAGATGAATAAGATGGGGTTCCTGCTTGCAGTTGTATAGGGGACATAGATTTTTCAGTGTGAGAGGTCCACTAGGATCAGGAAGGAAGAGCATTGACTGGATTAGGTAATATGGAGGTCACTGGTCACTTTGGAGAGAGGAGAGGATTTTGGTGGAGTGGAGAGATCACAAGCCCTGGAGAAAAATATAATCTAGATTATTCTTTCAAAAGGTTGATTTCAAATGAAAGTGTAGAGAATAGGGACTGCCCAGGACCTAGAGGATGACTGAGAGGAATACCCCACAGAGTAAAAATAAAGAAAAAATAAGGAAAGGGGATAATCAGTAGAACCCAATTTCTAAACTGGTTAGATGGGTCAGAGTCCCAAACATCAGAGGGAAGGACTGGATGTGATTGTGTAGAAGACATCACATTCTGCATCGGGAGGAAAGCAGGGGACTAGCAGGAGACAGACACAGGGCGGGCGAGGCAGGAATTAAGGTTGATTTCATACCTCCATGACTTCATTTTATTGATAAAGTAGGAAGTGGGTTGTCTCCTGGGAGTCTGGTGGGGAGGGTGTATGGTGTCAGGTAAGAGTCTTGTAAGGACCAGTGATCCTTTGAAACAGTGATAAGGGGAATAGGAAGAACTGGTGAACAAAGGACAAGACTAAGGATTCCCATGTGGACATTTCATTGAGAGTCCGGATAAGATGACTTTTCCTTAGTAGTACTTGGCCACCCAGTATGGACACAGAGAAAGTCAATTGTGAGACAGATCTGGCAATGAGGCTCCCCAGCCATTCCGTAGACAGATGAGGATGTTAAGGAATCAAGTGCACAGCTAACAGAGTGGTCTAGGCTAGTGCCAGGACGGTCTGGGGCTGGTAGTCTAGGAAAATTTAGGGTTTAGAGCAGGTTTTGTGGGAGCAGGAGAATAAGAGCTCTGCTTTCCCACTTTCATCTCAGCCCTCTTGTGAGAGGCCTAAAAGCCTCTACTTGCTTCAGCAGCAGTTACTGATGGAAAACCAAAATAAAACAGAGACAGAGAACTCATTATTTCAAAATTCCTTTAACTCTTTTCTTAAAGACACAAATCGTCTAAATCATCCCCCACAAGCCCTTTCAAATTCCAAGACTAAGAACAAAATTATGGTTAAATGTTTAACTAATGTTTATTATAGCTAGCATGTTCATTTTAGAAAGGTCAAATTTATGATACAATGAAGTAATATTTTTCACATTCTGTGAGTCTATTTTATAGCACATTGGGGCCCACAGTATAATAAATGTCTTCTATTATTTTGTAAGATTCTTGTATGCAAAGCTGTGTAGGGCAGTGATAATACGGAATTTCAAATCAAATGAGCTGGCGTGAACCTTAAGGCAGGTCACTTTATCTTTCAGGACTTCACCTTTCAGACTTGTAAAATGAAGACTAGGGATAAATCTCCAAGTTTCTTTCCAGGTTAAAAAAAAAAAAAAGCATAATTTAATATTTTTAATTACTACCAAATTGATAGAGTTACCCCTTTTCTTTTATGATATATTTTTGGTCCGGGCTATAATTTACTGAGCCTCAGTCCTTGATCAGGAACACAAACTCCAACGATAACACTGTCTCTATGGAAAATAGAATCCATTTTACCACAATTCACTTTATGTTCCAATTTCTCCACTCTCTGCCCACATTTACTCTTTGGAGGCTGCAACTCCAAAAGTTCAGAGATAGTTGTTCACCATATTGTGACCATGTGTCTCTGAGGAGACTCCATATTATGTTGCCTCCACTGACCCCAGCCCCTGATTTCATGGGTGAGTGCTCTACAGCACCCCTTGCACATCATAACTTGGATTTGTCATTGAGGGTAATATCAGAAAATGCCTATAAAGCATCTATTCGAATGCCTGAGATGTTGGGGGCTCTCCACAGAATACGCCTGATACATTGAGCAGCATGATGTATGGGAAATAATCAAAACACTGCCTTATTTCTGTCCCCCATTCAGATGTTTCTCCTGTCACTAGATGAAAACTAAGCAGAACCCATGGCTCACTCTTGGGTTACAGAGGGTCCCACAGTCACTTTAAGTCACAAAATACAGTCTTGATTCAAAACTAAATTGTCTAGTTCTAAGAGATTAAGCAACTCTTCCCTCTTTATTCAGAAGGTAACATTTCCTTTCATTCCCTACATGCTTAGACCATCAGAGTCCAGGAAAAGGGGAGGAGAGGTAAAGGGGAGAAGCAGAGTTCTCATTGGACTGGTGACTGACGCTATCCCCAGTAAACCCGGCAGGTGCTTAATGCTGACTCTTGACCTCCTATCAGTTTTCTTGTCTGGACTGTTCCTGGAAAATTCCCCATACACATTTTCCTTTAGCTAATTCTCTTCCACCTTCAGGTTCCCATTTATTGCTATTCCACCTCACTGTTTTGGGTGGATCCCAAACCTCTGGCAGGAGCTTTGTTGGGCAGAAAAATCTCAGACCTTTGAAAATGACCCCACGCCACTAGCCAATGATTTCTTAAATAGAGCACATAAAAGACTGATAAATAGTATTTCATTAGGACGTTCCAGAAAGCAGGAAAATGTTGCTCCGACTTTAACCACAAGGAAAAGCTGAATAGCCTACAACATCAAAACTTTTCTTGAACCCATCGGAGAAGAGGTCATGGGGCAATAAACTAGCCTGAGATTTAAAGAAAGGTAGATGTCTTCAGGAAGAGAGGCAATGTGAGAACTGGCTTACTTGAGGCAGAGCCCCTGGGAAAGACAAGGCCATTCTAGAAGGGATAAGAAGATTGCACGTAAAACTCTGTGATGATCCCATAGTTACACTTTAACAATTTGCTGCTGTGGCAGAGTGTTAGCTTCTGTATAGAACCCATGGAAGCTACAGACGTAAGGGGAATCTACACCCCTTCACAGGCTTTTCTCTACAAACCTCACAGAATGCTCCTAAGAAAGATGGAGGTCAGGGTAGGCAAGCAGAGGAAGTCCCTTATGGGTGTGCAAATCAGCGAGAGAGGAACAAAACCCTACTGAACAAAAGACGCTGTGGGTGGGGAGGGATGCAGAGCAGCAAACCCACCAGGGCACAAGCGTAGACCCTTTACAGCTGGGGAAAGGGAACAACGAAATCCTCCTCTCCTGGGGAAGAAGCAGCAAGCTCTCTCCCTCACAGGAACAAGAAAGACCCGAGGCGAGTTTGGAGTTCTTCTGCCCTGGGGAGGAGGGCACAGCTACTGAGTAGGTCCTGGCCCCAAGACCCAGGGACATAGGTCCTGCCTGAGACTGAGGCTGAACCAAGAAAGCAGAATGCCTCTTCCCCAGCCAGGCTAGCAAGTGGCTAGTAAGAACCTACTGCAGCGGAAGGTGCAAGAGGAGCAAGTCTCTCTCTTGGGCTCAGGTTCACAGGGAAAGCCTGAAGCCTACTCCCACCATAAGCAAAGTACCACTAATTGCCAAAAACTGAAGACAACTGGTGAATGGATAAACTGTGATAAACCCATATCATGGAATACTACACAGCAATAAAAACGACCAAACTATTGACATACACAATAAAGCGGCTGGATTTCAAAGGCATTATGCTAAGCGAAAAAAGCCAGACTCAAAAGAGCGCATACTATAATGGTTACATTTATATGACATTCTAGAATAGGCAAACTATAGGGACAGAGATCAGTAGTTGCCAAAGGCTGAAGGTGGGTGAGGTGCTGACTACAAAGAGGCATGAAGGATGGCTGACAGTGATGGAACAGTTCTACATCCTGACTGCCGGGGAGGTTACGTGTCAGGCATTTGTCAAAACTCAGAACTGTACACTAAAAAGGGTGATTTGTACAGTATATAACTTATACCCCAAAGACATTTAAAATTTAAAAAAACAGAATTTCATTAAAATTAAGAAGGTTTGTTCATCAAAAAACAATGTTAAGAGTGTGAAGAGACAAGTTACAGATAGGGAGAAAAAAATAGAACCTGCATACAGAATATATAAAGAACATACAAATGAGTAAGAAAAAAAGGCAGACAATGGAATAGAAAAATGGGCAAAGGACCTAAGTGGTCATTTCACAAAAGAGAATATTCAAATGGCCAATATGCATAAGAAAAGCTGCTCAATATCTTTATTCTAAATGCAAATGAAAATTATGAGGTGCCACTACACATTCATCAGATTAGCTGAAACGAAAGATTGGCAACATCAATGTTGGTGAGGATGTGGAGGAACTGAAAGTGGCTGCAAATTTATATAACCACTTTGGAAAACTATTTGGCAGTATTTACTAAAGTGAAACACACATGAGCCTTATGATGCAGCGATTCCACTCCTAGGTACTTATCCAAGAGATATAAGGGCCTATGTCCACCATAAGACATGTTCAAGAATGTTCATAGCACCATTATTATAACAGCAAAAACCTGAAAGCAACTCAAATTCCCATCAATAGGAGAACATACAAATAAATTGTGGTACATGTATATATATATATATATATATATATATATATATATATATATATATATATATATATATGTAGGAAGTACTACCGAGCTATAAAGAAGAACAAATAATTGCAACATGCAACAAGGACGAAACTCACAGATATGATGAGTAAAAGAAGTATAAAAGAGTATATACTGTATGATTCGATTCATATGAAATTCACCAATAAGCAAAACTAACCTATGGTGATGAATTCAGAATAGTGGTCATGGATGGGGCCAGTATATACCAAGAAAAGGCATGAGAGAGCCTTCTGAGCGTTTCTATACCTTGACCCTGATGGTATTTCTATGGGCAGCATATATTTGTAAAACTTTATTCAATAGCACACTTAGGTTCTGTGTGCTCTACTGCATGTATGTTTACCTCAAGGTAATACAATGAAAAGAAAATATCACCTACAGCATAGTTTAAGGACTAATGATAATGTGTGCAAAATGAGTATAAACAGACTAGGAGTATATAAGGACTTGTCGTGGCCCCTGACCACCCCCCCCTTTTTTTTTTAGAGTCACTGAGTGTTCCTAATCAGTCACAGATGGAGAAGAAACACACATTAGCTCTGTAGCCCATGGTAGATAGGGCTTGATGCAGCTTCTATTACTTTTAGGTCCTAAGCTTATGCAATGTCAAAAGAAATATATTTTTGTTTAAAAAAATGCAGGCTTTGTAATATAGTCTGAAGTCAGGGAGCCTGATTCCTCCAGCTCCATTTTTCGTTCTCAAGATTGCTTTGGCTATTCGGGGTCTTTTGTGTCTCCATACAAATTGTGAAATTTTTTGTTCTAGTTCTGTGAAAAATGCCAGTGGTAGTTTGATAGGGATTGCACTGAATCTGTAGATTGCTTTGGGTAGTATAGTCATTTTCACAATGTTGATTCTTCCAATCCAGTGGCACATATATACAATGAAATATTACTCAGCCATAAAAAGAAATGAAATGGAGGTATTTGTAATGAGGTGGATGGAGTTAGAGTCTGTCATACAGAGTGAAGTAAGTCAGAAAGAGAAAAACAAATACAGTATGCTAACACATATATATATGGAATCTAAGGAAAAAAAAAAAAAGTCATGAAGAACCTAGTGGCAAGACGGGAATAAAGACACAGACCTACTAGAGAATGGACTTGAGGATATGGGGAGGGGGAGGGGTGAGATGTGACAGGGTGAGAGAGTGTCATGGACATATATACACTACCAAATGTAAAATAGATAGCTAGTGGGAAGCAGCCGCATAGCACAGGGAGATCAGCTTGGTGCTTTGTGACCACCTAGAGGGGTGGTATAGGGAGGGTGGGAGGGAGGGAGATGCAAGAGGGAAGAGATATGGGAACATATGTATATGTATAACTGATTCACTTTGTTATAAAGCAGAAACTAACACACCATTGTAAAGCAATTATACTCCAATAAAGATGTTTAAAAAACAAACAAACAAACAAACAAAAATGCAGGCACTTTCCTGGTGGTGCCGTGGTTAAGACTCTGCGCTCCCAATGCAGGGGGCCTGGGTTCAATCCCTGGTCAGGGAACTAGATCCCACACGCATGCCGCAACTAAGGAGCCCGCCTGCCACAACTAAGGCCTGGCACAACCAAATAAATAAATATTAAAAAAAAAAAAAGAATGCAGAGCAGGCATTTTTCCTCTAATGTTTTAAAATAGAGACATTTGTTTCTATATGCTGTTAACTGCTATAATATAACATCTACCAGCTTATTTTTTCTATCAAGAGAATATAATTTCTTGTTGCACCATCATCATCCTACCATGTCATTTATCAGTAAATTAAGATTTGGGCACTGTATGTATGCTGTACCTCAATACAACTGTGTGTGTGCGTGTGCCGCATGTATCTTTATTTCTCAACCACAAACAAGCAGTTGGCATTATACTGCAGTTACAGAACTACTAAGTTTCAGAGAGCTGGCTAAAGTTACCAACTCCAGGTTCAACAGTTTCATGGGTAATAATATTGTTGGCAATTTTGTGAGGTCCGACCAGTCCCCTGCTCGGGGAATTAGTTAGCTCCCAGGTCCTGTCTCAGCTTCTCCAGTTTGTATGGTTCAGACCATTCTACTCTTTAAGTATAAGGGGGATTGCCAAATCACAACTCCCAGGCATCCTGCAAAGTAAGCAGGTCACCTTAGGGGCAACCTTTACCCACTCAAAAATTCACCTCACATTAGCAGTAAGGATTTGGCACCACCCCGAATCATTATTTTCCTTACTCATAAGTTTAAGGCAGGATACAATTCATGTTTGGTGGCCCTTCCAACGCTCCTAGAGAGGCCATATCTACATGGGGCCTCCAGGACTCATGCACCCGTGACCAGACTCAGCAGCCACTCTTGTTTTCAGTTCTGCCGCTAACGTAATTCCTCTATATTTCCCTGCGAGCGTCAGACACCAGTGCTCAAGCCTCCAACTACAGGGGTTACCCACTCAACTCTCCAAGCCATGCTGGAGGCCCCTTGCTGGGTCTGAGCAGGAGGAAAACCCTGTCTGCTCCCCCTCTCACTCTGCTGAGTGCTCACACACAGCCCATCAAGCTCTCCTCAATGTATCTCTTCACAAATCCTCCCTCCTCTTCATAACTTGACCCTTTTTTTAAAAAACATCTTTAATGTGAATGAGAGGTCCATGAGTCTGAAGCAGCGTCAGACATTTACTTTATAATTACATTCTGCATTTTCATCCAGCACCTCACTCTGACGTACAGCATTTGTGGTTGGTATTGGACATCCTCAAACAAAACTTCAATACTCACCTCCTGTTATAGTAACTTCCGGTTGAACTGTATGAAATTGTTGATTGTTCACAATTTTTGATCTAAAAGAATTTCAATTTCATATGGTTCGAACTAACAATTGTATTCAAAATAGGCTTTTTAGAGAAACGGGACTTTAGGTTGGAACTGAACAAAAGGGAAAAGTGAATTCTTAAGCGAATACCCAGGCAAATACTGAAGCACCTTCTGCAAAGCGTCTCACCTTGGCTTGCAGATCAGCACACACCTCCTGTTGCTTTTTCCTGTCCTTAACCAACATGTTTTCCATTTCATGAGTTGCACAGGCCTCGGCCACTGTCAGCACAGCCTTCTGTATAAAGTCTCTCCTATTCTTACTCCAACTTGATATCAGGATCCTTCGCTGCTCCTTAGCAAAGCGATATTGGTCACAATATTTTTCATGTTCGACCTGAAAA
Source organism: Balaenoptera musculus (assembly GCF_009873245.2). Classification (NCBI taxonomy): domain Eukaryota; kingdom Metazoa; phylum Chordata; class Mammalia; order Artiodactyla; family Balaenopteridae; genus Balaenoptera; species Balaenoptera musculus. Next base: position 40,791,363 of record NC_045791.1, read on the forward strand.
GATAACAGGTAGTAAACGCTTATTATGAAACTGAGCCTACGCTTTATGTCATTGTTACAAAAGTGAATAAAATGAATTATAACCAATGGTTTTGAAAAATGAGGGACAAACATCTTAATAGTCAATACAACAACCAGGACCAAGTACCAGTCCCGGAGTTCTGAGCCCATGGCTAACTGGTGACTGAGGACCAGCCATTAAATGTTTTTAAGTTTTATACAGGATGGAGTCAGGCCAGACAGCCCTAAAACAACTTCTACCCCTATATAGCAATGAATCTATGAGCAGAAAATATGATTTCCCCTACATATAATTTCAAAAATACTCCATCTTTAAATCAGCTTTGCCGTATTAACAATGACTCCAGGTGCTTCAGTTAGACATATGCTAATAAACATTAAAAATTGCCACAATAATCCTGAAAATTCAGTTTGCCCTTGATTACTGAAACAATCAGATGTTCGGACATCTAAACTGGAAGTATTTATAGCAATGACAGTAGCCCTTCCCATCCCACGCTCCTGAGGGACATGATATTCTTACATAGGTACCAATAGTTCCTGCTGCCAGTGAATCCCAATCCTGGGAGATTTGAGTCTTGAGGGAAAGAACAGGACGGGAGATAGCCTGAGTAGTTCAAAAAATCTCTGTAGGTGATTCTGAAATACTCCTTATATAAAGGTGTGTCTCCTGCAATTGAGAGTCAGTGATCTAAATAATTCTTTATTTTGCCAATATAGACCACATCTCTGAATTTGATACATTACTTAACCCCTAAGTGATGTGAGAAAAGAAGCTAGCGAGCAGGATAAGGTTGGTCCTACCTAAAAAAAATAATTTAGGTATGGTTAATTAAGTACATAATGAAACGGGCTATGGCTTCACTTAAACCAAATATCAGCTCCTAAAATCTGTTTGGTAAACTTCTTAGCTTTATTCCCCTAAGCCAAGAATATGCTTAAAACTTGGCAAACATTAAGAAAGGAAGTATACACCATGCAGAAATGCATACTAATTATCCCGATGTAAGAAGTAAATGCAAAAATCTTTATCATATTAATAGTAGGCAAATATAAAAATCTACACAGTTAAAAATGACAGCTGGTCACAGAAGCAAACAGAATCTATAGGGAATAAAAAGAAAGATCTAATTTAGTAAATTAAGAGTTTTGTAAAATCCAGAATGAATTATTATATAACATGTTTTTTACACAACAAGAATTTGCTATAAAATAAAGGTCAGAATTAAAACAAATAATTGGGTGGGGGTTGGTGGGTGGGAAAGGATAAGAGAGGTTGGTCATACTAGTTGTGTGGCCTTTGCTTCAGTTTCTTCACCTGAAAAGTAAGGATAACTACAGTACTTCTCTCACCCACTGTTATGTGCATCACAGGAGTTTACACATGACTGACATAGGATAAATTCTATACACATGTTAGTATTGTTACTTGCTTGATTTAAAACAATTACAAAAACGCAGAGTATGTGATAATATTTTATAGCATGGCCTATTTAAAAGGTAACAGTCGGACTTCCCTGGTGGCGCAGTGGTTGGGAATCTGCCTGCCAATGCAGGCGACACGGGTTCAAGCCCTGGTCCGGGAAGATTCCACATGCCGTGGAGCAGCTGAGCCCGTGTGCCACAACTGCTGAGCCTGCACTCTGGAGCCCACGAGCCACAACTAGTGAGCCCACGTGCCATAACTATTGAAGCCTGCGTGCCTAGAGCCCGTGCTCCGCAACAAGAGAGGCCACTGCAATGAGAAGCCCGTGCGCCACAACGAAGAGTAGCCCCAGCTCGACGCAACTGGAGAAAAGCCTGTGTGCAGCAATGAAGACCCAATGTAGCCAAAAATAAATAAATAAATAAATTTATTAAAACAAAAAAAAGGTAAGAGTCTATGCATGTTTGTTTACATATATGTTTTAAAGTGAGTTACTATGAAATTCACTGGTGACATGGTAACTTCTGTTTCCTTGTCTATGTGATCTTGTCCACTAAAGAATGTAACCATAACTTCCCAGGGAAATTTCAGCCAGGACTCTGAGTTATGAATTTGGGGCATTTGTGTTTAGACCCGTCTAGAGGGATCAAGTGGAGTTGTGGTGGGGATGGTGTAGGTAGGCACCAGCTCCCAAGGCAAGTGTTGGCTTCCCCACGACTAGAAGGACTGAGGTGTGGTAGGCTGTGTGAATGTAGGAGCACGCACCCCACTTTCAGGCAAGACTCAGAGATGGCAGAACCTCTGAGATGGGCAGGTGAATGTACAGACACCTGGAGGTCAACACTAGCAGAGCAACCCAGGGGACCATGGTGAAGTTCTCTGTGGCAGGTAAGCCACAGAAGAGTGAATGTGGCCAGAGGGATCTCCCACCTTTTTATGTACCACACTGACCTGAAAAATGGTAGACTTTCAAACTATAACCCTATTATTTTCTAGAGTGTAGAAAAAAAAATCATTTTAGAGCACCATTTAAAGTATATATATATTTTGCTCAATAATTATCAACCACTAAAACAATTTAACTTGCCAGCATATAGGGTCCAGCACTCACCAAATCATGCCTCGATTTGTGAGGAAAATGTCTTTGTAACATGTCCAGATACAGAGTCCTTCTGCCACTGAGATCCCCAGGATACTGATCCACAAGAGCCTGGTAAAACCAGTGGTCTTCATCACTTAATTGGAAGTTTCTGGAAGAAATAAAAATGTCACAACACTTTAAGCAATCATGGAGTTTGAGGGACCTCAAACTGTTTAAGCTGTTAGTGAATGATAATGATTACATTAAATAAAGACTTTTAAAAAAATACATTAGCCAAATTAAATGTCACCTATAGAAAAAGTTCTAAATTATAACACAGTGGGTTCTTTCAATCCTTTATTTGGTCTTGTCATGAGTTCCACGCATAATTTGAAGAAGTTTAACAATGAGACATAATATTTTAAAAATATTTATTCTATCTTGCCTATAACAATATTTTAAAAATTATGACCAATGAATGAAATAATAAATTATTAACTCTACAGATTAAAAAGGAATTTTGCTAATTCAACAAATTTCCTGTTTCTAGACTGGAGGAAAACACAAATGTAGAGAGTCAAATAAACAATACACAAAGGAAACTAAGGCCTGAGGAAGGCACATATTAAGGTTGACTTTAAAAGTAAGTCTAGGGACTTCCCTTGTGGCACAGTGGTTAAGAGTCCGCCTGCCAATGCAGGGGACACGGGTTCGAGCCCTGGTCCAGGAAGATCCCACATGCCGCGGAGCAACTAAGCCCACGCACCACCACTACTGAGCCTGCGCTCTAGAGCCCGTGAGCCACAACTACTGAGCCCGTGCGCCACAACTACTGAAGCCGTGCACCTAGAGCCTGTGCTCCACGACAAGAGAAGCCACCACAATGAGAAGCCTGTGCACCACAAGGAAGAGTAGCCCCCGCCTCACCACAACTAGAGAAAAGCCCACTAGCAGCAACAAAGATACAACGCAGTCAAAAAAAAAAAAAGTAAGTCTAAAATTATCTTTTATTTTACCCTCTCAGCTTCTTGCTTTGTGGAGGTAAGACTAGATATTGGTAGTAAAAAGATAACCAGTGGCATTAAATTTCAGATCACTAAAGAAATCATTTGTAACAGGATCCCTTCAAGTCACCTTCCCAATAGCATATCCACCATGCTCCAAAATACCTTTTTTAGTTCAGAACTTCCCTAGGTACTGGCCTGGTTTGTGCTCCATAGAAAGTATTAGCAAAGCCCTATGCAAAGTAAAAAGGTTACAATATCAGCTTGAACTCTAGACTGAATTAATGTTTCTTTATTATTCTGAGTTTATTTGCATATCATCATTCCTGTTTAGTAAGTTGGAATAATCAAATACAGATGTAATCAGAGGGAATATTATTAGCAACAAATATTTCTTTGATCCAAAATGGAGACTTGCTATTGTTTATTTCTATCATTGGCCTTCTACTTTAAAGTTAATTGTGCAATTTAAAGAATTTTTACAGTATGTCCTCTATGCCCTTGAAAAATATTTGACAATTTAAAACAATAAAAACCTCTTTAAATCAGTGATACTAATGGGAATTCTACCATCCTCATCCAACTTACCCAGTTTCTGTAAAGTATTTCATGATACTGATAAGTAGCAAGAAAGAAACAAAATTATTTTTCAAAGAAGATAACCTTCTCTAGCAGCTCTATAATAGGAAGAAAAAGTGGGTTGGAAGTGTTCCATTAGGAAGAAGCAAACTCTACATTTCTTCTGTATGACATAATAATATATTGCAGAGAAAGAATTTGAGATTTCATTCATTGAACACATTGAGTGTTTGGGTTCTCTCTGAATCAGTTAAGCCAAAGGCTTCTGCAAATAAAGCATCTCAAATAGGAGTATTAAGCCTGGAGAAAGGCTTGCCTGAGTGGTTTTGGCATTTAAAACACCCTCAAGTCTTCAGGGACAGTATCCCAGGTCCTCTCTCAAGGAACTCATTTCATTCATGATAACATAAATGCATTTTAATAGCAGAGTTAGCCACATTTCTACACGGCAAGCAATCAGAAAAAGGAATAGACCCAGAGTCCATGTCCTCATTAATGTTTTTAAACTGTTTCTGTAATCAAAGGGACTTGAATACAGTTTGAATTTCCATCTTTATTTGATTACAAGGATAGACGTGTAGGGGTGTATGTGCTGGGGAGGAGGAAGTGACAGAATCTAGGTCCAATAAGCTCTCTGTTCTTTTAAAGTGTCATCTATCTATATAAAGGATGCTGTTGGTGCCAGGCTAGATCACCTTGATGAGCTAGAATTCCTATCTTCAAAATGCTGGTAATTCACAGATGTACCTTCCTCCTCTGAAGAACTGTCCTGGGCCAAATGGGAAGTGCCTCACCCAGGAGGCTATTCTCCCACCACCTTTGAGAGCCAACCCCAACCAACGACTGGCTGACATGGGGGTACAGAAGGCCAGCCCACTTGCCTCAAGATGAGACCAACTCTGTGATGCCATTCGTGCTCCAGAGTTTCACTGTGGGAGCAAACTGTAACCTGTTTCCACTGAGATCTTCTGCCACAGACATCTTCCCCTCCTCCATCCTGCTTCCCTTGCCATCCTTCTCCTGAGAGCACTGCCCAACAAATCACATGTTCTTACAATCCCTGTCTCAGATTTGCTTTTACAGAACTGACCTAAGATAATCTATGAGCAACCTTACCCATAATTGTCAAAAATTATTTAAATCCTTTGGCAAATGGAGAGGTACTTCTAAGCTAATTGTTTTGATGATCTCTCATACTGAATTGTGGTGTAAGATTGTGGCTATCCTCAAAGAGAAAGTGCAAATAGCAAACATTTACAAAAATGGTTTTTAAATAAAAGCACACATTAAGCAGTGTGCATTGCTATAAATAAATATAGCAGCAGAAGAATTTGTGGCACTCAGTACATTTTTATACATTGCATGAATGTATTAATTAGGTGCCATTTTAGTGACAACATTAAAACCACTTAAACATATGAAGATAATATAACATTAAAACTAGATATTTCAAACCAAGTATGCTATGAACAATGATCACATCCGTTTTGCTCCTATTGATTTTGGAAACCTCACATCTCAACAGCTTTTTCCAATTACCACAATTACACAAATTGTAAGTCATTTTTCTAGTAGATGTAGGATAAAAATGAAAAACATGCTTATAAGAAATGATAGGGCTTCTATGGTGGCACAGTGGTTGAGAATCTGCCTGCCAATGCAGGGGACACAGGTTCAAGCCCTGGTCCGGGAAGATCCCACATGCCAAGGAGCAACTAAGCCCATGCGCCACAACTACTGAGCCTGCGCTCTAGAGCCCACGAGCCACAACTACTGAGCCCACGTGCCACAACTACCGAGGCCTGTGCGCCTAGAAGGCAGTGCTCCTCAACAAGAGAAGCCACTGCAATGAGAAGCCCGCGCACCACAACAAAGAGTAGCCGCTGCTCACCATAACTAGAGAGAAGCCTGCGCACAACAATGAAGACCCAATGCAGCCAAAAATAAAAATAAATAAAATTATATTTTAAAAAACTTAAAAAAAAGAAATGATAATATAAATACTCACAATATTATTATTTTAGAGTACTTATAGCAATTTCCAGAGCTGCTGGCTTAAATTTTGAAGCAAATACTCACATCACCAACACTACTGGCAGAGTCATGCATCTCCATTAGGATGCTGTCTGTGAGGGAGAAAACTCCCACCACTATATATATATACTGAGTCTTCTGGGTAGTAAAAATCTAAGATGAATATTCAAACATGATAGCCTCTTCACAATAACAAAGTAGCCATTTCCTACTTAGCATTTAAAATAAAATCAAATTTAACATATCTGAATTTCTAAATTCAAATCTGGACATTTATCTTTTCTAACCTTCATCTTTTCATTGTAGAAAAAAAATCTATATAAAATAGCAAATTATCCTAAAATTTTGTACATTAAAAAAATATCTTCAGACAAAAGATCTTTGGTAGGTCTCTGCAATTTCCATTTTTCTGTCCAACCAAATTTTCTAATTTAAAATGTTTCAGGAAATTTCAGCCTGCAGGAGGGTGAGGTATTTATTGCTCAGTCCTTACCCTCCATCCCCCACTGCCAATTGAGGTCCACCAATATCATTTCATCGTGATTTCCCAGGATATGAGACAAAACAGGTAACTCAGAAAAGGAGGACAACAGGGTTGTGAGAATTCAACGAGACCAAGGCCAACTGTCTCCCTAATTCTACCTGTTTGAATTGTTACAAAAATCCTAGCCTGACTCACAATCAACTTAACTACCAGTTTTCTTCATAATATTGTGTTAAACCACCTTCCCAGGGTTCTGGTTCCGTGACATCAAAAGACATTTAGCGGGGTGGGGGCAGCCAGCGATGGCAAACAGGCCACGTAGGGCAACAGGTACCTTAACAGCAGGGACAAGTCTATGAGACTAAACACTGTGTATTCAAACTGGCTGAAGTTGTCTTATATTTTCTCAGAGTGAAGGGGGCTTTCCAGCAAAATGGTAATTAGGGCCTCCTGACGCTAGCCGATGCAGTTACCAGCATCTGATGACTGCCTTGACTGGCAAATGGCCATAGTGAATTTGGACTGAAGAAAAGCTCTTGTCTCTTCAAGTGTAATGCTGTCAGGGGAGTGAGCCACTGGTGGAATAACGTGGATAATAGATGGCTCTGACACAATCTGCTTGTTTGGCAGCATTGGGTCTGACCCTCTAGAAAATACCACTTTTCAAAGTTGTCTTTCCAAATCAGACCCATGCAAACACTGAATCTAATCAGCCTGGTTCCTGAAACTGTCTCCCCAGCTATTCACCACCCCACCCCAGGCCTATTGTCCAAACACAAATCTTTGATTTTCAGCCTGGTTAACAGAGGGCCCTCTGGCCGCAGACTCATTTCTGACCAACAGAATCAGCTCCTTAGATGTTGTTTGGGTAAGTACATTGTCTTCCAGGAGATCCATTCCCATTTAGCAGTCCTCACTCTCCTGGCTCCCCAGGCTCTGCCCAGTTTACCTACTCAGGTGGGAGTTGACAGCCAGAATAAAGTGGGCTCTTAGGAGTATGGTCAAAATCCACTGAATTGAAGAATCAACAACAACAAAAGTGGTCCAGAAGGTAAAGCCAGAACTTGCACCAGCATCCAAAGCCGCCTTCTTCTGAGGGGTGACAGGAAAGTGAAAATATGACCCTCCAGAATTTCTTATAGGAGAGTTTAGGAATGAGAATCTGGTCAGAAGAAGAGGCTAAGTGATTTATTTGGAAGCTGCAATTGTTATTTTCATAACAAGCACTCTGTATCTGTTTTTTGTATCTGTTTTTACTTAGATACTGTTTAAAAGTAGTTTGCATGGAAAGCTGAATTTTTTACTTAGAATGTGTATTTTTTGGAGGTGGAGTAGCTGGGATGGTGGCAATACACCTAAACAATCTTTTGTGCCTACATCCATCCACCACTAGTTTTAAGAGGCAGTATAATTCCTAGTGGAAGTTTAGAAATAATATGATCAAGATAAAACAGCTTGTTAAAAGTAAAATGTAATGGCTCAGCCATCCCATATGCTAGGTTTTAAATAATTATATTCATCACAAGAACTGTAAGGAAAAGGTAATTGTAGCAGACTTTGCCTCTACTCTTGCTCCTGCTCACCATAATCCTGATTTTATTCAAGATTTACCTTCCTGCATAGGCCCCCCCCACTTCAGGGAAAGTGAGCCCCATTCCAGCCCCCAGAGGGCATCTTGACTTATCTTAAGCCATTCACAAACATCTGTTCTCAAGCTTTCCATTCCTCTTCCCAGTGTTTGATATAATCATGGACAAAAGGCCCAAAAGGCCATCGAAATGGGAGGGGAAGTCTTCTGGGGGCAAAGGTTTCCTAGCTCTTAAAACAAGTCACAAGGAAGAAAAGGTCCCTTTCTGCTTCTGAGTATGGCAGTGTGGAACTGCTCTAGTTGTCTGGCAGAAAGTCATCTATCTACCTACAGGAAGGCAGGGCAAGAGAATGCAGAAAACTAGGCCTTGCTGTGCTTGGACTTCTCTACCTCTGTGCTTCGAATGAAACAAGAAATCGCTTTATTATTTATGTTACTTTGACTCGGGTTGGATATTCTCTTACTTTCAGCTAAAGATATCCTATTTGACAGTTGAATGGAAGAAAAATGACTTTTTAAAATGTAGCATCCTAATATTGCTTTGGAAGGAAAGTACTATGAAGGATGTAGAGATTCAAGAGATGCAGATCCAATGTGGCCAGCGACCAACATCTACAGTGACACTCCTGAGCTGACTGGGAACAGAGAAGTGTTTAACACCAAAGGCCATTTTTAAGACAAAAAAAACCCAAACAAAACCAGCTCAAACTCAAACGAACAGAATCGGTAAAGACAAGATCATCCACAAACACATTATTTGCTCTAATTTTTTAAAAAAATCCTATTGAGCCAAATCTGCTTCCATGTACCATTTTATTCTTCACTTTTGGGGAGCAAGAATATTTTTAGGTGCAATAAAGTTGAAGTGAATAAAGTTACTTTATATGGATATTATTACTCAATTTTCCAGGTTCAAAAGCAAGAATAATAGAACTGGCTTACTTCTTTGGGATGCGATGAGGAAAAATTTAATTAACGATTATGAGGGCTTCTGAAATTTTAATTGCCACATAAAAACACTTATAATATCACCTCAAACCAACTACCAGTAATCATTAAGAAACTGTAAGACTGGAATAGAAGAATGATGGTTCTTTTTCTCAGTTTGTTATTTCTTAGACATTAACAATGTTCAACTTTATGTTCTTTTATAGGCACTAGTGTTGGAAATAAACACATGCCTGTGAGTGTGGTGATTATAATTTCCTACATTACTGGTTCTCCATAGTCTCAGTTTTAATGATACGGTTTCCTCAAAGGATTATATTTACCAACAGTTGGACTTCAAGGTATAAGGAGTAGGAAAAACTTGTTATTAATTATTGATTTGATATATAAAGTAGGCATTATAGTTTCTCTCATGTAAAAATTTGACAATCCTGTCTATAGAAATTTTAATCTTGTTTTTGCTTATAGTTATACAGATTTTATTATTTAAATAACAAATTCTATTTGTATCATCCAGGTTTAAAAATAACATATATCAATTGTGCTGGACACAAATCTGTCAAGCTGCTATGTTTCCATTTTCTCCAATCTGATTTACTCAAGATTAATTTGATTTCATACCCAGCAAAAAACAAAAACCTCTCATAAATAACTCTCACTCCATCCTGTAAAACCCTGATTTTTCAGTCTCCTGAAGTATTAAAAATGTATACTTATGCAACATTACACTGTATAGTTTCTATTTGAGGCAATTATATCAAGAAGGCAGTTGTGGGCTGCAGTGATACTAACAATAAAGCCTGCTGAACTAGAAATTTATGGCCACTATTCTTAGATATACTTTTCACAAAGACATTTAAACAAACATAACATATCAGTAAATACACAGACTGAGTTATTAATTAAGCAAAAGCAAAAATCTAAGACTAGATTTTGGGATATCCTGCAGAAATTGGACCCATTTTTTTTTCCTTGATAAAATGTATTCCACCGTAGTCAAGAGAATTTAAAATATACTTCATTCCCACAACAAACCCAGAGTAGGTTGAACAATCACCAAATGTGGCTTTTAGTTCATGATCATAAAGTAATTAAGTATTTTCAATGATGTATTTATTTTAAGAGAAAGATATGAAATACACATGACAAAAAAATAAAATCACAGTCTGCAATTATATATTCTTCTATACAAAGAAGAAATACAATTTCCCAGGTAAGGTTGGACAATCCATGTTGGAATATGCCAAGAGAAAATGGGAGTTGCAGTGACCAAGGACATTGCTTGAGGGAGTCATGTAACCAGTGTGACTAAGTGAACACATTAGTGTTCAAATAATTATGCTCCTGTTTCTGAGCACTTCTCCCCTTATTAACCACCCTTGACATACAATCAGCCCAGACCAGAAATGTAGAACCTCAGACTGGACATGACCAGGCCCTGAATCTTTCCAAAAGTTCTGAGAATACATTCTCAGAGAAAAATGCCACCTGCTAATTAAAGTGTTTTAACTTCCTGTAACTTCATCAAGTAAGCAAATGTCAATGGTTTATTATGCTCCTTTCCCTCTCCTTCTTCTATCTTGTATTCACCAAGCAAAAGTCATATATGTAAGCATATGTTTACTCAAATATTTTTTAAAGAAAATCATGTGAGACATAGAAAACAAACTTATGGTTACCAAAGGGGAAGGTGGGGAGAGGGATAAATTAGGACTATGGGATTAACAGATACACACTACTATATATAAAATAGACAATCAACAAGGATTTACTATACAGCACAGGGAACTATATTTGATATCTTGTGATAACTTAAAATGGAAAAGAATCAAAAAAGAATATAGATATATGCATATATATGGATAACTGAATCACTTTGCTATATACCTGAAACTAACACAGTATTGTACATCAACTATACTTCAATTTAAAAAAAAAGAAAAGAAAGAAAATCATGTGAGGCCACTCACTGTCTCCTGAATGCTGGCTTCTGATGCTGGTTTTTATCTATTTCATCTTTTACCTTTTAGCCAATTCTGCTGGCAAAACTGACATAAGTACAGTGTTAGAGCTATGCTATATAAATACTGAAAAAGAGAGAGAAAGAGAATATGAACAAGGCACTAGTGATATTCACACATGATAGCCATAGCCAATACCTTGACCAACAAGTCCAAAAGATGAACCAAATGATAGCCTGTTGGTGAAAGTATAAATTGTTTCTACTTTCCTGGAAGGCAATATGGCAATACTCTCAAAAGCCTTAGAATTTTTCATGCCTTTTGGCCAGCAACTCCATTTCTAGGAATTCATCTAAAAGGATTAACCATGGGATTACTCAAAGTATGCTGACAAGGTTTTTTATTCCAAGGTTTTAAAACAAATATCAAAATATATAATACATACATATTTGTCCAAAACCAGGAAATGGGTTAAATTTGTGTGGATGAATTATAACAATGTATCATAATACCATGCATGTAATAACAAATATGCTGTAAAAAATATTTAACACAGTGACTTAAAACATAGAAAAGGGTTAGTAAACATTTATAGAAAAAATGAATAATATTGGATCTGGTTCACAAACTGGAAAAACAATGGATAGTGTAGAGTATTTTTTCATTTTTATGAACAATATACATAAATCTGAAATGTACAAAATGTTACCAGAGGATATCTCTGGTGTTAGAAACTTAGATAAACTTTTAGTTTCTTCTCTTTGCTTGCCGCAACTTTTAAAAAATTTTCTCTAATAAATGTAATTTATTTTCCCTAATAAATGTATTTAATAATTTATTAATAACAAACTTTTTCTCTTTTTCTCTCTCTATTAAGAGAAAATACAATAAGGAAAAGTCCATAAGCTACTGACTAGTTATTTTGAAAGTTACTAATAATTAGGTAAATTGAAAGAATTTAGTTGAAAAAATATAAAAGTTTTGGGTGTTAGCAATGCATACACAGAGGGACAAAATTGTTAAAAATCATTGGGAATTTTAGAGAGGGCAGACAGCAGAAGCAAGAAGAACTACAGTCCTGCAGCCTGTGGAACAAAAACCACATTCACAGAAAGATACACAAGATGAAAGGCAGAGGGCAATGTACCAGATGAAGGAACAAGATAAAACCCCCAAAAACAACTAAATGAAGAGGAGATAGGGAACGTTCCAGAAAAAGAATTCAGAATAATGATAGTGAAGATGATCCAGGACCTCAGAAAAAGAATGGAGACAAAGATCGAGAAGATGCAAGAAATGTTTAAGAAAGACCTAGAAGAACTAAAGAACAAAGAAAAAGAGATGAAAAATACGATAACTAAAATGAAAAATAGACTAGAAGGAATCAATAGCAGAATAACTGAGGCAGAACAGATAAGTGACCCGGAAGACAGAATGGTGGAATTCACTGCTGCGGAACAGAATAAAGAAAAAAGAATGAAAAGAAATGAAGACAGCCTAAGAGACCTCTGGGACAACATTAAATGGAACAATATTTGCATTATAGGGGTCCCAGAAGGAGAAGAGAGAGAGAAAGGACCCAAGAAAATATCTGAAGAGATTATAGTCGAAAACGTCCCTAACACGGGAAAGGAAATAGCCACCCAAGTCCAGGAAGCGCAGAGAGTCCCATACAGGATAAACCCAAGAAGAAACACGTTGAGACACATAGTAATAAAACTGGCAAAAATTAAATACAAAGAAAAATTATTGAAAGCAGCAAGGGAAAAACGACAAATAACATAAAAGGGAACTCCCATAACGTTAAAGCTGATTTCTCAGCAGAAACTCTACAAGCCAGAAGGGAGTGGCATGAAATATTTAAAGTGATGAAAGGGAAGAAACTACAACCAGGATTACTCTAACCAGCAAGGATCTCATTCAGATTCGATGGAGACATCAAAAGCTTTACAGACAAGCAAAAGCTAAGAGAATTCAGCACCACCAAACCAGCTCTACAACAAACGTTAAAGGAACTTCTCTAAGTGGGAAACACAAGACAAGAAAAGGACCTACAAAAACAAACCCAAAACAATTAAGAGAATGGTCATAGGAACATATATATCGATAATTACCTTAAACGTGAATGGATTAAATGCTCCAACCAAAAGACACAGGCTTGCTGAATGGATACGAAAACAAGACCCATCTATATGCTGTCTACAAGAGACCCACTTCAGACCTAGGGACACATACAGACTGAAAGTGAGGGGATGGAAAAAGATATTCCATGCAAGTGGAAATCAAAAGAAAGCTGGAGTAGCAATACTCATATCACAAAAAATAGACTTCAAAGAATGTTACGAGAAACAAGGACAGACACTACATAATGATCAAGGGATCAATCCAAGCAGAAGATATAACAATTATAAATATATATGCACCCAACATAGGAGCACCTCAATACACAAGGCAAATGCTAACAGCTATAAAAGAGGAAATCGACAGTAACACAATAATAGCGGGGGAATTTTAACATCTCACTTACACCAATGGACAGATCATCCAAACAGAAAATTAATAAGGAAACATAAGCTTTAAATGACACAAAAGACCAGACAGATTTAATTGATATTTATAGGAAATTCCATCCAAAAACAGCAGATTACACTTTCTTCTCAAGTGTGCACGGAACATTCTCCAGGATAGATCACATCTTGGGTCACAAATCAAGCCTCAGTAAACTTAAGAAACTGAAATCATATGAAGCATTTTTTCTGACCACAACGCTATGAGATTAGAAATGAATTACAGGGAAAAAAACGTAAAAAACACAAACACATAGAGGCTAAACAATACGTTACTAAATAACCAAGAGAACACTGAAGAAATCAAAGACGAAATCAAAAAATACCTAGAGACAAATGACAATGAAAACATGATGATCCAAAACCTATGGGATGCAGCAAAAGCAGTTCTAAGAGGGAAGTTTATAGCAATACAAGCCTACCTCAAGAAACAAGAAAAATCTCAAATAAATAATCTAACCTTACACCTAAAGGAACTACAGAAAGAAAAACAAACAAAATGCAAAGTTAATAGAAGGAAAGAAATCATAAAGATCAGAGCAGAAATAAATGAAATAGAAACAAAGAAAACAACAGCAAAGATCAATACAACTAAAAGCTGGTTCTTTGAGAAGATAAACAAAATTGATAAACCACTAGCCAGACTCATCAAGAAAAAGAGGGAGAGGACTCAAATTAATAAAATTAGACATGAAAAAGGAGAAGTTAAAACAGACACCGCAGAAATACAAAGCATTCTAAGGGACTACTATAAGCAACGTTATGCCAATAAAATGGACAACTTGGAAGAAATGGACAAATTCTTAGAAAGGTGTAACCTTCCAAGACTGCACCAGGAAGAAATAGAAAATATGAACAGACCAATCACAAGTAATGAAATTGAAACTGTGATTAAAAATCTTCCAACAAACAAAAGTTCAGGACCAGATAGGTTCACAGGTGAATTCTATCAAACATTTAGAGAAGAGCTAACACCCATCCTCATCAAACTTTTCCAAAACATTGCAGAGGAAGGAACACTCCCAAACTCATTCTATGAGGCCACCATCACCCTGATACCACAACCAGACAAAGATACTACAAAAAAAGAAAATTACAGACCAATATCACTGATGAATATAGATGCAAAAATCCTCAACAAAATACTAGCAAACAGAATCCAACAACACATTAAAAGGATCATACACCACGATCAAGTGGAATTTATCCCAGGGATACAAGCATTCTTCAATATACGGAAATCAATCAATGTGTTACACCATATTAACAAATTGAAGAAGAAAAACCATATGATCAACTCAATAGATGCAGAAAAAGCTTTTGACAAAATTCAACACCCATTTATGATAAAAATTCTCCAGAAAGTGGGCATAGAGGGAACCTACATCAACGTAATAAAGGCCATATACGACAAACCCACAGCAAACATCATTCTCAATGGTGAAAAACTGAAAGCATTTCCTCTAAGATCAGGAACAAAACAAGGATGTCCACTCTCGCCACTATTATTCAACATAGTTTTGGAAGTCCTAGCCATGGGAATCAGAGAAGAAAAAGAAATAAAAGGAATACAAATTGGAAAAGAAGAAGTAAAACTGTCATTGTTTGCAGATGACATGATACTATACATAGAGAATCCCAAAGGTGCCACCAGAAAACTACTAGAGCTAATGAATGAATTTGGTAAAGTTGCAGGGTACAAAATTAATGCACAGAAAGTTCTTGCATTCTTATGCACTAATGATGAAAAATCTGAAAAAGAAATTAAGGAAACACTCCCATTTACCACTGCAACAAAAAGAATAAAATACCTAGGAATAAACCTACCTAGAGAGAAAAAAGACCTGTATGCAGAAAACTATAAGACACTGATGAAATAAATTAAAGATGATACCAACAGATGGAGAGATATACCATGTTCCTGGATTGGAAGAATCAATATTGTGAAAATGATTATACTACCGAAAGCAATCTACAGATTCAATGCAATCCCTATCAAATTACCAATGGCATTTTTTACAGAACTAGAACAAAAAATCTTAAAATTTGTATGGAGACACAAAAGACCCCAAATAGCCAAAGCAGTCTTGAGGGAAAATAACAGAGCTGGAGGAATCAGACTCCCTGACTTCAGACTATACTACAAAGCTACAGTAATCAAGACAATATGGTACTGGCAAAAAAACAGAAATATAGATCAATGGAACAGGTTAGAAAGCCCAGAGATAAACCCACGCACCTATGGTCAACTAATCTATGACAAAGGAGGCAAGGATATACAATGGAGAAAAGACAGTCTCTTCAATAAGTGGTGCTGGGAAAACTGGACAGCTACATGTAAAAGAATGAAATTAGAACACTCCCTAATACCATACACAAAAATAAACTCAAAATGGATTCGAGACCTAAATGTTAGACTGGACACTATAAAACTCTTAGAGGAAAACACAGGAAGAACACTCTTTGACATAAATCACAGCAAGATCTTTTTTGATCCACCTCCTAGAGTAATGGAAATAAAAACAAAAATAAACAAATGGGACCTAATGAAACTTCAAAGCTTTTGCACAGCAAAGGAAACTACAAACAAGACAAAAAGACAACCCTCAGAATGGGAGAAAATATTTGCAAATGAATCAACGGACAAAGGATTAATCTCTAAAATACATAAACAGCTCATGCAGCTCAACATTAAAAAAACAAAACAACCCAATCAAAAAAGGGGCAGAAGACCTAAATAGGTATTTCTCCAAAGAAGACATACAGATGGCCAAGAAGCACATGAAAAGATGCTCAACATCACTAATTATTAGAGAAATGCAAATCAAAACTACAATGAGGTATCACCTCACACCAGTCAAAATGGCCATCATCAGAAAATCTACAAACAACAAATGCTGGAGAGGGTGTGGAGAAAAGGGAACCCTCTTGCACTGTTGGTGGGAATGTAAATTGATCCAGACACTATGGAGAACAGTATGGAGGTTCCTTAAAAAACTAAAAATAGAATTACCATATGACCCAGCAATCCCACTACTGGGCATATACCCAGAGAAAACCGTAATTCAAAAAGACACATGCACCCGAATGTTCACTGCAGCACTATTTACAATAGCCAGGTCATGGAAGCAACCTAAATGCCCATCAACAGACGAATGGATAAAGAAGATGTGGTACATATATACAATGGAATATTACTCACCCATGAAAAGGAACGAAATTGAATCATTTGTAGAGACGCAGATGAATCTAGAGATGGTCATACAGAGTGAAGTAAGTCAGAAAGGGAAAAACAAACATTGTATATTAACACATATATGTGGAACCTAGAAAAATGTTACAGATGAACTGGTTTGTAGGGCAGAAATTGAGACACAGATGTAGAGAACAAATGTATGGACACCAAGTGGGGAAAGTGGCAGCGGGGGGGTGGTGGTGTGATGAATTGGGAGATTGGGATTGACATATATACACTAATATGTATACAATGGATAACTAATAAGAACCTGCTGTATAAAAAAATAAATAAAATAAAATTCAAAAAAAATCATTGTGGATTTTAAATAGCATTCAAGATTTAGATCTCATAATTATTATTAGAATAATTATATAATTATAATTAGAATAATGATTATGAATCAACATTATAAAATTTAATAACCTATCAAACAATAAAGTAGAAATTACTTGTTATCATTCTATAGCTTTTGCCACATATTGGCTTCAGATCTGACATAGCTGAATGGAGCATCAGTTATGTCTCATCCATATGATTAATTCATCCAAATGTTAGAAAATTAAAGCCACAATCTCATCTGAGTCTAAAACAAGCAATTAAACTGTCTTCATGTTACTAATGAAATACAGCCCAAATAGAATCTAAATAGCTTCACAAACATACTGAATAAATAAACAGGTTCAACTGCAGCCAATTCTTAAAAAAATGTTTTAGTAAAAGATAATATCCTTTAAAGCTCTGTTGTCCAAGATAGAAGCCACTAGACACAAGTGGCTATTTGGCACTTAAAATGTGGCCAGTCCCAATTCAGGTGTGCTGTGGTGTGAAGTGCAAACCAGATTTCAAAGACTTTGTATGAGAAAAGAATGTAATATATCTCATTAATAATTAAATACTGATTTACATTGAAATTATATGTTGGCACTATTAAGTTAAAATATACTACCATAATACATTTTATCTTTTAAAATATTTTAATATGGTTACATAAAAATTTTAAATTATGAATGTGGCTCACATTCTACTTCTATTAAATAGCACTGCTCTAGTAGTCAACCCAATTTACCAACATCCTGGTGCATATACATGCTTGAAGTAGTGTGGTGTGAGGGAGAAGCTTTCTATTCAGATGAGCAGAAGAAACTCATTCCTGCTCAGCTATCTACTAGTTCAGAAACTTTGGGAAAATTGCTCATCTACAGCTGCAGCTGTAAAACAAATCTGTAAAATAGAGCTTTTGAAATGGGGTGTATTGAGGATTAAAATTACATGTACTTGTCATGTCATGTAATAGGCACTCAATAAATATCAATGGTTCTGTCTTCCCTCTTTATCTTAGATTTTTAAAAATCTGTATTTTTGCTTTATAAAATAGAAACAGTATGTATGCCAAAATTATTTATAATGTTACTACCTGGGGACAGCTATTGTTGTTGTTTATTTGGGTGGATAACCTCTCAGTCTTTTTCTTCTGTGGCTAAATGGATGTAACACTTTCAGAGGCAAAGGGAAAAAATAAAAAAGAACCCATGTTATGCAAGCTATTTTGTGGCCTGATTTTTAATTGCACAGCAAATTATTGCAACTACCTGTGTCATTAAAATTCTTTAATATAATTATTAATGACTGTGGCTTTCCATTGTGTGGATATATCATAATTGATGAAGCTATTTGTTGGCTATTTAGTCATTTTGAAGATTTTGCTATCACTTAAGAAAGAAAAACAATATTGAACACCCTTGAAGCCAACTATTTTTTCACTTCTATGATTATTTCCTTTAAGATTATTTCTAAAGAGACAAAGAGAATTTACACTTATAAAGATATTTGATGACATATTGCCAGATTGTCTTCCAAAAGTGTTTATTCACTAGTCATGTATAAAAATGCCCATTTCTTCCATATTTTTAAACTTGGATAAATTTCTTTTGTGTTTTGGCCTTCCCTGGTGGCGCAGTGGTTAAGAATCTGCCTGCCAATGCAAGGGACACGGGTTCGAGCCCTGGCCCGGGAAGATCCCACATGCCGCGGAGCAACTAAGCCCGTGCGCCACAACTACTGAGCCTGCACTCTAGAGCCCGCAAGCCACAACTACTGAGCCCATGTGCCACAACTACTGAAGCCTGCGTGCCTAGAGCCCATGCTCCACAACAGGAGAAGCCATGACAATGAGAAGCCCACGCACCGCAACAAAGAGTAGCCCCCGCTCACCGCAAGTAGAGAAAACCCATGCACAGCAATTAAGACCCCACACAGCCAAAAGTAAATAAATAAATAAATAAGAGAGATTCTTAAAAACTTCTTTTGTGTTTTACCATTTTATAGGTAAAAATCTGAGTATTTTAAAATTTTTCATTGCTTTGATGAGTAGAGAGGTTTTCATAAATTTCTCTGTCATTTGTATTTAGAATTACCATCCAGAGTTTCATGGACTGCCACGAGGTTATCAATTCACCTCCCAGCATCTGACCATAGAATCTTGCATCCCCACCCGTTACTGTAGTAGATGAACCATTCGTGCTTATTCCTCCACTTGTGCACTAAATCTTGTTACTGGATTATCCTCATCAGCATCAAACATACTAATATTTGTCCCATTTTAGGCAAAACAAAAGACAAAACAACAACATAAAAGTCTGGCCTTACTTTCTTGCTCTCCTTTGCAAAATAACTTCACAAAAGAGTTATCTATGCCCACTGCCTTCAATTGTTTCCTCTCATTCACTTGAATCCAACCCAGTTGGGCATTTGTTCCCACTTCTTCAACGAAAATGGTCACCAAAGACCTCCATGTGGAGCCAGCAGTCAACCATCAGTCCTATTTTATCTGACCTAGCAACATTTACTCAGTGGATCACCCCTCCTCTTCACAGTGCTGCCCACTCCCTCTTCCCTTGCCTTCTGGGACAGCACACTTTTGGTTTTCTTTGTATCTCACAGACCTTCCCTCAGTGTCCTTTGTTGGTTACCCTTCTTCTTGCTGACAATGTAATGCCAGCAGACCCAAGTGAAACAGGAGGAAAGGGGGCAGGGCACAACCTTTAAAAGAATGACATAGCCTTTGAGGATATGACATATACTGGTTAGAACCAACTAGGTCCAAGATGTTGGAAGATTCGACTCCCGGTAGACCTTGAGCCTCATTATACACACATTGTAATGGATTACCATATGCTAAATGACACACCCACAGGAACGATGACAGTTCTGAGGCTGACCATAAAAGGCCAAAAAGTGGGTGGTGGCCCAATTCCTGGAAATCCCTGCCCCTTCCCCAAAATAGTTGTAATAATCCTCCCACTTATTAGCCTATGAAATTACCCAGCCTGTAAAAACTAACCACCCCATATTCTGGGGCTGCTCTCAGCTTCTGAGACTGACAGCATTCTGTCTATGGAATGTGTAGCTCTCTAAATAAATTCACTTCTTACCTATCACTTTGCCTCTCCCTGAATTCCTCCTGCACTGAGACATAAAGAACCTGAGCTTCATTAAGTCCTGAGACCAGGTGTGCAATCTCGATTGAAAGACCATGGGTTTGAGTCCCAGCCCTTGGATTCATGTCCCAATCCGAGTTTTGGCTGAGTGAAAGTCTCAGCCCGAGTGTTCAAGTCCCAGTCAGCGTTCTGGCTGTGTGCAAATCCGATCTGAGTTGTACAGTTTCACAGGGAACTAGTCTTTGATCCTCTCCTTTGTCCCTTCACACTCTTTTGGTGATCACATCCAATTTCACGCTGGTGACTCACAAACATGTATCTCTAGCTCAGATTTCTCTCCTGAACTCCAAACTCATATAACTGACTGCCTTCATAAAGTCTGTACTTGGACATCTGATAGCATCAAACTCAACATGTCCAAACCTGAATGCCTGATTTCCCCCTCTGCTTTGCTTACAATCTTCCCCAACTCAGTTGATGGTAACTTCATTCTTCCAGTTGCTCAACCATAAAATTTTGGACTATTCTGTTGCTTTCTTCTTCTCACATACCTTATTTTAAATCTGTCAGCAGATGCTGTTGGCTCTACCTTTAAAATGTGTCCAGAAGCTGACTATTTCACACCATCTCCACTTCCTGATGCAGGCCACCCTTATATCTCACCTGGGTTTAACAACTTTCTAAGGGTTCAGTCTTTTCTTGGCCCTCCTTTCCTCCATCTTAAACACAACAACTGCCAAAGTGATTCTGCTAAAACATAAGTTAGGTCTAGTTAGCACACTTCCTCACACTTCTGCTTCCAGTAGCTTCCCATATCACTCAGAGTAAAATCAGAAGGCTCTACATGTCCCACCCTCACCCTAACTTCTTTTTTTTTTTTTTAATTTTTTTTAATTTATTTATTTTTGGCTGTGTTAGGTCTTTGTTTCTGTGCGAGGGCCTTCTCTAGTTGCGGCGAGCGGGGGCCACTCTTCATCGCGGTGCGCGGGCCTCTCACTGTCGTGGCCTCTCTTGTTGCGGAGCACAGGCTCCAGACACGCAGGCTCAGCAGCTGTGGCTCACGGGCTTAGTTGCTCAGCGGCATGTGGGATCTTCCCAGACCAGGGCTCGAACGCGTGTCCCCTGCATTGGCAGGCAGATTCTTAACCACTGCACCACCAGGGAAGCCCACCCTTACTTCTTTGACCATACCTTCTACTCCTCTCCCCATCTACCACTCTATTCCTGCCACACAAGCCTCTTGCCAGAAACACGCCCACCTCAGTAAACACTGGCTAGAACACTCATACCGCAAATTTCTGCATGGCTAGCCCTCTCACCCCCTTCATGACTTTCCTTCAATGTCGCTTCCTCAACCAGGACTATCCCCAAACTTCTATTCAAATTTGCAAACTGTTGGGACTTCCCTGGCAGTCCAGTGGTTAAGACTTCACCTTCCAATGCGGGGGGTGCGGGTTCCATCCCTGGTCGGGGAGCTAAGATCCCACAGGCCTGGCGGCCAAAACACCAAAACATAAAACAGAAGCGGTATTGTAACAAATTCAGTAGGGACTTTAAAAATGGTCCACGTGCAAAAAGAATCAAAAAAACACTGCAGTCTGTCCCCTCCCCCACAATCCCAGCAACTTGTCTTTTCCTCTAATCTCTATTGTTCCATAGTACTTATCACCTTCTAATATACTACCATGGATAATTTACTTACGTATGGTGTTTATAGTTTGTTGTGTGTCTCCAACCTGCCTCATGAGTACAGGGGTTTTTGTCTATTTTATGCCAGTAATTGCTCAACAAATATTTGTGGAAAATATGAACGATAAGTCACTTCTTCCTCTCTTTTGTCCCTTTTCTCTTCTGGCTGTTCAAGAATCAATTAATTTTGCAAAGTGTTTTTATATGTTAGAGATTTTAATTTTTTGTGCCTGATATTTGCCAACGTTTCCTATTTGTCATTTGTTTTTTACCCTTATTATTTTTTTCCTTAAAAATTCCTTGTTTTTAGAATAGACAGTATATTCACAGGCTTCAAAATTCAAAAGGTATAATAAAGGGGGGGGTTACAATAAAAATTCTCCCTCACATTCCCCCCCACCCAGGCATCTAGCTCCCATTCCCAAAGGCAACAAATGTTATCAATTTTTGCATATTTTTTCAAACATATAAAAGCAAATATATATCTGTATGTGTGTATGTGTTTTACTTTTTCCTGTTTCACACAATGTGTACTGTACATTGTATATAAGGCTTGCTTATTAACCTTATACCACACCTTAACCCTGACCCTTGGAAAGTGTTCCATATCAGTGAATGCTAAGTATTTACTTTTTTTTTTTTTTTTTTTTTTTTGGCCACACTGTGTGGCTTGCACGATCTTAGTTTCCTGACCAGGGATTGAACCCAGGCCCCCGGCAGTGAAAGTGTGGAGCCCTAACCACTGCACTGCCAGGGAATTCCCTACGTTTTTTTTTTTTTAAATCTGGAAAATAATACACTGTATGGTAGTACAATAATCTACAAAACTAGTTCCTATTGACATTAAGATTGTTTCCTCAGTCTTTAGCTACTACAATGAATAACAAAAAATAAATGACTGTATATTCAAGTATACAGTTGACCTTTTGACAACATGGAAGAAGGGTAGGGAGGGGAGGGTTAGGGGCATTGACCCTCAGCACAGTCGAAAATCTGGGGACTATTAACTTTACCAATCCTTCTCAGTTTTCCCTCCCTTTGGTGGGACAGGATGGCTGGAGTTGGGTATTTCCGTCCCCCACTTGGAAGGCTGGCGCTGCTGGACTTGTGTATTTTCCGCCCCCAGGTAGGTTAGGTTCTGATAAAACTTTGGCAGTTTAGGCTCCAATAAAATAGTTTCTCCTGAGGGCAGCCTTTGTTAAGAAGAACAGAATGCTCTGGAGTATTTCCAAACGGTTCATTTTCCCCTCCCCCGTCAGAGGCATGAGGGGATTTTTCTCAAGATATTCACTGTGGGTACCTGGTAGAACTTCTTAGGGTAAAACTCACAAAAGTGTGCTGACACCCCCCTTAACTAAGGCCCCCTAGAGTTTTTAACTCTCAAAGTTGTCCACAACTCAGCTTCAAGCAATTCATCAATTACAGTCCAGGTGTTCCTACCCCAACATTGGTTCCTGTGAAGGTTTCTGCTAAACAAGTTTCTTCTCAGGTAATTTGTGATTCTCTGTATCACCTGTGTCTCCAGCTCTGAGGGCAGTGGTTTGCCCTGTGACCTAACTTCTCTGAGGTAGTTAAGAAGAGTTGTCGATTTTCCAGTTTGTTCAACTTTCTACCCTCATTAGAGCAGAGTGGCAAATTCTAAGCTCCTTACTTGCTGGACAGAAAACTGGAAGTCCCTTTGATTCTTTAAAGATTTAATACTTGCCTGAGGAAACATCCTGTTATATTTTATTAAATGTTTATGTCATTGCATTTATTTAATTTTTTTCTTTACGATTTTCACTGCAGGTAACATGTTTTTAAAAGGCCTTCCCCACTCCAAGATTATTTAATACTTCTTTTTATTTTTATCTAATTCTTTTATGATTCTTTCTTCTTCACATTTTAATGCACCTGAAGTTTATCGAGTCATATGGAATAAGAGATCTAACCTAATTTTCTAATTCCCTGTTATTTAGTGCTGTCATATAAATAATCCCTCACAGTATAAAAATTTTACCTTTACAATAAATTAAATTATTACAGATATTTTCTGTTTTCTGTATTTCTATTTTGTTCCATTGATCTGCTACAGACATATGAACTTCCTAATTTATTTTGATATTAAAATATATATTTATATTTGGCTGTGCAAGTTTTACCACTCCCCCACCCTAGTTATTCTTCATTTTGAAGAAGTTATTCTTCACTTTGGGTGATTTTACAAGCTTAATCTTCCTAATAAATTTTGGAATAATGTTGAACAATTCTTCAATTGCAATTGTACTAAATTGACAGATTAATTTCATGAGTCATGGATATTTTGAAATCAAATCAACTATTATATAAAATTAGGAATTTTATACTCAAACTGGTTTAAGACATTAATATGGACTAATTGCCCTTGAAAATTCAGCAGTGAGGTTGGCTTCCCATGCAGTTCAAACAGGGTACCAGACCAGTTTCCCCATGATTGTCTGGGCCCTCTCCTCTCCTTGTGTGCTGTTGTCCTTCATTCACAAGATGGCTGCCAGCAGCAACCACAGCCGTGTACTTTCCTGGTAGATCCACAGGGAAGAAAATGCACTACTCCTCACAAGTATCTAACAAAAGTTCTGAGGTTTGCCTAGATCTGGACCACCCTGAGCTAATTGTTGTGACCGGGGGGAATGAAGTTATGGACTGGTGCACACTCCCAATCAGGGTCTACCTTTGGATCTGGGGTTGGAGTCATTCCAACCCAAACTGGCAAGCTGCTACAAAATAGGAGGAATTAAAATAAATATTGGGGATTAACCATGATGTCCACTGCCTTTAGCCCAATGAAAATTTCTCATAATTTAAAAATGGCCCCTAGATCTTTCAGCCTTCTTATGTTGTAGCAGTAGGCACCTGTTTAAAATATGCACACACTCACTTGTGCAGGTGTACACATATATGTATACAATCTATGTGAATTCTCACAAGGCCTAATAACTAGAACCAAAAGGGGAAATGGCCTTATCAAAATAATGGCAGAGGGCTTCCCTGGTGGCGCAGTGGTTAAGAATCTGCCTGCCAACGCAGGGGACACGGGTTCGAGCCCTGGTCTGGGAAGATCCCACATGCCGTGGAGCAACTAAGCCCATGAGCCACAACTAGTGAGCCTGCGCATCTGGAGCCTGTGCTCCGCAACGGGAGAGGCTGCGACAGTGAGAGGCCCGCGCACCGCGATGAAGAGTGGAGCCCTCTTGCCGCAACTGGAGAAAGCCCTCGCACAGAAACGAAGACCCAACACAGCCAAAAATAAATAAATAAATAAATAAATAAATTTATTAAAAAAAAAATGGCAGATACTGGCAAATGAGAGTCCAGTAAATATTACAATTGAATATATAATTCACTGCGCTAGTTAGAACAGTGCATTTACATGCCTTACTCCCCACCAGCCACAGATTTCTGATGCCCACCACCTCTGTATTTATTCAAAACAGCCCATTTAGGGACTTCCCTGGTGGCGCAGTGGTTAAGAATCCGCCTGCCAATGCAGGGGATACAGGTTCAATCCCTGGTCCGGGAAGATCCCACATGTTGTGGAGCAACTAAGCCTGTGCACCACAACTACTGAGCCTGTGCTCTACAGCCGGTGAGCCACAACTACTGAGCCTGCGCTCTAGAGCCCACGAGTCACAACTACTGAGCCTGTGCTCTAGAGCCCGCGAGTCACAACTACTGAGCCCACATGCCGCAATTACTGAAGCCCATGCACCTAGAGCCCATTCTCCGCAACAAGAGAAGCCACCACAATGAGAAGCCCACGCACCGCAACGAAAAGTAGCCACCACTCGCCACAACTACAGAAAGCCCACATGCAGCAACGAAGACCCAATGCAGTCAAAAAATAAATTAATTAATTGTTAAAAAAAAGAAATATAAGAAATACATACTTGTCACATTCATCTTCTTTCATTTCAAAGGAAGAGCCTTTTACTTCTATTGCTAATTTACTATACATGTGTCCCTTCAATAGTTTTCCTTTCTTTTCAGGTATATATTCTTTGGGGATATTTTTGAGGTCAATATAATAAAAACCATATTTTCCTACAAAATGTTTCCCAGAAACTTCATATACAGAACACTACATGAAGTAGGCTATTGATCTGACCCAGGGTGGCATTTCTGGGTTTGTTCATTAAATGAATTTTAATATAGAATTTACACTAGAGAAGATGGCCCTGCCGACACTGAATTTTAAGTCACTTAACATTATAATTGTCATTCAGAAGAGGATTGTCATTCTCAGGATACAATCGAAAGTGCATTTTCTTATTGCTATTTGCAGCAACAAGGATGGGACCTAGAGAATACCATACTAAGTGAATTAAGTCAGACAGAGAAAGACAAATATTATATACTATCACTTATATGTGTAATCTAAAAAATAATGCAAATGAATCTATATACAAAAAAGAAACAGACTCACAGACATAGAAAACAAAGTTATGCTTACCAAAGGGGAAAGGGAGGGACAGGGAGGGAAAAATTAGGAGTTTGGGATTAACTCATATAAACTACTACACATAAAATAGATAAGCAACAAGGATTTACAGTACAGTACAGAGAACTATATTCAATATCTTGTAACAACCTATTATGGAAAATAATCTGAAAAAAAATATATATATATATAACTGAGTTACTTTGCTGTACACCTGAAAATAACACAATATTGTAAATCAACTTCTTTTTAACTTCAATTTAAAAAGAGTGTATTTTCTAAAAAAAATTTATAAAACATACTTTGTGTTCACTATAGGGCAAAATCACAGTAGATTACAAGTAACATAATTCCATGGGTATATTTTCCATTGTAACCAATTTTTAGTACTGATTTGTAAATTTCCATTGAAGAGCTTCACATCTTGAAATAAAAATTCATAGTTATCAAAAATTCATGTTTGAAAACTATTTCTTACCTGTGTAGTAAAGAGATAAATAAGAGGGATATTTTCATGAAGTTTCAACCTCATAAAAATCTTTAAAACCATTATTTCAAGGAAATTACTTTGGAGAAAGAAAAAAAAAACCTCTCTATTCAACAAATAGTAAATCTAAACATTTATTGATAGCCTGTATTCCAATCACAAAGTATCTATGAAAACAGTAAATAGGAAGTATAGTGACCCCTAAAAAAGTAAAAATTTGGTGGCAAAAATCTAGATAATTCAAGTAGTTTTATTACCTGTATATATCTTTTAACTGCATATCAAAATCTTGAAGTTTCTTTTGATATTTCTCTGTAAAGTTACAGAATTCATTAAGGATTGAAGACTTCAAGTCAGGGTATGGACATTCCAAAGTTTCTAATTCCACGGGCATTTCACTAAGCAGGTTACTTCTTTCTTCTGAAGAATGATCAAGTGTCTGAAAAAAAATTGTATGATTATTTTATTTAATGTAAATGACAAATTGATAAATTACTACCTATATCACACTTACTTTCAAACTCCAGTCTGAAAGATAATTTTCTATTTTCTGTTGCTCTAGCCTAAGTCTTTCATAGACGGCCTTCAATTGTTTCTTCACGAAGTCAACCTATAGGACATTTAGAACAAGTGGAATGCAAATTATTGATTTATCCAATATTTATATTTAAAGTCACAGGAATTTTTCTCAAAAGCCATTAAATGATGACAAATTAGATAAGGGAAAGTCCCTTTGAGGACCCATGGAAGAGGGTTCAAGAGATGCCATAGCCAAGCAGTGCCCATCAGACAAAGGAGCCTTAAAGGAGCTTCTAGACACATAACCCAAAAATGGGCTCAGTCACAGCCACTCTGCACTCACATTTGGATTTTGTTTGTGATAAAGCAGAAAGCTTTCCAGATTGCCTCTGCTTTAACCACCCCCTCCTTTCCTTGCATCCTTGCCTCTAATCCCCAGTTGGGCATGGATTTTAAATGTTTATTTTTAATTATTCTTTATGAAAGCAATATGACAATACTACAGAATAACTGAAAAATAAAGTAAGAAAAATCACCTAAAAGCCTACATCTAGGGCAACTATGAGAATGGAACTTATGCTCTAGTCAGGGAAGATAGTCTTAAACTCATAAAAAGTAAGTAAGAAAATATCAGGAGGAGGTAAGTGAGGTAAAAACTGGCTGAGGTAATAGGCAGTGACTGGATTTTCTCTCATGCAGGTGGTCAGGACAGGCCTCTCGGAGGAGAGGACCTTTAAGCTAAGACCTAAAAGACAAAAAGCGCCATGAGTAGGACAGAAGAAACAGCCAGTGCAAAGGCCTCGAGACAGGAAGGAGTCTGGCTTATGTGAGGAATAGGAAGAAGGCCAGCGTCGGTGGGACAAGGTCTAGTAGGAAAAAGAGGGTGTCACGTAGGAGGTGAGACTAAAGGAAGTGGACAGGGAGACGTACAGGGAGTGTTACCGTGTGCTCGACGTACAGCGAGGCCAAACAATACCAAAATGTCAGAGTTTGGCGCAAAGAAAGGTTTACCGCAGGGCCATGCCAGGAGACGGGTGGCTCGTGCCTTAAAAAAACCCAAACTCCCTGAAAGCTTTCAGCAAAGCCCTGTTACAGGAAAGGAGAGAGAGGGGCGTGGTTAGTTGTTGCAAACTTCTCGGTGTCGGATCCTTTGTTCTTGAGGTCAGGTCTCGGTCAGGTCATGATGTTCCTGTAAACCTCCACCGAAACAAAATGTTATTCTCTGTTCTAAAAGAAAGGGCAAGGTCCCAAGGCTCAACTTTCGCCCTCCGAGGTCCAGGCCCAGGCTAAGAGGAGAGGGTCCCTGCGCGGCCAGTTACCAGACCCAGGAACGTTGGTCCACCGTCCAGTCTGGGTCTTCCAGCCAGTGCCCAGTCCCGGCTGAGGAGGCAGATCTCAGCGGGCAGTGCCCTCAAGGCCGGGTCCCCAGACCCTGCCCAACCGACATCACTGAGGGAACAAGACGCCCAGGACCCAGCTGGCCCTCAGGTCGCCCCAACGGGGCCGGGACCCACGCACTGCGACCACGGAGACCGCTGCCGCCATTAGGTCTCAGAGGTGGGAATGCAGGAGAGGTTTGCGGCTGCTTCGAGGCCTGGGCCCGGCCAGTGGGCGGCCGTGGCAGGGGCTCTGGAGCTCCGCAGGCGACAGCTGTCCCAGGGCCCGACCCCCCGCCCAGCTCACCGCTGGCTCAAGGCCAATGGGCCTGGAGGGTCCGGGGGAGAAGGCTGCGATCCGCCTCCCACCACATTCTCTGCCGTGAGGACCACCGTAAAGCTGACTGGTGTCGGAGCGGGACCTCCAACCGCAGCGCTAAGGGTCACTCGCTCGTGGTCACGTGCTAACGGTTTTGCGCTAACGATCTCTCGATAACAGTCAGTGCTAACGGCTGCGCACCCGCCCCGCCCCTATCGCAGGGGGAATTGTGGGCCGGTAGGAGCCCTGAAGGGATTTACGGGGGGCGGGGGCGGGGGCGGGGGCGGGGGCGGGGGCGGGGGCGCGGGGACGACGGACGACTTGATCCTCTCCCCTATGATAGGATTTCAGAATACACTGGAAGGAGGGGCAAGAATGAAAGCGGGTAGGCCAGTTACCAGGTCATCGAAACATTCTAGGTGAGAAATTAGCGTGTTTGGACAGATTCAGGGATGTGTTTAAGATACCGAGTAGATAGAATTTGCTATACCTTCTATTTATATACATAAGACGTACATGTTTCTTATCTCCAACTCTTCCAATTGGGATAAAAATAAAATATTACATTATCAAAAGTAAAGGAAATATACTGACCTCTTCCAGTACTTTCACAGAGTTAGATTCACTGTGCGAGTGTGAATGCTGTGAAATGTGATGCTGTCTGTATTTTAGATCTGCTCTCAATTGCTGAATAGGATTTATTACATTTTTAAGATATGTGCACCACTGTTCTGATAACTCTTGTTCTATGGTGAAACAAAATTAAATCAAAGCAACACATTATTATTTTAAGTTTCTTCAAGAACAGGTCATTAGATGCAGATTATTTTTGGATTCCTTTAGAAAAAAGCAAACAGCAATATTAAAAGAACATGAAGTGTGTGGCCCACTTTCATCTTCAAAACAAAGCTCCCCTTTAAATGTGGAACCAAAAAAAAAAAAAAAAACCTACCGAAATTCATAAGGTCAGAAAGACATTCTTTTCCAATGTTCTCTTCATTGAGTAAGGATTTTATTTCAGATTCCATTTTGCATCTGAAATAGACATTATCTCAATCAATTCTTTTACAATCATAAACATATATATAGGTTTAAAAAATAACTAACAGTAGAAACACTCAATCTAATGTGGTTTTATTCACCTGTTCACTAATTCAGACCACATACTAAATTCCTAACATGGATTAGGTACTTGCCAGGACACTGAGATAGACAGAAGCGTAGGTGAATACTCCAGGAGAAGTAACAGCGTGAGCAAGGCAAGGACGGGGTACATCATGGCACTGTTTCGGGGGGAGAGAGCTCCGGGCATTGGGAAGCTGCTGAGGGATATTAAGCTGACCATGCCAGCTCAGATCTGTGAAGAAGGGTGAACAATAAAAGTGGAAGATGAAGAGGAGGGGATCAGGCAAACCTGGATCAACAAGGAGGTTATTTAAAAAGTTCAGAGATGAGGAGGTCCTGACCTAGGGAAATGGGAGTAAAAGTATATATTTTTATACACCAAAAACATAATAAATCTCAATAATCTTTTACTATATTATTTAAATATAGTCATTTTAGAGTAAAACTATAACCAGCTCTAAATGCACATCTAAAAATATTGCAGTCTATCCCTTATTTATGGCAGGTTTAATAAAATCATAAAAAGAGTTTTGATTTATTATGACTGTTAAGATACAATATTTTAAATGGTATAAAATAAGAAAATAGCAACAATTACAATACTTTAATATGATGATTATTTTTATTTTTGCATATAAGTTTCTAACCCTTGTCTACATGCATGAATATTTTAACTAGTTGTAATTATGGCGTATTTACCACTTTATATTCGGGTTTTTTTTTTTTTTTACTTACTTTAAGATATTTCTAAATAATTTTCATAATTATCATCTATTTTAGTGGCTGCATAGTATTTTATATTATATATGTGCCATCATCTTCTAAGCCAATTCACAAATGTGGGACAGGGTTTTGTTTATATATATAAAGGAGGGGTCCTATTGTAGATGACACTTACTATTTTTCTAGCATGTGGTCTTAGGCAAAGGTATTTTTTTTAATTTTATATATTTTATTTTTGGCTGCGTTGGGTCTTCATTGCTGTGTGCAGGCTTTCTCTAGTTGTGGCGAGCAGGGGCTACTCTTCGTTGTGGTGCGCAGGCTTCTCATTGTGGTGGCTTCTCTTGTTGCAGAGCGGGGGCTCTAGGCGCACGGGCTTCAGTAGTTGTGGCATGTAGGCTCAGTAGTTGTGGCTCTCGGGCTGTAGAGTGCAGGCTCAGTAGTTGTGGCGCATGGGCTTAGTTGCTCCGTGGCATGTGGGATCTTCCTGGAGCAGGGCTCAAACCCGTGTCCCCTGCATTGGCAGGCGGATTCTCAACCACTGCACCACCAGGGAAGTCCCAGTCAAAGGTATTTTTAAGATTACATTTGAAAGTGTTATATGGAGAATAAGTGCATAATAGTGGAGTAAGCCCACAAGTTATTTCATAATGGATTTTTTTAAACAAAAATATAGCACTTTAAACCATTTAGCTCAGCCCTCTTATATTTTCAGCATCTAGAATGCCTTAGCAGAACATAAAAACCAACAGGAGAAGTGGCTTTGTTCATACAGGAGATCAACCTGCTACTGTGCATATAATAATTCTAGTAAGCTCCATCCTGGCGTTGTAGATTAACAACCCTGAACCATCAGACAAGACCAGCCTATTTCTCTAATTGTCCTAATTGCCTAACAAAATCCAGGAGCAAGTACTACAAGACTCTGGGACTAGCTTGTGATGCAGGCTAACGTTCCCAAATTGTGTCCTATAAAACAGAAACATCAATAAGATGCTAGGAAAAACTGGGAAATGGTGAACTAAACAAATCAGATAAGTTTCCATAGTGCAGGATTTCTCAGAAACTTGATTATGCTAAAGTGCAAAGAGGTTCTCCAAAAAGGGGATGAAATATGAAGTATTTTCCTAATTTTTAGGATGATGAAATTCATTATTCTCCATGGAGTACCTTGAAGAATATTTCTGTTTTGTAGAACATGATTTAGGAAATATAGATAAAAACTGCGATGCACTCAAGAGCATTAAAATGGTAACTCTGGGGAGGAAAACCCTGCCTGTTCACCACTGACATGTAGACTCAGTCCCAGGTGTTCACCAAGTCGGAACTCTGCAGCACAGACAACTGTCTCCACACCTGAATAGGGGACAAATGTAAGGCAACGTTCCATATCCAGATCTGCAAACTTAAGTACCTCCTACTGTTACTTGGCCTGTCCTCTGGTACCACTGAATCTGATGATACTACAAAAATTCTCCTGAGATTTTGTGTGACTGTTTGCCTAGAGGATATATTAATCTACTTCCTAGATATGCCCAGTTGCAATGCAACCACCTGCCTGGTGAGGACATTTTTGAACTCTCATGACTATTTTCGTACAGGTCCTTGTCCTCCCAGGATGCTGCCAAAGTTCTAGATGTAGTACAATCAGTCTCCTCAGAACATCAAAAATTACCCAGAGCTTCCTGGGATTTCTAGGGTACACTTAGTTACCAATTCCGGCAGAACAAGGAAAACA
Source organism: Balaenoptera musculus (assembly GCF_009873245.2). Taxonomy (NCBI): domain Eukaryota; kingdom Metazoa; phylum Chordata; class Mammalia; order Artiodactyla; family Balaenopteridae; genus Balaenoptera; species Balaenoptera musculus. Next base: position 40,824,159 of record NC_045791.1, read on the forward strand.
TGGGGCACTGGAGACTGGTAGAATCAAAAGCCATTTTATGCAAACAATAAGCAAAGGGGCATGGATTGTGAAAGGCAGAGTAAGAGAGGATGTTAAAGTTCCTTAGTGGAACTAACAGCCAGGAGATCAGCAGAAAATTAGGGCACCAGAGCAGGCTGAAGGCCAGAGCTCTATCCCTCCAATAAGGAAGGAACTCAGCAGTTCAGACAGCTTGGTACCTCAGATAGCTATTTGATCTGCTTCTCTCTCTTTTTTAAGAGTCCGTCCCAATCTATGTACCACAGAGGGCAGAGAGGGAAATCTCACAACTGTTGGCTAAGGAATGAACTCAGAGAGAATTCTCAGATGGCCTGAGTCACACAGTTATGAATACTGGCCTCAATTTCATCTTTAAAAACACTTTTCCAGACAATATTTAATTGTTGTTGGTAAAGCTCCGTGATATATCCTGTATAAAGGTGATACTTTTAAAGTAATGCTTTAAAACTAAAATTGTAAGAGACCACATATATTTCTAACAGAAACTACAGTAAAAGTAGTAAGGCTTACAAATAAATCCCTCAAACTTTATTAGTCAAAAGTTCTTATTAAAATAATAATTGCAATTCTTTACCACATGGCCAATATAAATAACTTCCTCTTTAATTTCTAAACCAGTCACTCTGAAACAAGGAAGAAAGTGTTCCTGGCAAAGTGTATCAAGGTTTTCAAGGGGTATAGTTTGGAAAGCATAGTAAATAGTAAATATAATTTTATAAATTTAAGTATTAAATTCTATAAATTTAAATATAAAATGTAATTTTATATTTTGAAATTTTAATTGTCTAGTTTTCTTACGACAGATTTTAAAGAATTAAGGTTTGGCAAATCTTTTTTTTTTTTCTAGTAAGCCTAGACCATTTAGATCTCAGGTGATGTGAATGGAACCCTATGGAAAAAAGAAAAAGCTGCTCAGCTCCAAGGTCAGCGAGCACAGGAGTTAAAGGCAAGTGATTCAATACCACCTCCACAAAAACTAGCTGGTTTACCTAAGGCAAATAATTTTAATCCTCTGAACCTCAAGGTTCTCATCTGTAAAATGAGGATAACAATGATACCTACTCCGTAGGGTCACTGTAAGGATTAAATGAAACAAAGCATGTAAAGTACTTGACATACGATGGCATACACTAAGTTACCCAGCCAAGGTCAGATGTCATTGGAGGCCCTTACCTGCTGGGGACCTGAGATTCGCAGATGGGAGTCTCTTATGGTGATGCATAAGAATATTTTACTTTCCATCTTTTATTAAAAGGGAATGTAGATTTTAAAGATTGAGAGACACTGATAGAATTTAAACTCCTGATTTTCTGGTGGTCCCTAAGTTCTCGAACTTTCTAGCCATTTTTTGAACTTTCCTCCTATCACTAATAGTTTTTAATTTCACTGAATACACATTGTAATTAGCCTACATTCTAGAATAACACAGAAAGTTATCTTGGAATTCTTCTTTTTTGTCCAATTTTCAACCCTTACAAGTTTCAAGACATAACGTTACTACTTGAATATTCCTCATTTCCATCGCCTTTGTGTCATTCCAGGTCAGCCAAAAGAATTACTTTCCATAATGAAATCTATGTGCCTCCTTTATCTTGCTCAAGAACAAGGTATATACACAGTAAGAAGGGTGTGGAACAGCCAAGATAAAAAACTTTCTCCAGCATCCTTACATTTGAGCCTGCATCAGTGAGCACAATAATTAAAACTTCCTAATGGCTTTTGTTTTTATCATATTTCAATTATGCAAATCTAAAAAAAAAATTTCCAATGGGCTCAAAAGTTCTCTCTGTAAAAGGTGACATTTTGAGGTATAAAATGGGCCTGATTTGTTTCTATAGTGGAAGTATGAATGACAAAGTCTATATAATTTTGTTTTTCTCTGTTTTAAGTTATGTAATGATGTAAAACTATTTCCAATCATGAGTCTTTTATGTCACATTTAGGAATTACTTGCCAGAATAGGAAACTCCTATCAATATGAAAAGCACCCATGTCAAAAGTGAAGTTAGGGCTTCCCTGGTGGTGCAGTGGTTACGAATCTGCCTGCCAATGCAGGGGACACGGGTTCGAGCCCTGGTCTGGGAAGATCCCACATACCGCGGAGCAACTGGGCCCGTGAGCCACAACTACTGAGCCTGCGCGTCTGGAGCCTGTGCTCCGCAACAAGAGAGGCCGCGATAGTGAGAGGCCCGCGCACTGCGATGAAGAGTGGCCCCCACTTGCCACAACTAGAGAAAGCCATCGCCAGAAACGAAGACCCAACACAGCCATAAATAAATAAATTTAAAAAAAAAAAGTGAAGTTAATGGTATTTGGAAATGTAGCTTAGAATGAGACCACAAAATTATCTATTTTTATATAAAATATATGCTTACAAGCATATATTTTAAAAAGCATACTTTATAAATACCATCATCATTAAATTAATATATATGCCTTAAAAGGAGGGGAAACACATCTGCCTTCACTTTCTGGTTGACCTTTGAAAAACAATTTATTTCTCAAAGATTACATTTAAGATCAAGTATAAAATCATTATCTTGTTTTAATTCATCTTGAAGTGACTGTTGGAAATAATAGTAAAAGTCGAAAATCCAAATTGAACAAGTTAGTCATGATGCCGTTACATTTAGAAATCACTCAACTTGAATCCCTTAGTTCATTCATTTACTGAAAGCATTTAATCTGTCTCTTTCTATGTATCCTACGTAAAGATGAATATGATGGGATGCTTGTCCTTGAGAAGTTTATCACTTCATAAGAAGACAAATATGTAAACAAAACATTATAGTCCAAAGTACTAAGTATAATATAAATAAATACATGTATGAATGGGAGTGCAGAAGAGTAAGTGATTAGCAGACATAAAAGATTATCTTTCTTTTTTTCCTAAGGAAAGGAAAAGCCATATTAATATATTCATTGGATTCCAAATTAAACTGAGGAAATGAAAGGATTTTAATTTAACTCACATTCAACTGTAACTTTAAATTTTGATTATAATAGTTTAATTAATATGGAAATTTACAGAACATCTACCTAGGTAAGTGCAACTCAGTAATTCCTGCGTGTTCTTAATTGAGATTTCCCTCAGTTCTTACCTGACTTCATTTAGCCTTTGGTGTTCTTGCCACCACACTTGCTTGTGTTGCTTTATTAGTGTCTGCTCTTTAGATATCTTTGAAGTCTGCACTGCTTTTCTGATCTAGATTTAAAGGAACAAAAGAGGAGCAATTTCCATGTCTTTTAAGTGTTTTCCACAATAAAAATGTTTAATCTGTAATTTCTAAGTTAAATACTTATTCTTTTTCAATCCTATTCGTGCATTTTCTAACATTAGCACCTTTCTAAAGAAAGGTGAAGTAATTCTATTTTCCATACAGACAATAAATAACACCTTAATTCATCTAGCCCCAGAAAATCTGCAAGACTATTCCATATATTTTCTTGCCTTTTTACACATCTTCCCTGCCAGGCATCATTATTCCCATGTTACAGTTGAGGACAGTGAAGTTCAGAGAGGTTAAAAGACTTGGTCAAGACCATCAAACTCATAAGCATTAGAATCACATAGAACCTCAGCGTTCAGATTGGTTTTATGTGATCCTTCAGCTCTGGATGGGAAAAGGTCAGTGGATAAGTTATTAGGAGGCCTGGCTTTAGTCTCAGCTTCAGTATCTACTAGAAATGTGACCTTGAACTGTATATACAATTTTAATCTTTCAACTCCATGACTTTGTAAATAAAATTTTAAATTAAAACTTAAATTTTAAATTTCAGGCAAATCTTTATTTGAAGGTACTAAACAAGGAAACAGTGAAAAATCAGGTAGCACTGAAACCCAAATTTTCAACTAAATGTAAATTCTTCCCGAATTTTATGACTTTTAAAAAATGCTTTTGGGTTTGTGTTGATAAAATATGTCAGGCCTGGGTCTGTTTGCCTTAAGATCCATTCTTGGCCATCTTCCTCTTCTGCTCCACATCAGAGAGCAGCCTGCGTTTCTCAGACACCCCTAGCAACTGCCTTCCAGCTGGGTTCAGCCAAAGGGAGACATTGGTAGTGGGAGATTGGAGGGAGGGAGGGAGGAAGGGAGAAGCCAAAGCATTACTCACTTCTCCTGCCTTCTTTCTCCCAGAGGGGTCTCCACAAGCATCTGCATCTTCTCCATTGCTCCAACATTTCTTGACATTTCTACTATGGTTCTAACTATCTCTGGGTAACCTCAGCCTATGGGATGTACTACAACCTTGCTTTTTCTAAATGTCCCTCCAACCCAGGCAAGGCAATGACTCACTTCTGTTCTAATCCCTGTGTCGGTTCACAGTCCTCTGGCTTCTCAGCTCTATCACCTGTGTAACCGTTTCCTGCATTAAAGACCCCTCTATTCTAAATCCTTAAGTGGTTAGACTCTGACTGACATGTACATGCTGAACTTGTGTATTTCATATTAATACTTTTAAACATCTATAAAAGTATTAATCTGAAATCAGAAACTTGATGAAATATGCATATTTTATATTTTCCCTGTTACTAGAATACTTAGTACCCTGAAAGGCTTAACAGATCAATACTGAAGATATAAAAACTTCAGAAGAGAAGTTCTAAAAGGACTCTATAATGCATGCTATTTCTAGCTGTCATTCACTGATTACCGTAACCTTGAGTTTATCTTTCCACTGTTCTGGTTACTGATTCAAAATTAGGGGTATAAGAAAACAAAATAACCCAAACATTACCTAAAAAAACACAAAGTCAAAGTCAAATCTTTTCTTAAGAGTGCTACAATTATGAAATTTAGGAGAAAGGTACACTTAAATCAGAACAGGAGGGACATCCCTGGTGGTGCAGTGGTTAAGAATCCGCCTGCCATTGCAGAGGACATGGGTTCAATCCCTGGTCCGGGAAGATCCCACATGCCGTGGAGCAACTAAGCCCCTGGGCCACAACTCCTGTGGCTTGCGCTCTAGAGCCCGCAAGCCACAACTACTGAGCCCGCATGACACAACTACTGAAGCCCGCGTGCCTAGAGTCCGTGCTCTGCAACAAGAGAAGCCACCACAGTGAGAAGCACGTGCACTGCAACGAAGAGTAGCCCAGGCTCGCCACAACTAGAGAAAGCCCGCCCGCACACAGCAATGAACACCCAATGAACCCAAAAGTAAATAAATAAAATAAATTTATAAAATAAATAAATAAATAAGTCAGAACAGGACACTGCAGGAAAACATACAGCCATCTCTCTATTTCACAGAAAAAATAAAAGTACATATGTAGTGTTTCTAAAATCAGACACTCTGTGTTTGCTTAAGAATGCCTAAAACTCATTCCAACTATTTACCATCTATAGTCTCTGAAGTTTGTTGCAGCAGGCACAACTTTTAAAATCAGATTTCTTTGACATATTTGGTCCATATTGTACAAAAACATTAAAACACATTTGTGAAAGATGTAGACACATTTTTATAATTTAAAAAAAAATCAATGCTGCTGCCTTTGGGCCCAGGGAAAGACCGATTAAGTAGACTATAATGTGAAAATAAAGCTACAGTTTTTCACTAGACACTTACAATATCTTGCAGAACATTCTGATTTTTTTGTAAATTCACTCATTGACTCTACTATCTTTGGCCAAAATTTTTTTTAAAAATAAAGTTTTTAAACAAACAAGAAGATTTAAAATTGTATCTTTTTCAATAGAGTACTTTCTAGGTGATTCCAATTCATTTTGCTGAGCAATAAGCCATTTGAAATCAATATTTTAGGTGGATGATGATTTATGCAGAATGCTGATGAATTAAAAATTACAAAAGTAATACATTAGAAAGTAGTTTTTTGTGATGAGCCAAGATCATAAAACCCTAAATAGGTACCCTGAAATACCGTGAAAGCCCTTTGGGCCAGATGATCCATCTTTAGATATAAACAACAGTAATTAGTGGACAATTTAAGTGTTGGTTACATGTACCTATGTCAAAATTCATTGAGATGTACACTTTAGATTTGTGTACTTCACTATATGTGAGTTATAACTCAATACAGAACTGAAGAAATAAAAATTTTTAAAAAACTATACTAAGATGCAATTCCTCATCTATCAGGTTGGCAAAAACTCAAATATTTAACAAAACACTTTGTGAGGCTATGGGAAAACATGTTCTCTCTCTTATGTTGCTAGTGGGAATACAAAATGATGCAACCCCCCGTAGAAGGGAATTTGGAGTATCATATGGATTTATCCTTTGACCTAGCAATCTTACCTATAGAATCTATCTGAAAACTGTATTGGCCAAAGTATAAAAAGATAGGTGAACAAAGCTATTCACTGCAGCACTATTTATAATAGAAAGAGACAAGCGCAGAGATCCTGTCAATAAGTGTTCTTACCAAAATAAATTGAACTTGAATCTGATCAAGTCTCCAGATATAACTACCAATTACCGGAAATACAAGAGATAGGAAAATATGTTTAATGACACCACCAGGATGTAATCAGCAAAATCCAGACTGTAAGAAACTATAAAGGATAAATACTACAATTTCTTCAAAAAATAAATTATAAGAATACAAGAGAATGGGGCTTCCCTGGTGGCACAGTGGTTAAGAATCCGCCTGCCAATACAGGGGACATGGGTTCGAGCCCTGGTCCGGGAAGATCCCACATGATGCGGAGCAACTAAGTCCCTGCACCACAACTACTGAGCCTGCGCTCTAGAGCCCGCGCACCACAACTACTGAAGCCCGCGCGCCTAAAGCCTGTGCTCTGCAACAAGAGAAGCCACTGCAATGAGAAGCCCATGCACCGCAACAAAGAGTAGCCCCCGCTCGCCACAACTAAAGTCCGCGCACAGCAACGAAGACCCAACGCAGCCAAAAATAAATAAATAAAATAAAATAAATTTATATAAAAAAAAGGACACAAGAGGATGGAGGAGGAAACCTAAAAAACTAAAAATCAATTGTAATATATGGATATTATTTAGATACTAATTTGAATAAACTTTAAGAAAAAAATTTGGAGACAATCAGGGAAATTTAACACAGATTATTTGAAATTATTAAGAAATCATGAACATTTTAATAGTAATGGTATTGTACGGTTTGGGGTTTTATAGCCCTAATCTTTTAGAGATGCATGCTGAAATATTTATGGTGAATATTATGATGTCTGAGATTTCAAAATAATCTGGTGCAGAGGGAAGCCATAGGTGGGAGTACAGAGGAAATAACGGCCAAGAGTTGTTCATAGTTGAAGCTTGATAATGTTACGTGTAGATTAATGATACCATTCACTCTAATTGTGCATATTCTTGCAATTTTCCATAATATAGTGTTTTAAAAAAAGAATTAGTAGATGGATTACTTGAGTTGGACAAGAAGAAATATTCATTCTTGCTAAGCAAAGAAATTCAAATAAAAATAATTGTAAAGATCCCTTTTGTACTTAAACTGGGAATGAACAGTTAACATATAATGTACCAAAAATTGGTCTCAATTTTCAGCCCACATCTACTATTTGGCTTCAGGTTCAGTCTCAGCCTTTGAAAGACTAGATTATTCAATGTGCACATCAGTGTCTTATCTGGCATCCCAGAATTTGTGCATGATCAATAACACAACAATTATATAGGTCATTATCACATCTAATCAGTATAACAATACCAGCAAAACGAATCAGGCAAGACTTCCTAATTTATTGTTAATTAAAAATACTTACTGTTAATTTCTTTTCAAATATAGCTAAGCATTCTAGTTGTAACTTGAAGCAAAAATCTTCTTACGTGCTTTTTAAAAAATTAATTAATTAATTAATTTTGGGCCGCGTTGTGTCTTCGTTGCTGCACGTGGGCTTTCTCTAGTTGCAGCAAGCGGAGGCTACTCTTTGTTGCAGTGCAGGCGTCTCATTGCGGTGGCTTCTCTAGTTGTGGAGCACGGGCTCTAGGCACGTGGGCTTCAGCAGTTGTGGCACGCGGGCTCAGTAGCTGTGGTGCAGGAGCTTATTTGCTCCGTGGCATGTGGGATCTTCCCAGACCAGGGATCGAACCCGTCTCCCCTGCATTGGCAGGCAGGTTCTTAACCACTGCACAACCAGGGAAGTCCTTCTTATGTGCTTTAAATGTTAACATTCTATCATTCAGCTTGAGTATGTTTACATTTATTATTGCCACAGTAAAGTGCCGTGGTAATTAATAAAGATTGTTAAAGCTGTTAATTTCATGTGCAAAAAAGAGCATATTTAATTAGTAAAAAAAATTGGGAATTGACTGATAATTAATACAAATACTAAGAGAGAATGTGTTAACTATGTAACATTAAGAATAAAATATTATTCTTCAGTCAACACATATTTCATAAAATGTTGAACAATAATATAAGAAAGGATAACAGAGACAATATTATCATAATTCCAGTTGGTGTAGGCTGTTTGATATATTAGCATTCATAACATTAAACAAAATAAATTTTAAGAATTGTATTTAATTTTCAGTTATCTAATTCCATTTAAGCCATGTGTCTTTCAAGAAAAAGCCCTATTTGGGAATTGTTCACATCTTACAAGAATAAATTAAAAGCCAAATGTCAAGTTGATATCTCTAAATTAAATGAGAAGGGAAGAGTCCAAAAATCATGAAAATGACATTCCCAATAAATCTTCCTTAAACTAGATATAATAAAAAATGAAGATTGTACAAAGGAAAGAAGACTGAAAATGATGAGGTATCCAGGACACATTTTGTTCTCACTGACCAAATTCAAAACAATGGATATTACAAAAATGCTTTAAAAGGACAATTATTTATTATTATGAATCTATGGAGACTAAAAATGGAAGCAAAAAGCTTGTCAAAATGATTGCTACAGACTGTGAACCATTTTCAGTAGTTGATGGCAAGAGATTTTTTGAGATTTGCCAAGCTATGAAGCCCAGGTACCAAGTTATTTCTAGAAAATATATAACTAAGAAGCTTCTTCATGAATGATATTCTGTGAACAAAAAGGTTATTGATGTTATTTAAAATGTCAGTTGAGAGTGATCATCCATTTAACCTCATAAATGTATAACACAGTGACCAGAGAAGCAATATAGTTAGCTGACAGTGCTAAGAAATTATTGTCCCTGAACTTAATGTCAAACTCAAAAAACCACATTAATAATTTAAAATTTTAAATATGTTTATTCTTTGATAGAAATCCTATCATCAAAGAGAAATTCACTTTGACCAAATATTGATTTTAACATTCAACGATTCCCCATTCATCCAAAATGTGCATCTGGATAGAAGAATAGCTGGATGGACAGACGGACAGACAGATGGATGAACAGATATATAGATAATATTTGGAATATATATATGAACATATATGTACAGTCAACCTTGAACAACACAGGTTTGAACTGCATGGGTCCACTTATACGTGCATTTTTTTCACTAAACAGTACAGTATCACACAATCCGCAGCTGGTTAAATCTGAGGATGTAGAGCCATAGATATAGAGCAACCTTGGATTCAGAGGGCTGACTAGGAGGGCTAACTATAAATTATACACAGATTTTCTTCCAGTAGACGGTCAGCCCCCCTAACCCTCGCATTGCTCAAGAGTCAACTGTACACATTCCAATACTGAAAAGGGTGTAGACAAAATGTTTGTAGTGGCATCTTTACTACAACAGTACTTTGGGAGAAAACAAAAAACATTCATACTTTTTGGCCCAGACATCCCAATCACGGGAATTTATCCACATAAAGTGTCCATGCATGAAGATATTTATGGAAACATGATTTCCAATATCACAAACTTGGATACAACCTAAATATCCAAAAATTGGAATGTGATAAGGTATGCATCTTTTTCTATTTGGAGTACTCATCACTCCTGTTTTTGTTTGGCTAATTCTTATTGTCCTTGAGATTCCAATTCCAATGTCACTTCCTTAGAAAAGCCTTCCCACCCAATTAGGATCAAGTCCTGTTATTATACACCAGACAGCCTTTTTTATTGGAGTTTATACTTAATATAATTTTATTTCAGGGCTTATTTGATAAACACTGGCTTCTCTCCTCCCTCTCTCCTGCAAATAGTATACCCCATGAGGGTAGGTGTTATATGTTGTTCACCATTATATATTCAAGGTACATAATATGTATTTATTATATGTATCAATACATATGTGTATAGATGGTGTATATACAACGGATCAGCACAGAAGTCAGAAATATGAAAATAGTTTTATTAGGATGATAGTTATGTAAGTGATTTTGCCATAAAATTTCTTTGAATAACATTAAATTATTTTAAAGCTATATCTGAAACAAACAAATAATGCCCTACTTTTTAAGTGGTCTCCTTAGTTTGAGGGGACATAGCTCATGAATATATGGTAATTTCCCCAGAATAGGGTATCAAATGTGCCTTGAAATCATGAGAGTTGCCTTTTAAAAAAAATATTAACAATAAAAAGCTATGTAAAACTAATATAACACAAAAATATTAAATACACATGAAAGCTTGTAAATTGCTTAATATGTTGCTTTGCTAAACCAGATTTTTTAATGCAACCAAGCAATGAAAATGCTGTTTATAATGTACTCTATTATTTGCATAAGAGGGAAACATACTGCCTGAATAATCCTAAACCCATCCATGGTCCTAAAATACTGTGCACAATCACTTGCACATAAACCTCTTTCAAATCTAGTCCAGGCTCACCTCTTCTTAGATCAGGGCAAAAAGGGAATTCGAGAAAAGAGAGGCACCTGGGGGCATACTTTGTATGGTGTTGCAGAAGGAGCTTTAAATTAGATGATAATCCATGGCTAGCACTTACTAGCAATTTTAATTTTTTTTAGATTATGTTAGAAATTGTTGAAAATTAATGAGATAGCTATCTTTCTAAAATTAAAGGTGAATTCAGGCCTCATGGGGTTGTTAAGAACATTAAATGAGTAATGCATGTAGACTACATAGCACAGTGTCTGAGAGCATTCAATAAATGTTGCTATTCACAGGGCTTCCCTGGTGGCGCAGTGGTTAAGAATCCGCCTGCCAGTGCGGGGGACACGGGTTTGTGCCCTGGTCCAAGAAGATCCCACATGCCGTGGAGCAACTAAGCCAGTGCACCACAACTACTGAGCCTACATTCTAGAGCCCACAAGTCACAACTACTGAGCCCGCAAGCCACAACTACTGAGCCTCTGTGCTGCAACTACTGAAGCCCGTGCGCCTAGAGCCTGTGCTCCACAACAAGAGAAGCCACCGCAATGAGAAGCCCGCACACCGCAACGAAGAGTAGCCCCCGCTGGCCACAAATAAAGTGCGCATGCAGCAACGAAGACCCAACACAGCCAAAAAAATAAATAAAGAAATAAAATAAAGAAATAGGAAAAAAAAATGTTGCTATTCACTATTACCAATAGTTGGGAGATTCTAAAAACTATTTAGAATGATATTTATTTTCACATTTCATTGTAACTACCATTCTACTTCCTAGCAATTCAATTTTCCAAAACTAGAAAACACACACACACACACACACACACAACTTCTAACCTTTAGCTCCGTAGAGGCAGAAGCTAATTTTTTTGCTTCGGTTAATGCATGCAATTGTTGATAGTCTACTGGTTTATACTTGGTGCTTCTCATTTCATTTTTCATACGAAATACCAGATTATCTGTTTTTCATCAAAAACAGAAAATGACAAAGAAATAGTATTATGTTATTGGAAGTCAAAATAGTTATGGCAACATGTTGACTGCAGGTCTTATTTTTAAAGATTTTTAAGCAAATATGAGAAGTAATATATTGCAATATCTGTAGTATATTTGAACCTCAATTTCTGGAAATTTAAAAAATATTGCCACTATATTCCTTGCATAAAATTACTTCTAAAAGGGCATAAAACGAATACTTCCATTTAAGTTACTATACTGAGAATTTTAGAAAATTATATTGTCAAGATACAAAGTGTGACCATTCTTTTCATTTAAAATGTGTTAGTCATCAACTGTGAATATTTAAGTATCACATTCTTATGAATCAAATTAAGTAAATAGAATTTTTAAAGTCATAGCTGCATTTTTAACTTAGAAAAATTGATTTCAATTAAATACAAAAAAAGGTTGAAACTGAAACCCAAAAAATTTAATAGGCCAGATAAGATTAAAATGATACAAAATGTTTGGGCAGGCATTCTCCATCCAAGCATATAAAATGTCCTAGTTTAGTTTGATACTAACTATTTTGATAAAGTGAAACATAGGTAGAGGATACTCTAAGGCCAAGTAGCGTGAAGTATAAAAATTTGGGTAATTCAAGCATCATTGCCTCAATGATGTGAAAAATTCACCTGTGAGATGTAAGGCAATTAAGATTTATTAAGTATATCATGGATCACATGACTGCAAGAAGCTTCCAAACGATTTAAGGACAAGCACAGGAAAGAATGGTTGGCCTGACTATTGTAAGGGAACTGGAGAAATCTTCAATGTGACCAAAAAATGAACCTTCCATTATTAAACTTTTGAAAATCAACATTCCAATTTTATATCACCCAAAATCCACCATAAATCATAAAACAGGCTTAGAAGTAGAAAAAATACCTGAGGTATCATTTTTCTGAACTGTCATGAATGGTCGGTCTCTTTTATCCATGTTTTCCATATCTGTCAAGGAAACAAAAGAGAGCTAATAACATTTTACAATGTAATTTAAAAAACTGTTTTAAAGATATGTTCATTGTAGTGATTTTTGAAATAAGGTCCAGGACCGGATGCCATAACTCCATGTAGTTTATTAAAATTTGTTTCTCTTTGCTCCTAGAAGCCTCCTTCCATTAGTTTTTTCTCCTTGTGCTTTTCCTGATCTTGGTTTCTCCAACCAATCTCTTATCTCTTAGTTACCCTCTCTTGGATTGTCCCAGTGACTGGTAAATATTTTGTGATTAGAAAATTGTGTATGTTTTATCTTGAGTTCTCGAGAGGAAAGAAATACCTAAATTAAAGAATAAAGCAGCTAGCCAAATTACTTACTACTTCTCTTCAGCAATGCAGTACTTGTGGTGGACATGGGGATGTGCCATCCACTTCTAGAAAGCACTTGATGCTTACCTGTCACCAGCTTCAGGGTTGGACTCAGCTGCAGAGAACAGCCTCACCCAAAGGCACACCATTCCTGGGGTAGCCTATACCCAATGACAGGGTGAGGCAAGGATGTAAAGACCCAGCAGTTTGGGCTTAATGCAGGTCACTCTAGTGGGCAATATTTGCTCCAGAGCTCCCTTTGGGGTTGACCCACACTTTGTTGGACCTGCATTGAAATTGACTTTTTCATTTGCCCAATCTTGCTTCTCCCTTCTTACTTTCACAGGTATGGATCCCTGATAAATATCTAGCACCCCAAACTGCCTCAGCATCTCCTTCCTAAGAACCCAACCTGCAGCAGCACCAAACTGAACTGACATCTTTTTATGGCACCCCCAGGGCAAGATACTAGTCAAGTGGTTCTTTAAATAACAGTACACATTTTTCATACATTTTTGTTCCATATCTGCTAGGTTGAACTGATCGTGTCTAGTGGCCTTTGCAGTAACCTAAATCTTCTTAAATGGAAGAAAAAGTCGCACAAGTCCATGATTTTCAGAAACTCTGCCAAGTTACCAAGAATCATGGAGATTGCTCACCAGCTTTAGGAATATAGGGATAAACCTCAGTGTGTAATTTCTATAGGGTCTCTGTCAAGGAATTCTTGTTTTAACCCTTTGATAATATTGACAATCCTCATACCATCTGCTTTCTACTCATACCCATATCCCGTGCATTAAGATTCTTTTTCATTCTGGAAGATTTTGCACATCTAATCTGTCCACCTGCACTGCCTCAAGCCCCCATCACCTCCGGCCTGGATGACAGAGGCATTCTACTTTGTACCCTTACAGTGCATTCTCCACACAGCAGCCCAAGTAACCTCTTAAAAACTCTAATCTGACCTTGTTGAATCCCTTCAATGGTACCCATACCCTTTAAGATAGTATCCAAACTTCTTTAAATGGCCTATAAAGCCCTGGGTGATCTTGCCTTTGATCATCTCTCTACCCTCATCTCATTCACACATTCCAACCACACTGGTCTTTCTATTTCTCAAACATACCAAGTTCATTCTGCTTCAAGGCCTTCCCACTTGCAGTTCCTTCTGGCATTTAAGGTGAGTGAGGGCTTTGGTCATTTTGGCGACTTACTCAGTTTTCCTGGGTCTCGCCCATGTATACAAGCTATTAAACTTTTGTGTGATTTTCCCCTGTTAATCTGTCTCATGTCAATTTAATTCTTAGAACAACCAGAAGAACCTAGAACGGTAGAGGAAAATTCTTCTTCCCCAACACTATATGGTTCAAACTTAACTATGACCTTGATGAAATAAAATTTCTGAGGGCAAGACAAAAAAAATTTAAACAAAATTTTCATCTGCCTGCTTGGGCCTCTTCCCTCCCCTTTAGAGTGTATTGTGCATCTGCACTAACCAGACCTCCTCAGAAGATCACCTTTCTCCTTAATCTTTTAATGGGTTATGATGACCCACTATTAGCTTTGTAAGCACAGATCTGGATTGTGTAATCTGTCATTTGACTTATAACCCTTTGTCTCAGAAACTTATATAACTGTGCTTTGACCTCTAACCAGTGGAACAGCTCTCAGAGCTTTCTGAAAGACTGTCTCCAGGTAATAATCTTCAGGATGGCTCAAATAAAATTGTCTATTTATTTCTAGATTGATGAATTTTTTAAACATATTTATTGGAGTATAATTGCTTTACAATGGTGTGTTAGTTTCTGCTTTATAACAAAGTGAATCAGCTATACATATACATATATCCCCATATCTCCTCCCTCTTGCGTCTCCTTCCCACCTTCCCTATCTCACCCCTCTAGGTGGTCACAAAGCACCGAGCTGATCTCCCTGTGCTATGCGGCTGCTTCCCACTAGCTATCGATTTTATATTTCATAGTGTATATATGTCCAAACCACTCACTCACTTCGTCCCAGCTTACCCTTCCGCCTCCCCGAGTCGTCAAGTCCATTCTCTACGTCTGCGTCTTTATTCCTGTCCTGCCCCTAGGTTCCTCAAAACCATTTTTTTTTTATTCCATATATATGTGTTAGTATATGGTATTTGGTTTTCTCTTTCTGACTAACTTCACTCTGTATGACAGACTCTAGGTCCATCCACTTCACTACAAATAACTCAATTTCGTTTCCTTTTATGGCTGAGTAATATTTCACTGTATATATGTGCCACATCTTCTTTATCCATTCATCTGTCAATGGACGCTTAAGTTGCTTCCATGTCCTGGCTATTGTAAATAGAGCTGCAATGAACATTGTGGTACATGACTCTTTTTGAAGTATACTTTTCTCAGGGTATATGCCCAGTAGTGAGATTGCTGGGTCATATGTTAGTTCTATTTTTAGTTTTTTAAGGAACCTCCATACTGTTCTCCACAGTGGCTGTATCAATTTACACTCCCACCAACAGTGCAAGAGGGTTCCCTTTTCTCCACACCCTCTCCAGCATTTATTGTTTGTAGATTTTCTGATGATGGCCATTCTCAATGGTGTGAGGTGATACCTCATCGTACTTTTGATTTGCATTTCTCTAATGATTAATGATGTTGAGCATCCTTTCATGTGTTTGTTGGCAATCTGTATATCTTCTTTGGAGAAATGTCTATTTAGATCTTCTGCTCATTTTTGGATTGCATTGTTTGTTTTTTTGATATTGAGCTGCATGACCTGCTTGTATATTTTGGAGATTAATCCTTGGTCAGTTGCTTCATTTGCAAATATATTCTCCCATTCTGAGGGCTGTCTTTTCCTCTTGTTTATGGTTTCCTTCGCTGTGCAAAACCTTCTAAGTGTCATTAGGTCACATTTGTTTATTTTTGCTTTTATTTCCATTTCTCTAGGAGGTGGATCAAAAAGGATCTTGCTGTGATTTATGTCATAGTGTTCTGCCTATGTTTTCCTCTAAGAGTTTTATAGTATCTGGCCTTACATTTAGGTCATTAATCCATTTTGAGTCTATTTTTGTGTATGGTGTAAGGGAGTGTTCTAATTTCATTCTTTTACATGTAGCTGTCCAGTTTTCCCAGCACCACTTATTGAAGAGGCTGTCTTTTCTCCATTGTATATTCTTGCCTCCTTTATCAAAATTAAGGTGACCATATGTGCGTGGGTTTATCTCTGGGCTTTCTATCCTATTCCACTGATCTATATTTCTGTTTTTGTGCCAGTACCATACTGTCTTGATTACTGTAGCTTTGTAGTATAGTCTGAAGTCCAGGAGCCTGATTCCTCCAGCTCCATTTTTGTTTCTCAAGATTGCTTTGGCTATTCGGGGTCTTTTGCATTTCCATACAAATTGTAAAGTTTTTTGTTCTAGTTCTATGAAAAATGCCATTGGTAGTTTGATAGGGATTGCACTGAATCTGTAGATTGCTTTGGGTAGTATAGTTATTTTCACAGTGTTCATTCTTCCAAACCAAGAGCATGGTACATCTCTCCATCTGTTTGAATCATCTTTAATTTCTTTCATCAGTGTCTTATAGTTTTCTGCATACAGGTCTTTTGTCTCCTTAGGTAGGTTTATTCCTAGGTATTTTATTCTTTTTGTTGCAGTGGTAAATGGGAGTGTTTCCTTAATTTCTCTTTCAGATTTTTCATCATTAGTGTATAGGAATGCAAGAGATTTCTGTGCATTAATTTTGGATCCTGCTACTTTACCAAATTCATTGATTAGCTCTAGTAATTTTCTGGTAGCATCTTTAGGATTCTCTATGTATAGCATCATGTCATCTGCAAACAATGACAGCTTTACTTCTTCTTTTCCAATTTGGATTCCTTTTATTTCTTTTTCTTCTCTGATTGCTGTGGCTAAAGCTCCAAAAACTATGTTGAATAATAGTGGTGAGAGTGGACAACCTTGTCTTGTTCCTGATCTTAGAGTAAATGCTTTCAGTTTTTCACCATTGAGAACAGTGTTGGCTGTGGGTTTGTCATATATGGCCTTTATTATGTTGAGGTAAGTTCCCTCTATGCCTACTTTCTGCAGGGTTTTTATCATAAATGGGTGTTGAATTTTGTCAAAAGCTTTTTCTGCATCTATTGAGATTATCATATGGTTTTTATCCTTCAATTTGTTAATATGGTGTATCACATTGACTGACTTGCGTATATTGAAGAATCCTTGCATTCCTGGGATACACACCACTTCATCATGGTGTGTGATCCTTTTAATGTGCTGTTGGATTCTGTTTGTTAGTATTTTGTTGAGGACTTTTGCATCTATGTTCATCAGTGATATTGGCCTGTAGTTTTCTTTCTTTGTGACATCTTTGTCTGGTTTTGGTATCAGGGTGATGGTGGCCTCTAGAATGACTTTGGGAGTGTTCCTCCCTCTGCTATATTTTGGAACAGTTTGAGAAGGATAGGTGTTAACTCTTCTCTAAATGTTTGATAGAATTCTCCTGTGAAGCCATCTGGTCCTGGGCTTTGTTTGTTGGAAGATTTTTAATCACAGTCTCAGTTTCAGTGCTTGTGATTGGTTTGTTTATATTTTCTATTTCTTCCTGGTTCAGTCTCAGAAGGTTGTGCTTTTCTAAGAATTTGTCCGTTTCTTCCAGGTTGTCCATTTTATTCGCATATAGTTGCTTGTCGTAATTGCTCATGATCCTTTGAATTTCTGCAGTGTCAGTTGTTACTTCTCCTTTTTCTTTTCTAATTCTATCGATTTGAGTCTTCTCCCTTTTTTTCTTGATGAGTCTGGCTAATGGTTTATCAATTTTCTTTATCTTCTCAGAGAAGCAGCTTTTAGTTTTATTGATCTTTGCTATTGTGTCCTTCATTTCTTTTTCATTTATTTCTGATCTGATCTTTATGATTTCTTTCATTCTGCTAACTTTGGTTTTTTTTTTTTTTTTTTTTTTTTGGTCCTTCTTTCCCTAATTGCTTTAGGTGTAAGGTTAGGTTCTTTATTTGAGATGTTTCTTTTTTCTTGAGGTAGGACTGTATTGCTATAAACTTCCCTCTTAGAACTGCTTTTGCTGCATCCCATAGGTTTTGGGTCGTCGTGTTTTCATTGTCATTTGTTTCTAGGTATTTTTTGATTTCTTCAGTGATCTCTTGGTTATTAAGTAGTGTATTGTTTAGCCTCCATGTGTGTGTATTTTTTACAGATTTTTTTCTGTAATTGATATCTAGTCCCATAGCGTTGTGGTCGGAAAAGATACTTGATACGATTTCAATTTTCTTAAATTTACAAAGGCTTGATTTGTGACCCAGGATATGATCTATACTGGAGAATATTCCATAAGCACTTGAGAAGAAAGTGTACTTTGCTGTTTTCCAATGGAATGTCCTATAAATATCAATTAAGTCCATCTTGTTTAATGTATCATTTAAAGCTTGTGTTGCCTTATTTATTTTCATTTTGGATGATCTGTCCATTGGTGAAAGTGGGGTGTTAAAGTCCCCTACTATGATTGTGTTACTGTTGATTTCCCCTTTTATGGCTGTTAGCATTTGCCTTATATATTGAGGTGCTCCTATGTTGGGTGCATAAATATTTACAATTGTTATATCTTCTTCTTGGATTGATCCGTTATCATTATGTAGTGTCCTTCTTTGTCTCTTGCAATAGTCTTTATTTTAAAGTCTATCTTGTCTGATATGAGAATTGCTACTCCAGCTTTCTTTTGATTTCCATTTACATGGAATATCTTTTTCCATCCCCTCACTTTCAGTCTGTATGTGTCCCTAGGTCTAAAGTGGGTCTCTTGTAGACAGCATATATACGGGTCTTGTTTTTGTATCCATTCAGCCGGTCTATGTCTTTTGTTTGGAGCATTTAATCCATTTACATTTAAGGTAATTATCGATATGTATGTTCCTATTACCATTTTCTTAAATGTTTTGGGTTTGTTATTGTAGGTGTTTTCCTTCTCTTGTGTTTCTTGCCTAGAGAAGTTCCTTTAGCATTTGTTGTAGAGCTGGTTTGGTGGTGTATTCTCTTAGCTTTTGCTTGTCTGTAAAGGTTTTAATTTCTCCATCAAATCTGAATGAGATCCTTGCTGGGTAATCTTGGTTGTAGGTTTTTCCCTTTCATCACTTTAAATATGTCCTGCCACTCCCTTCTGGCTTGCAGAGTTTCTGCTGAAAGATCAGCTGTTAATCTTATGGGAATTACCTTGTATGTTATTTGTTGTTTTTCCCTTGCTGCTTTTAATATTTTTCCTTTGTATTTAATTGTTGATAGTTTGATTAATATGTGTCTTGGCGTGTTTCTCCTTGGATTTATCCTGTATGGGACTCTCTGCACTTCCTGGACTTGATGCACTATTTCCTTTCCCATATTAGGGAAGTTTTCAACTATAATCTCTTCAAATATTTTCTCAGTCCCTTTCTTTTTCTCTTCTTCTTCTGGGACCCCTATAATTTGAATGTTGGTGCATTTAATGTTGTCCCAGAGGTCTCCAAGACTGTCCTCAATTGTTTTCATTCTTTTTTCTTTATTCTGCTCTGCAGGAGTTATTTCCACTATTTTATTTTCCTGGTCACTTATCCGTTCTTCTGCCTCAGTTATTCTGCTACTGATTCCTTCTAGAGAATTTTTAATTTAATTTTGTTGTTCATCATTGTTTGTTTGCTCTTTACTTCTTCTAGGTCCTTGTTAACCATTTCTTGTATTTTCTCCATTCTATTTCCAAGATTTTGGATTATTTTACTATCATTACTCTGAATTCTTTTTCAGGTAGACTGCTTATTTCCTCTTCATTTGTTTGGTCTGGTGGGTTTTTACCTTGCTCTTTCATCTGCTGTGTGTTTCTCTGTCTTCTCATTTTGCTTAACTTACTGTGTTTGGGGTCTACTTTTCGCAGGCTGCAGGTTTGTAGTTCCTGTTGTTTTTGGTGTCTGCCCCCAGTGACTAAGTTTGGTTCAGTGGGTTGTGTATGCTTCCTGATGGAGGGGACTAGTGCCTGTGTTCTGGTAGATGAGGCTGGATCTTGTCTTTTTGGTGGGCAGGACCGTGTCTGATGGTGTGTTTTGGGGTGTCTGTGACCTTATTATGATTTGGGGCGGCCTCTCTGCTAATGGGTGGGGTGTGTTCCTGTCTTGCTAGTTGTTTGGCATGGGATGTCCAGCACTAGAGATTGCTGGTCATTGAGTGGAGCTGGGTCTTAGCATTGAGATAGAGATCTTGGGAGAGATTTCACTGTTTGATATTACATGGAGCCAGGAGGTCTCTGGTGGACCAATGTCCTGAACTCGGCTCTCCCACCTCAGAGGCACAGGCCTGACACCCAGTCAGAGCATCAAGATACTGTAGCCACATGGCTCAGAAGAAAAGGGAGAATAAAAGAAAGAAAGAAAGAAAGAAAGGAAGGAAGGAAGAAAGAAAGAAAGAAAGAAAATAAAAAGAAATAAAGTTATTAAAATAAAAACTAAGAAAATTATTAAAAATAAAGTAAATTAAAAATTAAAAAAAAGAAAGGAGAGCAGCCAAACCAAAAAGCAAATGCACCAATGATAACAAGCGCTAAAAACTATACTAAAAAACAAACAAACGAAAAATAAATGGACAGACAGAACGCTAGGACAAATGGCAAAAGCAAAGCTATACAGACAAAATCACCCAAGGAAGCATACACATACACACTCACAAACAGAGAAAAAGGAAAAAAATATATACATCTATATATTAAAAAAAAGGGGAAGAGAGCAACTAAATCAATAAAAAAATCTACCAATGATAATAAACTCTAAATACTAGGCTAAGATAAACATAAAAGCAGAAACCAGTCAGTCACACACAGCAAACCCCAAGTCTACAGTTGCTCCCAAAGTCCACCACCTCAATTTTGGGATGATTGGTTGTCTATTCAAGTATTCCACAGATGCAGGGTACATCAAGTTGATTGTGGAGATTTAATCCGCTGCTCCTGAGGCTTCTGGGAGAGATTTCCCTTTCTCTTCTTTGTTCACACAGCTCCTTGGGTTCAGCTTTGGATTGGCCCTGCCTCTGTGTATAGGTCGCCTGAGGGTGTCTATTCCTGCCCAGGCAGGATGGGGTTAAAGTCGCAGCTGATTAGTGGGCTTTGGCTCACTCAGGCTGGGGGGAGGGAGGGGTATGGAATGTGGGGCGATCCTGTGACGACAGAGGCCGGCATGACATTGCACCAGGCTGAGGTGCACCATGTGTTCTCCCGGAGAAGTTGTCCCTGGATCACGGGACCCTGGCAGTGGCAGGCTGCACAGGCTCCCAGGAGGGGAGGTGTGGATAGTGACCTGTGCTTGCACACAGGCTTCTTGGTGACTGCAGCAGCACCCTTAGCATCTCATGCCTGTCTCTGGTGTCCGCGCTGATAGCTGCGGCTCGCACCCGTCTCTGGAGTTCGTTTAGGTGGCGCTCTGAATCCCCTCTCCTCGCACACCATGAAACAAAGAGGCAAGAAAAAGTCTCTTGCCTCTTAGGCAGTTCCAGACTTTTTCCCAGACTCCCTCCCGGCTAGCTGTGGCGCACTAGCCCCCTTCAGGCTGTGTTCACGCAGCCAACCCCAGTCCTCTCCCTGGGATCTGACCTCCGAAGCCCAAGCCTCAGCTCCCAGCCCCCACCCATCCCGGGGGGCGAGCAGACAAGCCTCTCAGGCTGGTGAGTGCTGGTTGGCACCAGTCGTCTGTGTGGGAATCTCTCCACTTTGCCCTCTGCACCCCTGTTGCTGTGCTCTCCTCCATGGCTCCAAAGCTTCCTCCCACCCCCCCACCACCCCCCATCTCTGCCAGTGAAGGAGTTTCCTAGTGTGTGGAAACCTTTCCTCCTTCACAGCTCCCTCGCGGAGATGCAGGTCCTGTCCCTATTCTTTTGTCTCTGTTTTTCCTTTCTTCTTTTGCCCTACCCAGGTACGTGGGGAGTTTCTTTCCTTTTGGGAGGTCTGAGGTCTTCTGCCAGCATTCAGTAGGTGTTCTGTAGGAGTTGTTCCACATGTAGATGTATTTCTGATGTATTTGTGGGGAGGAAGGTGATCTCCACGTCTTACTCCTCCACCATCTTGAAGGTCTCCTGACAACTTGTTATGGAGTCTAAGCTCACTCTGCTCGCTGCATGACAGGCCAGTAAATCGGGAGACAAGGTGTTGAGGCAAGGAATACGATTTTATATCTAGATTGACTATTAATTAATTTTTTCATTGACATATGCATGGTGTAGTTGGCAGGGTATCAGCAAAAATGCCAGAGGACACTTGGAGTCTATGCGGAATGAAGACTTGATACCAACGTGGATCCACTGAGCCCCACCAGCTTTTCAGTACTCCTCAGGTGTTCCAGTGAGTACCCCTGACATCCAGATCTCATTGCTTTTAAATGATGATTATAAAAATTGTATTTGAGCTGTTTTTACGAAAGACTTGGAGTCTTAGGGGGTACTGTTGCATTTCCTAGCAGAGACCTAGGGTGATCTGGGTAGGAGGCCCAGGAAAGCATGGGTGGCTGGGTTTGTTAAATTTGGCTTAAATTGAAAAAAAAAAAAAAGGTTGACATTTGATCTGAACAAAATATTGTTAGTAAAATGAGAGACTGAATTATTCATCTCCAAAGAATAAGGCACATTTGCTCCTTCCAGCCACAAGGTGTTCTCAGGTGATTGAGAACTAGCAGAAATGTCTGAAGATTAATCCTCATGATGTACAGTGGTCTTACAGAGGAGCCTCACTCTAACTATTAAGTAAATACTGCTCTTCCAGAGACAGACGAGATAAAGAATTGTCATCAGTGCTCTGAGGACCTACAGCAGTTTTAGACTGTTGGAGGTAGAAGCAGAGACACATAAAATGAATAGATGCAAGGGCAATTCCTTGGGGAGCTAGACTCAGAAGCAGCACACATTCAATACACCACACTGTCCTCAGAAAGTTGTTCAGATGATAGCTCATATCTAAATTAGGCTCCCCATATTACTCAGCCATAAAAAGAAACGAAATTGAGTTATTTGTAGTGAGGTGGATGGACCTAGAGTCTGTCATACAGAGTGAAGTCAGAAAGAGAAAACCAAATACTGTATGCTAACACATATATATGGAATCTAAAAAGAAAATGTTTCTGAAGAACCTAGGGGCAGGACAGGAATAAAGACGCAGATGTAGAGAATGGACTTGTGGACACGGGGAAGGGGAAAG
Source organism: Balaenoptera musculus (assembly GCF_009873245.2). Classification (NCBI taxonomy): domain Eukaryota; kingdom Metazoa; phylum Chordata; class Mammalia; order Artiodactyla; family Balaenopteridae; genus Balaenoptera; species Balaenoptera musculus. The sequence goes on from NC_045791.1 coordinate 40,847,421, forward strand.
GTAACCTGGGACGAAGTGAGAGAGTGGCATGGACATATATACAGTACCAAATGTAAAATAGATAGCTAGTGGATAGCAGCCGCATAGCACAGGGAGATCAGCTTGGTGCTTTGTGACCACCTAGAGGGGTGGGATAGGGAGAAGGGGAGGGAGACGCAAGAGGGAGGGGATAAGGGGATATATGTATATGTATAGCTGATTCACTGTGTTATACAGCAGAACCTAACACACCATTGTAAAGCAATTATACTCCAATAAAGACGTCACAAAGAAAAAAAAAAGAACTGTAACAGAACTTTAGCTCCTACATATACAGAAAGTGTGTCTTAGAAAAAAATTAAAATGAATGTACTCAGGATGCTTTGCTTATAAAAAAAATAAATACATAAAAATAAAATAAATAAATTAGGCTCCCAAATTGATCATGGGAAATTGTTCCTCAAAGGTGAAGTAGCTCCCTTGAGGACAGCTACCTGTGGGGATTCCAGCTGGGTTTATGCATGCTTGCAAGTACTTATTAATACTTAGTTGGGAATTAAAGTGAAATGGAGCAAGACCCTATGGGGCCTTCCCATGACAGAATACCCCCCTCCCCCATGTCCTCTGCCTGCCTCTTGTCTGCAGAAAACTTTAGCCAAAGAATAAATTTAATCAGACAAATGAGAAAATGCAGAAGCAAAGGAAAGCAATGAAACAGGACAAAATAATAATAGCTTAGTCATTAAACAAAGTCAAGGACATTTGACATCCTCTTCAAGGGCTATAGATAATATTCTGAGCCATATCCTTTGAGCTGTTTTGTAGATACTGACACCCCCACCCAGTGGAAGAATTTAACTACATGATGACCAGACATAAGCCATGACATAAGCTGCCTCAATTGTGAGAACTGGCCTCAAGGAAATGGGAACAAATTGATCCTGTGACTGAAGATTAACTGTAATTAAAACAATCAAGATGATACTGATCAGACCACTGCATGACTAATTTCAAGATGACTGTCGGAGCTGACTGTGCTGTTCTGTGTGTAGCCCCTTCCCTCTACCTATACACCCCTGAAATGCCCCTTTAAAAGCTCTTGCCCACTGATCAACAGTGGGGAGTTGGTCTTTGGACATGAGTCTGCCTTCTCCCCCAGTTGCTGGCCTCCTGAATAAAGCAAACTTTCCTTTTTACCAATATTTGCCTCTCAAGTATTGGCTTCAAGGGGCGAGCAGCCAGACCTGAGTTCAGTAACAAAAGGAAATCCCTCCCTGAAATGGCCAAGATGGGGTTCTTTTGGCACTCCAAAAGTGATTTTTGGATACAGAGTTAGAGAAAGCCAGCAGAAGGTAAGTTCTTACCATGGCAGTCTCCTGGATCTCTGCCTGCAGGGTCTACTATAAACAAGAGAGGTAAGAGTTTTCTTCATTTCTAGAATTAGATTATCAGGAGAACATATTTGTAGAGCTAGATGCTTGGATCTTCTGAATTGGAAAAACTTCTAAATTGTTAAAATTTTAGAAAGCTATTGAAACTGTGCAACTCAGATTGGGACTCAAACTCAGCCAAAACCCAGATTGGGACTTGAACCCATGGTCTTTTAATTGAGATCACACACCTGGTCTCAGGACTTAATGAAGCTCAGGTTCTTCATGTCTCATCACAGAAGGAATTCAGTGAGAGACAAAGTGATAGGTAAGAAGTGGCTTTATTTAGAGAGAAAAACACTCCACAGAGTGTGGGCCATCTCAGAAGGCGAGAGGCCCTGAAGTATGCCTTGGTTAGTTTTTATGGGCTGGGTAATTTCATAGGCTAATGAGCAGGAGGATTATTTCAACTATTTTGGAGAAGGGGTGGAGATTTCTAGGAAATGAGCCACTGCCCACTTTTTGATCTTTGATGGTCACCTGGGAACTGTCATGGCACTGGTGGGTCTGTCACTTAGCTTATGCTAATGTATTACAATGAGCATATAATGAGGCTCAAGGTCCACTGGAAGTCAAATCTTCTGCCATATTGGACCTAGTTGGTTCTAACCAGTTTTGTCATGTCCTATGGCTATGTCATTCTTTTAAAAGTTGTGCCCTGCCTCCTTCCCTCCTGTTTCACTATAATCTTAAAATATTGTACCTATTTAAATTGATGTACAGAAGTCCCAAAAGGCTTCAAAATGTGAAAATAGCCTCATTGAAGGATTTGTTGTAGCAGGCTAATGAAAGATTAAAGATATAAAATATACCTAAAAGAAAACAAAAATTAAGACCGATGTAACTACTGCTCCCCTCTATTCTCCTTTATTTGAGTGCTCATTCTAGTAATCCTCTGAATTGCCATTCCTCTCTGAAGAGACTATTAAATGGTTACCTTTAGAAACAGGACCACCTGAGGCTATAGGTGAGCCTCTTCAGACCATACTGAGACCATACTGAGGGCCATAAAGAATTTCTTAAACCCAGGGCAGATCCTCAAAATTTTTGTAAATGGATTATTGAGATGGGAGGCCACTGGTCTGACTAAACTGACCATAGCTGATATTCAGATCTTGTCAGAATTTTTTTTTGTTTTGGCCTTCTCCCCTATGCTAAATAAAGGAAAGAAAAACATTCCAACCTAAGTGAATGTGTCTATCAGTCCTTTGATATCATTGAGGTGGCCACCCAATTCTTTGAGGAATTAAAACTAAGTGTCCTGGTTTTACAAATCTAAAGAGCTGTGGATCCAGAGACAATTCAAAGCGAATCAATCTTTTTACCACTCCCCAAACCTTCCCTATTTATCTTAAGAGGCTTTTAAGTAAAAAATTCTGGCCTTAGGAGAACAAAGTCTTCCTAGGAGGAACTTGCATTAATCCTCCTATGCCTTTGAGATGTAAATGTTCTACCTGGTCTTCTCCAGGAACTCTTATCTAGGCCATCTTTTAAAAATGCAAATTTCAGGAAGGTAACTCTTATTAAAAACAAAAGGGCAATAGGTAATTCAGAACTTGAATTGTTAAGGACAAATACAAATCTTAAGTGTCTTCTCTATAAATATTCATAAAAAGGGTTTAGCCATTTTAAACAGGTGACCTTGATTTGTTCCATCTGCCAGAAACTCAATTTGAATCCAACTTCTTTTGTAACTGATGGTTTTTGTATTATTGTATCTGATTCATGGCTGAAATTTTGGAATGGAAACTATGGGGTCACTGTGTCTATTTGTGTGTTTGTATGTATCTATATATGTGTGTTACAGATGTGTGGTATTGCCAAAATTAATTTGTAAAAGAGCTCTATTTAATTGGCTTAAAAGGAATTAAACACTGATATAAATACTTAGAAATAAAAAAGAAACTAACCCAAATGAATTTCAGGATCACATGATCTAGGATTACATTTTAATAAATGAAAACAACTTTAAGTTTTTTGGCTTAATTAATACACACATGTTTTTAGAGTCATCAACATTAAATATAATACTTTTATTGTGCCTAGGTTTACTAGAAATCAAATAAGATCTTATTTCTGTTACAAAATTTGTCAACAAGAAAAATAACTAGATATGATGCAACTTTTAAGTAAATTAAATGTAAATGAGATAAGAGTTTTTAGGTGAATTCTTTAGGAATAATTATGCTTTGGACTGTCTATTTAAAATAAGTTATTCCAGATTTTCGATAACTTGAAACTGCTAAATTAAGTTACATGATGTGATCATTGGATATCCAGGTCATTTCCAAATAAGATACTGGAACATTAATTACTAAAGAAATCTAATTTTACCTATGTTTGTCTTATTAGAGAAAAACTAAATATGTTCGGGTTCATTGGACACATCTTGTACACCCCTGAGGAAAGAACTTAGATTATAGAATATGTTCATAAGTTTGCCAATCAGGAAATGCTGGTATGACAAACAGTTCATAATTACTTGCTTCTTAGTTTTCACTAGAAACTAAGGTTTTAAGGTTAAGAATTCTAATTAAAATGTATAATTAAAACTATTAAAAATTAATAAGGAAAACATTTTTGTATGCAAGGAAAAAGAAAGTATAAGAAATGGAAATGTGTTTTGTTAAGGGAAAAGAAAGTAATTTTGTCCTAAAGCTGGTTATTTCTAAATGGGAAAGAAAACAAGGGACAAATTTATATGGATATAGAAAGTTGTAGAAGATTTGTGAGGGAAAAAAATGAATCTTAGAAAGGAATTCTATGTGTGGTCAGTACTGACTGAGATTGGAACAAATTTAACTGAGTAAATGAATCTTAATATTAAGGGTAAAGTGGTGCAAAACCTGAATTTGGTTCTCTCTCTGTTAAGAGGACAAAGTTTTCTTAGAATATTAATCTGCTTTTGATAACCAATTGTAAAGTTTCTTTACCTTTTAAGTAATCTGTTATAACTTTCTGTATTTGCTTTTGGAGTCTTTTATTGTCACTTTGGTTAAGTGAATACGTATTGTTCCACAGTGACATATGATCCTATTTGACCAAGTGTTTTAAAATCCTTTTGATATTTTTGACAAACTTCCCAAAGATCAAATTCTAATTGAATTTTGTTTGACTGCTAGCTAACTTTGAGGTTTTCTAAAGGGCCCCTGAAGCATCGTGGAGAGAGAAATATTAAACTAATCAGGCTTCTTTGGTAAGTTAAATTATATGGGAAGCATTGTCAAATGAGTGGTAATAAACCTTCTTAGGTTATATTGTATGGGTAAATGTCATTAATATAAACATTCTAGAAATTATATAAAATTCTAAAAGTTGAATATGTCCAAGCAAATCAGTCACAATTCTAGTAATTATCTTAAAATGTGTGCCACAGCAGTAACCAAGTTTCTTTGTCAGCTGTATTGTAATCAGATCCTTAACCATGCCTTTTTAAGTCTTTTGTCATTTATAGACAGTTATTATTTCACTCCAATGCTTTTGCAAAAAATGCTTCATCTTCAAGAAGATTCATAGAAAGTACCCTTTTCATATCATACCACTGAACTTGATAAGAAATTAAAGAATTCTAATGGAAAACCTGATGACTTCATAAAACTGTTAACAGAAGATTAAGATCAAGGATTAGTCACATAAGACTCAGCAAACTGATGAATATGGTTATAATTTTTTTGGTTTTTTGTCTGAAATATTACTGGTTTTTAATCTGTGTTTTCCAGACATAAGGAAACCCTTTTCCTCAAGCTAATTATGACTTATAGTAGTTTGGTAAATTATACCTTTTTAAGTAGAATTGAAACATTTATCTTTTCTCTCTACCTGATTCCTCCAGAAATTGGAAACCTTAGGTTCCCAAAAGCCTTATCAGGTGAATAAGGAAGGCTGCCTCCTGGCAGGTGCAAGAATCTTGAGATATTTGGGGGACCTCGAGAAGAGAGGAATTCACCCAAATTTATAGATATTGCAGGCAGAATCTGATGGCATGCCCTAGGTGTGGCTTTCCTGGCCTTGAACAGCCTTTTAAAAGTTCAATTTGATTGTTTAAAAGTAGCATGACTTTATTTATTATACTTCATCTTTTTCCAAAATGTGTTGTCTTTGTTATGTTTAGATTTCTGTAACTAATGAAAAAGTAAAGTAGATAATCTGATTAAAAGTGAGTATTTGCAAAGATTATAAAAAAAAAAAAGTTCAATTTGAGATTCTTTATAAAAAGTTCCAGCACAGCCAACTTAAAAGAGACTCTATGATCAGTTACACTTATGTAAATAATCAGGCCAAGTTTATTGAAACCAGACTTATTTCACAAATAAATTTGGCTATATTTGGTAGAAATAAGAGTAATTTTAGAGAGAAAAAATTAAGTTTCAGTGGGCATTAAGTTCCAGTGTTGTCTTTGAGGTTTTTGGGGTTTTTTTTTGGTATTTACTGCCTAAGACTCACTTTTCAGATGGCTCCTTGTTGCTGCGTTACAGTATTGTAAAGTTTGTTTCTGAAGCTTATCACAGTAATCTATCTTTGGATGAAGGTCAGATGCCCCATGACCTGAAACCAGAAGATCATGCATACTGGAAAAGACATCAAATTAAGGACTCTTTACCGCCACTTTGGAAGGGCTCATATCAGGTTTCCTCTCCTGAAAGAACGGCAACTTCTGTTTCTGACAAATGACTTTGACTAAGACCAGCACTACCAGGCCAGGGCAAGAAGAAGACAACATCTGAAGTAGAGAGCTGATACAAGATGCCAGACCAGGCTATATACTAATTGCTTTGAGAATGCTCACACTTTCCTTTATGAACCAAATGGATTTATTCCTTGGGCTCAATCATTTGCAAGTTTCAAAAACCAATCCAATTGCTGGGTTTGCAGCCAGTCTCCTACATCCAGTAATCTTAGGTTACCTTGGTGGATTTTTCCTCTCAAAGGCTCTAACTGGATGGCCCTTAGAAATTTTATTTTAGAAGAAAGAAACTCTAGTACTAGGCAAGCCAATATCACTAAGTGGGACCCTCTTACCTGGGCAGTTAATGACACCTGTTCTGAACCTGGCCCTAAATATTCCTTTTCACTAGATGTTAAATACTTCTTATGGAACTCAGTGGATTTATGGAACAAGTTTATGGCCTTTGACTCTCCCCAGGTTGGTTAGGAAGATGTACACTTGGTTTCCCTTGGACTCGAGGTCACCTACAAGTAGCCCTGGAAACAGCCCCTTCCAATCTGCCTTTAATGTGAGCACACTGGGTGCTCACATTAAAGTTTTTTAATGGTGTGACCATTCGGCTGCTATATTCGTTCTTTCACTTGGAATAGAAGATATTATTAATCATATAGAGGCTTTAACAAAATTTATGTAGCTGCTTCGAATAATAGTAATCAAGCCAATAGCTTGCTCAATTTGGAAGTCTCCATGACGATAAAAGTGGTCCTACAGAATTCAATGCATAGCCCTCAAGAGTCTAACTGCTTCCCAGGGGGAAACTTGCACTATAATACATACTGAATGTTGGGTTTTTATACAATAAGTGTCTTCTGATGTAACTCATCTTATGACACATATGAAGAATCAAATTTCTGCTCTGAATGATCAGTTTAAGGGAAATACTAGGAAAATGGTTTGGTTTAGGAGGATCTTGGCTTAAACCTTTACTAATGACATTGTTACTCCTATTGGCAATTTTCATTACAGTTTGTGTAACTAAGCCATTTCCATTTTATGCTTACTTGTGAGAAATTCAAAGTGGCAACTTCAGCCCATAGTTAAAATGCTTTTGGTTGACTAATGGCTACTTGAACAGAATTTTCCATGTTAAATAATTTAAGAACATTTAGTTTTAGAAATTATTTCCATGTTCACATTATGTGACATTTTTGAAATTGCTTGAGTGTTATCAAAATGTTAAGCCTCTTAGATCTACTCATTTACTGAAAATATTTTAAAATAATATATTTTTATGAGAAATTTCCTACTCTGTAGGAAGAACATTTTAATATATAATGATAGCTTTGTGGTAGCTACAGAGCTGAAAAAACATTTTAATATAAAGTTAATTTTAACAGATATGATAGAGAATCTAAACTTAAAAAAATTCACAACCTCAACTAGTTGAGTCCTAATTAGGACTTCTCTAGAGATGAGAAAAAAAATAACAAAGAGATCATTTATGTAACAAGGCAATCTTTTTACACTGCTAAAATTTGTATTCTTCTCTTTCCTAAGAAAATCTCTTTTAATACACCAAGGAAGAAAATGTCAGTTGTACTTAGGCTTAAAATTGTGCAACATATGGAGAGTTTGTTAATTCTAAACTGCTTAATTGTGTAGATTAGCCAATTATCCCATGAGGGTAAGTTTTCAAAGATGCTGGGGATTCTGCCAGGCCAAACAGTGTGAGAACAATACCAATCTGAAGAAATATCTTGTACGTAGCATCAAATTATAACCTTTTTCAAATGAAAGATCTCATGACATTTTAAGCATTAGTTAAAATACTATTGCCAATGTCTAGCTTAAGCAGTATTTTTCCAACCTGCCATATTCTCTTTTAAATTCTAAGCAGAATGGCGCATATTACTTCCATTATGAAACATTATGTATTGTATCAATAGTTAGTATAAAGTAAAATTATTTTCCTGGAGAAACAAATGGAACCAAAAGATAAACTATGAGAGCTAATTAAAAAATGGCTACATAAAGCACTCAGTTACATAATAAATATCTCATAATCAATTCAAACATAATGGGAAAAGATCTCATTCAAAAGAGCAACCAAAACAAAACAAATTACCTAGGCATAAACTGTACAAGAAGTTTGTAGGACTCGTACTCCAAAAAACCACAACAATGTAGTACAGGAGATAAAGCTTGAATAGAGAGAAACAATTCTAATTCTGTGTACCAAATATTTAATAGTGGCAATTTTGGGGTAGTAGGATTTGATTTTGATTTCTTCTTTTTGCTTGAGCACAGTTTCTAAATTTTTCTCTTTTTAACAGGAGAAGAAAAACACATTTTAAAAAATACTAAGCAGGGGCAACTAGTTATTTCACTATATATGGGGGGCAATGCTACTGCAGTTTTCATATTTTACCAGTAAAAAAAGAAACAATTTCATGACAACAAGAATCCTTTAAAATGTGAACTTGTATACAGGAGTATAGTTTTCCACTCTAATACTGAATTGAATTATTTCTTACCAATCTTTTTTTTATTAAAAGACAGGATATATTAAGTACATTTGTAAAATTTTATAGAACTTGAAAAAGTTAGCATTAAAGTATTTACAAGGTCATTTTTTAATTCTCTATGGGGAATAAATATATTAAACTATTTTTTCAATTATAAAAGTATTGGTTAAATAATATCAAACTGTATAGAAAACTATAAGGTAAAAATTAAAATTTCCAGCACTTGTATTTAGCCCTGGTAGTCATTTTTAATGTTTTCTTTTATATTCTTTGAAAGATTTCTTTATGCATATAAAAGTGCATATCCAATCTTTATACAAATGCAATCACGATATATGTACAGTTCTACAAGTTGCTTTTCTTTCTTTTTTTTTTTCATTTTTATTTTTTCTTTTTGGCCATGCCTCATGGCCTGTGGGATCTTAGTTCCCCGACCAGGGATTGAACCCGGTCCCTTGAGTGAAAGTGTGGAGTCCTAACCACTGGACCACCAGGGAATTCCTACAAGTTGCTTTTCATTTAATAACCTGATTATCTTTCTATATCATGTTATTTGTGTGTCCATGTTTATATATACTTATCTTTAATGGCTGCGATATGACATATATATATATGACATATATGTTATCATCATCACTATTAATATATATATTATTTAACCAGTACAAGAATCCAAGGAAGAAAATTCCCAAAAAATTCTTCCCTTTCACTGCAAAACAAAATCCATAATCAGACAAAGAAAATCTATAAAATCCCTGCCATTTTCATAATTCTTATAAAGTTGCTTATGAAGCAAATTCTACATATACTCAACCTTTATGAATTTTGCTATTTTTATGTCTGTAATAGCTCAAAAAAGAGAGCTTAAATCAACCTCATTATGAAAAGGATTCAAATACAAATCTACTTACCCCGTATGCTTTTCCAGGAAAAGTATGGGGAGCAGAGTCAAGCAGAAAGAAAAGAATTAAGCAAGGCAAGGAATCTAGAAGTTTCTGAGGGACTTCACAGTTCCACAGAGAGTGTAGGTAACTTCAGTGGAGTCGCTCATGCCCTCACTCCTGCTACATCCTTAAAGTATTTCGATCATTTTAAAAGCCGGGAGAAAATGCATACGTACCTAGTTTAAAGCAGTACATAGTTTAAAAAACGGGGTGGGGGAGGCGATTTCCATACATTGAGGTGGGGGATTAGATGAATTCACACAGCTCACATTGATAGTCTCAGAAATCTGACCAGAAGCCATGACTGGAAGTTTCAAGTTTTGGCAAAACAACTGGGGAAATTAAGTAATTATTTATGAAGAAATACTATTTTGTCCGTAATTTTCTCCCATAAAAGATAAAATTGATCATCTGTTATGAAGACTCACCACCTGTCCTGCTTACTTGACTTGCCATTTTGGACCTGCTTAAACTGAAGACTTCGTTACCTTTCTTCCGACACAATTTGGGAATCCACTTTCTTATCCTGCATACCTAGACTTGAAGTAAGAGGCTTGTCTGCTTCCTCCTGGCCCTTTTACTCCTAACCTCTTCATCAGTAGAGGGGTATCATATAATTCACTCCTTGAAAATCATTTGTATAGATTTTTGCAATATCCTTTTATCTGTTCTCCTAGCCCCAGCTACCATCACGGAAGTGTCTGAATGAGTGATGCCTCAAAAACCCAAGGATTTCTGATCTACCAAATGGTTTCCCATTGCTTTCCAGAAAAAAGGTTCCAACTCTGCATAGTTGACAACAACCTTTTAAATCCAGCTCTTGCCTGTTTAGCCCCTTCCTTAGCCATTACCCCATATGTACTCTGTACTCCAGCATTCCCAAACCATTTGCAGGTCCCTGAACAAACAGTACTTGTGGTAGGTAGAACAATGGCTCCCCAAAGATTGTCACATCCTAATCCACAAAACCTGTGAATACGTTATGTTATTTGGCAAAGGAGAATTAAGGTTGCAGCTAATCAGCTGATTTTATCTATGGAGAGTACCTGGAGTTACCCAGGAGGGCCCAATGTAATCACAAGGCTTCCTTATAAGAGGAAGGCAGGAGAGTCATAGAGAAGAAGATGTGATGACAGAAGCAGAGGTCAGAGAGAAGATTTGAAGATGCTACCCTGCTGGCTTTGAAGTAGGAGGAATGGGGCCGTGACCCAAGGAGTGCAGGCATCTCTAGAAGCTGGAAAAGGCAAGGAAATATATTCCTCCATAGAGCCACCAGAAGGCACACAGCCCTGTTGAAACCTTGATTTCAACCCAATGAGACCTATTACAGGCATCTGGCCTGTGGAATTGTAAGACAACAAATATTTGTTGTTTAAGCCACTAATTTGTTATTTGTGATTTGTCATTTAGCGGTGGTAAACTGACAATGCTCTTTCACCCCTCCCTGCTTATGCTTGGAATGCCTTTCCCAACCCTTGCTTCTTTAGTCAATGCCTACTCATTTTTCAGTCGCATTTTAAGCATCCCTCTGGAGCTTCCCCTAATCCAGATGATGATGATTTTCCTCTCTTGTGCTACTATTGTACTTTGTGTACCTCCCTACTGATGCATTTATTCATTTCTTCAATGTGTATTGAACATCTATCATATACTAGACTAAGGGATATAGATTTATTCAGGCTCTGCAGAGAGACCTGCCCTGGTCATCTCATCTGAAGTAGCCCCCTCTACCCTCAATCACTGCTTATCCCCTCAATCTAATTCTCTTCCTTCATAGCACTTCTGACTATATGGCATTATACTATGTATTTATTAGTTTGTTTATTTACCTATTGCTCACTTCTGCAACTAGGATGTATGCTCCATGAAAGCAAGGCCTTTGGCTGATCATCTCAGTTTCTCCAAAGTGCCTAACATAGTGCCTGACATATTAGACACTCAATACACATTTGCTGAAAAAGCATCAAGGGATTGATTGTATTACAGATCACAGTTCAGTCTCTAAAGCTTGCTAGTATTAGAGACAGACACATAGTTTTCACCTCCTCTTCTCCTATTTTTAAAATCTAAGCTCACCTGTATGAGATAAAAATTATTATAAAAGAAAAACTCCAAATGAAAATGGGCAGAGGAGGGAGGTGTATGTCAAGAAGGAAGGAAGGAGAAACACTCCCATGTTACCCTGGTCAGTTTCAGCACTGAATGTAAATTCACATTTACTACAGTTGAAGGTGCCCCTTGACCAGCTATTCAGCTGCCAATCACAGCACACAACCTCCCTGCCACATGCAGAAACCTGGGCAATGTCTCTATTTATTAGTAACTGAAGGATGTCTATGCCATTTTACTTTTCCAAGACCTGGAGGCTAAGAAGGACATTCTTTGTTCTTCACAGATTACCTGGTCTTTCTCACCTCCAACATATATTGAGTGAAAAAAGCAAGTTGCACTAGGATACATACCATATATCATTACATAAACATGCACAGACCCAAAAGAATGCTATGCATCTTTCTTTCTCTCTCTCTCTCTCCTTCTCTTTCCAAAGGAAAAAAGTCTACAGGTTATACAAACAGACCAAACTGAAGAGGATACTGCAATTGGAGGTTTGTTTCAAAAGGGACTTTAGCTTTATCTGTAATGAAATCTTGGCTTTTTTACAAAGAGAACATATATATGTATATTTGTATAATTAAGAGTAATAAATATTACCCCAAAAGGTCTTATCCCTAAATAATTATATTACCTATTGTAGAATTAATACAATTATATTCGAGTTTATAAATGATTATTCAGTGGGTTCTGCTAGTGAGAGCCCCATAGCCTGATTACCAATCATACACATCTTTGAGCCTGCCGAACTTGGACTACTTCTGGAGCACCTTGAACCTACCAAGTTGCAACAACCCTATGAAGCCCAGTCTGAAACACCCAGTTAACTTTAATTTTGAATATAATTAAATAATTTTTGTACAAATTTGTTGTGCCTTGTACAAGAAATTTCTTCTGACATCTTCCTTAACAAAATGAAACACAGTACTTTTTCGCTTGATTAATGGCCACAAATGCATTGCTCTTTGATCTGATTACAAGCTTGCTCATTAAAAGAAAAGTGCCAATGTCAAGGCCACAAGCAAGGTTACAGGTTTCAACAATTAAATGGAATTTTGATGTGCTTTTCACTATTACTGCTGAGGAAATGTTATCATCTGATGTTTAAAACTGTGGCAGACACAGCTGGTTGCCACTAGCCATTCTCCCTGTTTTCCTTCCTAATAGAACCCAGTTTTGTTCAAACATTGGCATTCCTTGATACCCCTGAGGATCCAAGTGACCATGTGACACAGTTCCAGTCAATGAGATATAAGCCGAGGTCTGCTGGGAATTTGGGGACAAGATTTGCCTTTTTATATGGGCACTGCCCCTTCTCCCCTGTCCTTCCTCCTTTATTCCTGCCTGAAATGTGGATGTGAAACTAGGTATGGTAGGACATTTCTGATTACCTAGTGAGTATTAGGATGAAAGATATACACTAACTATTGGGACTTCGCTGGTGGCACAGTGGTTAGGAATCCACCTGACAATGCAGGGGACACAGGTCTGAGCCCTGGTCCAGGATAATCCCACAGGCTGTGGAGCAGCTGCGCCTGTGTGCCACAGCTGCTGAGCCTACGCTTTAGAGCCCTCAGGCCACAACTGCTGAGTCTGTGTGCCACAACTACTGAAGCTCACGAGACTAGAGCCCATGGTCCGCAACGGGGGAAGCCACCACAGTGAGAAGCCCACACATCGCAACAAGGAGCGGCCCCCACTCGTTGCAACTAGAGAGAGCCCGTGCACAGCAACGAACACCCAACACAGCCAAAAATAAATAAATAAATTAATTAATTTTTAAAAAATTACATGAAAAAAATAAATAGATAGTTTAAAAAAAAAGATATATACTAATTATTGCAGAGAATAAAGCCAAAGGGAGCCTGGGACCCTGATGACATCAAGTATCTGCTGTACCAGCTGAGAACTACTTCTCTCTGGACTTGTTGCTGTGAGACAAATAAATCTGGAGTTCCCTAGTGGCGCAGTGGTTAAGAATCTGCTTGCCAGTGCAAGGGACACGGGTTCAAGCCCCGGTCTGGGAAGATCTCACATGCCGCGGAGCAACTAAGCTCACATGCCACAACTACTGAGCCTGTGCTCTAGAGTCCTCGAGCCACAACTACTGAGCCCGTGTGCCACAACTACTGAAGCCCTCGTGCCTAGAGCCCATGCTCCGCAGTAAGAGAAGCCACTGCAATGAGAAGCCCACGCACCACAATGAAGAGTAGCCCCCGCTCACTCCAACTAGAGAAAGCCAGCTCATGGCAACAAAGACCCAATGCAGCCAAAAATAAATAAATAAATAAATTTATATATATAAAAAAAGAATAAATCCCCAAGCTTCTGCCATCAGGTTCTATAACTTTCAGCCAAACAAAATTCCCAGATGATACAGGCAGGGATGATACGAAGCACCCAGTTGACTTTGATGCCTCTCCATATAAAGCAGTATAAAAATTCTTCTAGAAAAGTACCCATCAATACAGGCACAGGATAAAATACTAAAAAATATTGCTGTCATTGCTCTTCAATAGTAGCATGAAAAAACTACAGCTAAAAAAATTTACTATTTTAAAACTCCAGTAGAGTTTCACTTGTAGTTTCAACATAGTTGAATGAGACTATAGGTAAAAAGATGTGTAGGTGGTTCTGGAAGGGGAAAGATAAAAATCCTCAGAAACTTAATTCCACTATCACAAAGTAAACAGAGAAATGTATCTGTGGGTTTTCAATACTCCAGAAAAAATCATTTTTGCACAAAGAATCAAATATGCGAGGAATTTTCCTTTTAAATGCTACACAAAAGTGTTGGGGTTTTTTTAGTTTTTAAAGAAAAATAGCAATCTACCACTCTTTAACAACAAAGACTCTAAAATTCTGTTAAATGACAGTGCCAGGAACATGGCCACACTAATACATTTTGAATGAGTGAAATAATAATAGGTAAGAAATATTAAATCACTTTTCTGTTATTGCTAAAGAAAAGACCTCTAGGCTAAGATGTGAAGACACAAAGAGAAAGATTAAAGGAGTTAAGATGAAGTATAGAGGGAGTGAGGAAGAAGAAAATCTGAGGGAAGAAAATTGTGTTTACTTCCTATTTCCTCTCTCTACTTCTCTCAAATTTGGGTCAAAAAAACAAAACAAAACAAAAAACATCCTCACTCCCTAGAAAGTTTAGATCAGCTGCATTGAAGTGGTTACAAGTTTTATCACAGGGGAGGTAGGGTAGGTAATTTTGAACCATCAAAGGTGGGCCCTAAGGCAGGTCTGAGTTGGATTTCCAATGATGGGAGGCACCTAACTCAGGCTGAGGAGCCTACTGTGAAGAAGAGGGAGGGAACTTCTGATGTGGGAAGAGGGGCTGAATGGGGAGGATGTAATGAAAGATGTCAAACAGCCTTTTCCTGTTTCAATTTTTGTTTCAACCTAGTCCTTCACACAGAAAAGGAAAGGGTAATTCTCTATCCTTTGTTTTGTGATCTCTCTCCACAGGGATCCATATCCTCTGAACAATAAGTTGAAATTCCTTATATGAAAAAATCTCAAAAATATCCTACGAAAGCTGGGGAGGTAAAAAAATAAGCAAATAAATAAATTAATTAAAATTAAAATTAAAAATGTTTCTTTCCCTCAGAGAAAGAGGGAAGGAAGAGTTAGTTTTCTTTACTGCCTGTGGGGTCAGAGGTGGGAGGTGGTGAGAGGAGCAAATGATTGTGTGACACAAGGACAAACAGTAAGAATTTGTCTGTATGGGATTTCCCCCTTGACTCTAAAAGTACTATCAAAATATGTTGGTTCAAAATATAATGATCAGTAATATATAGTCATAACATATAATAAATAGTCATAACATATGACTACTATCTATCAGTGACAATCAAAGACATGTAGACACACAAGATATCCATGCAATAGGTTTTAAAGAGCCCTAAAGAAAACACTATATTAGACCTTCAAAATAGTTTTGTTTAAAATATAATTGAAATCAAACTGCACATCTTCAAAACTAAGGTATACCTTAACTCCAGAGTAGTGTTGGGCTTTGAAGTAAGGCTACGGAAGACTAAATTCCAACTCCACCACTTCCACACTGTGTGACTCTCAGCAAATTATTTAAACAGTGAAAAAGACATAATATTATAAAGATATCAACTCCTCCAAATTGATTTATAAAATCCCAATTGAAATCCTAGATTTTTTGTGTACATATGAAACTGGTAAGCTGATTTAATAACGTGTATAGAAATGCAAAAAACAAAGACTAGCCAAGGGAATCTTGAAGAAGAGAACAAAGCTGAACAAAGCTGGAGGATTTCGAGCACCATATAATAAGATCTGTTATGAAGTTATACTAATTAAGACAGTGTGTTATTGGAACAAGGATGGATAAATAGGGCAATGAACAGTATAGAAAGTCAAGAAACAGATCCATACATATATGGTCACCTGACTTATGGCAGAGGTGAGTCACACTGCTGTGCAGCGTGCAAAAAAGAGTCTTCAATAAATGGTCCTGGGTCAATTGGTTGTCCATATGGAAAAAATGAATCTTGACCCTCTACCTCCCAACATTCACAAAAATCAATTCCAGATGTGTTAAAGATCTAAATGCAAAAGATAAAAAATGAGGCTTTTAGAAGAACACATAGCAGAACATACTTATGACCCAGGAGTTGGCAAAGATTTCTTAAACAGTTCAACAAAAAATGTTAATCATAACTGGAAAATGTATTAAGTTGGAAAATGCTAAAATCAAGAACTTCTGTTCGAGACAGCAGAAGCAAGGAGAACTACAACCCTACAGCCTGTGGAACGAAAGCCACATTCACAGAAAGATAGACAAAATGAAAAGGCAGAGGACTATGTACCACATGAAGGAACAAGATAAAACACCAGAAAAACAACTAAATGAAGTGGAGATAAGCAACCTTCCAGAAAAAGAATTCAAAATAATGAGAGTGAAGACTATACAGGACCTCAGAAAAAGAATGGAGGCAAAGATTGAGAAGACGCAAGAAATGTTTGACAAAGACCTAGAAGAATTAAAGAACAAACACCTAGAAGAATGAAAGAATGAACAGAGATGAACAATACAATAACCGAAATGAAAAATACACTAGAAGGAATCAATAGCGGAATAACTGAGGCAGAAGAACAGATAAGTGACCTGGAAGACAGAATGGTGGAATTCACTGCTGCGGAACAGAATAAAGAAAAAAGAATGAAAAGAAATGAAGACAGCCTAAGAGACCTCTGAGACAACATTAAACACACCAACATTTGCATTATAGAGGTCCCAGACAGAGAAAAGGGAGAGAAAGGACCCGAGAAAATATTTGAAGAGATTACAGTCAAAATAGCCACCCAAGTCCACGAAGTGCAGAGAGTCCAAGGCAGGATAAACCTAAGGAGAAACACATTGAGATACATAGTAATCAAACTGACAAAAAGTAAAGACAAAGAAAAATTATTAAAAGCAACAAGGGAAAAACGACAAATAACATACAAGGGAACTCCCATAAGGATAACAGCTGATTTCTCAGCAGAAACTTTACAAGCCAGAAGGGAGTGGCACGATATATTTAAAGTGATGAAAGGGAAGAACCTACAACAAAGATTACTCTACCTGGCAGGGATCTCATTCAGGTTCAATGGAGAAATCAAAAGCTTTACAGACAAGCAAAAGCTAAGAGAATTCAGCACCACCAAACCAGCTCTACAACAAATGCTAAAGGAACTTCTCTAAGTGAGAAACACAAGAGAAGAAAAGGACCTACAAAAACAAACCCAAAACAATTAAGAAAATGGTCATAGGAACATACATATCGATAATTACCTTAAATGTGAATGGATTAAGTGCTCCAACCAAAAAGCACACGCTTGCTGAATGGATACAAAAACAAGACCCATATATATGCTGTCTACAAGAGACCCACTTCAGACCTAGGGACACATATAGACTGAAAATGAGGGGATGGAAAAAGATATTGCATGCAAATGGAAATCAAGAGAAAGCTGGAGTAGCAATATTCATATCAGATAAAATAGACATTAAAATAATGTTACAAGAGACAAGGAAGGACACTACGTAATGATCAAGGGATCAATCCAAGAGGATATAACAATTATAAATATATATGCACCCAACATAGGAGCATCTCAATACATAAGGCAAATGCTAACAACTATAAAAGAGGAAACTGATGGTAACACAATAATAGTGGGGGACTTTACACATCACTTATACCAATGGACAGATCATCTACACAGAAAATTAATAAGGAAACACAAGCTTTAAAAGACACAATAGACCAGATAGATTTAATTGATATTTATAGGACATTCCATTGGAAAACAGCAGAGTACACTTTTTTCTCATGGGCACATGGAATATTCTCCAGCATAGATCACATCTTGGGTCACAAATCAAGCCTCGGTAAACTTAAGAAAATTGAAATCATATCAAGCATCTTTTCTGACCACAACACTATGAGATTAGAAATAAATTACCGGGGAAAAAATGTAAAAAACACAAACACATGGAGGCTAAACAATACGTTACTAAATAACCAAGAGATCACTGAGGAAATCAGAAAATACCTAGAGACAAATGACAATGAAAACACGAAGATCCAAAACCTATGGGGTGCAGAAAAAGCAGTTCTAAGAGGGACGTTTACAGCAATACAATCCTACCTCAGGAAACAAGAAAAATTGAAAATAAACAATCTAACCTTACACCAAAAGGAACTACAGAAAGAAGAACAAACAAAACACAAAGTTAGTAGAAGGAAAGAAATCATAAAGATCAGAGCAGAAATAAATGAAATAGAAACAAAGAAAACAATAGCAAAGATCAATAAAACTAAAAGCCTTTAGCCAGACTCATCAAGAAAAAGAGGGAGAAGACTCAAATCAATAAAATTAGACATGAAAAAGGAGAAGTTACAACAGACACCGCAGAAATACAAAGCATCCTAAGAGACTACTACAAGCAACTCTATGCCAATAAGATGGACAACCTGGAAGAAATGGACAAATTCTTAGAAAGGTGTAACCTTCCAAGACTGAACCAGGAAGAAATAGAAAATATGAACAGACTAATCATGAGTAATGAAATTGAAACTGCGATGAAAAATCTTCCAACAAAGAAAAGTCCAGGACCAGATGGCTTCACAGGTGAATTCTATCAAACATTTAGAGAATAGCTAACACCCATGCTTCTCAAACCCTTCCAAAAAATTGCAGAGGGAGGAACCGTCCCAATCTCATTCTATGATGCCATCACCACCCTGATACCAAAACCAGATAAAGATACTACAAAAAAAGAAAATTACAGACCAGTATCACTGATGAACATAGATGCAAAAATCCTCAACAGAATTCTAGCAAACAGAACCCAACAACACATTAAAAGGATCATACACCATGATCAAGTGGGATTTATCCCAAGAATGCAAGGATTCTTCAATATACGCACATCAATCAATGTGATACACCATATTAACAAATTGAAGAATAAAAAGCCTATGATTGGGCTTCCCTGGTGGCGCAGTGGTTGAGAGTCTGCCTGCTAGTGCAGGGAACACGGGTTCGAGCCCTGGTCTGGGAAGATCCCACATGCCGCGGAGCAACTGGACCTGTGAGCCACGGCTGCTGAGCCTGCGCGTCTGGAGCCCGTGCTCCGCAACAAGAGAGGCCGCGATAATGAGAGGCCCGCGCACCGCAATGAAGAGTGGCCCCCACTTGCCACAACTAGAGAAGGCCCTCACACAGAAACGGAGACCCAGCACAACCATAAATAAATAAATAAATAAATAAAAATAAATTAAAAGAAAAGCCTATGATCATCTAAATACATGCAGAAAAAGCTTTTGACAACATTCAACATCCATTTATGATAAATACTCTCCAGAAAGTGGGCACAGAGGGAAACTACCTCAACATAATAAAGGCCATATATGACAAACCCAGGGCAAACATCATTCTCAATGGTGAAAACCTGAAAGCATTTCCTCTAAGATCAGGAACAAGACAAGGATGTCTACTCTCGCCACTATTTATTCAACATAGTTTTGGAAGTCCTAGCCACAGCAATCACAGAGGAAAAAGAAATAAAAGGAATACAAATTGGAAAGGAAGAAGTAAAACAGCCACTGTTTGCAGATGACATGATACTCTACATAGATAATCCTCAAGATGCCACCAGAAAACTACTAGAGCTAATCAATGAATTTAGTAAAGTTGCAGGATACAAAATTAATGCACAGAAATCTCTTGCATTCCTATACACTAACAACGAAAGCTCAGACAGAGAAATTAAGGAAACACTCCCATTCACCATTGCAACAAAAAGAACAAAATCCCTAGGAATAAACCTACCAAAGTAGGTAAAAGACCTGTACTCAGAAAACTATAAGACACTGATGAAAGAAATCAAAGATGACACAAACAGATGGAGAGATATACCATGTTCTTGGATTGGAAGAATCAATTTTGTGAAAATGACTATACTACGCAAAGCAATCTACAGATTCAATGAAATCCCTATCAAATGCTGTTCATCCAAATATACCACTCAGGGAGTTAAAAGGCAACCCAAAGAGTAGGAAAATATATTTGCAATACATATATTCAACAAAGATTTGTATCCAGAATATATATATATATATATATATATATGAACACACAGAAATTAATAAGCAAAAGGGAGACAACACAATAGAAACTGGGGCAGAAGACCTGAATAGACATTCCACCAAAAAAATAAAATAAAAAAAATAACCAAAAGGCCAATAAATATTTTTAAAGGGTTCAACTTTATTCATTAGGAAAATCCAATTTAAAGCCAAATTGCAGCACCTTTATAAACACACTAGGGTGGCTAAAATGAAAAAGACAGAAATACCAAATGTTGGTAAGAAGATGGAGCAACCAGAGCATTCATACACTGCTGGTAGGAGTGTAAATCGGTTCAGCTGCTTTAGAAATCTGTTCAGTTATATGACACAGCCAATCTACTCCTACATATACCCAACAGAAATGTGCATATATTTTCACAGGAAGGTACGTTGAAGAATGTTCATAGCAGCACTATTCTTCCTAGCCCCAAATTAGAAACTACCTAAATGTCTATTAGTGGTTGAATAAATAAATTGTAGCCCTTCTGTCTGGAACAGTCTTCCCTTGGTTTTCACAATCTTGACACTTTAGAAGATTACAGGCCAGTTATTTTGTCAAATGCCCCTCAGTTTGGGTTTGTCTGATTATCTTCATGATTAGACCCAGGTTATGCATGCTTAGCAGGAATATTACAGAAGTGATTTGTGTTCTTCTCATTGCATTCTATCACCTGATGTCCATGTGTCCATTACTGATGATGTTCACTTTGAACACTTAATTAAGGTAGCATCTGCCAAGTTTGTCCCCTGTAGAGTTACTTTTTTCCCCCCCGCCACATGCAATTAATAAGTATTTTGTGGAGAGTTACTTTGAAATGCTGTAAATACCTCACTCCTCATTAAACATTTAATTTATGTATGTATTAATTTGTCTATACTATCTATATAGATTCTTTTTATTCAGTGGGTTGCCATCTGTTACTCTATTTATTTTGATACTCAAATTATCCCCACTTTAACCAGTGGAAACCTCTTCAAGCTGGCTTCTATGTCCTACTTAAAAAAAAAAAATTATTAGCTCAAAGTTCTGTAGGTCGGAAGTCTGTATGTCATGGCTGGGTTCTTTGCTCAGGGTATGACAAGGCTGAAACCAACACATCAACCAGGCTAAGTTTTTCTAAAGAGGCTTTGGAGAAAATCCACTTGCAAGGTCATTCTTACTGTTGGCTGAATTCATATATGCGCAGCTATAGGAGTGGTCCCCATTTCTTTACTTCTCGTCAGCCAGGAGCCACTCTCAGAAACGAAACATTGCTTGCTCTCCTTGCCATGGGACACCCTCCATTTTCAAGACCACTAGGGATAATCACTCTCATGTTAAATCCCTCTCATGCTTAGAATCTCTTTGATTTCCTCTGTCTCTGACCTGTAAACTCAGATTTAAAGGGCTGCTATCGTAAGGTCAACTAATCTGCGGCCTTAATTACCTCTGCAAAATCCCTCTTGCCACATAAAGTAACATAATCGCAGGAGTACTATCTCCTGATAGTCACACTCCCAGGTACCACACAAGGTACTTACACTAGGGGGCTGGGAGTCTTATGGGCCATCTTAGAATTCTTCCTACACATATGTAAAGTGCTAGAACAGTGCCTGGTACCTTATAAACACTATACTGTACATGTATTAGCTATTATTATTATTGATTATCTGACAAATTCACAGAAATTTTAAAAATAGCAAGACCCAGTAATAATGAGAGTGTAGTGAAATGACACTTCAATGCACCATCAAAGAAATAAAAATTTCTAAAAGCTTCTGGAGATCAATTTGGCAATGTGTATTGAAAGCCTAGTATTTCTACTTCTAGGAGTTCATCCTAAGGACATAATCAGAGGTATACACAGAGATATATGAAAGAAGATATTAATTATAGTATGTTTATAATAATAAATACTTAAACAGAAACCAAAATCTCCTTTTAGGGGTTTGGTTAACTAATAATGCATAGCTATTCAATGGAATACTCTGTATCCCTAAAAACAAAAACAATAAACAAACAAAAATACATGGTATAAAGAACATTAATGAGAAGAGGACATACTCATGTTACAAGTGAAAGGATTAAAAGTTACAAAATTGCCCATGTAGCCATATCCAGTTTTCACACAAACACCAAATGGATTCCTGCTTTTCTTTCTCTCTCTTGAACTCTGTTATAGTTAAGCTTCTATGGCATGGCAAGATAGATCTTAGCCTCCTTACCTTGCTGTAGGTCAAAAAAGGTTTCTGGCAATTCCTTAGGGAACCCCAGCATCCTTCCTAGAGTGTGAGGTGGCCTTTTGGCAAGAGAGGGTCACGTAAAAAGGGAGAAAACGTTCCCTGACACCACCTGTTTAGCTGTGCCATTCACCAAAACAAGGGCATCCTGAAAAGGGAGACTTTGCATCACCTCTCTGTGGCCTTTCATTCCTAACGCATAGCCCCCTCCTTTATACTAATTTGGTTAAATTACACTCTCATCTAAGATTTTAGACTAAGAGTTTTGTTTGGTTTTAGCTATAATGAGAGGCATCCCGAGGTAAAAAATATGTATTAATTGAGGAGGGAGGTGACAGAAGTTAACAATTATTGAGAGAGCATCTATAGTGCACTTTATAACACTATAAAATAGTTACTATTAGTTCCATTTTACAGGTGAGAAAACTGATGTTCAGAGGGGTTAAATAACATGTTCAAGGATGCACATTTAGGAAGTGGTAAAAATAGGTTTTGAAGCAACTGGCTTTACCCTTTTCACCACACCAGTGATTCCTGGTGATTTCTGAGAGCTTACATATTTTTTAAACGCCGCAAGAAATCTTAATGATTAGCCTAACTTATGACCTACTGCAGTGCACATGACTGCTTCCCTATAAGTGAAGGCAAATTAGCTATAAGCTCTGTGATTACAGAGCAGATTAATTTTTTTCTCCTAAGCTTTTTTCAGTTCCAGCCCCTCAGACTTTAACTTTCAAATTAAAGATGTGCTTTTAACAGGGGGATCCAGATATCACAAGTTCAGGTTGAAACAGTTTTTCCCATTGCTCTCTCAACCCAAAGAGAGACACTCCAAACTCTGTAGTCTTTGGAACTAGCATCTTTCCATAGATCCAAAAACCCAGGATAGTTTCTTGTATCTCTTGCTATTCTCTGACACAATTCTTGATAAAAGTCAATGCCTAGGCCCCAAAAGTCACCAATTGTTCATTTTTTCTTCAAGGACTTTCCCCCCTATCCTCCCCAGACTCCTTCCCACATATTCTACTTTCCCTCGAGTTCTCAGGACTCTTCAACCTACATTCACCTTCATCACCTTTAAGAAATAGACGCAAATCCATCTCAAGCTCTAACAACCTGGCCACTCGCATTCTAGTTTTGGTCAGTCTATCTCTGGCCAGTCAACTCAAGTCCATTATTACATCAGGATACAACATGTGTCCTTGCAGAGAACAAAAAGTATATAAAAATACACATATGGTTGAGAGTTCTGTGTCCTTTTGAAGTCATTTTTGAGCACTTCCTTCTCTTCTGGAATAACATATTTTGCCAGTCTCGTCTTGTGCTTTGCTTGTCACAGTTCTGGAATCAGCTATTTTCCCAAGGAGCTCTGATCCCTTGGAGGATGGTATTTAGAAGTCACGATCTGGACACTAGATGTGCTCGTGGCTATTGAGATGTCACTGCTTTTTGACCCTCTCTATGCGCAAAGCTAGGAGATACACACACACACACACACACACACACACACACACACACACACACCTTTATGTTTATTTCTAGCTCTATTTCTCTTTTAAAAATAGATAAAGAGAAAGCACCATGCACACTGATACCTCCAACTGCAGTACAACAGTATAAAGTTCATTCTCATTTTTTCCCTTTCTCTATTTGTAACTCCTTATTCAAACAGTGAGAAACCCAGCTCCCACTACCCTTTATACCTTTTATTTGATCAACTCCCTGTATATAACCAATCCCCCACCTTTAATGCCACCCCTCCTCTACCCAAATGCCTTCTTCAGCCCACTTGTGTTCCCACAACCCACAGAAGGTGCTCCCCTACCACCATATAAGTTCCAGCGTTCCACGGCAGACTATACACTTCCAAACAGACTCCTTTCTCACTCTGCCTCCCCATGCTGCCCTCTGTTCCAGGGCATGGACATGCCTCCCCCTCCAGTTGAGTTTCTACATCTCATGTCAGGCTGTCCCTCCCCATATATTCACACTCTCCTCACCCTGCTTGGGCTCTGGCACACTATACTGGGTCACCCCCAGTCATAGGTGCTCCCCCCACCACTTCATTTGAGTTCTGACACCCACATCAGGCTGCCCCTCCACATGAACACAGCTGTTATCCTGGTTGGTCTCTGACATAAGTGCAGGTCAGGTCTCCCAAATGGATCCTCTCTTTTCTTTCTTGGACTCCAGTACCATGCTCTGGACCACCACATTTCCCTCTCCCTCCCCGTGGAGAAGGCAGCCTTGTTCTGCCCCATCTAATGACTTTAGGACTGATTATTCAGGAAGGGGAGAGAAAGAAGAGAAAATTGGGTAGAGGATACATTGTCTTCTTCCTAAATAGATAACGTACCTCAACAGAAATTCTCCAGTTTGTTGCTGTTATGATTGAACAGTTTTCCATTGACAACTTTCAAAATATTTGATATATAAATTAATTTCTTCTATAAGTAATCATACTCTTAAAATGGGGACCAGCCAACATTTCCTGAAGTCTTTTCATTCTAAGAAACTGAAATCTATGTCCATTAAATTAATGAAAGTAATTACTTTTTAATGACCATAAATATGGGTAAACAATGATTAAAAAAGGGAACAGTACCCATTACCTCTATCAGGGAAGAAAAATATCAAACCACTCAAGAGTGTGAGCTCTGGAGCTAGAATATTAGGTTTAAAACCCAGTTCTGGGGCCTTTGGTAAGTTCCTTAGAGTTTCTGTGCCTCAGTTTTCTTATCTGTAAAATGAGGATAATAGTGGTACTTCTTAGAGTCATGAGGATTATGGCAGATAATGTGCAAAAATTTCTTAGGAGAGCATCTAACATCAAAAATATCACCAAAAATATTAGTTATTGGACTCCCCTGGTGGTGCAGTGGTTAAGAATCCACCTGCCAATGCAGGGACAGGGGTTCGAGCCCTCGTCTGGGAAGATCCTACATGCCGCGGAGCAACTAAGCACGTGCACCACAACTCCCGAGCCTGCACTCTAGAGCCCACGAGCCACAACTACTGAGCCTGTGTGCCACAACTACTGAAGCCCACGTGCCTAGGGCCTGTGCTCCTCTACAAGAGAAGCCACTGCAATGAGAAGCCCGTGCACCGCAACGAAGAGTAGCCCCCGCTCACTGCAACTAGAGAAAGCCCATGCGCAGCAACAAAGACCCAACACAACCAAAAATAAATTTTAAAATATATATATATATTAGTTATTAATGTTATTATAAGGTACTCACAGATGCCTGAAACTGTGTCCATAGACTGTGATTCTTAGACTCTGATTTGAGAAACAATATATTAAAATGTAGACTCTGTCACTTAGGTGATCACTTGGCACTAATGTCATCATAAATCCATGAAAACCAAAATAGGCACCAAAATTGTACGAATGAATTTAAGCCTATATGTTTATATTCTTCCTTAAAGATTGTGTTTGAAATAAAAACATAAAATATTTACATTCTCATAGAGAACTTACAAATCTCCTAGCATATGTTGGTGGTCTCCAGTATGAGAATCACTCCTTATAACATAATAATATATTTTCATTCTCTCTACAACTTGAGGTAATATAAACAAAGACTAAATAGTCTTTGTCTTTAGTTGATTTTAGTTTAAATAAGCAGGACTTCTTTCAATTATTCTAAATAAGAATAACCTAGAACAAAAAAGAAAGAAAAGAAAGTTTATGCATGATAGAATTCATGCTCATCAACTGCAGATCATGAGATTATGATAGTTAATTGAGTGGATCCTCGATCAACCCCAGTTTTCAACCGACATTCTCTTAAGGGCTACATCACTATTCTTTCAAAAGCCCTTATCCGCATCTTCATAAACTAATTAAAGTAAAACTTCACTTTTCTTCATTTTTAAATAATTTCACCATAGAGCTAAGTGAAGAATGCTCTGTAGGGCCACTACCTTAACTGTTTAGATCCATCCTGCTCTCTGACTTAATTAGTAATTATTTTCTCAATGTTTAACATGTATTTCCAGGGTAAGTTTCTCACATTTTCTAAATGCAGCACAAAAGTTTAAGTAGAATAGGAAAGACGAAATGTCCTGCTCTAAAAATGGGCTATTACGTCTTTGGTCATAGTGAAATAATGTCATTGTCAAATCTGACTCAGGTGAAGGTTCTGCTGTGGCTGGTGGAGAAGGAGCCTTAATTGACTATCCAGAAACAGAAAGGAAAGACTGCATTGATTATTCATGCTTCCATATATATATGTACCTTTTTACTAATCAAGGTCATTTCTTAGCACTTGTTTCACAGAAAATTCTAGTTGTCTGATGATTTAAGGTGTCCCACTTTATTAAAAAAAAGTTATTTTAAGAACTTCTACCCTATTTACATGCTGCTCGGGACCACAGTAGGTATAAAATAACTGCCTTTTGTTCTTAAGTGAAAACCTTCTAAAAGCACCAGAAAGATTTAATACAGCTATGCTTTACGTCATCTTGAAATTTATGCATTACATGCCTCAATTCCTTTCAGACAGAATTTGCAAGGGGACTCCCTAGGCGAAGAGTCTTCACCCAAGACAAGAGGATAGAAAGACTAAAAGGCATATCAAGCACAGGGAACAGGAAATCTAAGGGCCAAATATGCCTGGAGGAGAGTTAAGAAGGGGGAAAGACTGGGCAGGGAGAACCAAGCTCAGAATGAGGGAAACGATGCTGAAGAAAAGCAGATGAGACTAAAACCAGGAGTTTAAGAAAAGTGTGGTGGGATCGCAAATTAATTGCTTAGAGCAAAAAAATGTTCAAACCGTTTTCAATGGACAAACTCTTTCATAAACAAAATTCCTTCTCCAAGATTTTAAACTTAAAGCCAAAGAAAGCTTGAAGTCAGTCTTTATCCAGTGACTAAAGTTCCTAGATATAAGGCTTAACGGCTGTCATAAACCATGTGTCCCACTAAAAGAAACTGGCCTGCAGTGAGCGTGCGTGAAGCCCACCTGCTGAGAGATGGAGGTGGTGAATTTTTCTGAAGCCAAGGTTGAGTCCTGCCCTTTCCTCAGCTTCATTTGTTCCACCTTTGTTGGTATTCCTGAAACAGTAATTTTTAATTTGACTTAAGCTAGATTGCATTGTAGCTAAGAATCCTGAAAAATACACTCAAGCAATGTAAAGGTTTGGCAGAAGGTCATTTACTGTTTGCAGAACCTCAGCATCTCCACAAAGCACCACGGTTCCCCAGATCAGAAACTGAAAGCCACTGCCCTAAGTAATAGCTGTTGAGACTTGCCTTTATGAGCAGACAGAGGTATAATATGTGGCTAGGGCCAGAGATGAACTCACATATACTTCATTCATCCACTCGATAAATATTTATTGGACTCCTATTATGTGCTAGGCACTGTACTAGACACCAGGGCTCTAACAGTGGATGAAAGAGACGTGTTCCCTGCGTTTGTGGTGCTTACTATCCGGTGGCCTGGTGTGCTCATGGGCAGTGAATTACAGAAGGCCAGCTCTCCCTGTTACTGATGGTTGCTACTCTTTCATAATAATGCAATGAAAAATATTAGTGCTTCAAATGAATACTGTATATTTATCATGAACATTTAATTACACATCAATATCATTTGTGAAATGCCTACATCACTAGTCCTAAGACATATTAGGTCAGCTTATATCTACCATAAAATCTGAGAGAGCATTTCATCAAGATGACATAGATGAATTAAACATTTGCTACCAAAGTAATGAGGCTTTATTTTGTATTACTAGTGATTGAAATTGTTTTGCTCCTTTAAAGTACTGGGGAAATGACATCTTTCTTTACTTCTGAAAACACAAGCTAACTGCTAGTCCATACTGCTTTCCTTAGCACTTAATATTATTATTTATGAATATAAATGACTACAGGATCCCTCTATTAGGAATCCATAATTTCCAAGGTTAACCCATCCTTAAATAGTAAAACAACTGAGTCCTAAAGTGAGATTTGTTGCTGCAGTATGATGACATGAATCTGAAAGACTTTTGCTACTACGTTGAAGGACAAGGCCTGGGCTTGCAGGGTTACGTAAGTAAAGTTGTAATCATTTACAAGAAAATACCTGTGGGGCTGTGACCACACTAGAGGTCAGGAATTCAGGTGAGCATTTCAAGGTTCCACAATTTCCACAGTAACAGAGGCGCAAGTGGAAGGTGTGCAAGAACAAGACCTGGATGAGGATCTGAGCAAGGGGGTGCAGTTTCAGGGTGAAATCATAAGGAGAATAATCCCCAGTTCTTCCCTTGAATGGGCAGACTCTCTTTCTCCATCAGACAGGAAGTGATGACCTCACCAGACATATTCACATTGCAAGATCATCATTTCACCACATGTACTTAGACATAAATCCACTTCTAGCATCTGAGTCAAGATGATTCTTTCATCCTGGTTCCTCCCCACTAGTTTGAGGCTGTACTGGGTACAAGCTTAAAATAGAAAAAAAAAAAAATGACTTGGGTTTCTCTGCAGAGCATTCCCCTCCTGTACTGGTTCTTCCACTGATTTATCCACTCACTCAGTATTTACTGAGCATATACTATATTCCAGTTACTGTGCTTGGTGCTGGAGATACTAGAGCTACAAAGATGAAGATGACACAGTTTCTATCCTCCAACAGTGTTAAGCATTCAGTGTCATGGCAGTGGTCTCTAAACTTTTGTATAACATACTCCTAATAAATGATTCAGTATGTTCTGTCAATCATGGATATTTACCATTTGTAACTTATTATAATTATTATAGATTTCCATTATTGTATTCCTTTCATCTAATATCTCAGGGCAAAACAAACCCTTAGGGGACTTCCCTGGTGGCGCAGTGGTTAAGAATCCGCCTGTCAGTGCAAGGGACATGGGTTCAAGCCCTGGTCCAGGAAGATCCCACATGCCGCAGAGCAACTAAGCCCGTGCGCCACAACTACCGAGCCTGCGCTCTAGAGCCCGCGAGCCACAACTACTGAAGCCCGTGCACCTAGAGCCGGTGCTCCCCAGCAAGAGAAGCCACCGCAGTGAGAAGCCCACGCACCGCAACAAAGAGTAGCCCCCGCTCGCCGCAACTAGAGAAGGCCTGCGCGCAGCAACGAAGACCCAACGCAGCCAATATATTAATTAATTAATTAATTAATTAATTAATTAAAAAACCCTTAAGGTAATGTTCCTAGATAGCAATAGTTGATGTAAATCTACATTTTACGTGATCTTAATAATTTTAAATCTTCTGTAAGATGCAATGTTTGCTATTGTGATTGTTTTTACCTACAATGGGTCTGACGGCAGGGCCACCGCATATTATTACACATAAGCACGTGTCGTCCTGCTGCTGAGGAAGTGCTCACAGGGGTACAGAGGAGTCAGCTCTGGCTTTTTCTTGTCGTTTGTTGTGTCTACATTACAATTATCATCTAGAATCCAGAGACCCTTGTAGAAATACATTTAAGGCTATTGCCCATTTCATGCAGGTTAGCTTTGGTTAAGAAAAATGTTAACATAATCTGTAAATCCTCTTAAAACCAGACAAAAAGTAATTACAAGATTTCGTAATATGCTGAATATGAGCAAATACATGAGAGCAAACTTGGTATAATGGGGGACTGAATGAAGGTACCAGGGTAGTTCTGTTCATTAAAGATTAGAAAAGCTTACTTTACTTCCTTAGATTTGAAATAAACATAAGTAGAATATCTAACACAGCCTTCTTGTACCTTTCTGTAGAGGATTGACCTGTACTTCGTTTGGAAGAACAGTGGTCTGCAGAGTGAAACAAAGGTCCTGCCATCTGCGGTATCGGAGCACAAAGGGCAGACAGCCTCATTCTGCTTGAGGTGGAAAGCTAAAGGTGGAGGAAGGCAGCGCAGGTGATGTGCCCGGTGAGTTTTATAGTACGGCGGTTTCATTACGTACAGGGAGAGAGAAGGCCTTCGAAGACACAGCTGTTTAAGTCAGTGGGGCACAAAAGCAGAACGTGTTTGGAGGAGCACAGGCAAGCAATTCAGGGTGTTTACAGGTTAGGGAGCCAAGTGGGCAAGCTTAGCTACAGAGACATAATAGATGAAAAGAGGATTGACAGAAATCCGCTGGTGCTGAGAACACTGATGGCTTCAATTTAGAAAAGGGCAGCCAAAATGAAAGAGATGAGCTGAGGAAAGAGTCGATCACAGAAGTGGATAGGCTTTTAAAGAGAAATCATTGAGGAACATGTCATATTAAAAGACACTGCTGAAAAGCAGCTTTCTTGGGAACGAAATAAATGGCTCTTAATGCTAAGAATATCACAGAGAGTGGAGCAGTTACCCATAAAAGCTTTTCCTAGAACCAGATATCTGTGGGTTACACGAATGGAATAATTACATAACACATTTGATTTTAAAGGATACGATGACCATTTTGCCTTTAATGGCCAAAGACCTTTCTGAAGTCCTAGCCTCTGACATTCCTCTTTGTAGCCTTCTTACTCTTCAGTACCTCTAAGAAACTCTGGAGACTGACCAGTGAGAGAGATGTAGGTTCAAACAGCTGAGTCCATATGATTGAACCTTATCCCACTTAACAATCACTGCCCACTAGTTTTGAGTTTATTTGTGCAAAGTAAAGCCTAGCTATTCTACATTAATACATGCATACACTCAAACATGACTCTTCTTACAGGAAATCATCATGCTGTACACCTTCAATATCTTACAATTTTACTTTGAATTATGCCTCAATAAAGCTGGAAAAACCTACTACTCTTCTATTCCTGGAAAAATCCAAACTTTTACAGAAAGACAATATACTATGGTTAAGGCAAAGCAACAATTACCATTGATAAAATCATTAGGGAATTGAGTCGAGGATCGCAAGTTGCCTCTGAACCACAATGAAAGAATAAAATTTTTTCATAACTGGTTTCCGAAATGAAAGAAAAGGGGAAGAGAGTAGAAGTATTCTGGGATTGCCAAGAAGTCGTGAGAAGAAGGATTCATGTTGCACAGAAGCATGAGTAAATTCTACAAGGGTTGGCACACTAAACATTAAGGGGATGTTTTGGGCAAAGTTGTCTAATAAATAACAGTCAGTACTAAGGCTTAGCAGATGTCAGGGAACTCTTAGCATGGAATCTCCCTGAATTCTTCCAACTCTTCTCACTTTCGCTTGCAGAAGGGAAAAAAAAATCTGGGAGAAACCCACACTCTTGGGGCTTCAGGAGTGGGGACAGGGAGAGAAAGACCAAAGAAGACTTTGAGAGTCACCCCTTCGGCTGCCGCTTTCCATGCACCCTATGCCCTTAGTAGGGTCTCTCTCCTTGAGGTAATTCCAGATTTTACCTCACAAAAGCAGTAAAACTTGCCCACCTTGTTCTTACCAGACCCCGACAACTAACAATTTTTTCACTCATTCTGCTCCAATAACAAAACTCTGTTATATGTTCTCCTTCTAAAGTGAGTCATCTTATTATAAAAAATTCAAACAATACATAAAAAGTCCATCATAATCCTATCCCTTGGAAGCAGCCTTTTTGTGATTATTTCTTCAACTTTGTTTTCTCCATTATTCATTGGGTCTGTTCCTTAATCTGAACCAAAATATATATATATATAATTTTTTTTAAAGATTATATTTTTATTTTAGAAGTATAAAAGATGTTCAGAATCTATTTAAAGTAAAAACGCTGCATTCTTGTAGTATAAATGTAATAGGATAAAAAGCAACGAGCAATAATATAGCCTTGTCTATTTGAAGGGATAGCTCCTGGTAAAAAAGTAAAGTAGCTCACAAACTTGTGTGTCCACTGTCCTGCTTCTGATGCAGCCAGAAGCCTGCCTGTGACCTGAGGGACCTAATGGGGGGCCAGGTTCCACAATCTAGTTATTCTACCTAAATGGTGGCCCATACTTCAGAATGGCCCCTTCTTCCTTGCTGTCCTAGAAAAATTCCCATGATCTCAGCTAGTTATTGGAAGGATGTAATCTGATTCACTTCAGGTTAACATATGAATGACGAAAAGATTGCTTAAGCAGGGACCTTCCCAGGAGTATGCTTGTTAACACAAAAACAACTCCAAAGGCTAGAATTTCAGGCTGCATGATAAAGTGAAATGGGAGAATTTCCAGTAGTGTGCAGAGATCATTTTGATTCGAGGAAGTAACCCCCAGTGAAAGCGAAAATCACAACACCATGGAAAGTCTGTCCCCAGCTACTTGAGTTCTAGCATAATGCTAATTTTGTTGCAGTACTGCACTGTAAAGGCAGGAGAGCCAGGAGGAAGATCAAGGGCTTTGGAATAATGTACCTGTGGATTCAAACCCACCCCGCCCCTCACTAGAGGAATGCCTTTGGCCAGATGTTGTTGTGTTGTTGTCATTCAACCTCTCAGAGGGCTTTCCTCACCTGTTAAGCAGGGTTGCTATGAAAATTTAAATCAATAAAATAGTACATATAAAGTGCATGACACACAGTAGGTACTCAATAATAGAAGTTATTGCTTATTTCTTTCAGGCTTTATGCCACATTTAATAAACTGGGATTTTCCCAGTCTTCTGTTAGGCAACAGTTGATGGAGTGAAAGGATGGTCTTACTACTAGCCAATGGGGACCAATACGCCTCCTTTCATATTGCGTCATTACTCATTGAAATGATTAGAATGTTGTACATTTTTCCCAAGAGAGGTTACAAACCAGGTGAAATTTGGTCCCCAGACATAAATACTTTAATCTTCACAGTGTTAAGTTTATTTTTTAAACTTGAATTAGCTATCAGCATTTAATAATCAGAAATACGACATAAAATCCCTGTTTCTATCATCTTTTAAGGAATTCGTATTTCAACCTAAGCAACCATTGATAGATAAAGAAGATGTGGTATATATAAACAATGGAATATTACTTAGCCACAAAAAAGAATGAAATAATGCCATTTGCAGCAACATGGATGGACCTAGAAATTATCCTACTAAGTGAAGTAAGTCAGAAAGAGAAAGACAAATACTATATGATATCACGTATATATGGAGTCTAAAAACTAGTACAAATGAACTTATTTACAAAACAGAAACAAACTCACAGTCATAGAAAACAAACTTATGGTTTCCAAAGGTGGGGGGAGGGATAAATTGGGAGTTGGGATTCGCAGATGCACACTACCATATATAAAACAGGTAATCAACAAGGATTTACTGTATAGCACAGGGAACTACATTCACTATATTGTAATAAACTACAATGGAAAAGAATCAAAAAAAAAGAATATAGATATATATGTGTAACCAAATCATTTTGCTATACACCTGAAATTAACACAACAGTGTAAATCAACTATAATTCAATTAAAAAACAAATTCATGCTTCAAAAGCGTACTCCCTCACAAGAACAACTACTGGAGAAAGTCACAGCTCACTTTTTTAGCTAGGACACATGTTCTCCAGGAAGCCACAGCTGTCACCATGCCTTAGAGTTCCCCGACACGGAGGAAGAACATCAGTTACCATTTACCATCCAGCTTGCACTCTTGCCTTGCTAACTCTGGGCTCTCTCTACTACTTTTCACTTCTGGCCTGGCTCCTATGGGCATTTGAGTTAGTGACCTCTGCCACAAGCGCAAATTAGTATATTTCACAATGTATAGCAGTATATTCCACAATATATAGCAGTATATTCAGGTTCTGAAATCAGATAACTTGGGTTTGAATACTGATTCTCCAGATTACCCGTTTTATAACCTCAGGCAAGTTACTTTACCTCTCAGAGTCTCAGTTTCTTCAACCCTACAAGAAAAATAGTAACTGATTCATCTCCCAGGGTTGTTGTGAGGTTTAAACGATGTAATGCATATTAAGAACTTTTCATCATACCTGGTTAGGGGCAATAAACGTTAACTACTACAAAGAAGGAGATGATGACGATGATGACTGCTGATGCTGATGCCATTATCACTATGACTACTCTAAGTAGTATTACCACAGTTACCTACTACTGTAGGTAATTTCGTTTGGAAAGCCCTAAGGAACATGGAGCCTTTCAAAAGTGGGAAAGAGCAGTTTCTATCTGCAGCTGCCCAGGAGCACAATGAGATCGGCAACAGAGTGAAGCGAAAGAGCTTCCAATCTCAAAGGCAGTGAGACCACTACAAGCCAGACTTCCACTCCAGTCCAGGGAAAGAAGGCAAAACTCTGTCCCAAAACCCCAATAGGAAATATGTTTCAGATAAGCCAACCCAGCCAACAGAACCAGAGTGGGGAGAAGATAGGATCTCTAAAGACTTGAAGCTAGAAAACTTCACAGGGGCAAGAGAGGTACCCTTAAGTTAGTACTCACCCAGGGAAGACAAGGGAATGAGGTATTGGGCAGAGCAAGGGGGAGAGGGCGGGAATGCAGGCAGGTGGCTGTCAAGAGGAAATGGAGTATAAACTATGGCCAGAGCAGACAAGCCCCGACCTCTGCTAGAGGACCCAAGACAAGACCAGAAGGCAAGGGAGATCACATGATGGCACACAATCTGAAATTACTTTTCCTTAGGGCTTCCACAAAGTAGAGGAAAACAACTGGTTGTGGCCTGAATATACTTAACAGCCCAAGGTGGGAGGTTCGTCATCAACACAAACGACCAGCATCCATCTTTTACAAAGTACTTTCCTGTTTATCATTTGATCCCAGACTAGCTGTACAAAATGGAATTCTCCTATTTTACAGATGAATAGAGATGAAGAGATTAAACCATTGCTTAAAGGCACAAATCTAGTAAATGGTGAAGCTTGCTAGAGCTTAATTCTTCTGAAACCCATTACTTTGCACTGCTCACTGCACCGTCTTCAGAAACTACCTTTTGTTCACCGTGTGGTTTCCAAGTTTGTTTTTACCTTTAAAATTTTCTTGCTTTAAGGAAGTTTTTTTTTATTGTTTGTTTCTTATTTTTAATGCAGATATGGTTTGGTTGAATACAGAAGACAAAGGTCAAGGAAAAGATACGTCAAAGTCTGGAACGGCATAGCTAAATAAATTAATTTCCTTGGTCAGGCATGGGGTCACCAATAGTTCCAGCTACAGACTAGAGTAACCCAATCTCCTCACCACCACCCCAACCCCCAGACCACTAGAGTCGGGGACTATGATGTGGTAACATTTTCATGGAGGATTTATAGTAACTTCATCCAAAATATCTTCATCATCCCAATGGATAGATTACTCTTGCATTATTCTGGTGGCGATGAAGGATTACTATCAAGAAGAGACTTTTAAAAGTTGTAGAAAAATGTAACTCAAAGGAATATTCTCTGCCAGGATTTGGAACTTGCCTGTTTAGATAGCATAATTTTGCCAAGAACTCTCCAGTTAATACTATGCTTTCAACACTGATTAGAAAGTAAAATGTACTATCTCACACTAGAGTAATATCTTTTTTCAGGTCATGTGATTCTGCTTTAAGAGATTTTTCCAGACCCGAGAATAGAACAGGTCTCTAAGGCTCCCAGTCCAGTGAACTAAACAACGTGGCTTCTTCATCTTTAAATGGTCTGTTTTGAAATGAACAAATCTTAACATTTCATCAAGCTAAGAAAAGAAACAAAAGGAAAGAAATAGTCTCTTTGGGAAGGAAAAAGCTGAGATAGGTTTGAAGATGCAGAAGCTGAAGTTACCTGTAAGGCTGCCCAAACTAAACTGAATCAATTGATTCAATTTTTTTAATCAAACAAAACCCACCACTAATCTTTTTTCTTTTCTTCTGACTGAGAGTCTGTGTTTCGAAGTTACACAGACAAAAATCCCTGTCAAACCCAATGATACGTAAGAGAGTCACAAGGGATGTTGATATTTCTTAAGAAAGATTTTAAAGAATCTAGTGTGTAAGTTTGTAAGACTGGGCTTTCAAACAAGATGTGCGTGGACAGACACACACACACACACAGATACACATGAATGCACACACCACACATACGTACACCTTCTCTCCAGAAGGCACAAAGGTACTCATTTCAACCAATGGGGTAAAGCACCTGCGACACATATAAAATATCTATTATATCACCCATTAAAGTATTTTTAGAGCTACTGACCTTTATGTGAACTAAACAATAAGACTGTTCACAAACCTGACAGAGAGCAGCTTTTCCAAAGTGAAACAGTGAACCACTGTCCCTAATGCATCCATCAAACTAAACAATTAAAATGGCATCTAGCACAAAATTTAAAACGCCATGTAACATAACACTGTCAAGATTATTGGTCCTGTCTCAATAAAAAAATCCATGGTTCTGCTTTGTCATTTATTTAAAAAAAATAAAAAGAACTAAGTTATTTATTTATCAGATGAATGGACTGAATACATTTCAGGTAATCAAAAGAAACTCAGTGGTCCCCAGGTCCTCAAGTTGCTGTCAAACTAACTTGGGCGCGGGTGGCTACAAACTGGTCCTAATAACAGTTTTAGTAACAAACAGTCGTGTTAGATCCAACAGGCCTGAATTCAAGTCTTAGTTCCTCAGTTACTAGCTGTACGACCATGGGTAAATTACTTAACCTCTTAGCTTCTACTGTCTTTTGTAATATAAGTATTATAACACTAGTTGCCTAATGGAAGTTAGGCTATATTCAGTTATAAATGAAATCATATATGTAAAGAGTTTAGCATAGTGTCTGGTATAGAGCAAATGTCCCAAAAAGCTAGCTGTTATTATCGATGAGAAATCTCATAGAGGGACCACATGATTTCTTATCCAATCCAAGATACTTTTGAGGTTGAAAGGGAGCTCTATTAGCAATAGGGTGGCAGGGATGGAAGGACAATCTAATCACTGTCTGTGGAGCACAGTCTAGTAGCATGGAATCCTGGGGACTAGGAGCAAGATTTTAGTGAAAAGCAACATGAAACACAAACTGTATTAGCAAGTGAGCATGCCAAGTGACCCCTGAGTGGAAATATGAGCAGTGAGGAACAACTCAAGTTAACTGAAAATTTCTAGTTTTGAAATCAATTAGTTGATGATAGGATCACACCAGAAACAAGTGTTAATATCAAGACTGTTCCAGCATTCTGAATTTAAACAGGTCAAGCTCTTTTGCAACAACACTTTACATCAGACTTTGAAGTCAAGAGTTTTTAAAATTTGCATTTATCATAAAACATCCTTAACCATTTCTTAGATCTGTATACACTTTTCCATGTGGTGTTTTCAGCATAGCTTTTATGCTAGAAACTAAACTAATTTTAAAGTTATAGAAGAAATAGCACAGCAGTTATCTAAATCATCAAACCATCAAACTCAAGCATTGTGCTTCCAGAAAATTAGCCAATCCATCTTGAGACCTGTAAGAGTGCAATCAATGAATGTTTATTTAAAATCATCTTGTTAATTGTTTTTAACTGGAGTATAGTTGATTTACAATGTTGTGTTAGTTTCAGGTGTACAGCAAAGTGAATCAGTTATACTGTATATATAGCCACTCTTTTTTAGATTCTTTTCTCACATAGGCCATTACAGAGTATTGGGTAGAGTTCCCTGTGCAGTACAGTAGGTCCTTGTTGGTTATCTATTTTTATATATAGTAGTGTGTACTTCTTGTTAATTTTGATAACTTTATAGAGACCTTGTGAATGCATCTGTAGACGATTTCATCAATCCTCTTTGCAGTGAAGAGGTAAGTTACCAACCGACAAATGAGTCAGTAGCAAGACTTAAAAGGGCATTATGGGGAGAATTTAAACATTTTTCCTGGTTTTGAAAGAAAAGGGAAAAACCAAAAATGCATCTTTGTGTTTTCTCGTATTTTCATTAAGAAACATGGAGAAGATTAACGAGAAATTACAAACAACAGTAACATATATGAACATGGTGACTTCTGAAACTACTTCTGCGATTATTTGTGAACACATGAAAATTATAACTAGTTTTTGGGTGTGAGAACAACCTGGCTGAAACATCTGCCTCTCTATTGATTGCCAGAGTGGTCCTCTGTGATGTGGCTGGCGGGACAGGCACCTCCTTCCTCCTTGATCTCAATGTACATCTCTCCCAAACCTGCCTGCTCTGTGACCTTGCTGCCCAGATTCACATTTAATTGGATAGTTTGAATCCTACAAAAAAATTACAGTATTGTAGAGGCATAGATTTTACACAGATCCAAGGGTTCTCATCCTTTCTACTGCCCAAGGCCTAAGCAGAAATTCCACTCTTTGTAACAGGGTGAACACATAGGGTTGGGCAGGGAGTTCACTGCACAAGCGGGTCTGGCCATGGAGAGAAATGGGGCTGAAATCACAGCTGCGCTCTGCTTACTAAGCCACATGCCCTGGTGTGGGGCTGCATCTGCCTGTTTCTAATTCACACAAGTGTGCTGTGGGCTAGTGTGAGCCCCAAGCCACAATTTGGGTAGACAGGTAAGAGACCGGCCCTCTTGTATTCTCTGATATTCTTCCCCTCACAGTGAGGCATAAAACACGACAATATACATTTCCAGGAACTCATTTTTAAGTACATGCTCTTGACGTTACAGCCAGGTAGGCAGATTACATTTCCAGTGCAATCAACGAGCCCAGTTTTGTCTAGATTAATACAAGTATGGTTTCTTTCCTGAACTTCTCCCTCTTTCTGTCTCTCATTTCCTCTCTGTCTCACTTCTCTCTCTCTCCCTTCTTCTTCCCTCTCTTTCTCACTCAATATTTCTCTCTCTCTCCCCACCGCCTCAACCTCATCCCTAAAACCTTGAAGAAAACAAGGTTCTTTCTGCCTGAGCTTTCGATACAATGCTCACATTTGGATTGAAACTGTTCCCTCCGAAGCCATCTGCCACCCAAGCTGTTTGCATCCTTCACTGAATTCCCATTTCTAAAACCAGGGAGGAACCAAAGGCCTGTGCTGCCAGCTTCCTCTGAACTCACC
Organism: Balaenoptera musculus; assembly: GCF_009873245.2. Taxonomy (NCBI): domain Eukaryota; kingdom Metazoa; phylum Chordata; class Mammalia; order Artiodactyla; family Balaenopteridae; genus Balaenoptera; species Balaenoptera musculus. The sequence continues at coordinate 40,886,826 of NC_045791.1, forward strand.
CCTTTGACTGCAGTCTGCCCTCTGTTTTTCATTGCTGGCTTCTGGTCCCCTCAGCTCCTTCTCCAGGCACCTTCCTCCTTCCATCAAACTTCTATCAGGAGTCACAGTCTCAAGGCAACTGTCCCTCTATTATTCCACCAACAAACTGTCAACTTCCTTTCCATAAATAGCATCCCCCAAGATGTATCAAAATCCATGAGTTTTGCTTTTTCTTTTTTTTTAAAGGACATATTAAGCAAAAGAAGTACAGTGACAATATATGTCCCGTTTAACTGGAAAGAGAGATACATACAGTCAGGATACTGACACAGTTATTAAATTTTTGGTTGTATAGCATCTGATAGAAAAAAATATGAAGGGTAAAGACACTACACATAGAGCAAAATTAAAAACAAAGGGGCTTCTCTTGTTTGCTGGGACATTGCTAACTTCCCAGGCCTTGCCAGCCCACTAGCCAGCATGGAACCCCACCACCAGCCCTCAATTGCAGAGCTATTTCAAACTGATCACGTCTCCTGGGAACCATTACAAAACCCTTTGTGTGACCATGATCATTGTCTGAGGGAGGCTCCTGCTTCCATGTTTGTGACTGGAGTCTCAACCAGCTCAGAATTTTTGAATATTGATATCAGTAAAAAATGAGATCCAACTTCCCTGCTGCTTTGGATACTGGAATTTTTACTGCTGGGACCATTTCAGCTCATAGGAGGCTAGTTCTTAGTTTGAGTTTGTCCTGTGGCTCCAGAACAATTTGTCCCTGTGTTCTTCCCTTGTCCCACAAGCAGACAGGCAGATGAGATCACGTTCAAGCTGCTTCAAGCTAAGGTCATCCTGGAATGTAATAGCCTTTTGCATCCCTCTATTCTTATTTCAGCCACCCCTTCTGTCCACAAGAACTTGCTATCCATACTGCTCTCAGAGACTGAGGGTCTTCCAATGTACACTAATGTTATTGCCCTATTGACTAGAGTTTTCCCCTTGGACCAGTCACCTGCCTCTGTTTCATCCCCTCAGGACCATGGTCTCTACATCTACCTCTTGGATTGATCAGGGAAATTGGACAATAAATATTTAATACATACTGAAAATTTTGTAGGTCTCATGTATTGTATTGAAACACCCCCAAGATAAATAAAAGCATCCCCAGAAGTTAAAAAAAAAAAAAAACAACAAACAAAAAACAAAGGGGCTCCAACTGAAGAATATTTCTTAAACTGGTCCATGGTTGGAGTCCATTATTATATGTCAGGGTAAGTTGAAACCTTGTAATTATATGCAAAAATTTTTTGTGTTAACTTTCCTGGGGAGAGATTACACAGAATTCATCAACTTCTCAGGGGGAATCTCTGACCCAAATAAGCTTAAAATACTAAAGGAGAGTCAGTGACTGAAATATCAAAAGAACCTCACTAATTGATAAATTATCTAATATATAACTTTTTAAAGTACAAATATTAAATTCTATGTATTAATATTAAAATGGTCTCATCATTGGTGGGAGTATATTATAGGACCAGGTAAGTTTTTCAAGCTTACTCAAATCGTTTCATATATGATCAAGAAAATGTGAAGGTAGTTTTTAAAGTAGCATTTCCTAAAACTTCTCTGATGATGTGAATCACTTGGGGTATTTATATTAAAAAGAAAAAAAAAAAAGAGTCCTGGGCCCCACCCCACAAATACTGAATGGGAACTTAGGGAGGTCTAGGCACTTTTTTATTACTTTTTATTTAAGATTTTATTTTTTTAGAGCAGTATTAGGTTCACAGCAAACTTCAGAGAAAAGCACAGAGATTTCCCATGTACCCCCTGTGCCACACATGCACACCTGTTATCAACATCCTCCACCAGAGTGGTACACTCATTACTATTGATGAACCTACATTTGATACATCAGTATCACCCAAAGTCCACAGTTACATTAAGGTTCACTCTTGGTGTTGGACATTCTATGGCTGTGGACAAATGTATAATGACACGTATCCACCATAGTATCAGACAGAGTAGTTTCACTGCCCCTCAAATCCTCTGTGCTCCGCCTGTTCATCCTTTCCCCCTGGAACTTTTTTTAAACAAGTGTCACAGGTGATTCCTATCAATAAGAAGCATTTTATGAAAAATTTCCAAAATTGTTATTAATTAATATCCTTGTTCATCACAGAAAAATGAATGGACTAACAGAAGGAAAGCCAGAAACCCATGCCCTGATTTTTAAAAAGTATCAGTTCTTAAAATTAGATTCCTTTCTTTGTGAAATTTTGAATGCAAGTGATTAATAAACTAAAATAGTTTAGAACATTTTGATCTTTATAGCAATACAAGTATTAAAATTAATTTTGTAATACATCTGTAACCAGATACATACAAAGGTTTTTCTACTCAAACAATTTTTCCAAACCAGGTATTACAATATACCTACTGCAAATATTTGGAGAGCTTCATGCATGTGAGTCTAGGAATTTGATGAATGATCATGCCTAAAGTATTAAGAAATTATTCAAGGAATCTTAGCATAAAAAGCAAAATGTTAAAAGAAGCAGCAGGGGGTCAAGTATTCTCTCTCAAACATATGATTCCATTAAACTAATAATTTTTTTCACAAAAGGAATGTTTTTCTAATGTATTACACATCACACCAGGGAGATTATTTATAATGGTCACTCTAATGGGCTAGCCCAGCTAGTTTACTCTCCAGTGCCAACTTTAATAAAAACATACTAGGAGGAAATTTCTTTTTAATTTTAAGTATTTAATTTTTTAAATTAATGTAATCAATTCAATTCCACAAATATTTGTTTAGTATCTACTATAAGCCTGGTTCTAGGCTAGCTACTGAGGATAAAGTGATGAGTAAAGCACAATTCCTACCCTCAAGAAGTCATCCTGTTTTAGATTAAAAAACAATTTTTTTTCCTGATTTTTAAAATTTTGGGTCAACTAAATCAAGGGTTGGCAAACTTTCCTGTAAGAAGTCAGATAGTAGATATTGTATCCTTTGCATACCATACAGTCTCTGTTGTAACTATTCAATTCCATTGTGTAGCATAAAATCAGCCATAGACAATATTTAATCTAAAAAGCATGGTTACAATAAAGCATCATTTATACAAACAGTCTGCTAGCCAGATTTGGTCCTTGGGCTAGTTTGCCAACCACTGGACTAAATAATTTGTGAATGCTCATTTAACTTTTCAAATGCTCATTTAACCTTATATCATATCTGCTTTATTAAAAATGTTTAGACCAGGAATAATGAAAAGTGGGTATACTAAGGAGATAGGGAGTTAAAGAATTACAGAAAAAATAGGCTGAGAGAAATTAAGGAAGTTATTAAAGGAGGAAAGGCAGCATCACCCAAACAGAAAGTGATTCAAGAGCAGTCAAGCTCTCCTAAGCAAGTTTGAAAACTTTTAAAATATTTGTGCAATAACAGCAGTAATAATATTATACTATAGAATAATCCACTTCCATTCAAAATCAACTTTATAAGTCTAACTTGCTTTAAAAAGCAGATATTTTCAACTATGCTTCAATAATAATATTTTAAAAAGCAGATGTGTTAAAGAATTGGGCATAAAATTGAAAATGTAATGCAAGAATATTTTTTTCAATTAAAAAAACAAATAGGCACAAAGAAAAAACAATTAATATCTCCTCAAATACTACCAACCCAGAGACACTGCTTTTTCACTGAATAATTTTCAAATGTGTTAGAAGAGCTGACTCTTCAAAGGGTCCTCCTGCAGCTTGAAGGATCAGAGATTCATCCAATCATTCACGCCCTACGTTCACATTTTCGATGGCTATAGTGCTCAGCGTGCAAAAGCCTGTCACCACGGGGATATTACGTGCCAGGCACAGTGCAAGGAGCTTTCTGGAAGTCATCTCACTGAATCCTCCCCACAATCCAAGGATGCAGGCACTATTAATTATTCTGTCCATGTTAGAAATGAGGAATCTGAGGCACAGACAGGGGAAGTAATTTACCTATGGTCAAGCAGCTAATCAGTGGCAGAATCACAGTATGAACCCAGGAATTCTGTCTCCATTATCCATGCTCTGAATCTTTAGTGCTTCCCCTGAGGAAAAATAAGTACGTACACACCCTATCATGTAACCCTCCCATCAGCATTCTGACACTATTTGTTTTCATTGTGATAAATATAAATATGAAAAATATGAATGTCTCTGCTACTCATGAAGAAATAATGGAAACAATGTCACAATTTTCAATGGTTTGGTGAATGACTCCTGTTTATTGAATTTTGGCAATAAATTGGTATTAATAATTTGGTTCCTGAGGGCTACAACTCAACGACTTATGTGTCAGAACCAAACATGTTGTAAATATGACAAAAGCCACAGATACTTTCCCCAAAGGAATGCACATAAGTATAGTGTGATGGCCCTGTAAGTGCACTGCTCATATCTCCTTCCAGAGAACTCCTGCCAGGAGCAGAGTTGATGCACAGCCCCAGCTACTGTACCCCTGGATCTAAAGACAGTGTTCACAGCAAAACCTCACTTCCCCTGGGGTTGCTTGGAACCAATAACTGAGCATGGCAGGGGTACTAGTGCCAGTGCCTTTCTGCCTGTCATAGGATGCTTCCAACAAGCAACTTGTCCTTGGGACTCCCCATCAGCCTGGCTGATCTTTCTTGGAACTGTACTGCAGTTTGAGATGTTCTACCCAATCCTTCCTTCCCTTTTTCCCCTCACAGATGTCAGACCTGCATTGTGGTCTCATTGCTCCCTATTCCTGCTCCCTCTCCTTTATCTCTCACAGGGATTTCCCCATATTTGAGCTTGTCTAATCCTGTCTTGATGTCTGGTTCTTGGAGGACCCAAAATACATTCACAAGCATGTTAAATGTTGTGCACCTTTCAAAGGGTTAGCAGAAAGAACCTCAAAGCCCATTTGTGGAGCCCTTGGAGTGTAAGGACACCAGGTTAAGAACCTATGCACATGGTACAGTGAAAGTGAAATGAAAGATACTAAGTCATCATCTGTATTATTCTGCTTTTATAGTTATACGAATCTGACCAATGATTTTAAAAAAATGTACAATCCAAATCAATTAAATATAACTAAATGCTGGTAATAATAAGTTATAGTAATTTATTATTTTTTAAAAAACCTAATGGAAAACAGGAAAGCCACAGAAATGCCATAAATTTAAAAAATTGTTTTAATGTTCTTTTTAAAACAATTGTTCTTTTTAGAAGTGTTCTTTTCTTGGAAAAAACACTGGACTCTGCAATACTGAAGCTTGAGCTCAAATCCTAGCCTGCCCAGGCTTGTTGAGTTACCCGCTACAAGTCACTTAACTTTTCTGGGCTAAAACTGCCTTATCTCTAAGATGAAGGGGTTGGACTAGCTAATTTTAAGGAAACTTTAAATTCTTAAAATTTTATGATAATATATGTTTCTTTCTGTGGCATAAGTAATAAATAGTGCCAGGGTGATAAAGTTAATTCTAAGGCGAATGTAATAATATCAATAATGTTACTTCAGAAGAATCTGATGGTAACTTTAAGTTTATCTGAAATCCTTAATATCTGACCCCTGCTTCCTTTTCCAGATTTATACACTATGTTCCAGCAACACCTTCCTGGTACCTCCCAAGGTCATTCCTGCCTCTAGGTCTGGTTTGGAAAAGTAGTTCTTACAGCTTTTCAAATGGCTGGCTCCTTATAGTTGAGGTCTTGATTCAAAGGTCACTTCCACCAAAAGACCTTACGTATTCATCCTGTCCAAATTAAAGCTCCTGCCCCTACCATCTTCAACACTCTTTATCAGAATATCCTGTATATTTACTCATCAGCAGTTATCACTATTTCATTGTTTGGTTGTCCATTTCTCCCCACTAGAATAGAATCTCTATGGGGCAAGCATTTCATCTGTCTTGTGTATAACTGTATCTCCTAGAATGATGCCTGGCATGGAGGAAGCACTCAATAAATGCTTTTTACATGAACAAATGAGTTAGCAAATGAATAGATGCACCCTAAGAGAAAACATATTAACTTTTAGAAGAGTGAGTTATAAAAATTATTTCTTATTCATTTTTTTTTCAGTTATATAGAAGCAGAACATAAACTTGGTTCTGTATGTTGTTTTTCACAATTTGAGACAGTAATAACCCAAATGTAAGCCAGAAGTAGCACTGGTTTTAGCTTTGGGCTGGGTTTTTCTATGGAAGGTCAATAGAATTGTATGCTGATCAATACCAAGATCATGTTCTAACTAACTGAGCAAAAAGGCTTAAATTACTTAGCTTTTAATACTGGGAAACAAGCAAGTATCAAAATAATTCTATTGATTTCCAAAGAACTGAAAATCACAAGCCCTAATAATAAAGTCATGAAATAGCTCGATGGAAATTTAATTACTGTAGAAAGGTGACATTAAGAATGAGTCATAGAAGTTTAAAGAAACCATTTAACTGAATTTGATGCCATAAAGTCCAAGGAACAGACAAATTTGAAGTCAACTCTCAATTTTCCATGGTAGACTCAGGAATTGTAGCAGAGAGGATAAAGCATTTGGAACTTCATGAATCCTGGATCCGGCACTACTAACTATGGCTTTGAGCAATTCACTTAATTTCTCTGGGTCTCAATTTTTAATTTGCAAAACAGGATCAGTAATACATGTTTTTCATTATTACTAATACTTATTTTGAAAATTCACCATACTCTAAAGCACTAAACATGGGATTCAGCACATAGGAGATAATAAACGGCAGCTAAGTTGGAGAATGAAGATGTATTGGCAATGTAAGGCTATGGTGCTTGGGAGTATGTGTGTGAGATGGGAGAGAGGTCAGAACTACCTCCACAAGCCCATTTCCCTCTCTAGAAACTGGATATGATCACTTTCTTTGTAAAATACACAATCTGTACGGTTGAAAACTGACTGAAATATTTTGAAAGTAGGCCATTTTTCCCCTGGAAAGAAAATGGCAAACAGCATCTAAGAGGTAAATTTTTTCACTGTATTAAAACAAAATTTGCCTTCATAATGAAAGTTAATATGAAATTAAATTCTTCTATGCTATTTTTTTCGTGGGGAGGGGGGCATGCCAAGTGGTTTGCGGGATCTCAGTTCCCCAACCAGGGATCAAACCCAGGCCATGGCAGTGAAAACCTGGAATACCAATCACTAGGCCACCAGGGAACTCCCTATGCTATTATTTTCAGTGAAATATGAACTAATTTTTAAAAGGCTATAAATAAACTATCATTCCAAATACATGAAATGATGCACATTAGGCAATAATTCATAAAGTGGTCAATAAATTTTCGTTTAGGATCTATCATGCTCATGATTCTATAAAAATAAAAAGGCAATCACTAACTCAATCATTCATTTGCTCAACAAATATTTTTGTAGTACCTAGGGCTGAAGACATGAAGCTTATTTCCCCTGGGAACAAACTGGCTGTGACATAATTAGTTTTATACAATTACATGCAAAGTTCATGTTTAAAGAGAAAAAAAGGCTTTCTTGAAGAGGTGACATGAGCCGAAATCTATAAATAAGGATTAACCTGGAGAAGGGTATGATTTGAAGGTGGGAAAGGACATTCCAAACAGAGTTAATTGCATATGCTGAGGTTCTACGGCAAGAAGGAAGCTAACATCTTCCAAGAGCTGAAAGAAAGCCAGTGTGGCTGGAGAACATAGTGAGGGGTATTGTGGTGTCAGAAAAAGAGAGGTAGGCAAGGTCCAAAACATGTAGAGCCTTTGAGACTTTGTTTAGGATTAGGGTCTTTATCTTAAAATCAATGAGAATCCAGTGAGGAGATTTAAGAAAGCAGGTGACATGCTTTGATCTGCATTTTGGAAGATCACTTTAGCCTGAGGTATTGAGAACAGATTGGGGTGGAAAATTAGAAGGGATATATAGAGGTCAGTTAAGAGACTGTTTTAGTAGGTCAGATGAGAGGTGATATTTAGCTTGGGCTAATTCAGTGGCAGTAGTGATAAATGGATGGAGTCCAAAAATTTTAAGAGGTAAAACTGACAGGACTTGCTGATGGAGAGAATACATAGAGAGGCATAGTTAGGGACGGCACAGGAACAAGGGACAGGAAAATGTCCAAGACTCTCCCTGGTTTTTGACCAGCACAACTGGATAGGGTGAAGGTATAATTCACTGAAGTATGAAACACTGGAAGAGGGCCAGGTTTGGAGTCTGGTGTCTGGGCAGGTGAGAAGATCACAATTTTATTAACTTGACTTTGAGTTGCCTCAGAGACCTCCCAGAAGGCAGAAGGGTCTAGAGTATGTAAGAGAGGTCTAGGCTGGGGAGAGAGGGTTGAAGGTCCTTGGTGACCTTTAATGTTTTAGGTGAGATTTCCCAGAGAGAGAAAATAAAAAGAAAAAGGGATTTAAACTAAGCCTTGAAAAATTCCAAGATATAATGCCCAGGTAGAGGATGATGAACCTGAAAATGAGTATTAAAAGAATGGCAAGAGAAGAAGGAGGAAAATCAGATTAGCATGTATTCCAGAAACCAGTGGAAGAGAATCTTTTAAGAAAGAAAGAGACAAGAATATCCAACACATAAGCACATACACACACAGAATATAAACTAACACTGTCTTTATTCAAAGACAGCACACTGTGTCCATGGAAAATACTAAGGGATCACTAAGAAAATTTTTAAAGTTACTGAAACTAATATGAGAGTTTAGCACGGTCACAGGATATAAGGACAATATATCATATTCATTTGTATTTCTACATGTTAGCAATGAACATCTGGAAAAAGAAATAAGAAACACCATTTACAATAGCATCAAAACTACAAAATCCTTAGGAATCATAACAATATACATTAAGATCTCTACATTAAAAACTGCAAATTTTCCCAAGAGACATTACAGATCTAAGTAAAAGGAGAGATACACCATGTTCATGGGTCAAAAACTTGATGTTGTTGTCAGTTCTCCCCAGAGTAATATAAAGAGTCAGTGCCATCCCAATCAACTTCCCAGTTGTTTTTTTAAAATAGAAATTGACAAGCTGCCTTTAAAATTTATCCAGAGAGGCAAAAGACTTACAATAGCCAAAATACTTTTGAAAAAAAAAACAAAGTTGAAGAACTTACACTATCATATCTCTAGACTTACTATAAAAGGTATAATTATCAAGACAATGTAGTATTGGTATAAGGATAGACATATAATGAATGAAACAGAAGAGAGTCCAGAAAAAGAACCCACGAATATGGTCAATTGATTTTTTTTTTAAATTGTGGATAAACATACACAACATAAAATGTGCCATTTTAACCATTGTGCTATTAAGTACATTCACATTGTTGTGCAACTACTTCCACCATCCATCACCAAATTTTCATCTTCCCAAACTGTAACACTGTCCCCATTAAACACCAATTCCCCATTGTCCTCTGTCTCCAGCCTTTAGAAACCACCATTCTACTTCCTGTCTCTATAAATTTGACTACTCTAGGTTCTTTATATAGGTGGAATTTATCCTTTTGTGACTGGCTTATTTCACTTAGCATGTCTTTAAGCTTCATCCATGCTGTATCAGAATTTCCTTCTAAATAATAAATCATTGTGTATATACCATATTTTGCTTATTTATTCATCAATGAACACTCCGGTTGCTTGTATCTTTGGCTATTGTGAATAATGCTTCTGTGAACATGGGTATACAAATATGTTTAACTCCCTGCTTTCAACTCTTTGGTGTATATACCTAGCAGTGGAATTGCTGGATCATATGGTAATTCTATATGTAATTTTTTTAGAAACTAATGTACTGTTTTCTACAGCAGCTGCATTACTTTACATTCCCATATGCAGTGCACAAGGATTCCGATTTCTCCATGTCCTTGTCAACACTTGCTATTTTCTAGTGTGTTTGTTTTTTTGCTTTGCTTTGTTTTGAATAATAGCCATCCTCTTGGATGTGAAGTGATATCTCACTGTGGTTTTATGTTCAGCTGATTTTGACAAAGGTATGCTGATAATTCAGTGGGGAAAGACTGATCTTTTTAATAAACTGTGCAGGATGTCTATTAAAAAAAAATGAAAGTCAAACCTTGCCTCATACAATATACAAAAATTAACAAGTAAAATCATAGATTCAGTGAAATTCCTATCAAAATACCAATGGCATTTTTCACAGAACTAGAACAAATAATGTTAAAATTTGTATGGAAACACAAAAGACCCCAAATAGCCAAAACAATCTTGAGAACGAAGAACAGAGCTGGAGGAATCAGGCTCCCTGACTTCAGACTATACTACAAAGCTACAGTAAACAAAACAGTATGGTAGTGGCACAAAAACAGACACAAAGATCAAAGGAACAGGATAGAAAGCCCAGAAATAAACCCACGCACTTATGGTCAATTAAGCTACAACGAAGGAGGCAAGAACATACACTGGAGAAAAAGTCTCTTCAATAAGTGGTGCTGGGAAAACTGACAGCTACATGTAAAAGAATGAAATTAGAACATTCTCTAACACCATATACAAAAATAAACTAAAAATGGATTAAAGACCTAAATGTAAGACTGGATACTATAAAACTCCTAGAGGAAAACATAGGCAGAACAGTCTTTGACATAAATCACAGCAATATCTTCCTTGGATCCTTCTCTTAGAGTAATGGAAATAAAAGCAAAAATAAACAAATGGGACCTCATTAAACTTAAAAGTTTTTGCACAGCAAAGGAAACCATCAACAGAAAGAAAAGACAACCTACTGAATGGGAGAAAATATTTGCAAATGATATGACCAATAAGAGATTAATATCCAACATATATAAACAGCTCATAAAACTGAACAACAAAAAAAACCCAAAGAACCCCCAACAAGGAACTACTGTATAGCACAGGGAACTCTGCTCAATATTCTATAATAACCTAAATGGGAAAAGAATTTGAAAAAGAATAGATACATGTATAACTGAATCACTTAGCTGTACACATGAAACTAACACAACATTGTTAATCAACTATGCTCCAATATAAAATAAAAATTTTTAAATTAATTAATTGATTAAAAAAACCCCAAAGAACCCAATTTAAAAAATGGGCAGAAGAACTGAATAGACATTTTTCCAGAGAGGATCTACAGATGGCCAATAGGCACATGAAAAGATGCTCAACATGGCTAATTATTAGGAAAGGTAAATCAAAACCATAATGAGATATCACCTTACACCTGTCAGAATGGTCATCATCAAAAAGAACACAAATAACAAATGTTGGCAAGGATGTGGAGAAAAGGGAACCCTTGTACACTGTTGGTGGGAGTGTAAATTGGTGCAGTCACTGTGGAAAACATTATGGAGGTTTCTCAAAAAAACTAAAAATAGAACTACCATATGACCCAGCAATTCCACTCTCAGGTATATAGCTGAAAAAAACCCCCACTAATTCAAAAAGATACATGCACCCCAATGTTCATAGCAGCATTATTTACAATTGCCAAGATATGGAAGCAACCTAGATCTTCATCAACAGATAAGTGGATAAAACAGATGTGGTGTATATATACACAATGGAATACTACTCAGCCATAAAAAAGAATGAAATTTTGTCATTTGCAGCAACATGGATGGACTTGGAGGGCATTATGCTAAGTAAAATAAGTCAGACAGAGAAAGACAAATACTGTATGATAGCACTTATGTGTGGAATCTAAAAAATACAACAAGCTAGTGAATATAACAGAAAAGAAACAGACATATATAGAGAACAAACTAGTGGTTACCCGTGGGGAGAGGGGAGGGGCAATATAGAAGTGGAGGAGTGGGAGATACAAACTATTGGTGTAAGATAGGCTCAAGGATGTATCATACAACATGGGGAATATAGTCAATATTTTGTAATAACTGTAAACGGAAAGTAACCTTTAAAAATTGTATAAAAATAGTAAAAAATAGTAAAAAATAGCAATAAATAGCAAAATAAATAAATAAAACTTCTAGAAGAAAACATTGGAGAAGAATCTTCATCACTTTGGAGTAGGCAAAGATTTCTCAGATAAGATAGTAAGGCACAAACTATAAAAGAAAAAATTGACACAGTGAACTTAATCAAAATTAAAACTTTTCCTCTTCAAAAGACATCTTCAGAAACTTAAATTGCAAACAAAACATTAGGAGAAAATATCTGTGATATATATATATCTGACAAAGAACTTGTATTCACAATACATAAAGAACTTATATATCAATAGTAAGACAAACAACCCAATTTAAAAAGGCAAATTAGGGACTTCCCTGGTGGCACAGTGGTTAAGAATCCACCTGCTCTGGGAAGATCCCACATGCCGTGGAGCAACTAAGCCCGTGCGCCACAACTACTGAGCCTGTGCTCTAGAGCCCGTGAGCCACAATTACTGAGCCCATGAGCCACAACTACTGAAGCCTGCGTGCCTAGAGTGCGTGCTCTGCAACAAGAGAAGCCACCGCAATAAGAAGCCCGTGCACCACAATGAAGTAGCCCCCACTCTCCACAACTACAGAAGGCCCGCACGCAGCAGTGAAGACCCAACACAACCAAAAACAAATAAATAAATAGTAAAAAAATAAAAATAAAAAGGCAAATTATTTTAACATATGTTTTATAAAAGATATACACATGCCCAATAAGCACAGGAAAAAATGTTCAGCATCTTTAGTTATCAGGGAAATGCAAATTTAAACCACTTCACACACATTAGAATGGCTAAAATTCAACATACAGCTGACCCTTGAACAATGCAGGGGTCAGGGACACCAACCCTCTGCATAGCTGAAAACCTGTGTGTAACTTAGAGTTGACCCTCCAAGGTCCCCATCTGTGGATTCAACCAACTGCAGATAGTATAGTACTGCAGTAGTATATACAGTTGAAAAAAATCCACACATAAGTGGATCCTTGCAGTTCAAACCCTTGCTCTTCAGTGTCAACTGTATTGACAATACCAAGTGCTGACAAGAATGTGGAGCAACTGGAACTTCATACATTGCTGTTGGGGGTGTAAAATGGTATAGCTACTTTGGAAAACTGGCAGTTTCTTAAACTGCTAAACATAAGATTAACATAGGGCCCAGCAAGTCCAAGAGAAACAAAACACGATTCCAGAAAGACTTGTACACAAATGTTCATTGCAGCTTACTTGTAATAACCAAAAACTGAAACAACTCAAATGTTCATCAGCGGGTAGATGAATAAACAATTTGTAGTATATACATAAAAAGAAATAATACTCAGCAAAAAAAGGGAATAAACTAAAGATACACACAGTATGGCTTAGTCTCAAATCACTCTGCTGATGAAGGAAGTCAGACACAAAAGACTACCTGTTGTATGATGCCATTTATGTGAAATAATTCTAATCTAAAATGACAAAAAGCAGATCAATGCTTGCCTCGGAAGAGGCAGTGAGGGAAATTTTTGAAGGAATGGAAATGATTCTGTTGGTGCTTAGATGAGTGATTGATTTGTCAATACTCATCAAACTATGCTTGAAATAGGTACATTTTGCTTTATGTAAATTATACCACAATAAAGTTGATTTTAAAGTAATACACTTCATTTCTATCCTAATGTTCAATATTAAAAGATAGAGAAAATGTGAAACAGGAAAAATGATAAAGATTCATCAGGAAACTGGATAATTTGGAAATTAGAAACTCAATTCTAAGTCTTTCACGAATATATTGTTTATAGTGATGGACTCCAGAAGCAGAAAGCCAGGGTTCAAATCCTAGCTCTGACACTTAGTAGCTGAGTAATTCTGGACAAATTAAGTAACTTATCTGTGCCATAATTTACTATAAAGTGAGGATAATAATAGTATACCTACCTCATATCATTCTTATAGAGACTAAATGAAATTATATGAAGTGCTTACAACTGTGTCAGGCACACAGTAATTGCTATGTAAATGTTAGCTATTATTGCGCAAATTAAAACAACCACAAACTTATTCCAGGCTGCTCATATCTGAGCTGTTTTTATCTGATGGCTGTTCAACAGTCTATTAAAAACTAAATCCAACACACTTTACAATGAAAATCACCCCCTACATGCTATATAGACAGACAGACCAATGATTTCATGGCAAGAGAGCCTGAAACAGAATCTGAAGTATTATTATAATCCAGAGGTGAGTGGATTAGCATAGTCTCAAGTTTGGACAAACTAAGACGATTTTCAACATCTTTTCTGTGGGTCTTTGTAAAAATTAAATTTTCATTTCTAAAGCTGTCAATTTACCAAAGTGAACTATGAAGATCTAAATGCACAATACATAAGAAGCAAAATTAAGAGATTCTCAGAACTAATTATATTAACCATAACATTTCTAAAGTAAGTATCACACCAAAAAATCTAGAATAAATCAGAAATATCTAATTAAAAGGTTGCAAAATAAGCTCAGATTTAATTGCCTCATATATCCTGAGAGGTTTATTGATTTCTTTCTTTTTACAATGTAATTGTAGTTTCTTTTTACTAGTAGGAGTGATAATATGATTTTTTATTGTGGTAAAAGATATATAACATAAAATTTACCATTTTTCCAGGTTTGTTGAGATATAATTGACATATAACATTTTATTTGTTTCAGGTATACAGCATGAAGGTTTGATATACGTATAGATGGTGAAATTATTACCACAATATAAGTTAACATCTATCACCTCATATAGTTACAAATTCTGTGTGTGCATGTGTGTTAACTTTCCAGATCTACCCTCTAAGCAACTTTCAAATACACAGTATGTTGTTTTAAACTTTAGTCACCATGCTGTATGTTACATCCCCAGTACTTATTTACCTTACAGCTGGAAGTCTGTACCTTTTGAACACCTTCATCCATTTTGACCACTCCCACTTACCCCTTCCTCTGGCAACTGACCAATCTGTCCTCTATATCTATGAGTTTGGGTTTTTTTTAGAGTCCACATATAAGTGATATCATACAGTATTTGTCTTTCTCTGTCTGACTTATTTCACTTAGCAAAATCATGAATGGCAAAATTTCCTTCTTTTTTATGGATGAATAAAATTTCATACTGTATACATATACCATATCTTCTTTATACGTTCATCCATCGATGGACACAGGTTGTTTCCATGTCTTTTCTATTGTAAATACTGTTGCAATGAAATTGGCGAGTGTAGATATTTTTTCAAGATAGAGATTTCATTTCTTCAGATATATACCTAGAAGTGGAATTGCTGGATCATATGGTAGTTCTGATTTAGTTTCTTGAGGAATCTCCATACTATTCTTCATAGTGGCTGCACCAATTTACATTCTCACCAGTAGTGTACAAGAGTTCTTGTTTTTTTCCCCACATCCTGCCAGCACTTGTTATCTCGTCTTTTTGATGATGGCCATTCTAATAGGTGTGAGGAGATAGCTTGCTGTAGTTTTTATTTGCATTTTCCTGATGATTAGTGATGTTGAGCATCTTTTCATGTACCTTTTAGTCATTTGTATGTCTTCTTTGGAAAACTGTCTATTCAGTTCCTCTGCCCATTTTTTAGTCAGGTCATTTGTTTTTTGTTGTTGTTATTTGTTGTATATCAATTTCTTACATATACATGCAATTTTCTCTTATGTTAGTATTTGAAATAAAAATATGCTTAAGATGTTTTTATTAAAAAGCAAATTCTTTGCTATGTGACATCCTATGTCTTAGGAATTTTAATTCCTTCTTTTGTTGATATATTTCTTTTTGAGGTTCAAACACAATATCTATGATCTGAAAAAGTATATGTTCTAAGTAACTTTTTGCAAATACTGTTTAGTATCATGTTTTCTCTCCATCCTAGAAGACGGTGAGGAAGAGTAAAATATTCATTGATTTATACAGATTCAATCTCTCCCATGTTCACTGGTTATGTGCAATATTATAATTTTCTAAATACTATAGAATTTTGGCTTCTTACCAGTCAAAATCTTTACTTGTGTTTTTATTTTTATGTGACATATTTGTTATGCTTGTTCTACAGAATATTAGATACAATGTGACTCCTTAATCAAAATGAATAAGCATCCCCTTTAAAAAAAATCATAGGGTTAAATATTGAGGTAGAAAATATACTTTGTACCCAAATTAGAATCTTGTTAGATTTGGCTGCCTTTTCCTTATTAAAAGAACTGTTATACATTAAAAACCCGCTTTGATGAAGAATAGGAGAAAAACCATTATCAAAAACAAAGACTTGTTAAAGGTAGTATTGAAAATAAATAATTGGCTTTTGTTCATGAATACCTAAATCTGTTTTGTGGTTTGAAAGAGCTAAGAACAGATTGCTTCTCTTAGATTGTCAGCAAAGAAATGTTGTCATCAATTAACATTCTTTGCTAAGAACTGGTTTTTCCAGTGCTTTTTCTCAAATGGAGTATTATATAAATAGGCCTGCCCAAAAGACAATTCCTGGGCTTTTTTCTTTGATGTCTTAGAGTAAAATAATTATGGCATGCAGTTCTGAATTACGGAAGAAAACAAAAAAAATCACATTTCAAACAGATAATTTACTTGAAGAAAAAGTTGCCATAGGTAGCCATTCCTGCAAATTAAATGAAAGGTACATCACCCACAAATCATGCCAGTCTTCCTCTTCATCATGCTTTTGCCTAACATTTACATCCCAGGAGGACGGAAGTAGGGAATAAAGAGTTGTTGCAAAAGGCCCAGAACTGTAAGAACACACCATTCCACTCTCCCACGTACATTCCCCTGCCTCAGCTTTACCTTTTCTCTTCCACCCTGTGCTGAAGTGATTACCATTTTATGAGGGTCTATGTAGTGGGGTGCAATAATCACTAACATTTATGTAGCAATTTCTCCTAGCCAGGCACTATCCTAGGAGCTTTATCTATTTTGATTCATTTAATCCTCACAATAATGTTTCGGAGTGGGAGACTAAGCTCAAAGATCATACAGCTGCTGCGTGGCAGAGACCAGATGCACGCCCAGGCAGTGTGGTTCTAGAGCCCATGGACCTAACTGCCTTCTGTATTCTACTCTCTCTCAGGAATGGAGACAACGCATAGGTGGTGGTGCTCCTCAACACACAGAGAAGTGGACTTCTGTCATTTTTTTTTTTTAGTAAATAGCTCCTCCCCTGTTAGGGTAAGAGTAAGGTCCTACAGGGAAAGAAAGGAAGACAAGATAGAAGCGGGAGTTAAGGGAAGAGGTAGATCCTGAACAAGGAAAAAGAAAGAAGTCTATTCAAAATACTAGTTTATGGAAACATGAAAACAAAGAGGGTGGTGGTAATAGACTTAAGGGCTAAGGCAAAGTGAGAAACATTTGTGGCAAACTTCTTTCAAAAGAAAACAAAGCCAAGATTTAGAATGAGATCATGCAGTATGTCATTTTACACATGAATTAACGTTAAGCTCGGAAAAGATTTTAGTCTGATACATTTTACAGATCAGTAAACACAGGGACAGAGAGATTAAATGCTTTGTCCAAGACTTGAAGAAGCAGGTAGCATAGGCAAGGCTAGAGCCCAACCATATCTCCTAACTTTGAGCTCAGTGCCGTTCCACCAACTATATCAAACACAATTTGTCAGCTTTCAAAATACAGATGTGATGGTCAATAGGTTTTGACTCAGTTTCAAGAACATAAAAAATAGCTACAGTGTATACATATTGGAGATTAACTATAAAGTCCCTGAAGTTATATTCTCAATAGTCAAATAATATTGTGGGAGAGCAGTATAGTCATTTATAAATGCAAGAAAGAGTACTCTTGATATAAATGCATATTTTTCCCCTAATATTCTTTCCCCATAAACATTTTAAAATTGACTTTTTTAGTTTTGGAAAATGAGTCACACACAAATAGTATACAGCAAACACAGTAAAATATCTAAATCGTATTCATTTCTTATTAGAGAGACTGAATTCAGAAGGAGTCTTAAGCTAGTTGTACAGCCAGTTTTTATGCTGGTTTGTAATCTCAAAGGTTCTTTCAGCTCTAAAATTCTATAATTTAGAAAACTGGCAATTGAAATAAACAGTAGGTTTAAATACTAAATTTAAGTGTATTTGACCAATGAAATTATGATATACCACCTAATATAAGCTTGTAAAGAAAATTGTTTACAGTGGCTTCAACAAACGGAGATTTATTAGAAGTTCATAAAATGCTAATTATTATGCTACCTATGGTATTTCAGACTATGTTAATTAATAAAGAAATTTTTACCTAATATTAACAAATATAAGGAAGGATGAAAAAAGAAAAATTGACATAAAGTAGAAATAAAGAGGCCTTTTCTGAGGTAAACTCTCAGATGTGAAAGACCCTTGTGTTTATGGTCAGCTATAGGTACAGCAGCGTGCTCATACTAAAAATTCAGAAGTTTGCATATTTTACATTTTTTTAAGTTTAAAAAAGGTGAGAATGGAGAAGTATATTAAGAATGGAGAAGTACATTGTCTCATTTTCATAGATGTGGGGCAGAGGCAGTGAAAAAGTGACATTTCCAGTGCTAAATAATAGATCACTGAAAGCCTAGGATTTTGAAATCAGGTTTTCTATTGATCATAAAAATGCATTAATTCTGTATAGGTGGAATTTTTTTCTTTTCTCAAATTCTCTACAGCAATTTCCTTTGCCTTCTTTCCATTGTGTTGTTATTTATGTCTCACTTTCAAGCCATTTGGATGTGTCAAAAGAATAATACTTGTCTCTGTACCACTCAAGACGTCACTGACCTCTCCCAGGTTGGATGACAATAATGATCAGCATCTCTAATGATGTTAGAGATTTAAATGTGATTTACTGGAGACAAATGATCTGAGCGATCTTTAAGACAAAACATCAAAACTTTAGATTTGAATGTCGTCTTCCAAAGACTTATTTCTACTACCTGGGGTAGACAGGAGAGAAAAACTAAAAAAACAAAAGCAAACAAACCAAAACAGGAAGGAAAGAATGTACACTTTAAAGATATTCTACTAAAACTAAGGTCCCTAAACATTCTCCAACACACCCTCTATTAATAAGCATTTTTTGCAAATACATATAAAATTATTGTTATAAATTCTTTAAGTATAATATTGTACTAACATTATGTAAATTGTAAAACACAAATACAGAGAAATCCATAAATACAAAAAAGGTATATAGTATTGATAATTTTAGTAGATTTTAGTGAGAGTTATGTGATTGAAAATGTATTACCTTGAAAATCTTGGTTTAATACCGGATCATAGAGGGTTCAAAATCTAAGGTCAGTTTATTCCCATACTTAGCTATAAGGACTATAATAGTTAAAATAGATATCACAATGAGATACAGAAGAAGTGCAAAATTGGCTTCATGTACTCAATTATGATACTCAAATTTCAATTTCATCCACTAATTATACAAAGGTTGTAGCTTAGTATTTTTCTCTAGTAATTTTTCTGACTTCCCTGATATCAATCAGTTTTCCTTGCAAAGTTTTTTTCTTTTTTCTTTTTTTTTTTCCTTTAACGTTTAACAAATGGGGTCTAAATCCACTGAAATGCATTTGGAAGATTTTCAATCATGTTAGAAAATTGTTTCCAAATTTACTAAGCGCTCATATATGAGAGTTTTAAGATGATGTGCTTATGCCATTTTTAAATGTTTTTATTTGTAATAGCTTTATTGAGATCTAACTGACATTCCATAAAGATATATCCATTATAAGTGTGCAGTGCAATTATTTTTAGTAAATGTATAGTTGTAGGGCTTCCCTGGTGGCACAGTGGTTAAGAATCCGCCTGCCAATGCAGGGGACGTGCGTTCGAGCCCTGGTCCAGGAAGATCCCACATGCCACGGAGCAACTAAGCCGGTGCGCCACAGCTACTGAGCCTGCGCTCTAGAGCCCACGAGCCACAACTACTGAGCCCACATGCCACAACTACTGAAGCCCGTGCTCCTAGAGGCTGTGCTCCGCAACAAGAGAAGCAATGAGAAGCCCATGCACCACAACGAAGAGTAGCCACTGCTCACCGCAACTGGAGAAAGCCTGCACGCAGCAACAAAGACCCAACACAGCCAAAAATAAATTTAAAAAGTAAATAAATTTTTCAAAAATGTATAGTTGTACAACCATCACCAGCATTTAGTTCTAGAACATTTCAATCACCTGAAGAAGTTCTGTCATAACCACTTGCATTCAATCTTCCCATCCCAGCAGAAGGTAATCACTGATCTGCTTTCTGTCTCTATTTTCGTTTTTTGGAAGTGTGGTCTTTTGTGGCTGGATTTTTTCCTCTTAGCATAATATATTGGAGGTTTATCCATATTTTAACATGTATCAGTAGTTCATTATTTTTATTGTATTCCATTGCACAGCATTTTATCTAATCATTATTTGATGGACATTTGAATTATTTCAGTTTTTCCCTATTACAAATACTACTGTAATAATTCATGTAAAAAGTCTTTGGACATATGTTTTTATTTCTCTTGAGGAGATTTCTAGAAGTAGAATTGCTGGATCATATGGTAAGTTTATATTTTAAAGAAACTGTCAAACAGTTTTCCAACGTGGGTATAGCAACCAGAAATTTATGACAGTTACAGTTTTTCCACATCCTTGTAATCACCTGGTATTGTCAATCTTCTGCCTTATACTTATTCTAGTAGTTGTATAGTGGTATTGTATTGCAGTTTTAATGTGCATTTCCCTAATGATGTTGAATATCCTTTCATTTGATTATTAACCATTTGTATAACTTTTTGGTGAAATATCTATTCAAATATTTTGCCCATTTTAAAAATTGATTTGTTTGCCTTTTTTTTTAAAGAACTTATTTATTTATTTATTTATTTTTGGCTGCGTTGGGTCTTTGTTGCTGTGCATGGGCTTTCTCTCTAGTTGCGGCAAGCAGGGTCTACTCTTCATTGTGGTGCACGGGCTCTAGGCGCACGGGCTTCAGTAGTTGTGGCGCATGGGCTGAGTTGCTCCGTGACATGTGGGATCATCCTGGACCAGGGCTCAAACCCGTGTCTCCTGCATTGGCAGGCATATTCTTAACAACTTTGCCACCAGGGAAGCCCTGTTTGCCTTATTTTTGATGTTTAGAAGTTCTTTATATATTCTGACACAAGCCCTTTATCAGATTCTGCTTTTCAAATATTTTTCCCCGTCTGTGGCTTGTCTTTTCATTTTCTTACTGATGTCTCTTGAAGAACAAAACAATTTTCTATAAAGTCCAATTTATCAATTTCTTCTTTTATGGATCATGATATAGTGTCATATCTAAGGAATCTTTGCCTAAAGCATGGTCACAGAGATTTTGTACTACGTCTTCTTCCGGAAGTCTTATAATTTTAGTTCTTAGGTCTATGATGCATATTTAATTTTTTTTTTCTGTATGGTATAAATTAAGAGTATAAGTTCATTATTTTGCACATGAATGTCGAATTATCCTAGCAGCATTTCTTGAGAAGACATCCCTTTCCCCATTGAACTACCTTGGCATCTTTGTTGAAAATTAATTGACCATCAATGTAAGGGCTTATTTCTGTACCTTTTATTCTATTTCATTGATCTAAACAGCTATCATTATGCCAATATTATATTCTATTATTGTAACTTTATAGTAACTTTTGAAACTGGATGTTATAATTCCTACTTTGTTGTTGTTTTGATGTTCTTGTTCCTATGTTTGTCCATTTGAAGACTGGCTTGTAATTTCTACAAAAAGTGTTTGCTGGGATTTTAATAGGGATCACACTGAATCAATAGTCAGAGGTTTTATATTTCTTTTCTAAAATTTATTCCTAAGTATTACACTCTTTTTCATGTTATCATAAATGGAATTGTTTTCTTAAATTCATTTTCAATTTGCTATTTCTTAGCATATAAAAATTCAACTGATTTTTGTATATTGGTCTTATATCTTGTGACCTTGCTAAATTTATTATCACTTCTAGTATTACTCTTTTTTTGTATATTCTTTAGATTTTCATGCATAGATCATGTCGTCTGTGAATAAAGAGAGCTTTAATTTTTCCTTTCCAACCTATATGCTTTTAATTTATTTTTCTTTCCTTATTGCAATGGCTAAAACCTCCAGTGAAATGTTAAAGAGATGAGAGTGGTCATCATTTTATTCTCAGTCTTAGGGGGAAATCATTCAGCC
This sequence comes from Balaenoptera musculus, assembly GCF_009873245.2. Classification (NCBI taxonomy): domain Eukaryota; kingdom Metazoa; phylum Chordata; class Mammalia; order Artiodactyla; family Balaenopteridae; genus Balaenoptera; species Balaenoptera musculus. The sequence continues at coordinate 40,908,964 of NC_045791.1, forward strand.
TTCACCATATATGTGATATTAGCTGTAGGCTTTTCATAAATGCACTTTGTCACTTTGAAGAAGTTCCCTTCTATTGCTAGTTTTTTAGCATTTTCATCATGAATGGGTATTAGATCTTGTCAATTGCTTTTTCTCCATCTATTTTCATCTTCATTTTTTTCTTATTTTAAAAAATCTCTATTAAACTACAGAAAATATGGCAGTTCTTGACTTCTGTTTCCTGACAAGAGGGTGTACTAGCAGGTCCTGTTTACCTGATGCCCCAGCTCAACCCCAGAGGTGCACAGAAGCTGTAACCAACTGTGACGACAGTTAGCTGACCTATTGTGTAAAGAAAACAGTGGCCCAGAGATGGAAGGGGCTGGCTGCCATGGTCAGAGAACAGGATAGGGGGAGAGCTCTTGCTCTTCTCTCCCCATCACTCTGGCCAGCTTATTGCCACCTCTATGAAGCAGACAAAGAGCTCTTTAGTTAAGAAAAATAATGAGGTCATATTTTCCCTGAATTTATTTTAGGAGAACTTCAAATCTAATATTTTAAACAGCATTTTAATGTGGTGATCATTTGATGTCCCAGGGTTGGCACTGAGTCAAGATCTGCTTTTCAAATGGAGAATGTTGACTTGCCAGGTGCCCTGCATCTCTCTGACTGCCTTCTTTTGCTTTGGGCTTCACTCAAAGGTGGTGGACATATGGGTTCTGTCAGTAATTAGCATACTTCCAATATAGGTTCATTTATGAGGACTGTCACCTTCACTTTTGACAGTTTTGCTAGATAAAGAAAACTTGATTGACATGCTTTTTTTCTTTCAGCACCTTGAATATGTCTTTCCACTACCCTCTGGTTTCCCTTGTTTCTGATAAGAAGTCAGCTGTTAATTTTATTGTGGTTCCCTTATATATGATGAACTGTTATTCTATTTTTGCTTCAAAACTTTCTCATCTTTGTCTTTCAGCAGTCTATGATGTACCCCCACTAGTGGGTCTCCTTATGTTTACTCTACTCAGGATTTACTGTGTTTCTTGGATCTATAGATTAAAATTTTTGTAAAATTTGGGAAGTTTTAGGCCATTGTTTCTTCAAATATTTTTTTATACATCCTTCTAGACTTCCTTTCCTTCTTTTACTCACAGCTGTCCCACAAGTTTCTGAGGCTCAGTTCATTTTTTCTCAATATTTTAAAATTTGTTTTTCATACTGGATAGTTTCTGTTGGTCTAGAATTTCCATTTAGTTCCTTTTTTAAAAAAATAATCTCTATTTCTCTATTGAGAGTCCCCATTCGTTAAGTCGTTTTTCCTTTAAGTTTTTATACATATTTATAGTAGATGTTTTGGATTACCTGTCTACCAAAATCAACAAGTGAGCTCACTCAGCATGTTTATTGGCTACTTATTTTCTGGAATTTGGATCAGTTTTCTGTTTTTTTAGATGTCTCATAATTTTTTGTTGAAAACTAGATATTTTACATAAAACAGTGTAAAAATTTTGGATGGAGTCTGGTTTTCCTCCTGAGATGTTTTATTAAAACAATAACTACTGGAACTTCAGAATCTGTTTTCCCTGAGTTGTGGGGCTACTAGTGTCTCTGATAAATTTTCCTATCTTATTTTTATTTTTTAGCCTGGTTCCTAAAAAATTAGTATAAATGTTCCTAAAAAATAGTATAAATTATAATATAAATTCTAATATTTTCTACCCATACCAGTGGTGTGGTAAAATGACTCTACCCTGAAAAAGGAATCATGCTGCTCCTCTTCTCAAAGTTCTTCTCTTGCTCCCAACTTCAAAGGAGGAAAACTGAGAGTTAAGGAATATAAGGCTTTGTGGGAAATGGGGAGGAATAGACACCACACTAAGTAAAGCTCTTTTACCCAAATTAGGTTGGCAATACTTGGAACTAGACAGATCATTCATTTTCTATTCTAACAAAGAATAGAAATTTAGAAATTTTTAGACTGTTGCTCTTCATAGTCCAATATGATGGTCATAATATGTGTTTTGTTTTGTTGTAAATATTTGCATAATATTTTAGTGAAACCTGTTGATTGTAAAGAATGAAGACTTACTAAAGGCAAAACAGGAAAAGAATGGGTTAGGGGTGATTGTAAGTAACAAATCTCTCAAAGCGATATCTGCACTCCCATGTATATTGCATCATTGTTCTCAATAGCCAAGATATGGAAACATCCTAAATGTCCATCAAGCAGATGAATGGATAAAAAAGATGTTGTATATATACACAATGGAATATTATTCAACCATGAAACAGGACAGCCTGCAATTTGCAACAACATGGATGGACCTTGAGCACATTACGCTAAGTGAGCACATTATACTAAGTGAGATAACTCAGACAGAGAGAGACAAGTACTATATGATATTACTTATATGTGGGATCTAAAAAAGTCAAACTTCGGGACTTCCCTGGCGGTCCAGTGGTTAAGACCCCGCGCTTCCAATGCAGGGGGTGTGAGTTCGCTCCCTCGTTGGGGAATTAAGATCCCACATGCCGTGTGGCACGGCCAAAAATAAATAAAATAAAAATAAATTAAAAAGTCAAACTTCTAAAAATCAGGGTAAAATGCTGGTTATGAGGGGATGAGGGTAGGGAAATATGATTGATGTTAAAGGCTACAAACTTGCAATGAGTGGCAAATTAACCATAGAGATCTAATACACAGCATAATGAATATAGACAATAGTGTAATATAATTATGTAATGTGATAAATATCACTACAATGGCAATCATATTGCAATATATAAATGTATCAAAGTAACACACTGTATATCTTAAATTAACACAATGTTATATGTCAAGTATATTTAATTTTTTAAAAATATCAAGGAACAATAAAAAAATGAATTATATTCTGTCTTCATGGGGAGAATAAAAACCCAGAAAACATTAGGACCAAGGCAGCTGTTCTCTCTGGCTCACTTGGTCTCTCAATTCCAGATTTCCAGGGGAAAAAAAATCTGATTGGTATTAGTATAGGTTATGGGTCAACGGTCAGCCAATGGATTGGCTACATTTGTATCGGGTCCCCACCAGGGCTGATTCCATGGCCAGATGCAAGGTCATGAGGCATGCAGGACTGCTTACTTCAAAGGCTATGCATATAGGTACTTGAAAACATGTCTATTATACTTACCAGATGTTTGATGCCTTTCTGATTTTATGAAGTTGTTAAATTTGCATGATTCTATGGTGTTCCAAAAGACAGAGCAACCTGGATGCTTTAGATGGAAAAAATGTAGGCAACCCTTACTTAAACTGCTTCACAAAGCTGAGTTTCAACTGCTTTCCCCAATATACAGAATTTTATAGCCTTAGCTCTGAATATGATAACTTCAAGCCAAAGCACTTGCAGCCAGTTGTTTTCACACAGGTCCCCTCCCTCATAGAGGAGTAGAGATAGGTCCTGGTAGAGATGAGATCTGAGACCTTTCTCTCTTAGGAGGTTACATGGCAGAAACCTCTACTCTGTTCTGCCATACATTACCTCACTTTTCCACAATGAAACTCTAGTCCATCTTTTTCTAATTACCTCTCAACATTACTGATTCTAATTTTTCATTGTTGGAAGTCAAATTCTTCCAGAGACTACAAGGATTCATGACTGTTGGCTTTTCTTAGTGTGGGAGGCACTTCAGTAGTCCAAGGCACTATGGAGGCTAAGGTCATGACCATGACATGTATCTGATCCTTTAGGAGAGAAGGCTCATACACTATATAACTATACCACGGGGTAGAGAGTTTTAAGTGCCGCAATAATACACTAAATCATAAATCATCCTCTCCAGAGGGGGATAAGATCAGGAAATTTTCAGAAAAGGCTTTACAGGTTTAATGGTTTATTTGGCTGGGCCTCTAAAGGCAGGGGAGGATTTGCCTATTCAGAGAATGTGCTGGAGGTGGGATACAGCCAATTCTGCAATCCTGTGCAGAATTATTATTAAGCTCTAGCATCCTCTCCCAGGACAAGTTTATTCCACTGCTCTCTTTCCCTCATTTGCCACCTGCCTCTGTTTTAACATTCCTTATAAAAACAAACAACACCTCCCCCTGCCCAAGCAGTGTGTTTGTGGAGTTCTTATCTTCACTGCTCCCACCTCCTCCATAGGCATCCAAGAATGAGAAAAGAGACAGTGTTCCTGCTTCTTTCTTTTCCTTGCTGCCTCTGCTATTCTTTGTCAGAAATTCACTACTAGTCATTATGCGCTAATGTGAAAATAACAAACATTGGAAAGTTACAAAGTTTTCATAATCATGAAAGGTTCAGGTTGACTTCTTTCTGAGATAGTAATTTAAAAGTTCCTGTGGATTTCTACTGTTTACTTTTGTTCTTGAGGATGCCCCACAGTCAGCTGAGCAGAGGCCCTGCTTCCTATCTCAATTTCCCAGCAGTTAGATCCACCAAGGTAGTGTGGCTAGCAGGTGAAATGCTTCCCCTTCACATGTAAATAATTTGCATTTCTATGGACCCTCGGGGTGGGAGACAATGGTTTCTACCCTTCACTGGAAATCTGGAATTGAGGCATTGCAATTTGCAAGTAAAGGGCACTTTTGTAGAGGAGAACTTTATTGGCAAAAAGAGTTAGGGTTTTGAGGGCAAACAGCACAATCTTCAGAAGAACATTGGGAGTGAAAAACAGAAGCTGCAAGAAATTCCTTTCAAATTGTTTCTTGGTGAAAAGAAAAGCCTATAGATGGATATGGAGGGAGAAGGATAGTGGTGTTACCAAAGATCAGATATTTGTAAGGTGTAGGAAAAAGATTCTGGAAGAGAGGATGTAACACATGATCTAAGAGAGCAATTATAATCAATGGAGGAAAATTCTGGGGTGGGAGGATGGCCAATGTTTAGGAGCACAAGTGGAGTGTGAGCTTGGAACGGAAGGCTGTCACCCTTCTCAGCCAGGACTGAAGGAAGTGATGAAGTGTGAAAATTGAGACTGAGATTTAGGAAAGTTAAGTTGAGAAACCTCGTGGTGGATGCCTCAGTCAAGTAGGAGGCAAGATCACTTGCAGAACTGGAAGAAGACGAAGTAGAGTGGAGGCCTGAGGAGAGCAGAAATAGGACAGATTTGGGAGAAGTGCACTGAATAATGTCCTTGGATCAGTATCCTGGATAATCACCCTCCTGATGAGGAAAGGAATTTAGAGAATCAGTGAAGACCCAGCCAAGTCTGGATAGCATAAACTTTTAGTGGAACAAAGTGATTTCTTTATCCAGCAATGCTTGGTTGTACAGGAGCAAGTTCAAAAGAAACCTTTCACTGAAGCATGAGAATGACCAATAATAATAATAATGTTGATTGACAACATTTTAAGGGACATTTTTCATGGTGGATTTTAGTAACATTTTAATTATTACAAACATGAAATACACAATATCAAAATACTCATCAAACATGTGATCTGAGAAAAATGCAAAAAGAACAGATTACTGGAGTAAAAAAAATCAGTTAGTTCTTGTTTTCTTCTTTCTTTGCTAGCCTAAGGCAAGGAAAAAGGAAATATCAATGTTTTCCTTTCCACTCGACACATCTTCCATGATTATAAAAATAAAAAAAAAAAACCAAGTCACTGGTATATTGTGAGTACATTAAATATGAGTCTTATTCATAAAAATGTGCATTTTTTCTATTCTCCTATAAACAAACACCAAAAAGAAAGCAAAAGGAAGAAATTGAAAGCATGATGAGCTAATTTCCATGATGGCAAGGCAAGAGACAGCACTCCAAGGTTTTTCCAATTCTGATTTCTTCCCAGTTCTGGAAATATTTAGGGGGAACACTCATGTTCAGCTGTTTTGTTCCACAGTCCCACCCTGCATAGGATTATCAACGATGTTCAATTTTACTACAAATTGTGAAAGATGTTTTCCTTTTCTTTTTCTTTTTGAAAGATGTTTTTCTAATCAAGGTACCAGGTTAACAATTCTTATCTATTTTTGTAATTTTCAATTATGGTAAGATAAAAGCCAAAAGCAAAGCATGTTATCCAACTTAAAATTCAGGACAGTAGTTAGACATATGTAGCTTGCACACATATTAATCTGTTTCTCTCAACAAAATATTTGTAATTTCCAAAATCCTATCAGCATTTTCACACAATATGGTCCCTCCAACTTGAAGGGCAATAACATAAACACAGTCTTCTTTCTAAAGAAATTAGTATAAAAATGGCAAAATCACCAAAAAGAAGGAACATAAGAATATCAGTGATTATATCATAGGCAATATGCTTAAAAGCCTAATATGTTCATGAAGTCCTACTTTAATAGCTAGTATCTAAATATGAAACTTATTTACAAAAAAAATTGGTATTGACAAACTAGAACAAAGTGACTTTAAATGAAAGCAAAGCACTTGTAATTAAAGTTCAAGATTTTTTGTGATTCCATGTCTCAGTTAATTTCTTTATCAAATTTAGAGATAAACTGGAAAATACCTAGAAAACAAAATCCATCAACTGTAATCTATTTCCTTTACTCTCTTGTGAAATCATCAAAAGACATGCAGGATCAACTCTATCACCTGTGTCTTTCCCAACCCTGTAAACCCTTAGGGGACAGACCATGTACCTGTCAAGCTAATAGTGCAGAATGCACACACAGATGGGTGTTTAATAAATATCCTTCAATGGAGAGATTAGAGGTTTTCTCTGGGAAGCGGGGAACACATTATCTCATGCATTGACTCAATGACATCCATCATACAATACGTCAGCCTGTTTCCTCATCAAAATATCATCCAAAGGAAATCATCTTTGAGTCTCCTTTAAGTCTTTAGACCCCAGGTTTTGAGGCAAGATCCACCCCAGGGAAGGGGGAGTGGTTGGGAAGAACAAGTAGAATTCATGTGGATCAGTGACGTCAGGAAGAAGCAATGATTTAAAGGATGGGGTGCAAACTCACCTGGAGAAGCAGAAGCTGCACACATGTCAAAGGTCAAAGGGCAGAGCCTGAGGGACTCCCCAGTCGCAGGAAAAGTGAAACGCCCACTCCCAGGCTCTCAAGGATTCGTATAGGGGCTCAGCTGTCCCTGCCTTTGACGCGACGGACAAACCCTACCATGCACAGCTGCTGTTGCCAGGAAGGCAAAGCGAAAGCTGCCCCAATTTCAGAGCCAGCACTCGGGAATCCCCCGGTAGTTCTTTCCCCCTCCCCCTCCCGCGCCCAAAGCCAGAGATACCTTCATCCTTACTCCTCATCGTTTCCAGGCCCTCTAGCTCTTAACAGCATCGGTCTCTATGGCGACCTGAAACCTCAGTTCCCATTGGTCAGTTCAATATGAGGGCCGGGCCAATGGGGAGGGCCAGCCTTTTCCTTCCGACCAATGGGATTGGCAGGGAGCAGGTCCGGAGACGGCGGCGTGCTGACGTTCCCGGGAGCCTGGGGCTGGCTGGGCAGGCGGGCTGGCGGCTGGGCGGGCGGCGGCGGCCTCTGGGCAGTAGAGGGGGCTCCGGGGCTGAGTCCGCGTCGACGCCGGCCGCGGAGGCGGCACCATGGGCAAGGGGTAGAGGGGCAAGTTGGCCACCGCCGCCGTCGGGGGTGGTGGGCGAGCCGCTTTGGGGTAGGGGGCGGGAGGGGGAGGGAGGGGCGGGCAGCCGCTCGGCCGCGGCACTTTTTTAATTTTTTCGGGTGCCGCAGCGGCGACCCCTCGGCGCCGATGTTCCTGATCCCCGGAGCGACGACGGCTGCTGCCTAACCTGGAAAGTAAGTGTGCGGGCTCGCGGGAGGGCGCGGAGACTTCTGCCCACGAGACCCCCGGCCCTCGCCCCGTCGCGCCGGAGCCAAGACTTGCCTGCGAGGGGCGCGGGGCAGGGAGGGAGGGAGACGGGGACGGGCGCCTCCCTCCCGTTACTCCGTCCCCACCGCCTCGCGGCCGCCTCGGCTTTCCTGCCCCGCCTCGTGTTTCTGCCCGCACTCGCCTGCCTGCTCCCCTCCCCCCGGCAGGCGCACAAGTTTCACCCTCCATTTGCTTTTCCCTGCGATTATTCTCCCCCGGTATCCCCTACATGCCGCGCACGACCCCTCCCCACGTTGGCCTTCTTGGATCTAGGGCCCCCAGCCCCAAACTTGAGCGCCACGCCGAGCCCTCCTGGACGTCTGACCGGAGGCTTCCCAGCTCCTGCCCGCCTGGCACGCTGCTCCGCGCCCCCAACACCCCTGGGCGCCCGCCTTCTCCAGCCCTCGGGGCTGTCCGTCCCTCTCTCCAGCCCCAACTCCCGCTTCTTGGCCCCCTCCCCTTCCTCCCACGTCTCTTCTGCCTGTACGGTCTTGTGTTTGCCCTCTGAGCCCCGCGCTCCTTGCCGGTCCTGCCCACCGCCCAGTCCAGTGCGCCCCTCTCCCCTCACCGCCTATCCTCACGCTCCACCCCTCCCGGTTCTCCAGCCCCAAGCTTCCCCGGCTGCCCTCTTGCGCTGCCGCTTCCTTCTCTCCCTGCCAGGAGTTGAAGAGGAGCGGCGGCACCCTCCCACCCGCCCCCCCTCCGGCGGAACGAGTGTCCCTGCCCGCCGCTGGGGCTGCTCAGGCCTCTCTCCTTTTCCCCCCCGGGAAGCGAGGGGGTGAGCGGCTGGGCCGAGATTTGGCTGCGTGTTGGCTGAGTGCGACAGCGAGCTCGGGCAGTAGAGGCGCCGCGGCGGCCGTGGCCGCGCGGGGCGCAGCAATAAGCAGGTGTGTGTGTCCGGGGGGAACGTGCACCGCGGGCTCCTCGGCTGGCGACAGATTGTGCAGGAATGCGAGGAATGCACCAGGGGCATAGTCCACACGACCCGCCGCGGCAGAACTAGCGCCTTCCCGGTCCAGCTCTCGCCGAGCAGCCAGAGGTCACCGGAGCATCTTCGGAGCTGGTGAGCCTCGCTCCACTCCTCTCCTCCCCTTGCTTTTCTCCATGCGGCAGAGAGGGCGGCGGAGAGGAAGCCCGGCAGGTCGGGCTTCAGCTAGCCTTTCTTCTGGGATTTTGGTGCATTGGTCTCCAGGACCGTGAATTTCGGGCCGATGGCGGTGTAGCCAAGGTTATAGATAATTGCACGAGGTTCTTGGCAAGTTTGGTTTGCAAGGTTTGAATAGTGCCTGACTTTTACGAGGGTTTTTTGAAAACCTGCAGGTAAGGGTGCCGAAGGTTCTTAGAGTAAAAAGCTTGCAACCAACGTAATTTTAGCTCTATCAAAAAATGTCTGTTAATGCTCATGGACGGGGATGTACTTCAAGAAAGAACTTGAATGCATCAGTTTGCTGTCATAAAAATTGTAATTTTTTCCTTGCATACTGGGCTGTGTTTGGACCTCTTATAATACCTAATGAATAGAAACAGAGAAGCAGTGTTTGGTCAGCGATGGGACAGATAGGACTGTCTGGCACAGTTCAGTTCAGGGCGTGTCAGTTACCATTGGAAGTAACATGGGTACTACAAGATTGTGTATATATATTTCAAGACGTAATTTATTAGTTGAGGTCACAGTTCTTTCTTTTTTTGTTCCCAAGTTTGACCGAAAAATAAAAATACAGCTCTGCAACTTTTAAAGAATGGTAATTATGTGTAAAATCCAAAATGATTAGTATACAGTTTCAATCAAATTTTATTTTCCTTAATGCAGAAAAGCAAATTTTTGACAAGTTCCTTTTCTAGAATTGGGCTTAGATTCTCTTATTTTAAAAGGTAAAGTAGAAGACTGCTTCTCTTTTTAAATGTAGTGTATTACTGTAGAAAGTATCCTCATTTCTGGTACCTGTGAAACAGTTACGGAAAATGGTAACATGAAAATAAGAACAATTGATGTCCAAAATAAGTGTTTCTGGATTTGGAAAAGCATGCTATGTGTGCTTTTATTTGACACAATTTTCTTTGGAGGTTGAATTTACTATAAGCCTCTCCACACTTGGCTATTTTGTATCAGATTCAGGAAAATAATAAGTTGATTGTCCAGCTGTCTTCTAACACTACTGTGTAGGGATCAAGGGCATTGAAAAGTATAAGATGAGAGCCTTTTATTTAGTTAAGGACCCAATGGAAAGGAAAAATAGAAAAGAAAAAAACTTTGTGCTGGGTAAGGTTGTGTCTTTTGGCTGCTACATTGTTTTTCAGGTATGTTCATAATTAGTGGACCTTCTAATTTAGAGATTTAGCTCTAAATTAGAGTTAGTAACACTGTGTAGGATATTGGGAAGTGTTTGGAGATGCCAACAGGAAACTTATGTAACACAGTCCTCACAGCAGAGTTTAACACGTGCATATTTGATTTGATGTGAAGATTAGAAAGTAAAAACACATTGAGTTTCTCTGCCACATTAGAAATCAAAATAGCCCGTTCAGGTATATAGAGAGAGTGTGTGTGTGTGTGTGTGTGTGTGTGTGTGTGTGAGAGTGTGTGTGATTGGCTGTACAAATAGTTTTACATGCTTCAAGTAAAGGTAGGCTTTCAGTTAGAAATATATTCTATTTGTTATAGATATTTGAAGGGAGGAAGTTTTGAAACTGGTGATCATTCACAGTAAAATGACATAAACTGTTTCGATCAGAGTGCGTTCCCTCCCCAATCCCACTATTACATAAGAGAAGGTAGCTGCATTTCGTGTCTTATGTATGATGTAGAAGATTCTAACTTGGGGGACGAAACGTCCAGTTATCTGAATTCTTACCTGTACTGTTTTCGGAGGGAGATAGAGGAGCCACGGTGGTGATGGAAAGCATGAGAGAAGGTAAGCAGAAAGTAGGAGCAGCTGGCGTTCATCCAGGGGGGAAGAAAAAGGGCTGTTGCTGCATTTACAGGCTGAATAAACCAAATCTAATTATGTGAGTAGTTCTGACACAATTTGAATTTGAGGAAACTACTACCAAACTGAGTTCAATAAAAACTTTAGCAATTTATGACCTTGAGTATCTGGATTGTCTATATTAAGTAAGAATTGCAATTTTCTTTGTTTTCTATACAAATTGGGAAAGTAAATTTAATTTAAAACTTTAAAATTTATTTAATTTTTAAAATCCAATTATTGCCAGTTTTCAAACTGAGTTATTTCCTTGCTGTTGACCAGGAGTTGATTTAAATAGAGAATTTTCATACCCTGGATGATGCCGATCATTTAAGTCCAGTGCCTCACCTTACTACTTTGAAATATTAAGGTATTTTGAGAATGCTCCATAAGCTAATTTTTTTTTTCTGTTCCAGTCAAGAGGTATGCCCATAATTTGGTTCATTTTAAAATGGACATTATTCCTTTGTTTTTAACTGGAAGATGACGTAGAGGTTCTTCTAGGGTTCTTCTAGGGCTTAATCATTCATGGAATTATATGTCACTTTGGGAAGTTGCCTTCACACCTTCAGTGTACTGGGAGATAATTACTTTCTCAATGTGTTAAATGGTTTTATAGTGCTTTTCCTGCACTGAAGGGGGAAGAAGAATCTAATTCATAACACCAACAGACTGGATATGTTAGGAATATTAAGTAACTACTTCATGCCCAAAATGTAACTACAAATAGCTGCAAACAGAGAGAGACAGAGACAGACAAAGTAAAACTGGATGTAAGGCTTTGTATACTTCCAGTTAGTGATGATAACAGTTAGCAAGTCAGTTTGATGCCCAGCAGTGAAAAATAACAGACTTCTTCTAGGGTAAGGGCATCAGGCCCTAAGTCACAAACAGCAGTAATTCACGTGCTTACTGGTTTCAGTTGAGAAGTTGTACAGCATTCAAAAGTTGCTCCCACTGTCACTTCAATAATTCAGTGGAATTATCTTCATCTTTTGGAGGCTATGTTACCATAACTAAATTGGGGATATTACATAATGGTGCTCTTCAATTAAACTTAGATTGCTATAGACATTCCATTTGTCATTGGTCTGAGGTTTTTTTAAAATTATAATTTAGATTTATTTGATAAATTTATTTATTAAAATAAATTTGATATACCAATATATTTGATATACCAATAAATGTTGGCTACATTGCTGATCATTTCATTATTCATAGTCTTGATAATATTATAGTTTATTATGATTCATATATAGTGATTCATTGCAGGTGATAAAATGTCATTAGAGATTGCGCTGTACATTTTTAATACTATAAAATACATAAATTAAAATATGGAAGTGTCTGAATTATTTTAAGTCATATCATTGTGAAGCATTTTTCATGAACTGAATAATGCCTGATGATTGGTTAGATGCCAATCCCTGTAGGCTGATATACAATATAGCCCTCACAAAGTCCAGAACTCACAAATAAAGGATGGGGAGGGAGAGGGTCAGGGGAACCAGTAACCCTTTTCTCGTCAACAGCCAAGGCATGTTTAACTTCTATAGTGATTGTCTTATTCAGTATGAATTTAGTGAGTTACAAACATCCAAGGGTGTTTATTCTGCTCTTCCCTAATCTGGATCCCTGTGTCGTCCCTGCCCACTCCAGCACACACGTACCACCACCACTACCAACGCATCTGTCTGCTTGGAGAGGTAGAAAAAGCCCCCTTTCAGGGACCACTTACATAGAATGTAGAAGTTGGTGCCTAGTGTTCCAGGTTGAATTTAGAGCAGATGTGGGTTTTTGTCATAAAAATGATTATATTTTTATGAAAGTTATGTAAAATGTGAGGTTGAAGAGGGGCTATCAGAGTACCATGCAGGCTTTGGGGGCCTGGCCCGGAACTTGGAATATAATTTTTCATGGACACCCACAGCCCATTTACAAATAGACTTTTAAAACAGTGGGTAGGTGGTATCTGAAATTCTGGTCCACTGTAAGCTCTCTCTTTAACTGCAAACATGAGAAGGAGGTGAAAAGCACCCTAAGCCAGAAATTAGGAGATCTGCCATTAAACCTTATGACCTCCACAAACCATTTCATATTTGGGTTACAGCTTCCTACTTTTAAAAGTGCAGGGTTTGGATTGCACTGATCTAAGATATATTTCAACTCAAGGCTCCCAAAGTTCTCAGGGTTTTTTTGGTTTTTGTTTTAAGAAAAAAGGTTTCATAAGCATTGCTGTTTATAATCATTCCTATTTTCCCTTCTACCCCAAATCATAACAACAGGAAGTTGGGGTTCTCTATTGGGACTTTTGAATCTCCTTCATGTTCATCTTAAATAGCTTTTTTTTCTTTAACAGTATAATTTTGGGAAGTGAGGGGAAGGGAATAAACCATATAATGTTTTTAAGGTCTCTGTCTACCCCCACCCCAGTTCAAGGTGAACCAAGGTACTTTAGGCCAGGGAAAGTCTTTGGGATTTTACCTTCACACAGAGCGAAGCCCATGAGAAGTGTCGTGATAAGGCAGTGAGGTGTTGTAGTTAGCAGCAAGTGTATCATTGTTCAATTCTGCCTCTTCTGTTTGCTAGGTGTGTAACTTGGTAAATTATCTAATCTCTCTGGATCTCATTTTGCTCGTCTGTAAAACAGAATAACAAAACTATCCACCTCATATTGTTGTTGTGAGGACTAAATGAGTTAACACATGTAAAGCACTTACAACAGGGCCTGGCTTAGGGCCAGCTCTTAATACATTTAAGTCGTTTTTATTCTTACATTGTGGTATTTAATGATGCTTTCTGTAGCATCTACTATATGCCAGGCAAATTACTGGCTTGTTTTCTGTGATCTTAGTCAATGTGATTATGAATCTAAATAGGATCTTGCGGGGAAGAAATAAACTACTGAAGAAAAATTATTATGAGCTTGATAGTTTGCAAGAGATTGCTTTTAATGAAGAGAATCCAGCAAAATAAACCAACTAAGGGCCTTTTTAAAATAGGGAAGTTAGACCTTGTTGGGCAGGCAGTACTTAGAGGCATGTAAACACCACTAACGTGTAGGAGGTTGGGTAAACACATCTTAATAAACTGTTACGTTTAAAAGGTAAAGACTGATAGTATTATACACTTGCAAAATGTAACACATACCCTTTAAATGTGTATGCAACTATTGCATTTGTAATTCTAAGTGGTAGTCATTTTATAAAATGTCTTCGCTAGTCAACATGTGAAGAAAGTGTTAGTGTTAACCAATTATGGACTAAAATGCATGTTGTAAATAAACTCTTTAAGCTGCCTTTTCTCTCTGAAATTCACACTTGAAATTGTTAGGAAACTACCAAAGCAAGAAAAACTAGAAGAAAAGTTTGGAAAATACTTGATGTAAACCAGAAGACAGTGGTTTGATAGATACAGTCTCTAGTCCTAGACTGGCCGTATTACGAAGCTGGTGTGTGTGCCATGAGCAAGCCATTTAACCCCTCTGGGCTCTGGTTTTCTCATCTTATGAAATGAAGGTGTTGGACCAGACGCTCTCTAGAGTCCTTGTAGTACTTATATTTCACTTCTCCTAGCACAGCCAGCCTTCTCATTCTGTTGTATTTTTTCCTCAGCAAGAATGTACTGTCTTCTCAAGGATTTATTACAATTTACCCTCTGGGGTAAGGGGAGAAAATTGAAGTTATACATACGAAACGAAACGCTCAGCTTCTAAAAATATAAATGTTGCAGCCAGACAAACATTTGTCCCCATAATGGTTGAGTTAGTGGCTATCTTCTTGGACTCATTTGTTAACAAACCAGTCTGCTGTGCACATTTGAGGCTTAAGCCCTTGTTGAGGCTAAGTTTTCCAGAAGTTGGATAGAAATGGAAGGGAAGTTAATTTAGGTGGTGGTTAGATGGGACTGGTCTTGTTAAAATGAGAAAGGTCCACTTACCATTTGCTTTGGTTCGATTTCCCCTGAAAGGTTTGATTTGTTCTCAAAGAAATTAAGCAACTGAGACAGAGTTGTTCCTCTGGAAAAACTGTTGCTTTTCCATAAACAGAACTCATTGATCTATATCTCATTATAGAATATAGGTCGTTTCATTTAACTCTGGTTTTTTAGTGCATGGCCAACCAACCAGTGTTCAGAAATTGCAGCGTATTTCAGCAGGATGATATTTTACTTAGATTTGTGCTCTTGTGTCTGTTTTTTTGTTTTTAAGCAATTAAAAAATCCAGCAAAGAGATTTTCTCCTAGATCCTGCTCTCCCGCACAAAGGGGGAAAAATTCCTATAGAACTTACATATGTATACCTCCATATACAGTAATTTAAAAATATTGAGATTGACTGTTTCCCTTTGCTAATACAATAAGTACATTATTTTCAGAAAGGAGAATCAATTATACTACTAATATATGCAATATTGATTGAATTCTCAGTATGATCAAAATAAACACTTGAACAGGCTCTTAAGTTTCTATACCTTCAAGAGAATTGTAAACACTCAAAGTGGAAACCAGTAATAACCACGTTGCAGTGAGGTTCATCATATTGTCTGGCACCTGCAACCTGGATTGAATGGGGAACAAGGACTAATCTAGTTAGAATAACTTCTTAGTCCTAAGTACCACCAGGGATCCAAGTGAGGGGACTGAACACAATTAGCACTTCAGATATTTGCTGGAGTCCTACTGTGTGTGAAGAATTGTGTTCTGTTTTATATACCACTTATTTAAAAAGATACATGATTCATTTTGGTTCCATTTAGTCATCATTCATTTGTCCCCTGCTCTGTATGAGACTCAGTGCTAGGCCTCATGGCCAAAGATGAGTTTCCCTAGGGAGTTTTATAGTCTATGTTGAATTCAGTATTCAGAGTCTCCATCTTTGAGGAAGCTGTGATTAATTTTACCATTTAGTTGGTAAAGATAATACACATGAACTGGAAAAAATTGTTCTAGAAAACTTTGGTATATAAATAAACATGCAAAATTGTTCTGTGAGTATTAAGGATGAGCTGTAAAATGACTTTGTATTCACTAGGTTTTAGCTAAACCTACTTTTTAGGTGTGTTATGTGATACGTTACCAGAATCTAGATAGACAGCTGCCTTAACCACTGTCAGTGGCTTTCTTTGGAAAAAGCCTGCATTTGAAAAAGTGCTCCCTACCAGTAATAAGGTAGTGATTTTAGAAAAGGCTTTAATCATGAACTTGATTATTTGGTTTATATTTCTTGAAGTACTTTACCTCATAGCCTATGTAAAATAATTGATCACAATGAAAATGCATTATTTATGAAGAACCATAATTTATGCCTTAAGACCTGCCATTTTAAGTAAGTTCTTTTTTTCGTTTTCATGTAGCACTACTTTGGTTTATTGTGTTTTTGTGCTTTTCTTTATTCTTTATACAATTTATATGCCTTATAAGTCCAAACTTATTATCTATTATCGAAAATACTCCCTTTTGTTGTTATGAATAAACAGAAGAATGTTTTGAAAATCTCTTGAGACATCTGCTAGAATAAATGGTCTCATTGAATCTTACCTTGAACCTCAGACTGATGCACTGACGGGAATTTTCCACTTATTGTCAATTTGTCAATGACTGAATAAGCAGCAAAGTCAGTTTTTAAAAAGCACTGAAAGAGGAATCAGAAAACCCAATTGGACTTTCACAAGAACTGCTGTTATTTTGAGACCTGCAATAAACAACTCAGCTGTTAAATGTCTAACTCAGACTGTCCACACATGAAAAATATGTGTCAGTCCGAAATCTTTGGACAATATATTGGCAGGTGTCAATCTTCCAAAATATTGTTTCTGAGTTACTTGATCAGAACTTTGAATGCAATTTTCCATAGAAACAACATAAATCCATAAATCCATCATCCTAAGATGTAACTGGAGTATATCAGTTCCAAGTTCCTATGGTCCTTCTACTTCCCTGAGCTACTTGAGAGCAGGGACTTTGTCTTTTTGCATGACTTAATCTTGACCTCCAGTCTTTCTGGATACCTTAACTGAATGAATGGGTTTTTAATTCCGATCTTGGCATACCTTCACCTTCTACTCTAGGATAAACCTCTCCCTGCCTAATACCATCCCTCTTTCCTTTTGTAAACTACTTTTGTAAACCGTTTGGTCTTAGACGCTCAAAACTATTTATTGTACATGTTTCAATGGAAAAACTGCATTCTGCCTTATTTAAACAATTACCTGTGTAATACAGTTTGGTAGATAAATAATTATGTCAAATTCCTTGCTGAAAACATTAATTAGAAAATCTTAAACAGACTGATTCATATTCATTATTGCCTGGATTATAACTATGGTGAGATGAGTTTACATAGTACGCTCTTTCTCAGAGTATTAATCTGTAGCTATGAAGCACCAAGACAAGCTTGATCAGGTTTTGGCCATATAACACTGACCAAACTTACTGTGTCCTTGCCTTTTGTGAATTAGTAATATCTTTGTTATATTCAGCTGATGAATTGAGGTAAAAAGTAGATGCATTTTTAAGCACATGAAGTCTTTCAAAGGAAAAAGTTACTAAAATAATACAAGCATAATTAGCACTATAAAATTACATAAACATTAATAGTCATAAAACAGGAAATTTCACAGCTTGTTTTTGATGTAGTGGGTGCAGCAAACCTTTGTTTGGTTTTAACAGTGTAGTTAGAAACACTCAAACATTTTGTTGGTTCCTCCCCCAGCCTCACGTAATCACTGTGATAAAATTTGAGTAAATTATAATTTTAAAAAATTAAACTTTTAATTGTGAGATGATGATGAACTCACAGTTCATAACTCACAGAACATGCAGTTATAAGAAATAATACACACATCCTGTGTACCCATTACCCATTTTCCCCCAATGGTGACAGCTTGCGGAACTATAGAACAGTATCGCAGTCTGGATATTGACATCGATGCCATCAAGATACAGAACATTTCCATCACTCCAAGGGTCCTCGTGTGGCCCTTTTGCAGTCACACTTCCACTTCTCTTCCATCCTCACCCCCTCCTTAATCTCTAGCAACCACTAATTGTCCTCTTTCTATACATTATAGAAATATAATTTACTTATATAATTTCATCATTTCAAGAATGTTACATGAATGAAATCATACAGTATGTAACTTGAGAGTTTTTTGTATCTGTCTCCTCAGCATAATTTTTTAGAAATTCATGCAAGTTGTTACACGTATCAATGTTCTCTACTGTTTTATTGCTGTGTAGTACTCTATAATAAGAATGCACCACAGCTTGTTTAACCATTCACACTTTGAGGGACATCTGAATTTATTTTCAATTTACAGAGCTACTAGACATATCTGTATACAGGTTTTTATGTTACAAGTTTATATTTCTCTGAGGGAAATAAATGTCCAGGAATGCAATTACTGGATTAAATTATAATTTTTAAAGCTTCCTTTCTATAATTATACACTGAATTACATGTGACCTCGGTAATTTAAAAGTTAGATTTATAGTTTTGGTAAATTACAAAAACATTGTGAAACCGAGTCTTTTATCTTTTATTACCGAGTATTTTACAAATACTGCCTCCTATTAGTTTACCTTATTTTTAGCAGAATCTCATCATTGATTTTATTTTGTTTCATTTTTTTATTGATGTATAGGTGATGGACAGTGTTATATAAGTTACAGGTGTACAATATAGTGATTCACAATTTTTAAAGATTATACTCCATTTACAGGTATTAAAAAATATTGGCTACATTCCCGTGTTGTACAATACATCTTTGTAGCTTATTTTATACCGAATAGTTTGTATCTCTTAATCCCCTACCCCTATATTGCCCCTCCCACATTCCCTCTCCCTGTTGGATACAGAGAACTAGTTTGTCCTCTACATCTGTGAGTCTGCTTCTTTTTTGTTATATTCACTAGTTTGTTGCATTTTTTTAGATTCCATATATAAGTGATATCATTGTCTTTCTCTGACTTATTTCACTTAGCATAATGCCCTCTAAGTTCATCCATGTTGGTGCAAATGGCAAAATTTTATTCTTTTTTATGGCTGAATAGTATTCCACTGTATATATATACCACAACTTTAAAAAAAAAATTTTTTTTTGTTTATTTTTGGCTGTGTTGGGTCTTTTTTGCTGCGCATGGGCTCTCTCTAGTTGCAGTGAGCGGGGGCTACTCTTCATTGCGGTGCGCGGGCTTCTCATTGCGGTGGCTTCTCTTGTTGTGGAGCACGGGCTCTAGGCGCACGGGCTTCAGTAGTTGTGGCTCGCAGGCTCAGTAATTGTGGCTCACGGGCTCTAGAGCGCAGGCTCAGTAGTTGTGGCGCACAGGCTTAGTTGCTCCACGGCATGTGGGATCTTCCTGGGCCAGGGCTCGAGCCAGTGTCCCCTGCATTGGCAGGCGGATTCCCAACCACTGCGCCACCAGGGAAGCCCCCCACATCTTCTTTATCCATTTATTTACTGATGGGCACTTAGGTTGCTTCCATATCTTGGCAATTGTAAATAATGCTATGAACATTAGTCTCATCATTGATTTTAAATGGAATTCATGAAGTTACTTTGTAGCTTGACTTCAGGGTTTGTTTGTTTGTTTCTGTTATATTTTGTTTTGTTTTAGACAGGAGGTATATTTAATTTCCAATAACAATTCTGTATTTTAAAATGTAATTGTTAATGTTAGTTTTTTCAGAACTTCACCTATATATGATGTAAACAATTGTAGTAATATTCTTTTAAAACAAAAGTTTATTGTGTACCATGCTCACAGGCGAACTAGGGATTTAAAATGAAGACAGTATCCTTGTATGTGATTGGAATCAATCCAGTTGTCAGGTGGAAGCCAACAAGCATACCTGGAACTTTTAAAGGCAAGGAGTCTGCTTTCTTTCCTAGAAGAGAAGATGTTTTCTAAAGCACAGTTTTCTCATCCCTCCTCCCCCCCGCCAAGTTTTCCCCTTGCTTTTTGCATGATTATTGGGTACAATTTCTGCCAGAGAAAAATGTTGAAATTGTGTCTGGTCTAAGTAAAATTATTGCAATTGATAATTTGATTTGTTTTTATACCCTTTCTACCTTGAATGTCTAATATGTTTCTTTTCATGGTTAAAATGCCATCAGATCATTTAATTAGTTTTATATCTTGTTCTGTATTGTTTATATTTAGTCTAAGATTTTTATCAATGTTTTTTAACGTTCACAGTCTTCTGAAATCATAGCTGAGGACGACAAGTGATGACTACAATTAGTCCTAAAACATAGCTTATACAGTAACACTCTTCTTCAACACTGTGCTTTTAAGGATTTGATCCTTTCTCTATATTTGAATGATACAACCTCAGCACCTTTTAATTTCGTAGAAGTATGATCTTCCCAACAAATTGTAGATTTCCCAAAGGCTTTCTGTAGGTAGCTAGTATGCCCTTCTCTGCCTGATGAGCCCATGGTTTTTTCCCTTCAAGGTCTAACTTGATGACCCCTCCTTGGTGAAGCCTCCTTTGCCCTTCTCTGCAGATTTAAACCTTCCCACCTGTGCTTCTTAGCACTTTGCATGTAACTCTGCTACAAATATGTGTCACACAGTGTTCAAGTTATTTCTCTGTCTGTGTTCCTGGCTGTATTGTGAGCACTGTCCAGGTTAGAACTGTGTCACAGCCATCATTGTAACCCTCACCTAGCAATGTGCCTGACATACATATTAAGCACCAGATGCTTGCTTTGGGTAAATGAACAATGAAATACTTTGTTTATAACCTTAGTCATCCCTCTCCACTCTAACCTTTAGTGAGTCCCCATTTTTCACCCTGCAGGATCGCTTTAGACTCCAGCCTGCCTACCAATAAACGCCCTTCACAATCAAACCTTAATTACTCTCCTTCCTGAACCTTCTGCATCAGCAAAACCAGTTTCTACTCACTGTTTCCTGACTCCCTGTGCTGTCTGTTTCAATCCTCACAGTCCTCCAAGACCTGGTTCAAATCCTTCCTCGTGTGTGTGACCTCAGACCACTGGCTGATGGTCATCTCTCCTTCTCCAAATGTCTCTTTTCTCTGGCTTTTAATGATAAATTCCCCATGGTGGTTTTTCTGTTGTTGTGTTAGACTGTTAACATCTACTGATTAACTTTTCTCTTGTCTCTTTCCTCCAAGTTGATTGTAGCTCTCAAGGCAGGGCCCTTGTCTTGTATGTTTGCTATCTACCAAGTGACACATTTCAAGTAGAGCTCATTCAGGAAGTAGAGGCTGTGCCTGCTGGTGATGTTGGTGGGTAGGGCCAACCTCTAAGGAATGTTGAGATGTATACGAAAGATAGTCTCTCGTGTCCTTCTTTCATTAATAGTTATTTGCGAAGCACCTAGTATGTGCCAGTTTTTGGTATATGCCATTTAGATGTTTTGGAGACCTCAGTTGTCAAATAAGCTACATCAAAATGAAGTTTTGATGGTTTGTTCTTAAAGACCCCTTTGCCAAATAAGCTGTATTAAGTGGGGTTTTGCTTCTCTAAGTTGTTGTCTCTTATTTTTATATAGTACTGTCCCATGTTGAAAAGAGTGAACACTGCGACTGAGAAAACAAAGAAAATTTTATCTCTTGAACTTTTTTTTTTTTTTAAACAGTGAAAAGTTATATGTTTTTGAAGCTGCG